>NC_138378.1:3337830-3371426 GCF_054177405.1 Leptonychotes weddellii
AGAGGGGGGGAGAGGGAGAGGGAGAGAGAGAGGGGGGAGAGGGAGGGGGGGGAGAGAGAGAGCAGGTGGCGCATGGCAGGTGCCCCAACCACACGCCCAGCCCCAAAGCTGGGATGGTCCCCAAGCTTCCCAAGGGTGACAGGGACTACACAGTGGTGGCCCCACCAAACCTGGCGTGAGGCCTGATCCAGGCTTCCCTGCATGAGAGGACAGCAGAATCCGACTCACGAGAAACCCCGGGGAGTCCCGTCTGTGCACAGTCTGTACACACCCCCCCACAGGGGTCTGCGAGCCCAAGGGAAACGCAGGCTGGAAGCCTGGAGCTCTTCACAGGCCCTGAGCACTGCCTCCCGGTCTCCCTCTCCCTCACACGCAGGTGCACATACGTGCACACGCAGCCCCTCCCTCCGGGCTTCCTGTTGCTTCTGCAGGTGCAGTCAACCCCCCACTCTGCCCAGGAGTCCCTGGTGCAGGCTCCTGGCCCCTCTCGGCACCATCCCGCCACACTCCCTGCTCCTCCTCACCCTCCAATCACTGCCCGACATCAGTCCCTTGAGCACCCCTCACGCTCCTTCCCACCTCCGGGCCTTTGCACGGGCCACCTTCTCCACCCAGAAAACCCTGCCCTTCCCACTCAGGCTGGTTCACTCCAACCCACCTTCCGGCTCTCGACTCAAGTGACGCCTTCCCTGAGCTCCTCCAGCCTGCAGGCCCCTTCCCAGCACCAGGGCAGACTCACCCTGGTGGGACTAGCGTCTGCCTGTGCGATAACCCAGGCCCAGCCCACCCCCAGTGAGACCAGCCCATGGCGATGGGGAATGCCTCCGCTGTCCATGCTGTCCCCGTGCCTGCCATCACACCTGGCCTAAGAGAAGGCACTTGGTGTGCTGGACGGGAGGGAGGAAGGAGGGGAGGTGGAGGGGAGCCCCCACTTGCAATGAGCCCCTGGTGTGCCTCTTCTTTTCCCAACCCAGGCTCTGACTCTTCGGGGGGAGAAGCCATCTAACACCCTCTCTGCAACGAGCGATGTCCCACCCCATGAAATGTTTGGTAACTGAGCTCCTGGATGCCAGTGGGAGGGGCGACCCAAGTCCCCTGGCCCAAGAGTCCACCAAGCGAGATGCAATGTGCGCTCCGCCCAGGGTCAGAAAAAGGAACCAGAAAAACAAGACGGGTGATTGGAGTCTGTATTTCCCTGAGGGAACAGCTGTTCTGGGCTAATGTCCTCCTGGAATAAACTGTCATTAGTTCATTTAAAAAACCACACAGAGACTAATCATTAACAAATTTGTAAGCTTCTTTTTAGCAACACGTATCACCAAGAAGTTGTACTCCAAGCGGCTGCCCTTCACACCTGTTAGGGAAAGACCATTCACCCCGAAGTCCTCATGCCCTGTTGTCACTGTCCTTTCTTGGGGGATTTTTTTCCCTCAATTTTACTTTTCCTGATGGGTCCCTGTGAGCAGGAAGAAGAAGGGGCTGCAGAGTGTCATTACCATATACTCGAGATAAAGCCAGCATTCACTGAACGTCCCCGCGGAGCAGGACTGTTCTGGAGCTGAGAGCAGAACAGCGGACAACACAAATCCTTACAGAAAAAGGTACCAATATAGTTCCCAGGAAGTGGGGAAGAGTTGGGAAAATATGAGGAAAGGCGTCACATTAAGATGTCACCAATGTTCGCAGTAATGACCTTAAGGAAAGGCGAGCTCCACCAGATCCCCCGGAAGACATAAATGAGAGAGGGCCTGTGCCCCCCAAGCCCCCCAGAGGGGCTGCCCAGATGAGCAGAAGCACAACGCAGACTCTTAGTTTGTTCCATTGTTTGTGTTATTAAACGGCCCCCAGTACTCACCCTTCCCACTAAAGCAGTGAGACAAAATAATACATCATCCGTAAATCTTCTGTTGCTTCACATTAAGGCAGAACCAGCTACCCATGAGGACTGGGGGGGGCAGGGACACACAAGAGGAGCAGGAGGGCCCCGCGGTCCACATGCCGGCTCCCGAGCCCAAGGCCCACCTCAAGCATCATCAACCCAGCACGCTCACGGTGTAACATCCCGGCTGGGGCTGTGACTTGGCCTTTGACCTTGCTCTTTGACCTGGGCCTGTTACGTCCTGACTTCCCCAGCCCCGCTCCCCAATTAGGAAGATAGGCACAGGGCCTCCAGAGGAGTGCCCCTCCCATGCCAGCGACCCCACGAACCAGCCCCAGGGCCAACCAGGGACCAGGGTGGGAAGGTGGGAAGGGATGCCTGCTTATCGCCTGGTGGTGCTGATCTCAGGCCAGGAGGAACTCTCACATCGTGAGGGCACCAGTGGGAGACGTGGGTGGCAGAGCCTCAACTCTGCACAGGATCAGAGCCCCCACCCCCACCCCCGTAACTGGCCAAAATGCTCAGGGGCCACCAAGAGGCCTTGGGTGGAAGCTTCTCCATGGTGACAGGCACTGTGCTAAATGCTTTATAGAAACCAAGCCACCTGATCCCCACAGCCACCTTCACGGTAGGCACTGCTACAAGTAATCCTCATGTTACAGATGGGGAAACTGAGGCTCGGAGATTGTTAAGTGGATCTGTCAAAGTCATGCAGACCCAGACAGTCTGACACCGAGGAGTCCACGTACCGTCTATTGGCCTCCCGGGGTCGGGCCTCCATGTTAGTGGACCAGGAGACACCGACATGAATCTGACTGAGCCCTGAGTCTCTGGGAGCTCAGGAGGTCTAGGAAGGGAAAGCCGAGCGCGCGGACTGCACCACGGGCCCAGTTCTCCCCCCCTCTTGTATCTACTGTGACCTGCCTGCTCCTTCCACCGAGACGTGGGGTCTATTTCCCTCTCCTTGGCCTTAAACTGCCCCGTGCCCACTCTCATAGAATTAGGCAGAAATGCAGGTCCTAGACCCAAAGAGGCTCCATGCATTTCCACCACTGCCACGAGACAATGTTGCTGGGTCCATGGAGGGTAAGGTACACGTGGAGAAGAGGCGCCAGCGGAGCCCAGCCTGGGTCCTTGACCTGCCAGCCTGCAGACACCTACTCGCAGACCATAGATCGCTGGTAGAGAATGAGCTAGACACAACACAGAAGGAGACCAATCTGAGAAGTCCGGTGCTTATGACGTAGGGATCCTGTCATCGTACTTGGGAATGTGGTACCGTCAATGCAGCTTGTCAAACTGTGAGCTTGCAGGGTGGGCGATCCAGCCCCCCACATCACGCTCCCTGCACGTGGCAGTGCTTACTACATCAGCAGATAAATGATCAGCAAAGAGTCACAAGCCCAGGATGATAATATATAGCATTTCCCCATCTCCCTGAAACTGACACCCCCTCTGTGACCTTTGTGACCTTTGCTGTGTCAGTGTCTCCTCCTGTCTCAGTGCAAGACCATGGCTACTTTACTAATGTCCTAAGGCCATCTTCTTCTGTACATAAATAAATGTGGTTTCAAGGAAGATCATATACAACCACTCTCTACGGAGAACCTGTATCCCCCACCTCACCTGGAGTCTAACAAGAAACTAAGAATGTGGGGCAGGGCCAGGTGACCCCAGCATAGCAGCACCCAGCCGCTGAGACAGTTCGGATGCTCGCAAGCGCTCAGAAGCTTTGCACAAAGGACCCTGCTGACAAATGTGCCAAGGTCAGCAACAACGTGACTCATGTGACTGCAGAAACACAGTCATCCCCGAATTAACATTGCCCGAGACAATGTTTTCCTGCCAAAGGGAAGCAAAAAGATAATTTCTGGCACATCTCTCTAACTTGGTTCAAATCCCCTGAGCTGGTGATTACAAGGCAAAAATTTTTCTGCACATGGATACAAACTTCCGAGAAGTACTCATTAGTAAGAGTATTGAGACAGATGGTAACTTTGACAAAGTGTTACATTTAAAACAACTGCATGACAATGTATATAATAAGTATATTTATTAAGCCACGTGGGTCTTGGCAGATTCATTCTGTGACTGTCCACTGATCGATGTCAGCCTACTTGTGCCGTGCCCGTTAGATAAGGTGCACGGCCAAGCTACCCATCCAGTGACTTGCTTGAACAAACAGGGACACCACCCCAGCCCATTAAAGAGGAAACCTTCAACGACTCTGCCGACAGCTGATTCACTGCCATCACCTTGCCTGACTTTCAATAAATAAATCTCATCCTGGTGGCTATTCTGGTTAAATAAACTGGGAAATGGAAGAGTATGTCTGCGTCTGTGTGTTTATACGACTGAAGATACATACACGGCTATCAGACGGATTGCCTGAGCCAGGAAAGGGATGAAACACAAGTACCTGTTCCATCTAAGAGACTGAAGCCCTTAGGTAAGATGTATGAAGGGGCCCCCAGAGAATGGGCGGGGCGGGCAGAGAATGGGCGGGGCACAGTGGGCGGGATGGAAAGGGGTGAGTGGGGCACGGAGTGGGTGGGGTAGGAGGTGGGTGGGGCAGGCAGTGGTCTGGGCCAGGTGGGTGGGCGGGGCATCAAACTCCCTGGATTCAAGCTCCTCCCCCAGCCACCTCTGCCTGTGTATGTGCCCATGGGTGGGACACTTGGGTCTCCGCAGCCCTCTGGCGCTACCTCAAGGGTTTAGAGGAAGATGAAACAGAAGGAAGCATGATGGCCCCGCGTGGAACACAGAGTTGACAACATGCACATTCTCACTCCCGCTATCAATAATTTACCAGACTGTCAGCTCCGTGAAGGCCAGTGACCTTGTCAGTCTTGTACCCGGGATAAATATTATCGAATAAAATTTGGATGGACATAACGTTCAGGCTTAAATCACACATCTTAGTCCAACCTTTAATTTCTTGGTAAAGAAATGTCATGAAACATAATAATTGCTTCAGTCTTCCACAGATTCCTTCTCCATAATTTTCAAAGGGCAGCCTGCAGGCCACATGCAGTCCCAGATGCGTGGTTTGGGTTCGGGTTTTGTTTGTTACTAGGGTGGCGTGGCAGGGGCCATGGCTGATTACCTATAGCCACTCTGACTATCCCCTCCTTCACCTGCTCTTGTAGGGGTAGCCATGCACCTATCCAAAACAAACAACCAAAAGCCAACCAAACCAAACCCCACATTTCCCAGCCCCCCAGCACCTGCCAAGGAGGCATCAGTGGATGTCCCTGGGTAGGGCTCCCAGGAAAGCAGGGTCATGACTCAGCAGGTGGACACCCCCCAACCTGTCACCATCCCCTTCTTCCTGCCCATAAGGTTCTGCACCTCTGGCAGCAGCCGTCCTGTAACCAGTGGCTTGCAAGAAAGTTGCAGAGCCTTCGATCCTGCAACCAGGAAGAGGGTGTGCTGTCTGCACTTCCATAAAAGAAAACCCCAATCTTATTTTAGCCAGCGCTGCTTAGCTTTCCTATTACATGAAGCCAAACCAATCCCTAACCGATAAACTTGACAGTATCTAACAATCACATTTCACATAAAAATCTGGATGTCCAGCCTCCGGATATAAATAGGGCAATCTGGCAGCCCTGGGCCCGTGCTCCCACATGGCCCTGATGGGCTCTATGGGAACAGTCCGATCCCCGACTCACCTGCTGGCCAGGGTGGGGCTCCTACAGACCCTGCAGCTCAGGCCCCATGTGCAACGATTTTATAGGACATGGAATCGCTCCCACCTCACAAATGCAAAATAGTAAGTCCCAAATCCTCTGATGTCTATTGGTTATATTCACACTTTCTCCTTTTGCCTCTCTCCCTGTGACAGTTTATGTCCACCGCATAAACGACAGTCTGGTTGAAGCTCTGGTGGGGGATCCAGAACATTCTCACCCCTCACACCCTCACGGGCAGCTGCAGCTGGTGTGATCACTCCGCAGCTGTAAGTGTTACAATGGCTCAGCCGTGTCCTTCCAGAAGGTGTCCTTCCCCAAAAGGACCCTCCAGGCAAACTCACAAAAGTGCAACAACCCCCTCCCCCAAAATACACATTCAAATCTTATTTCAAGACCACCAAGATGCTGTCCCAGAATTATAGCACCAGAGTCGGTAACTTGGAGAAGGTGAGAGGACCCTGGGTGGACTGCAGGTCTGGGGAGGGGTCTGGCAGGCAGCTGGGGAGCAGCGTCTGAGGAGGAGGATCCTCCTGACGAGCCCCGCTGGCTCAGTACGGGCTCACCCACATTCACAGGTGGGGGAAATGAAGCGCAGAGAGGCTGACAGCTTGGCCCTGACGTGGATCCAGTTATAGGAGGGGCTGCCAAGGGCCCCGGGAGCTGTCCCTCCCATGCCTCCCCACTCTCTTCACAGGGTTCTCTGCCTCCTGCCTTTATTCACAGAAGATGGAATGATCTCAAGGTAATCAGAGGATGTCTGAGGGGACATTTGCCTCCTCGAAGCTATGAAACCAATGACCTGCGTCTCAAAATTTACTCACAGTCATAGACAATAGCTCAGTAAGCCTCACCTGCCAGGAGTTAGGGACAACAATTACCACTATGTGACATAAAGGAAACGGATGTTCGGAGAACTGAGGTGACTTGCCCAAAGTCACTTAGCCTGCGTGTGGCAGAGCCAGGACTTGGACCCATCCATCCAGCTCCAGACAAAGTATGTTTGGAGGTCATTGTTCTCTTAGTCAAAGAGAGCCATCCAGCAAGAACCAAACATGGCATATTTTAATTCCTCTGGGGAAGCTCGCTGAGTTGAAATAAATTAATCTTGTGTGGGATAGGAAATGGTCTGTTTGGACACCCTCCCCTTAACAACATAAGAAGATCAGACTGAAGGAGGCCAAGGCCTCTCTAGCATGAGAGCTCTGGACCATGACAATCCCACTCTGGTGAACTCAACCAATTAACAAACATTCACTGGGAAACAGCCAAGTGTAGCATAACCAGGAGGACAACAGACAAGGCCCAGCCCTCGGGGGGCTTACAGTCCAGAGCAGCGCTGCCCAACACTGTGGCGATGGAATGTTCTAGATCCACACTATCCAATTCGGCAGCCACCGGCCACATGTGGCTATTGAGTTCTTAAAATGTGGTCAGTGCAACTGAGGAAAGGAAATTTTAATTTTAATGTATTTAACTCAGATTTAAATGGCTACAGGTCACTAGTTACAGAACTGGACAGTGTTGTCTAGAGCGAGAGACATAATAAACTAGGTTATCAAATAAATCAGTGAGATCATTTCAAAGAGTGACAGAGAGAAGGCAGTTGGCAATGGATCAAGAGGGGCTCAGGGTGGAGAGGGGGGAAAGCCAGGACCCTGAACTTGGTGGCTGACCTCCTCATGCTGACAAAGCCCTCCCTGCTCATGGCCTTCTGTGTGGCTTTCGGGTGAGAAGGGGGTGGGGAACAGAAATTTCAGAAGTATCCAATCTTTTTCTGTGCAGTACTTTTATCGTCAGAAAAAAAAAATCTTTATGTTTTTAAACTCCGTATCTTTTTAAAGCATCCAGCTTTTCTTTTTAATAAGCCCAAAGAAGCTGACAAGGAAATTACCGCGTAGTTCTGCTGCTAATTAAGCCTCACGGACATTCTGCCAGGGGCCACAGGAACGTCCCCAGGACTCGGGACTCGGTAGGAGAGCGCCGGAGCAAGGAGCCATGGAAGAACCACCAGGTGAGAAACAGGGTGCATTTCCCTCATCACCACTGGGCCCTGGGGCTGCAGCAAAGGAGACACCAGAGGGGGTTTACACTTTGGAAAACTTCCTGCCCTGCCTTGCAGGACCAGGCAGGGGCACGAGAACTGGGTACTGGGTACTAGGACTCAGTACTGAGGGTCCGGCCAGAAGGTGGCAGGGGCTCCCAGTGGCCAATGACAGGGAAAAGGAAAGCAGCAAGAGTGCTCCCCAGGGAGGAAGGTGGATGTGTCTGTGTGTCAGTCTGCAGCTCAGGAGGGCACAGGATGCTCTGAACGGCTTCTCTCCCTCCAGACGTGGATCTGCCCCTGCAGAAGGCTGCAGCTGCTGGTCCCCCAGCCACCCTTTGGCTGCGCCTGAGCTGCTTTTCCACGGGGACCGTCCAGCTGACCAGCCACAAGCCTCATCAGCTAAGACCCTGGTGTCTGGTGCCTGCATCCATTCATTCCACAAATGCTCGCTGGAGCCTCCTGCACATGAGGTCCGTGCTGGGCTCTGGGGCTGAGAGGGGGACACACCACATGGATGACAGACCCCGAGATCCCAGGCAGAGAGGAGCGCCATGAGCGAATCAGAGCTGAGGGACGGGATTGGGGCTAGTTGGGGCAGGGCATCTCCTTTAATCTAGCCGGGTGGACAGGGAGGGCGTTCTGAGGAGGTGTCATCAGCCCGAGACCTGAAGGATGGGAAGGGGACAGCAGGACACAGAGGTCTGGAGCTCAGGAGTCAGACAGGTCAGGGCAGGGCCCCCCACACACTCATGCAGGGACACGCACACATGGAAGCTGTCAGCCGAGAGACTGAGGCCATTGCTGAGTGCTAGACTCAGGGGCTCCCCAGGTGAGCCCACCTGGGCCGTTTTACCCCCAGGGGACACCAGGCGATGTCTGAAGACATTTTGGGGTGTCATAACTAGGGGTTGGGGAGCTACTAACATCTAGTGGATAGAGGCCAGGGGTGCTAACCATTCTATCTACAGTGCACAGGACGGCCCCTACCACAGAGAGGGACCGGCCACAAATGTCCACAGGGCCAAGCCTGAGAAAGCCTGCCCTCAATCAAAGGTCCCCCACCTGGTTGGCCCTCCAGAGCAGAATATTTACAAAGGGAAACGGCCAGGCCCTGCAGAAGCGTTTTAAAAGGCAGTCCCAGTTGACTCTTAGCCCAGTCTCTGGTCCTGCACTGGGGAACCGAGGAGCCACCCAGAGGGGCAGGGCGTGGAGAAAGAAGGCAGCCAAGGGCCTGCAGGGACCCCAATGTGCTGTGCTGGGAAGAGGGGAAGGAGTTGGGTAAGGAGGGAGCCCAAGAGGGAAAAGCAGCAGAGTCCGGGGGAAGAGAGGGTCAGAAAGAGGGACAAGCGAAGGAGCAAGGACAGTCAGGGGACGAGACTGGGAAGCCTGAGTAGGTGGCATGGGTTGGACAAGAAGGAGGTCACAGATCACCCTCTCCGTGTGGGATCATGCCAAGTCCCCGTGAGTAGGAACTCCTTGGAAGGAGGAAAGGTCATGGCTGTGCTGCCTTCCCTTGTTTAAAGCTCAGTTTGGGGAGAAGGCCTGGCCATGCCTGTGGGCATAGAGATTCACAGAGAGGAGCCTGGCAAAGATGCAGACAGAATCATTAACGCAGGGATGATGCGATGGAGAGAGTAGAAGGATAGGCCCTGGGGAGCACCGTTCATCCCTGCCACACAGCCCATGGCCACAAACATGGCCACTGAGAGATTTAATGCACTAATAAGGCCACAAAAAGCTGCTCAAGCTGACCAGCAATCAAGGAGCCACAAATTAACACAATGAGCCACCATTTGTCACTCTTTGTGCGGGGAAAAGGAGATTGATGATCTCAGATGTTGGCAAGCCATCAGAGAAAGGGCACTCTCAGAGATTCTGGAAAGAATGTCAATTGGTACATTTTCCAGGGTGCAGTATCGTAAAAAGAAAATGTGGGTCTCCTGTGACCCAGACATCACACAAGATGGGACATACCCTACAGGAAATGTACATAGGAGTACAAGGAGACTTTGCCTGGGTACCCACAGCCAAGAGGATTGTGATGGGCAAAAACTAGAAACAACACAATTATATAAATTGAAAAATTTATTCCTTGGCATACTATGCAGTTATTAAAAGAGAGGGAGATAGAGATACACCATGTGACAAGAACTCCAAGACCCAGTGTGGAGTAGAAACACAAGTTGAAGAACCTTATATACAGTGTTTTCTTAAAGCCTTCTTCCAAGAACATGTAGCTATAAACCTACAGGAAAGGTCCAGAGGATCTCCTCTAAACTCATCACAGTGGGAACCTCTGAAGAGCGACAGAGGGATAGTTTATCTCTCCGAGAATGTTCTGAGTTTTTACTAAGAGAATACTGATGCATGAAAAATACATTTGGGGGGGGCACCTGGGTGGCTCTGTCGGTTAAGGGTCCAACTCTTGATCTCAGCTCAGGTCTTGATCTCAGGGTTGTGAGTTCAAGCCCCACAATGGGCTCCACACTGGGCATGAAGCCTACTTAAAAAAATGCATTTGGAGAGCAAGGGTAATGCAACCTTGGGCTGTTTTATAAAAATCTAGAAGCCAGACGAAAGGAGGCAACTCTTCCCCTTGACTTTGTACTAGGTTATTCCACAGCTGGTGCACCAGGTTCAACTTTCAGGAGTAAATCTATAGAGCAGCGGGAGGACAAATGAAGAAGTCCTGAAGGGAGGGCAAAATAAGGGCTGGGACTTTTCAGCCCTACTGAAGAAAAGAGCAGATCGGTGTGATAACTGCCCTAAAATAGCAAGCTCTCTGAAACCCCCAGCAACACACACCATGAGACGATCCCAACAGGACTGATGGGCTGCAGCCCCCAATAAGCCATCTGAAGAGTTTTTAAATAGGTCTGCCCAAAGAAAAGCATGCACCGCACCAGAAAGAAATGAGTTCCCCATCAAAAGAGGTATGCAAGCATGCCAAGCCAACCAGGCAAGGCTGTTAAAGAAAATGCTCCCCTAGTCCACCCTTCCTGCTTCAAGCTCCCGGGCTACTTCCAACTTGAAGATTTTGATTCTCTTTCTGCCAGAACTCCTCTGCTTAACACATCCATAAATACTTAATTGCTTGGTATCTTTAGCAAGGTTCTACCACTCACAGAATTATACATGCTATAGACTCTTCACCGCAGACATCTGCTCTCAGGGTCCTATTTTGACCATCTGAGCCAGAGACTAACTCAGGCGTTTGTCCTCCCACGGCATCATGTAAGCACCCAAGCCCTTCCACCTCTCCCTGGTGGACTGGCACCAGCCACCTGCCGAGCCCACTGTTCCCACCCACGGAGGCATCAACTCACAGACAGCCAAAAAGCTAAATCCTCCATAATTTCCGTTTCAAGTTTGCTTCCTTTTACTGCCAGGGAGACAAAAGGAGCTGGGGAGGATTCTCTCGTGACGAGCCACTCAACTTCCATAATTGGAACAATCATGGATGTGCATCTCCAACACAGAGAAAACCAATCCATCATGGAGTGCTGAAGGCTTAATCCCCAATTCCTAATAAAAGGATTAATTAAAGCCTTAAGGGTCGGCTTTAGGCAGGCTCTGCTTGAAACTCCAAGGAAATTAACTTGGCCTCCCAGATGTAGAAAAGCCAGGGATTTCCTCGGCTGGTACCTTAGTTTGACCAAATGACACAGTGTCAATAGTCCTAACAAAGAAATCTTACAAGCCTTGCATGGGTTTATTGTTTAAAATTTCAAATTGGGCCCCCGTGCCCACAGAGCTGCCTTTAATAGGTCCCTCTTTGTAGTTAGAGAGTAAAGCTCCTATGTGTTCCAGTTAAGTGAAGGAATCCCTCCCCACAAAGCCTGCGTTCACCCCAGCCCCGGGGATTATCTTGATTTTGATGCCCACTGTTTAACGTGATCAAGTCCCCATCTAGGGCTGGTGCATTTAGAGAGAATAAGTCTTCTAAGGAAGGTAAGGGCAACTTATGGTCGAAACATCATCTATGAGGGGATTGTGCTTCTCTAAGATAGGAAATTGAGTCCAGTAGCTTGATACCAAAACACCAGCTTTGATTCTTTTTTTGAACCCTACATTTCAGAAGCTCAGACTTCTCTCTGTGAAGTGAAAATTGCCTTCTGGTGGAGAAAGGTTTTAATGATCACTTTGCTTCCTGCGTCTCCATGGTGACAGGCCCCGCGCAGCCCACCCCCCTCCTGCTTTATTAGGCCTTTCTTCCTCCCTGGAAAGTAATCAATCAAGCCATATAGACGCCTTTGTAACCGGATTTATCACCTAAACAATCGACGCTGACGCGGGGGCGGGGGAGCGGACAAAGTCCATATAATGTAATGAAACCGGGCTCCGTCCTGGCGCACGCCCTTCATCTCCCTGCCCGCCGCTCCGCCCGGCACACCTGTCCCGAGAGGCGGGCGGGCGCGCCCAGGTGCGCCAGGCCCCGCGGGAGTTGGGCGTCCAGCCGAAGCCCCCGTGCGCCGCGGCCGCGGGAGCGCTGCCCTGCCGGGCCGGGGCCGCCCAAGCCGGGGCCGCCGGGGCCGCCGCCCCGGGGAGGGAAGCAGAGCTCGGAGCCAGCGCTGGCGGAGGCGGCCACAGGTCTGACTCTCTTCCCCCAGCTGGTCGGCACCCAAGGCAGGGCAGCCCCTCGGAGCGGACCGCGGAGCCCACAAGCCTGCAAGGAGGGCCGATGCGGAGCGCCCGGCTCTGCCCGGGAAATCGGTTCTTTTCCGGACAAAGGGCTCCGCGGCGCCCCGGGCGCGTTCCTGGGGACGCGAACTGCGGAGCCCGAGCGCCCGGGTCCTGGCGCGGCTCCCCGATTGCAGAGCGCGGCGCGGAGCGGCGCCGGGGACGAGCCCAGCGCCGCCTGCCCCCCGGCCTGCCCACCTGCCCGGCCGCCCTCGCCCAGCCCCGTTACCTGGGTTCTCCCCGGCGTCGGCGGAGGAGGTGGCCGAGGAGTCGGTGAGAACGCTGGGGTCACTCTGCGAGCGGCCCCGCGACACGAGGCAGCCGCTCCCGTCCTCGGATGCGGCCATGGGCCTGGCCGGCTCGGGGGCAAGGTGCTGGAATCAGAGCATCTGCGGCGGCCAAGGTCACAGGCGAGGGGGCTGGAGGGGGCGTCTTTTTAAAAAGGAAAATCAAAAAGGACAGGGAAAGGGAAGGAGCCGGGGGACAAGGCCAGACTGGCTTCAGGGTGAGACAATGGCCTCGCGGCTGCAGCCAGCCGCATCCCGGCGCGCGCGGCCTCGCTCTGCTATTTATTCGTGTTTATTCCCATTCTTCAGTCTATATTCCAGGAAAAAAAAAAAAGTTGAACCAGGAAATAAAAACTTTTTCTTGTCAGTGTTTATTGCGTGCTTGGGGCAGGGGGTGATGTCCAGGAATTTCTGGGGTCGCTCCCTCCCCCCACCCCACCCCCCCACCCCCCCCGGGGGGAAAAAAAAAGGGAAAAAGGAAAATCTTTGCTCTTGCAATTGCTTTAATCTGAAAGCTGTTCTTGGAGCATCTGTTGGAAAACATTAGGATTCTCCCATCATGCCATGCGAGAGGAGCATGACGTCACGAGAGAGGGGAGTGAGAGCCAGCGCGGTGATGGGGAGGGGTCTCATATACCTGGGCTGCCTGCCGCCTGCCCGAGGGAGGTGGGGGGTTTGATCATGAGTTATGAACTGCCTACCCCCCACCCCAGCAGAGCTCTAGAAACAAGAATGCTTCCAGTCCCACTTCCTCCCCTCCCCAGTGGCAGGGGAGGAGACCCTGAGGGTGCCTCCCTTGGAGGCAGGGCCTAATCTCCCCCAGCGGCTTCAGGCAGCTAGCTGGTCTCCCTGCCCTCCCTCTCTTGGAGATATGGAGGCCAGTAGGTCCTGCTGCCCAGACTCCACCATGGTGGGGGGGGTTGCCCTCCAGAGCTTTAACCCTGCAACGTTAACCCCTTCTCCACTGCCCACCCCTGCTTCCTCCAGGCCCCCTGCCTGGGAGGAGACAGGCAAGACAGGCCCCTGGTGCCTTCCAGGGACGCCTCCCCCAGATGCCTAGATGGAGTTGATGGGCCAGGCAGTGAAGGTGACATCCCCTAGGACTGCCACTTACAGAGGTGCCCTCCAAAGTGCTAATGAGCAATTCTCACCATTCCAGATAGTGGCATGGGGGTGGGGAGAGCAGAGGCAGCTCCAGTGTCTCCAGCTAAGGCCTGGGGGACAGGAAGGGTAATGAAAAGAGGAAAGCCCAGTAAAGGCGCAGGGAAGGATGGGGTGTGGCACAGAGCCAGGCCTCGGAAGGTACCCAGAGGAGGGGGCATTTCACCAGGGACACCGCGGGAGGCTGCTCCTGGCAAAGACTGGCTGTGTGCAGAGGCCGAGCACAGACACTACCAAGCTGTGATCCAGTCTCAGCCCCTCAGACAACTCCAGGGGGCAGGCCCCACTGCAGAGGAGTAAACTGAGATCAGAGGTGGGGCTTGCCAGGGGTCCCATGGCTGGCGACAGCAATGCAGGGACTACGACCTTCCGGGGGCTGTTCCTCCGGATTTGGTCAGCCCCTAAAGCAGGGCTGGGGTGTAGGGGGAGCATCCTGGCAATGTTGGATGAACCCCGACAAAGGGCCAAGGACAGAACCAAGAAGTGGGGAAATAACATGGATACCCGCTCCACACACAGCTTTGGACTGTCAGCAGCAGTCGCCTCCAGAGCAGGCACGCATGGGTGCATTCATTCATTCATTCATTCCAATAACCCGCAGAGAGTCTAGTGCATGCTGGGCACCACATCAGGCATTACGAATCCAGCAGTGACCAAATACAGAAACAGCCCCCACAGTGGGTCTTCCAGGATGAGAGGGGAGGGTGGAGCTGAGAATGGTCACCAACAAACCAAGGAATGCCCCCCAAAACAGTTACAGTTAACAATACCATGAAACAAAGAGGAAACGGGGAGGACACTTTCCTAAATTCTTTTTATCTACATAGAAATGTGCCGGATAGTGATGTGCCCAGCTCTGGGCTGAGCACTTTACTCGGGGCATCGTTTCTTCCTCAAGGCACCTGAGGAGGTGAGAGCAACTAGAGTCCTCACCTCAGACATGAGGGCAAGTCAGAGAGGTGAGTAGCCTGCCCGGATCACAAGCCAGGACTGGCAGGGCCTAGGCCTCTGGCCCAGGGTGTCTCCAAGCAGGTCTTCAGGCAGCCCCCCAAGAGCCAAGCTGAGTCCTGGCCCCACGGGTGGGCTTTCGAACCCCCTACCAAGCACACCATCAACACCTCCCACGTGGAGGTGAGAAAGTCAGCAGCAGGTAGAGATGGAGCAGTGGGGTGGGGGAAGGATGGCAGCCCAGGGGAGCGTCCCAGAGAAGAAAGAGGGCACCAGTGACCTCCAGCTATCTGCTGACCACCCACCACTCTCTGCTACTGACGTTAAAGACTTTGCTTTAAATCGGGAGCACCTGGTAGCTCAGATGGTTGGGTGTATGCCTTCGGCTCAGGTCATGATCCCATGTCCTGGGATTGAGTCCCGCATCGGGTTCCCTGCTCAGCGGGGAGTCTGCTTCTCCCTTGCCCTCTGCCTCTCCAGCTGCTTGTGTGCTCTCTCTCTCGCTCTCTCTCTCAAATGAATAAATAAAATCTTTAAAAAAAGATGATTCTTTAAATCAATTCTTGGCACTTACATACATTTTAAAGGAAACCATCACCATTGCCCCAGCAACAGAGAGATGGCCTCCCTGTCATCTACGGGAAGGACGACAGTGCCGACTGGGACCTGCCAGCCAGGTCCGCTGTGGGCTCCAGCTTCGCTGAAAAGGGAGATGAGCAAGGGTGGGACAGGTGTTCAGACACTCAGGGACCAAACAGGGATGTTCTTAATGCGACCAGAAGGACACAGCACGGAAAAAAATTTTTTAAGGGAGCCAGTATTCTTAAATGCCTGTCCGTGCACCACCTAAAATAATTTTTAGTCTCTTCAGTTGGTCTTCACTGCAGTGCCATTCACCTACCCCCCCCCCGCCGAAACATAGGGGCAGGACTCAAAAGCACATGATGGGGCGCCTGGGTGGTTCAGTCGGTTAAGCATCTGCCTTCAGCTCATGTCATGATCCCAGGGTCCTGGGATCGAGCCCCACGTCGGGCTCCCTGCTCAGTGGGAAGTCTGCGTCTCCCTCTCCCTCTGCCTCTCCCCCTGCTTGTGCTCGTTCTCTCAAATAAATAAAATCTTTAAAAATAAAAAATAATTTAAAAAAATTTAAAAAAATGAAAGAAGACTTGGCATTTGCTCCAGGAGCGGAGAGGCAGAAGACAAGAGTGACAACCAAGATTTCGTTTCTTAAAAAATATGCTTTAGCAAAATATTGTGATTTGTCAGAGCTGAGTAGACATGCAGCTTGTCGTTGTATTTTTCTCTGGCTTTGAAATGTTCCATGATAAAAATAGCTTTAAGTTAAAAAAGAAAAAAAAAGGTGACCACTGCTACTGGTCAAAAGAAACTAGTCTGCTAGTTAAGTGCCTTCAGGAGAGACTGACCTTCCAAGTCAGTCAGCCCCAGAGCAGGAGTGGCCGGAAGCGTGGGAGGATCTGGCCCATGGGTGGCAAAAGTCCACTGTCCACAGGAGGTGCCAGCCTCGAGAATCCTCAAGGGATCTTTGTGAATGTTACCAACTATCCCTCCTCAACAGGATCCATATAAGCACCTGCTGGAAACCTTACAGGAACCAACAAGGCCACATAACATATAAACAACCCCAAAGCCCATCCACTGATACATGGATAAATACAACGTGGCATATCCACCCACTGTAACATTATTCAGCCATAGAAAGGAAGAGAATACGGATACCTGCTCTAATACGAGTGGACCTTGAAACATTATTCCAAGTGGAAGAAGCCAGTCACAAAGGAGGACATACCGCATGATTTCATTTACGCGACATGCCTTCAGAGATGGGCAGATGAGTGCTTGCCTTGGGCCGGAAGTTTGGGGGGATGCGGAAACGGTGCTAATGAGTTCGGGGCTTCCTTTTGGGGTGATAGAAATGTTCTAAATGTTCTAAAATTAGATTATGGTGCGGATTTCACAACTGTAAATATATTAAAAACCGTTGAATGTTATTATACTTTAAACAGGTGAACTTTATGGCACATACGTTATTGCAATAAAGCTGTTCTAAACACACACACACACACACACACACACACACACACAGTACATAAAGGTACCTAGGCTGGGCTTTGGATTTGAAGATGACTGGGTTTGTTTCTCACCTTTGCAGAGTGTAACCATATTTAAAACCTCTCCTGTCTCTGCCCAGGGCTTCAAATCAGGCTAAAGTCCTCTCCGGGGTCATCCTTCTGGTCCTTAATTAGAAAACCCAAAGCTATTTCTTGACTCCAGCAGCCATGATAACCCCAACATACTGGCCTCCAAGAACTACAAGGAACCAAAGTCAGTTAAATTTGTCCCTTCAACAAACACTAAGTGGTGAAGGCCAAAGGAAGGTCTTCCTCTACCTGGGGCAGTCAGGAGGGACATCATGGTGGAGGTGACCCTGGGCCTGGCAGAGAAGTGCAGGAAGTGTAGGAAGTGTCCACTGTCATCAGGAAGTAGGGGAAAGGGGTTGCAAGGAGCCCAATCTCACCCACACATGTCTCTAAAGTTGGTTTTATTCTCATACAGTGTGCAGATTAAGATCTATTTTGTGCCAAAACACATGATTGTCCTGGAATATCACAATGAACAAAATCTGACTGGTCCGTGGCTTTGTGGAGCTTGTGATCTTGAGAAGACAGGATTCACACCTAAGCCATCAGTCAGTCCAGTGATGTCAGTGAGCGCAGAGCTGGGCACGCCTCACCTGGGCAGGGAGGAGCCTGGGCTGAGGAAGTGATGTTCCTTCTGAAGCTGAATGCTCCGTGGGGATTAACCAGACAAGTCAGAGATTAACCAGATGAGATTAACCGGGACCCAGGCAGAGGGACCGGTGTGGGCAGAGGCCGGGAGGTGGGAGCAGCATGGGGCTCTTAAGTCTCCCAAAAGAGGCAGAGTGAGGGGCTGGGGTGCAAGCCAGGCTGGAGGGGCAGGATGCAGACCACGCAGTATCTTGTGCTGCTCCTTAGAGTCTGGATTTTGTTCCAAGGATGGTGAAAAGCAGTGATGGCAGAAGGGAGTCTCCAGAACTCACTCACTGGCTGCTGATGGAGAAGGGACCTCAGGCAGGGGAGAGGGACGAGGGGGCTGGCAACCATCCAGGCACGCATGGGGGCGCCGAGGCCAGATTCCGTGTGCTGCAAAGGTGGTCCCAGCAGGTTGGCAAGGGAGTGACTATGGAGGGATGGGACTGGGGGGGTACAGGTGACTCCCAGACTGTTGACTTTTGATGATTAACTGGATCTGAGCTGCAGGGACGTCAAGGTGCCCGTCACGTCTGATATTGACAACGAGACGGGCACAATGCTATTTCTGGGGTGGGGAGGGTCACCGAGAGGTCAGGAGGGGGCAGCCAGACCAGGAGCCCCATTTGGACGAAGTGCATGAGACACAATGTGGAAGAGCCTGCGGCCTTGGCTCGACACCCATCGAGACTCACGGATACCGTCTGTTCCTTACGTGAAAGGACACGAGCTCTGGGGTCCCGCAGACCCTCTGCTACCAGCCACAGCCCCGGTGACACCTCATCTTAGAATGAGCATGGTCACTCCTGCCCGGCCACTCCGCGAGAGTTCCAGGGGTCCGGTGGCAAATGCTGACCCGCCCTGTGGTGCCTCTCCCGGGACCCCCTTGCCCCATTGCCTGTCTACCAAACACATATCAAAGGCACCCAGAGGGCACAGCGGCAGGGGGTGGGGCACAGCGGGCCACGGGCACGAGGCTGCACTCAGCAGGCGCTCAGACGGTTACACCAGCGCCTACTGGCTGCTTCCCCCCACCCCTCGTGCTTCCAGGAGCCCCAGGATCTGGGCAGCTGGGGTTTCAGCACCATGAGCTCAGGGATCTTTGTCAAGTCTGCTCACCCGAGAACATGCCTGGCATGTTGCAGGCGCCCAGGAAACAAATACGTGTTGGCCCACGCACGGACGCACACGGTGGGCATGAGATCCCGACTCCAGGACGGAGGGCTCAGCCTCCCCACGGCCCGCGGCAGTAGGAACAGAATCATCTTCCTCTGACCGGCTTATTTCTATCAGCAGGATACTCTCTAGATCCACCCATGTCATTGCAAATGGCAAGATTTCACTCCTATGAGGAATTTAAGAGACAAAACGAGTGAACTAAAGAAAAAAAGAGAGAGAGAGAGAGAAACCAAGAAACAGACTCTTAACTTCAGAGAACGCACTGATGGTTCCCAGAGGGGAGGTGGGTGGGGGCTGGGGGATGGGGATGAAGGCGCGCACTTGTCACGAGGAGCACTGGGTGGCGTGTAGAACTGTTAAAGTTCTATATCGTACACCTGAAACTACGTAACTCTGTACGTTGGCTACACTGGAATTAAGATTTTTTAAAAAATGAACAGAATTAAGCCAGCAAACTCAATCTCTTACAAATCACAGCTCAAGCCGCCGTCTCTGTCCAAGCTCTTAGGGAACCAAGGGAAGAGGGACAAGAGGGCCAACCCCAGGGTGGGGACTGGAAGCCAAGGGACCAGCAGAGGGACCAGCCAAATGCATTTTGGGCCGCAGAGCCTGGCGGTAAGGAGGGGAGCGGCGCCCTCTGCTGGCCACAGGAGAAGCGATGCCCAACGTGTCACCCCGGGGAGGGGTGTGGGGCCTCCTGGACCTGGCCTGGGGACTCAGCCTAGCCCTTGGTTTCTTCCGCCCTTTGGCCACATTCTTGATGGGGTCTGCCCCTGCAGCCATATCCATAAGGCTGCCCAGGGTGGCACTTCATGCAAAGCCAGCTAGGGCTCTTTTTAAAACACATGCAACTCTTTTGGGGCGCCTGGGTGGCTCAGTCGTTAAGCGTCTGCCTTCGGCTCGGGTCATGATCCCAGGGTCCTGGGATCGAGCCCCGCATCGGGCTCCCTGCTCAGCGGGGAGCCTGCATCTCCCTCTCCCACTCCCCCTGCCTGTGTTCCCCCTCTCGCTGTGTCTCTGTCAAATAAATAAATAAATAAAATCTTTACGAGACCAGTGCTCTAACCCCTGAGCTACGGAGCCAGATAAAATCTTTAAAACACATGCAACTCTTTTAAAACAAAACCCTCCGTTTCACCAACCATGCTCTCTGTACCGAAAGGCGCTGGCAGCCAGAGCTGGCCTGGGAGACCCTCAACTTCCCAGCGATGCCCCAGCCCTCCTCAGAGTACTGTCCACTCTCAGACCGTCCAGCGAAGCCCTTCCGAGCAGGAGCTGAAGACCCGGGCATGAGACGGGGTTCAGTGGCTTCCTCTGGGTGGCCTCGGGCTTGGCCCACTGCTCCTGTGCCCCGTGTGTGAGTGAGGGGACAGCCTCGCTCTCTGGGTCTGGGCATTCGGCACAGTGCCCAGCGCCCCGGACACCCCCATCTGTGCCATAGTGCTGCCATCATACAATGATAGCAAGACTTCCAATATTGTGTAAGGCGCCCCACACACATGCGGGTGTCCAGGGGTCAGCATGTAGGTTGGTGGCGATGGATTCAGGGCAAGAAGCACAACCAGGGGAGAGATGAGAGCACTCCCCACAGGAAAGCGGAGAACAGCACAGTGGGCTCTGGCTAATCTGGGCCAGGGGTGTGTGGTCAGCACAAAGCTATGGCCCTCGGGGGGAGCTCTTCTCCATGCACCGCACATCCTGTGCATTTCCCTTGCTGCGTGTGTGTGTGTTCGGTGGGGAGGGGGGCGCGCCCTGTCTCCAGCTGACAAACGGAGAGGGGCCGGCTTCCGAGGGCTCCGGGAAACACTGCTGCAGACCAGAGGGCCACATACAGAAAAGGCATTTGCTGTTGGGACCGCTGCTGAGAGCTGGGCTCCTGCTTCCTGCCTCGGAGCGTCCTGTGGGGTCTGCAGCCACAGCAGCCAGCCCACGACCCTGCAGCACCACACATACGACAGCATGCCCGCTACCGCAGATGGAGACCTCGGGCGGCCTCCCTCCAGATCTCGTGTGCAGGGAGTGAACCGCCTATGACTCCTGCCACTGCTCCTGGGTTTTCAGTTACTTTACGTGTAGACCTTAGTCTGTGCCAGGCATTGTTCTAAGCACTTTATAATTACTAATGTGGCTAGTGCTAAAAGTGACCAAATATGGGAGGTCCTCCTACATTCCCATTTTGCAAGTGGGATGCAAACTGCTTAGTACTTGCCTGGAGAGCAGAGGCAGGATTTGAACCCAGGTCCTCTGCTCCCGAGCTCAGGCCATTACCACATCAAGCACAGCCTCAGTGGCACACGCAGGGACTACACGCTTTCTGAGTCCCCCAAAAGCCACTGACTTGACGATGATGACAGAAGATTTAACAATGGCATTTCTGCAATCATACAGCTTACCGAGAACCTGACACGCGTGATTCACAATCCTGGGAGGTTGGCATCACTGTCCTCTTTTTAGGAACCATGAAGCTCAGTGAGCCCCCGAGAGGGTGTGACTTACCAAAGGTCCCAGAGCTAAAAAGTGACAGCAACAGGACAGGACTCCTAGCATCTTTCCACTGTGCCCGCTCATCCCTGATGCCTCCCATCCTGCCCAATAACTCACCGTGACCCCAGCTTACCCTGAAGCCATTTGCATGGGCAAACACACTCAGAACCCGACTCCAGTCCTGGCCCCGTCGGGCTTGCTGACAGACCAGCTAATGCTGGAGCAAGAGGGCTGGCTGCCTCTGCCAGGACAAAACCCACCCTGTCCCCTCCACCCAGCATGGACATCCCCTGTCATCTACTCTACGGGAACCCACGTGCACAGGAAGGTACGAACAAGGCAGGTAAAGTGAAAACAACCTAATGTCTCTCAAAGCCTAATGGCTGACCTTGGATAGATCCAAACTGGGGGTGTGACATAGAGGCTTTTTTTTTTTTTTTTTAATGAAATGAATCTGTGTGTGGTTACTTCCACAGCAAGTGGATACATTGCATAACAACGGTGCCAAATGCCAGAATCACGCTGCACGTGCTTGGACGTGGGGTTCCGGGCTGCCCTGTCCCCTGCTGCCCAAGTGGCTGCCTCCAGGAGCGGCTGCTCACCCAAACTCCCCAACAGAGGTGCTTTCATTTGTGTGGGGAGAAGGAGATCGTGAGACGTTTGTGTGATTATAACGTAAAAGATGAATGTAAGGGCAAAGCTCTACCCCTCTTCTGCAGCTATGCTTGCTGCAGGAACCGTCCGGTCATTTCATCTTTGCCTTTTAAGAAAAGGTAATTCATGTTTAACTAATGGTCTTTGTCACCCAAACACTTAATTCTTCCTCCAAAAAAAGTGTACATGTTAGTATGTTCACCAGATTGATATTCTGGAGAGACATGTTTCTCTTCCCGTGGGAGACGGCAGAGCGGGGCTGACTGACTTACCCACAGAACGGACTGATACCACCAACACCCTGTTGTAGAAATGGCAGACCGAGTGCTTTACACTGTGACAGTTCAAACACAGCCCTGAGCTGATCTATAAATTACAGAATATCCATAGCGCTAGGTTTATAGGTAGTACTTTAAAAATACATCAGAAGTCCTGTGGCTGGAGTGATAATACCAAGAATCCACGTGTACAAACCCATAAATAATGCTGATAACGTCCGTATTTTCGTAGAAGCCATGATCTCTTTCAGAGCCCGGTGCTCATTAAAACTGACGTGAGCTCTAAAGCCGGTGGGCCGACAGGGACTTCGAATATGAGGGAGCAATCATTTAGGCAATCAGATTCCAGCATCCCCGCCAGTCTCCTGCCAATCCCACACCAGTACCAGGGATTTCTGCAGCCTCTGGGGGGACAGCACTGATTTCTGTGTTTAGCAGAGGACACTTCAGTCAGCCCCTGGGGTACAGCAGATACTTCTGGTGTCTCACAATGGAGTTTGGGGAGTTTCTGACCCTCTTGGTTCTTTTCCAGGGCTACTCGGGAGACCCATGTGTCTACTCATGCCGTGGCATAAAAGAGAGCCTCAGAGTTTTAGGACAATGGGCCTGGGAGGCTATCAGCAGGAGGGAACAGAGGTGCAGGAATCTCAAGTGGGGTTGGTCCTGGCTCCCACTAGGACCTACAGTAGGCGGTGAAGACGAGAATCTGGCCCTTCATTTAGATCTAGGCAGGGGCCCAAAGACCACACAGATCCACCAGGCTTGGTCTGAGAGAAACACCCTTGAGAACATAAGACCCTGTGTTGGGTTTGATTGATTTGCTCATGCATTGATTCATCTGTCACTCGTTCATAGTATGTACCAGGCATTATGCAGGGGGGCCGGGGAGAGTGCTCCCGACAATAGCATGTGCAAAGGCCCTGAGGTTGGGCAGTTTGAGCAGCTGGGAAAGGGCTGGGTGGCAGGCAGTGGGTGGGCAGAGAGGCCCCAGAACTCAAAGGGCCTCGTGACCCATGGGTTGGAGCATGAATTTTATCCTGAGAGGAACAAAAAAACCCAACAGGGTCTCCAGACAGGACAGAGACAGGATTTAACTTCTCTCAGGATGTTATGGGGCCACCGGGTGGAAGGTCAAGTGGAGGGAGGCAAGAAGGGGCCAGGAGACAAAGGGGTGCATGGGGACCACTGCATCCCACATGGAGGACTGGGAAATTCAGGGCAGTGTGCAGAACGAGATACAGTCTATATTCCGCCAACTCCTTATTCAAATGTACCTTGCAGCTACAACTGTAATAAAGAAAAAAATCCTATGCACCATCACTATTAAAATACAGATAATTAACAACGGATTTATGTGCTCTCTGTTAGAGGGAGGTTTTTGTTTCAATGTTAGGATTCCTTAAAGCAGGACTCAGCCGCCCAGCCCCCACACACTCGTGCAGCTGGGGCAAGGCGGTCCCACGTACTCACGTCACCTCACTCACCCCATCCGTACTGAGCAGCGCCCTGGGGGCCAAACCCTGGGCTAATCCACTTACCCAAAGTGTGGAAGACAGAATGCTAATCCCCCCGGGATTCCTGACCCCCAGTTACTCAATCAAACACTCTTCTAGGCACTGCTGTGAAGGCTTTCGCGGACGGGGTCAGGGCTACAATCAGCAGATCCGAAGACGGGGAGATCATCCTGGATGATCCAGATGGCCCCATGCAATCACCGGAGCCCCACAACGCAGAGAAGGCAAGAGAGGAAGAGAGATGGGGCGGAGGGGAGAGAAGAGGGACTTGAAGCTGTGAGAAGGATTCAGCCCCCACTACTGGCCTCGAGGAGCCACATGCCAGGGGCCAGAGGCCTCTAGAAGCTGAGTGATCCCTGCCAACAGCCAGCAAGAAAACAGGAGCTCAGGCCTACCGCCTACAGCCTGGGAGCTGAAACCTGCCAAGCAGCTTCGTGAGCAGGAAGCAGACTCTCCCCCAGAGTCCAGTAAGGAGCACAGACCTGCAGATCCCTGATCTCGCCCTGCGGGATCCAGGGCAGGGGCTCAGCCAAGGCCACCGGACTCACACCCGTGGAAGGCGGTGAAAATAAGTGGGTATTACTCTAGGCTGCTCACCGTCCTTTGTTTCAGCAGCCATAGGAAACAAATATACACATCCTCTCTTCCATCCTCCCGGGTGGCTGAGGACACCGGTTCTGGGGTCATCCTCCACTGAAGAGGACAGCACGACTAAGACGGGGGAGGTCATGCGGGGAGGCAACAGTGCGGGTGGAACCAGCCATCCACCTGACTCCAGGGGTCCTTCTCCCAGCTCTGCTCGACTCTGCACCCCTCCACCCATAGAGGACCACAGAAGAGAGATGCGCTCACACCCAAGGTCAACTCAAGGCTCAAACAAAGGGAAGAGGCTGCAGAGGAGGACAGGTGTGGTGGACCCCCCACCCCGGCACTGTGCCGTGTGGGGAGCATGGCTCGTTCCTGCCACCAGCCTCCTTGTTTCCAAAGCAGGCACCTCCAAGGTGCAGCTGGAATTGGGTCATCCATTAAAGACTCCCAAATTAGGCACTAAGAACTAGCATTGCCTTCCAGAACAGAAGGGAGAGAACATCGATTTCGAGAGGCAGGATAGCAAATGGCTGGGAATCCAGAGTTGGCCAAAGGAGACCGCCCAGGTTCAAAGGTAGCTCCACCAGCTTTGTGACCTTGGGCAAGTGATCCGATCTCTCCAAGACTGGGTTCTCCTCATCTGTCAAATGGGGTCATAGCTCCCCTACAGACGTGCAGATGGATGAGCAGACTGAGTACAGCACTCAGCCTGCAGTCGGCACTGGCCGGCGTGATGACCACTGTCCCCGAGGGGTGGCTTCACGGTGACTTCTCTCTGGTCCCTCACTGGGGTGACTCCCAGGCAAACCCAACGCAAATGAGAAGTGTAAGGTATTTGGTACTTTTACCCATGACCATAATTCTCCAAGTTGGCGATCCCTTTAATCTACAAATAAGAGAGGTATGTCTTTTTATTATCCCAATGTTTAACCCAGAGGTAAAACTTTGCCATGATTTTCTGTGAATTATAGAAAAAAGCACAGACAACAAAGCCATTAAAATAAAAATAGAAACAGAAATTTGCAGCAAGCCTCTGCCCTACCGGCATCCTCGTTATTGGAGTGAGTGAGGATTACAGTAAAGAGACTCGCAGTCGGCAGATAACGCTCCGTTCCTACGCGGTACTAGACGCTCGCAAGGGGAGAGAGACAGCTCTTACCTCATATTAGCAGTCTCATCTAGTGCAGCCTATTTTTAGTTCTTACTCTTTGGGGAAGTGGCAGAGAACTCCCATCAAAATCTGTAATGCACACTCCTCAGGCAGTAGGACTCTTGCCCACCTTCCCAGAGACCACATTTGTGGCCAGAGGAATGGGCCGGGGACGGCGCGGGGACAGGCGGGGACACTTTGATTAGGGCTTAGGTAAAGGGCTGCCAGGTGTCTCTCAGGGAACTCGTACACAGAACATGGGGTCGGTATGGAGAAGAGGGCCCCGCAGCCTACACACACCCATTCACGTTTTGTTGTAGAAATGGCATGTAAATCATTCGATATAGTCTAAAAATACGGTGTGTGTTCAGGAGAACGTGGGAGCCGCTCAGAGGCCCATATGAAGAGGCCGCCAGCCTGCCTGCTGCCCTGTGAAGGTTAAGTGCTACTGAATGTGGGGATTCAAGGGCCGAATGGTGCCCCCTTTAGGGAGGAGCCAGAGGCTCTGTCAGAACAGAGGCCACCCGGAGGAAGACTCTGCTGTGAGCTCTGAGGATGGCTCTCTCCATGGGGCCAGGAGAGAAGACGTTTCCCGCCACCGACTGCCACTCATGTGCACAGTAGGGCCACAGAATTGATGGGGCACCTACTATGTGCTATGCACGCCAGGCACCGAGCTGAGTGCTATGCAGGTCACTGCTGCAAGAGCAGGGAAAGCGGGTCATTAACAGGGGAGCAAACACGTGACTCCTGTGTGAGGACCACCTCCAGGTTTGGGGAGGCACCAGGGGCACTCCCGGGACCCAGGCACAGTCAGATGCACAGCCGTGACTTACTATACTCAAAGGCCACAGAGCACCATCGGCAAAGGGAAAAGGTGTGCGGGGTGAAGCCCAGGGGAAACCAGGCACAAGCTTCCAGAAATCTCTCCCAACGGAGCATGCTGACAGCACTCACGTCCTCCAGCAACAAGTTCTGACGACACCGTGAACTTCTGTCTCCCAGGGAAGCCCCTCAGAGACCCAGCACCCACAGACGGCACCGGGGGCTGGTTCCGCAGATGCGCTCTGCCTGGCGCACACCAAGGGGCCCGAGAAGCAGGTGCTCAGCCTAAAGCACGGTGTGCAGACAGCTGAGAGCAGCGAGCCACTCCGGTCCGTCCGAGAAGGGTGGGACCTGTCCCGAAGCCCAGGTGAAGGCCAGCCTTGCAAGCAGGCCTTTCTAAGCAGAGCAGACAGGCTGGCTCAGTTAACCCTTTTCACACAATTATACACCGTGGTGAGGGCTGCGCAGGAATTAAGAAGAGCGTGTGTTAGGCTCGGAACAGCAAGAGGAAGGGGTCGTTCAGACAGTGTGGCAGATGCTAATTTCCAAATATGGCCACAGCATTGTCCCACCTCACATGTCCTTACCATGTGACCTTGCACCTCCCCCACCGAGGGGTGGGTGTCAGCTTTCACCCCTGCGTCTGGGTGACTTCCAAGGCCGGGTCATCAAAGATGACAGAACTTGAGCCCGTTTCTCTTAGGATGCTCCCTCTTGGGACCCCCCATTCCCCTGTGCAGCCCGTGTAGCAAGGATCTGAAACCCACAGTCCTGGCTGAGCTCCCAGCTCCGGAAGCCGCAACTTGTAGGCTGGTCTGGCCTGAACTGTGTCCCTTCAAAATTCATACACGTGCGCCCTTGACTGTATCTGGAGACAGGGCCTTTAAAGACGTAATTAAGATAAAATGAGGCCGGTAGGATGAGCCCTGCTCCAGTCAGACTGGTGTCCTTAGAAGCAGAGGAAATGCGGACATGCAGAGAGCCACCAGGTGCACGCACACAGAGGACAAAGACCATGTGAGGACGCAGCCATCTATAAGCCAAGGAGAGAGGCCTCCGAAGGAACCCACACTGCCCGCACCTTGATCTTGGACTTCCAGCCTCCAGAACAGTGAGAAATCAAATTCCTGTTGTTTAAGCCCCCCAGTCTGTGGTGTTTTGTTATGGGGACCCCAGAAAATTAATGTATCAGCTGTATGAGTCATGGTCCCCAAAGAAACAGAACTGCCAGGAGGTACTAGACACAGATGACTGGACTTATCACAGGGGCTGGCACATGTGCATCACGGAGCCTGAGAAGTCCAACGATCTGCCGCCCGCAACTGTAGACCTGGGAACACCTGGGGCAGAGGTCCAGCCCACACCTGAAGACCCAGAACCGATCTCCAAGGGCAGGAGAAGATGGGCGTCCCAGCTCTGAGGACCCAGGACTGCTGGATTCCACTCGGAGCAAGGCCTTATGAAGACACACATATTCATGCATACCCAGTGACAGGTGGAACCAGTCACCTTCCCTAGAAACACAATGATCACACAAAACAACATCTTCCCAGGTAACGCAGGCCACCAGCCTACAAAGGGCAGCACGCCCCCACCCCTGTCCTCCTGCCCAAGACCACAGAGTACACACTGTGGGCCTGAGTCTGCCAGGATCCTGCCGGGCCCCAGTCATACCATCCCAACCAGGCTGCCAGGCTGGCTTGGAGAAGGCTGATGCGAGGGGTGTGAACTGTTGCTATTTTTCCTTAAAGCTGAACTTCCTACAACTGAATTTTGGTAGAAATCCCAAATGCAGCAGGTTGTCTTAATGAAGCTCAAACAAAGGAGGGATTTGGGGAATCCAGTTTACTGACAGTGAGTGAGTGAGTCATGAGGATGCTTGTCTGGGCGGCACATGGGGAGGGTCTCCTTCTGGGGGCCTGGCCGTGGAGACCAGTCAGGGCGGCGAGGAGGCACATCTAGATTTTTCTGAATAGCAGGCCCCTATGAGTTGCTGCTTCTCGAAAGAATTTAATTAATGAATAACCACATGGTAATCATATCAATAAAGTCACATACATTATGAAATCAGAAAATAAACTCTTGCCCAAAACCTGCTTCTATTTATGGTTCAGAAGACACAATATGCTTCGTGAGCCTGGGCAAAGTAAACCGCCCAAAGCCCCCACCGCCCCTCCAGACTATCTCTCCTCCCTGTGCTCACGCACAGGGCAGGACACATCCCCCAGAATCCACAGCTCCCTGGATTAAGCATTTTGACTCTGGGAATCCCTACTAAAAATCTGGATTCTACTGCATACTATTCACGAAAGTGAATTACAGGGGATTAGAAACATAAATGTAAAAAAATACCTATTCAGCTATTGAAAGGAAACATGACGTATATGTTTATGACCAACCATCCTGGTTTGCCCCGGGGAATGAGGAATTCTCGGGACACGGGACTGTCGGTGCTAAAACCAGGACCCTTCCTGGCAAACTAGGGCAAGATGTTCACTCTTAACTCGAAGCAGAAAAAGATTTCTTAAGAAACAAAAAGCAAAGACATCAAGAAGCAGCTTAATAAATTTTACTACATCAAAACTAAAATCTTGGGGATGTCATATACAGGGTGGTGAGGGTGGTTACCAGCTTGGGGCTGCAGATCTGAAAGTTGCTAAGAGAGTAGATCTTAAAAGTTCTCATCACAAGAAAACACCTGCCACTATGTGAGGTGATAGATGTTCACTAGACTTACTGGGGGGATCATCTTGCAATGTATACACATATCAAACTGTTAGGTTGTACACCTGAGACCAATACAATGTTCTATGTCCATTACATCTGAAAAGAAAAAAACAACCTAAAAACTTCTACTCCACCAAAGACACTATAGACAAAGTTAAAAGACAAGCCACAGAGACAGCAAACGTATCTTCAGCAAGTGGAGGATTAGAACCCAGAACACAAAAATAGTTCTGACAAACTAATTAGGAAAAGACCAACAACCCCACAGAAAGACTGGCAACTGAGAGGTAACTCACAGAAATTAACCAAATGGTCAATTAACATTAAAAAAACCCTCAAGGGGCGCCTGGGTGGCTCAGTCGGTGAAGCATCAGGTCATGATCTCAGGGTCTTGGGATCCTGGGATCGAGTCCCGTATCGGGCTCCCTGTTCAGCGAGGAGTCTGCGTCTCCCTCCGCCTCTCCCCCTGCTTGTGCTCTCTCTTTCACTCTCTCTCAAATAAATAAATAAATAAAATCTTAAAAAAAAAAAAAACCCTCCAGAACAATCTAGGGAATGGAAATTAAACCAAGGAAGTTCCATTTTTTTTTTTTTTCTGTAGAATTGAGGAAATGTGAGAATCTGCACAGTTCAAGATAGCTGGAGAGCAGGACCTCAGACACTGCCGTTAGAAACGACATAGCCTCTTTGGGAAACAATTTCGCCGTAGTACCAAATACAGTTTAAAATGTGTGCATCTGCTGCCCCAGAAATTCCGCTTCTACAACACGCCCTACAGAGGAACGCTTGCCCAGGTGCACCAGAGACGCACGCGGGACGCTCACCGCAGCCCCGCCCGAGACCCGGGAGATCTGAGAGCGACCTCCACGGCCAGCAGCAGCAGAAAGGCTAAGACAGCAGTGGAATATTCTAAAGCAATTAGAAAGAATATATTAACCCAGATATATCTCCAAGACACCTTGGTGCACGAAAACAATACAGTTCAGGACAAGATGTGCTGTCTTCAGATGCCGTTTCTTGAAAATACTTACAGGAAACCATCCGGTACATTTTCCAAGCCCTGCACACATGTTCAGACAGTCTGCTGGGAACCCCGGGAAACGGTAATATAGGGGTTACCTCTGAGGAGGAAGGGAGAAGCACAAGGTGTGGTGCGCCTCTTACTTGTAACGGTTGCCCTTCTCACTTGGACAAGGCAGTCGCGATATTCTAGTGTAATTATAGTTTTCTCCAAAGAAGCCTGTTGCCTGGATAGGAGAACACACCACATACGCTTCATCTGACAAATATTCGCTAGTGCTGACCAGAGGCCAGACCTGTTCTAAAGCCTGAGGGTCACTCAGTGCCCTTAAAACAGAAATGGAGTAATCAGTGATGTCGTTTGCCGCGTTCATCAGCAGAGAGTTATCCTTAAGGTAAGAGGATGGCCGATACCTGCGGACAAGGGACGAGCAGAGAGAATGCCCTGGTTACCTGGGCAGGTGACAGGAGCGGAGGGGAGGTCTTCAGCTGGATCACAAACCCTAGTCAGGCCTCGGCTGCCTGATGGTCACAAACTGCCTTTTGCCTCCAAGCACACACTTGTCCCGGGAGAGAAGGCTGAGGCCTGCAGGATGGGAACCCACAATGGGTCCCGCAGGTCGGGTGAGCCCAGGCCTGGGGTTCCTGCACTGCCGGGGGATGGCTGGAGATGGGCTGCTTGGTGTTTGCGGTGTCCAGCACCCACTCTCCCTCTTCTGCAGACATCCCCCTGATTTCTTCTGGGGGTCTCGAGCCTGGCTATTGAGGGATGTGCATCCCTACTTGGCCTCTACCATCCAGCCCCCCACCTTGTTCCCGGGCCACAGTGACAGGTGCAAGGGCAGGTGATGTGACCCAGCCCGAGTGCTGCACAGTCTCTTGAACTGGCAAGCACCCCTTTTGCTCCTGAGGTCTGGTCACTTGCTAGCCCCAAAGCCTCCCGTGCACTGCTGGCCATCATTCTGATTTCAACAGAATTGGGCAACTCTGATCCTATCCACATCTTCAGGGTCACTGCCCTGGGCGAGCCTGGCCCAGGCCTAACTCTGAGCCCCGAGCTGAGCCAGGGAAACAAGGCATCATATTTCCAGCTGCCTTGTGCGGCCCCTAAAGCCACAATTTTTAATGAGCATCAGCTGGGGCATGTCATGATATCATCGATCATGCCTTCCCCTTCAAAAAAAAACAACCTCATTTGGTGCAGAAATACCCCAGCACGAGTCAGAGCTTCCAAATCAGACTTCGAAGTCTGGAAGAATGAGTGGCTAATTTGTTCCTAAATTAAAGCAGCAGCTCTGGCCACGTACATAACACATTATCCCTTTAAGGTTGGGAATTAGGATCCACCTGAAGCAAGCTCCGGGAAGTAGCCGCGCAAATCAAGGCAGCTGAGCTGAACAAATCCTCCGGCTCCTTGCTTCCCCAGGTCTGGCCATCAGAGCACACAGCTGTGGGCACAGCCAGGCTCGACCCTGGCTCCCTGGACCCTTGCTCCAAAGCGAAATCCGGTATTTGGACTGTCCTATCTGATTCAATACTGAAACCCAGAAACTCGGCCCCGCTCTGCCTCAGGTCCCTTCCACCTCCCAGGGAACGTCTTTTAGGTGAAGGCTCCACCCTGATGAATCTCAGACTGGAGGCTCCAGCCGACCGACGCCCCAAACCCCAGACTCAGATATGCCACAGCCCAGGCCACACATCCTCACAGATGTCCACAGGCCCCTTCACACTAGAAAGGCCTCCACCTGCCAACCTTCTCCCCCACCAGCCTCCCTCCTTCGATGTCTTCAGGGGCCCTACACGGAGCCGCCACCACCCTCCCCAGACACGGAGCCTGTGAGCTATCCTGCATCTCAGCCACCAAGACTGTCCACGTTGCCCACCTCTGTCCCCTGGGTGGCAGGCATCTCCCCTCCCCACCAAGAGCCAGGACAGCGAACGAGCTTCTCCCAGTTACAGCAGGTCAGCCAATTCCTCCACTCAAAGGCCACCAGTGGCCTCTGACTGCACAGGTTAAAGCCCCCCGGCTCCTCAGGGTGTCCGGGGCCTACCTGCCCACCTTGCCAAGTACAGCTCCCCCCTCTCCCCTTGCTCATGGGTCTGCAGCCTCAGTGACCCTCCTGCTCCCCGTTCCCACCAAGCTAATTCCCATCTCAGGGCTGCTGCCGCGGCTTTTCCTCCTGCTGGAAATGCTCACACCCCCTGCCACACTTGGCTCCCTGCTTCTCCCCATCATCACACCTGCAGCCAAATATCCCTCTTCCAAGAACCTTCCCTGACCACCCCCCTCCTCCAGCAGCCCCCATCCTCAATCACTGCCTCTGGGTCCTAACCTTCTTCTCAGCCATTCTCAGCCAGGGATTATCTTGTTTTGTTTTCTTTGCTTCCAGGCCTATTTTGGGTCTCCCTGCCACTAGAATAAAAGCTCCCTGAGGGCAGAGAGCTGACCTTGCCCTCAGGCCCAGCATCTAGGTCAGCACCTGAACCATTTTCAGTGATTCATAAACATCTGCTGACCCGCTACCTGAGCAGTTGGCTTTCTCCCTGGGAAAAGTGGGTTAGCAGAGGCTGAGCCCTGCCATCCCTCAAGGCCTACACAGAAGCCACAGAACTATTTTTAAAATGCCCACCAATTGAAATGAATGTGTGGGGCAGGAGTTGCCTCATGTCCACGGGGCAGCTCATACACTCGTGAGGGCTCTGAACACACCACCAAGATGCTGGATGTCAGGACTTGGATTGTCCTTTCTCAAAGTCCAATCCCAAATACACCTGGCTGTAAACTCAGTACCCAAAGGTGGGGTGGGGGGGTGTTTTGGAGAGGAAGCCAGCACTGTGTGCACATCCTGCCTGCAGGCATGGGGTGATGGGGTGCGGGAACTTCTGTCCCCATTAGAGGGCAAGTGCCCTGGGGGGGGAGCATTCCACTCTTGGTTACCGCTGTACCCCCAGAGCTCAGCACAAGGTCTAGGATTAGTGGGTGATCAGAATTCAGGAGGGATGGATTCAGCAGCGGAAGGGCCATCCATCCTGTGCTGGGACTCTAGATGCTCCATTAACCACACGTAAGCGCCCCAAAGCTTCAGCCATAGGCTTCTCGCCCTCAGGCCACCACAGAGGGCCTGGCAAAGCTGGCTCTCATAGGACACCTGCTGGCCCCCAAACCCCAGCATCGCTGCCTTCCAGACCCCCGACCCTGTGTACTTCAGTTTCCCAGCCTCGGCACGACTGACATTGCGTACTAGATCATTCTCTTTTCTTTTCTGGAGGGAGGGGGGAGGCTGTCCTGGGTATCATAGGATGTTTAGCAGCACTTCTGTCTTCTCCCCACTAGATGCTAGTAGGAATGGGGGGGGGAGTTGTAACAACCAAAAACGGGGGCAGAATCACCCCTGCTGAGAGCCCCCCCATAAAGTGCTACTGATGTTTCCAAGCCAGTTTCCAGACTGGCTTGATCCCAGAATCACCTGGGGCACTGGTTAAAAATATAGATTCCAGAGGAATCTGAGGGGCAGGCCGAGGGTGGTACCTGGGGGGAAGCTGCTTGTAATAGGGGATTCTCACCACACACCCAGTCGGCAAACAGTGGTCTAAGTTTCCTCTGCCTCAACGGTGTTCAGTCTTCTGGGCACCAAATGCACCAGCGGCAACTGTGGACAGGCAACGCTCTCTGGCCTCCTCACCTGGACAGCTA
>NC_138378.1:3371526-3397613 GCF_054177405.1 Leptonychotes weddellii
CAGGACCAGGTGTCCGCCCGCAGGGGCCCTGGCCTCTCCTGCCCAACACAGGTGGTGGCCCGCTGTCCTCCTTGGGCGGGGGGGGGGGGGGGAGAACAATGGAACACGTGTGGAACTCTTACTGGGTTGGGGGGTGCTGCCCACGTGATCCCACCTACTGCCCAAGACTCAAGCATTGGATCGCCCCCATTTTACAGATGCGGCAACGAAGGCAAGTGCTCTGCGCACAGTACATGCAGCTAGCAGAGGTGGGTTCCCAGCCCCGACGGCCGACCCCAAGACCCCAAGGCCAGCGTCGAACCACTGCGCGCACTGCCCTCCTCTGGGGACAGAGTCGCCCGCCTTGGCTGCAGGGACAGCCTGAACCAGGAGGCGCCCACCTCTGTGCCGGGGGCGCCGCGGGCGTCCTGGCCACCCCCGCTGCGGCCGAGGGCAGGGCGCGGGCTCCCGGCGCGCTCGCTCCACAGCCCCGCGCCCCCCGGCCCCTCCCCGCGGCGCGCGCTTACCTTGCGCGGGGCCTCGGGCGGCGGCGGCGGCGTCCCGGGTCCCGAAGGCGCGCAGCAGCGAGCGCACGGGCGCCGGCCAGCGAGCGCGCCCCCCGCCCCGGCCGCGCATCGCACCGGAGGGCCGCTCGGGGCCGCGTCCGCCGGGAGCCGCGGAGCGCCGCGCAGAGCCCGGGGGTGCGGGAGGCTGGGCGGGGGTACGGGCGGGGGCGGGGCTGCGGGGGCCGGGGGCGGGGCTGCGGGGCCGGGCGCGGGCGGGGCACCACGCGAGCCCGCCCCTCGGCCGGGCGGGGGCGCCGCCTTGACCTTGATCTCCCGCGACTGGCCGGGTGCCCCAGCCCGGGTTTCGGGACCTCAGTGCCAGGGGCGCCCTGGAAGCGTTAAAGGGACAGCGGGCAGGAGGGGCAGCCGCAGTTCATTAGGGCGTAGGAGGCTGCCCAGTAAGAGCCGCTGTGGGACCGTCTGAGCGCCAGCGTTCTGGGGTGTAAAATGGACCTGCGGAGGGGGAAATGGGACGCGGGTGAGTCTAGACCGTGCTAGCGCCCGACTCTCCACGGTGGGAGACGCCTTGGCTGCCTTTACTATACCTGCTAAAGATGCAGAAGCCATTGTGCTAATACACCGTGACATATATCGTCTATCTTTGTGAAAAATAAAATGAAAGCCATAACTATTTAGCTTAATGCGTACTGTATGTGGGACACCCTCGTAGCCACCAACTAGCTCAAGAACTAGAACTGTGCCAGCGCCCCCCAGTCCCTCTGAGAGTTCCCACCAATCACAACCGCTCCCCCAGCTAGTCTTCAAAGGGCTCCAGCAGCCTCTGCTGACTTTGGGGGGGTTGCCTTTGAGGCAGAGTCTCTGGCCCGAGATGGGCTCCGGACCCTCAGCAGCAGCAGGATCATCTGGAGAGGTCCTTGTAACCATCAGATTGACTGGCTCAGTGTAACAGGCAAAGGTCCTCAGAGCCCCAGAGGGACAACACCCCTCCACCCCCACCACTGAGCATTTTCCAGGCGCAGCTCCGCCCAGAACCCTCCTGTTCAAACCCTAGCAACTCCATGACCAGGTGCAATCATGCTGTCCATTTCAAAGATGCGGAAGGGCAGACCTCATAGAGGAAGGAATTGTCCATGGCCACAGGGCTGCTGAGTGCAGGGCTGGTCTTGGATGCTACTGGGCATCCCACCCACCTGCTTCCAGCATTTCCTGTCCTTGGGTACATGGCTGCCCACTTCTAGCATTTCCTGTCCTTACCTCTCCTCATCTTTAGAACTCTGTAACAATAGCAACAACAATTAGCAGCTAACACTAGGTGCCAGTGTATGCTTATATTCATATAATCTTTAGGACAACTCCTTGAGGAAGGTACAGTTATCATCTCCACTGTATACATGAGAACTTCATCCCCAGCTTCCTCCTATTTTCTCCTCCATCAGCTCCTATAGGGAGGCACTATGATCACCCCACTTTTTAGAGGAAGAAATTAAGCCTCAGAGAGATGAAGTAACTTGCCATAGAAAGTTAGGATGGGAAAGAGTCAGGATTCAAACCACAGTCGATGTCTCAGTGCCTTTGTTCTCTGCCCAACCCACTGGGCATGTCCTGGCGAACTCCTAATCATCCTTCAAGACCCAGCTTAAGCACTGCCTCTTCTCTGAAGCCTTTCCTTCAGCCTCCCTTGCTTCTCCTCCCCATGCATTTGGTTCCTGCTTGTCCATGCCCCCAGCACTGTGGGCATATTCCGTTGGGCATGCACCACATGACAGTGCAGCCATGTACCCACCCATCGACCCCACATCCCACTAGGCTGGGATTATAGGGGACAGGAGTTGGCCCTGGCTACTGCCTTCCCAGGCCCACTTACATCTGTTTTGCAACCTCTGTCCCCTTCTGCTGGTAATAAAATTTCTCTTTCCCTCGGGGCAGCTTCCTCCTTAACACCAGTGGGGCCAAGACATCTCCCTAATGCCAGAGGTGGGCGCAAGACCCAGTCTGACCAATCAGTATAGTCCATTCAGCTGGCCTCAGCGACTGGTCAGGAAAGTTGGTCCAGGGAAGCACACACTTGGGACTTTCACTGGACTAGGAGAGAGAAGCCCTTTTAATCCACTGGCCCTGAAGAGGATGGTCTGGGATTCTGGAGGTCATCACATACTTCATAATTCCAACAACGTGGAAGACAGAGGATCACAGAGACGGAGGTATACTGGGACTGATGGATTGTCTGAGCCCCTGGTTCCAGCTGAGCATGAATTCTCAGTCATAGTCTCCCTGACGTTTCCTTTCCCCTGAGCTTTGGTGGGAAAGAGAGTAAGACACAGACCTGATAGCGTAATCACAAATCAAAGGTGTTCCATGGGCAACCCAAAGGATTGGAGAAAATATTTGCAAATCTTACTCATATCCAGAATATCTGGCAAACTCCTCAAACCCAACAATAGAAGTACAAACAACCCAATTCAAAAATGGGCAAAGGACTTGAACAGACATTTCTCCAAAGAAGACATGCAAATGGCCCATAGCCCATGAAAAGATGCTCGATATCACTCGTCATAAGGGAAATGTAAAGCAAAACCACAATGGGATACCACCTTGCACCCATTGTATTTTAAAAATATGGAAAAAAAACACAAAAGAAAGAAGTCTTGGTGAGGATGTGGAGAAACTGGAACCTTCACGCACTGTTGGTGGGCCTGTATAATGTATAACGTATAAATGGCACAGTGGTGGGAAACGGTATGCAGTTTCCTCAGAAAACTTAAAAATACAATTACCCTGTGATCCAGAAGCAATTCCACTTCTGGATATATATAGAAAAGAATTGAAAGCAAGGTCTCGAAGATACCTGCACACCTATGTTCACAGCAGCATTATTCACAAGAGCTAAAATGTGGAAGCAACCCAAGTGTCCATAAACAGATGAGTGGAGAAGCAAAATGTGGTTTATCCATACAATGGAAAATTCCCAATCTTAAAAAGGAAGGAAATTTTGAACTTGCCAGAACATGGATGAACCTTGAGGCCATGATGTGAAATAAGCAACAAGACCACCACCAAGGCAAAAACACAAGCCCTACAAATACTGGATGATTCCATTTTTTTTTTATTTTAAAGATTTATTTATTTATTTTAGTGGGAGGCAGAGGGAGAGGGAGAGAGAGAGTCTCAAGCAGACTCCCTGCTGAGCGTGGAACCCGATGCAGGGCTCGATCTCACGACCCTGAGATCATGACCTGAGCTGAAACCAAGAGTTGGAGGCTTGACAGACTGAGCCACCCAGGCCTCCCTGATTCCATTCTATATGAGGTCCCTGGAGGAGTCAGACTCATAGAGACAAAAGTGGAAGGGCAGATGCCAGGGAATGGCGAAGGGGAAATAGAGAGTTAGTGCCTCATGGGGACAGTTAGAGTTTGGGAAGATGAAACATTCTGGAGGTGCAGTTCACAGCACAACATTATGAATGTGTTTAATTCACAGAGCTTCACATTTAATACTGGTTAATTTTGTATTTGCAACTTTATTGAATTAGTTGACTAGATCTAATAATCTTGGGGGGAGTCTTTAGGGTTTTCTACATATAAAATCATGGCATCTGCAAATACAGATAATTTTATTTCTTCCTTTCCAATTCTGATGCTTTTTTTCCCTTGCTTCATTGCTCTGATGAGGCGTTCCAGCTCCATGTTAAATAGGGGTGGTGAGAGTGGACACCTTGTCTTGTTCCCAGTCTTAGAGGAGAGCTTCCAAGCTCTCAGCACTGAGTATGATGAGAACTGCCACATGATCCAGCAAATATCCGAACATATATCCAGTATATATCTGAAGTAAATGAAATCGCTACACCAAGGAGATATGCACACCCCCATGTTCATAGCAACCTCACCCACAAGAGCCAAAACATGGAAGAGATCAAAATGCCCATCAGCAGATGAGTGGATAAAGAAAATGTGGGGGATATATAGTGGAATACTCTTCAGCCATGAAAAAGAAGGAAATTCTGCCACTTATGACAACATGGACGGACCTTGAGGGCATCATGCTAAGTGAAATAAGTCAGACAGAGAAAGACAAATACTGTGTGATCTCACTTCTATGTGGGGTCTAAAAAACAAAAACAAAAAGCCAAACTCATAAAAACAGAGATCAAATCTGTGGTGACCAGAGAAAGGGAGTGGGGAGTGGGGGGCAGGAATTGGAGGAAGGTGGTCCAAAGGTTTGCATCCAGCCCTAAGATAAATAAGTCCTGGGCAAGTGCTGTTACAGCATGAGGACTAGGGCTAACTGCTGTGTGGCATATCCAAAGGCTGCTAAGAGAGTAGATCCTAACAGTTCTCGTCACAAGGAAAAAACATTTATCTTTCTTTCTTTCTTTCTTTCTTTCTTTCTTTCTTTCTTTCTTTTTCTTTCTCTTTTTCTTCTTTCCTTTTCTTTCTTTCTCTTTCTTTCTTTTTCTTCTTTCCTTTTCTTTCTTTCTTTCTTTTCTTTTTCTTCCTTCCTTTTCTTTCTTTCTTTCTTTTTCTTCCTTCCTTTTTCTTTTCTTTCTTTTCTTTTTCTTCCTTCCTTTTCTTTCTTTCTTTCTTTTTCTTCCTTCCTTTTCTTTCTTTCTTTCTTGCTTGCTTGCTTTCTCTTTCTTTCTTTGTATCTCTATGAAATTATGGATGTTAATAAACTTAGTGTGATCATTTCACAATATAAACATACATCAAGTCATTGTGCTGTGCACTTTAAACTTATATAGCGCTGTATGTCAATTGTATCTCAATAAAACTGAAAGAAAAGAAAACAAAGGAATCTTAGTGACAGTTGCTCTTTTAAGATGAACTTTGAATAAAGAATGTTCTAAAAAGTAGAAATAAGCAAAATGATTACTTTTATATGACATGGATTTTTACCTCGATAGATTTTTTTTTTTAAGAGAAAAGCAGCATTCCTTCAAAAAGTATCAGTCACTTCATGTGGCTCAGCTGAAGAAGAGAATGGAATCTGGAGAAGGTACACTGAGCCACTGTGTGGGTGTGTGTTTCTCTCCTAGCCACTGGGAATCTGTTTTCCCTCCTGAAAGCGAAAGGCAGAGATTCTTGATGTCTAAACCCAAGTCAGAAGAAAATCAGTATGGGCCCTGCAGTGGTCTGGGACTGAAATGATTAAGTTCTTTTAAGTTTTTTGTTTTATCCTAAAAATCCATTCCCTGCACACACATAAAATCTCCCTCCAAATGGTCCAGTGGAGCTGATGCTGGGGGAGCAGGCACTCAGCCCCGTGGCTGTCCCAGAGCAGCAACCTGGGGTTCTGGGATGTGAGGAGCCCAGCCCTGTGACCAACCTGGAGATGACTTCTCCAAGAACAGTCCACTTCTCCCCCCTGTCCCTTGTCCTGGGACCCATTTCATGCCCCTGCTCTCCTTCCTTCCTTCCTTTCTTCAGGACACTGGGTGTGGAGACCAATGCAGGGCTTGAACTCAGGACACTGAGATCAAGACCTGGGCTGATAGCAAGATTCTGATGTTTAACAGACTGAGCCACCCAGGTGCCCCTCTCTTTCCTTTCTCTTTGCACAGTCTTGTCTCTCTGGTCATCGGGAACCCCGAGGCCCAGCTCAGAGTCACGTCTCTTCTGCTGCTGAATTTTGTGAGTGACCCTAAACTGCCCCAAACCCTTTTTGAGTCAAATGCAAATATATATAGACAGCAGCGGCTACCATTTCTGGGGCACCTCCTGTGGCTGTGTGCTGGCCCTATGCCCTCCCTCAGGTTCCCCTCATGCCCTGCTTCTCAGCATCTTACAGAGGTGGACACAGGTTCAAGGTCATTGGAGTGGCCACAGAGAGGAGGTTTCAAGGCCAGACTGCTCTGGGGTGAGCTTTGCCTCCAGCTGTCAGATTCTCACCCGTCATCTCTTTTGTCCACATGCTGATTTAGGTTAAGAGTCTGAGCCTGTTGCTGTCCCCTGAGGAAGTTTTGGGATGAGCACTAGGGGTCAGCACTGCAAGGCTGGCAACATTGGAAAGAAAGAAACTCAGAAACCAAGTATTTCCAGGAATGAGACTCAGGGAATCGGCGGAGAGCCCTCTAGTGGCCACTAGGATGGATGCAGCGGAGCTGGTCCAAGGTTCCCCAACCCAGGGGCTGAAGGTGACTGGCATGGATAGAGTATCTGATGTTTGGGGGTTGGGGTGGAAACAGCCCGCAAGGGCACCATGCAGGCAGCCGATCTCTTTGTTTTCTAAAATTCACCCAACCTGCCATTCTAGCCAACATTTGTCCATATACAATCAATATTTCCTTCTTCCATTTCTCGCTGTGTTTTAGGTATGAGGGTAAGACTCCTCAAAATCTTTGCAAAGCGTTGCGGGGATATCGATCAATAGTGAAAAACAAATCCTCATAATGCAAAATGGTGCAGGCACCGTGGAAAACAGTCTAGCAATTACTCAAAAAGCTAAGCATGGAGCTGCTGTATGACCCAGCAATCGCACGCCTGGGTGCCTACCCAAGGGAGTTGGACGCATGTCTCACCAAAAAACTTGGGTTGGCTCTTCATGGCAGCATTACAACTCACAATAGCGAAAAAGTGGAAACGACCCAAATATCCATCGACTGATGAGTGGATAAATAAAACGGAATGCATCCACATAACAGGCTCTTACTTGACAGTGAAGGGAAATGACATACTGACCCATGATGACCAGATGAGTCTTGAGACCACTGGGCTCAGTGAAAGAAGCCAGACACAGAGTGCCACCCAGTGTGTGGTTCCATTTAGAAAGAAATGAGCTGAAGAGAAAAGGGAGGCAAATTAGTGGTTGCCAGGGGCTGGGGAGTGGGGAGTGGTCACTAATGGGTATGAGGTTTCTTTCTATGGTGATGAAAAAGATCTGGAATTGGATGGTGGTGATAGTTGCACAACCTTGTGAATATACTAAAAACCACTGAATTGTACACTTTCAAATGGTGAATTTAGGATACGTAAATGACATCTCAATTAAAAATACAGTTCTCCAACAGCCACCTGGTGGAGGGCCAACCACATGCCAGAGTGTTTAGAAGTAATCAGTTATTCCCCCCACCCCACTCCACACTCCTGGCAGTTGGGAGCCTGCTCTGGCTCTGAGGCTCAGATGAGCACACTGTCCTCCGCTTGCTATTTTATAGCAAGAACACTGAGTCAAGAAGGCTACCATGTTGGGATTGGGACCAGGCTCCACGTCTTCCATTGGTGTGGGGAGGAAGCGGGGTGGGGGTCCCTCAAGAGCCAGCTTTGTGAACAGCCTGGCCTCTGGAGCTGAAACAGCAGAAGGGCACTCACTGGGATTCATCCACCCATGCATCCATCCGTCCATCCATGCATCCATCTGCCCACCCACCCGTCCATCCTTCTGTGCATTCATTCATCTTTTCTCTGTCTCTCTCCCTTTTCCTTCCCTGCTACCTCTGGGTCTCCATCAGCTGTGGTCGCTCAAACTCTCTCCTCTTGCCTCACTGTCTCTCCCTGTCTCTCTTCCACCTTTTCCTCCCCCCGCACCACTCTCTGCAGTCTGCACCTCTCTTGCCCTGCAGCTGATGTGGTCTGGGGGTTCCTTCTCCGTGCCCTGCCCTGCCCCCCCCGGTGGAAGGAGTATCCCAGGCCATTTTCCTTTCCTCTGATTCCTCCATCTTTACCCCTGACAGGAAGATACCCCAGGCTGGGATTTAGGGTGAGCAGCAAACTGGGGGCACTCCTTCCAGGCTTCTCTCCAAACTTGGAATTCAGCAATTTACACCAACCCCAGGCCCCTGCACATGCATCTGGAGTGGCCCCAGCCCTCCCTAAAACCTGTTTCTCCTCATCCCCCGAACGTCCCTTCCTTAGAAAGCTCCCCACCACCCGTGTGGCCTTCTGTGCCTCTGAGTCCTCCAGGGAACTGAGCCTGCTCTGGCTCTGAGGCTCAGATGAGCACACTGTCCTCCTCTTCCTAACATCTGGAAGGCTCCTGCCTCCTCCCCACTCCCAAGCTGAGCTGAGGGAGGCAGACCAAAGCTGGAGTGAGGGAAATTGCAGGGAGACCACCCATTGTTGGGTCCCCCAAAGGCTGAATAAGGAGGGATAGCAGTTACTTATCCTATAAACTGGACCCTCGCCAGAATGAAAGGAGGTGCTATCTCAAGACAACGAGGCAAGAGGTGTACCTGGGACTGTCCCAGGCAATCAGTGACACAGGGCTGCCCTGGGTGAAGGGGCAGCCTCAGAATGGTCCCTCTGTGAGCAAAAAAAAGGACTTGCCACCACCTCAGAGCAGGGTCCCATAGCAATTCTCGGGGTCTGCAGGGAGGGAGGCGGGGCAGCTGCAGGACTCCTCCAGCTGCTGGAGCTCCAAGACACTCAGGGGGCCAGGTGCACTCCAGGCAGGATCTCTGCGGCACAGGGAGGAGAGGGTGCCCCAGAACCCAGCCCCCCACGGCCAGAAACCTGCACAGTTTAGGGAGCATATTCTGCGTCCCCCCACCCCCCAGCCAGTCCTGCAGGCCTCTGTGGTCGTCTCAGTCATGAGAGACCGCAGTGGAGGAATAAGTCCTGGTGGCAGATGATTCTCCCTCTGAGGCCAGTGATGGTGGCAAAGATGATCTCATGCTCACTCTTGATGCTGATGGCACCAGAATTGAGAACCTTGATCTTTCTCAACAACAATTTGCTTTAGGGCGTCTGGGTGGCTCAGTGGGTTGAGCATCTGAACTATTGGTTTCAGCTCAGGTTGTGATCTCAGGGTTGTGAGATTGAGCCCTGCGTCAGGCTCCATGCTCAGCGGGGAATCTGCTTGGGATTCCCTCTCCCCCTCTGCCCCTCCCCCTGCTCTTGTGTTCCCCCCCCCCAAATAAATAAATAAATAAATAAATAAATAAATCTATCTTTTGAAAAAACAATTTGCTTCTTTTGGTGGAGTATATGGGTCACAGCACTGATTAGGTGACTCTCTAGTGGCTGCAGGAAGGTGGCGACAGAGTCCCAACATTTCTGGCAGAGATCCTCAACTCAGGAAGGAGAGGGAGGCCCTCCTTGAAGGAAAAGGGTCTGCAGCTGAAGCAACAGGAAGCAAGGGTTTGTTTCAGCTCATAAAAGCACATGAATTTTGCACTCTGCCCTCTTTGGGTTAATATAAAACAACCAGGTAGGCTGGGGCTCTCCCTTGCTGAACATGTGTCCCCTAAGGACGAGTCATGCCCGGCCAGTGTGACCATATGGGACCCTGGCCTCTCCTCTCCCCTCTGCTGCTAGAGCTGGCAGATGTCTACACAATGGGCTTTGGGACAGGACAGTTGTCAGGTCTGTGACCATGCCCCCCAGTGGACATGGGACTGCCCTTTCTATGCTTGTTGTCCTGGAATAATTTATCAATAGCACTCCCTCTCACTCTCAAAAATATCCCCATTTGGGTGATAAAAGTCTCCCTGGTGTGATGTTAATTTTATATATCACCTTGACTGGGCCATGGGATGCCCAGATGGCTGGGAGAATATTATTTCTGGGTGTCTGCGAGGGTGTCTTGGGAAGAGATGTTTGACTCAGAAGACTCAGTAAAGAAGATCACCAATGTGGGTGGGCATTGAACTATCTGTGGACGGCCTGGATAGAACAAAAAGGTGGAGGAAGATGAGCTCCTTCTGTATGCTTGAGCTGAGACATCCATCTCCTGCACTTGGACATTGGCACCCTTGGTTCTTGGGGTTTTGGACTCAAACTGGGATTCTACCATCTGTCCCCAGTTATCAGCCTTTGGACTGAATTACACCACTGGCTTTCTGGGTCTCCAGTTCATAAGTAGCAGATCATAGGACTTCTTGTTCTCCACACCTACGTGGATCTAATTTCTATAATAAATCCCTTCATGTAATATATATTATACATATAATTGTTATATACAACATATAATATATTTAATTCATATATTAATATTATATAATTATATACATATTATACACACACACACACATCCTCTTGGTTCTGTTTGTCTGGAGAACTTTGACTAATACAGATTTGGGCACTGGGATTTGTTCTAGAGGAACAGAATGCTACGGATGAGCTTTCTGAATTTGTTCTGGGTTTCTGGAATTGGTTCTCTGGTTTGATTATATTTAAAGACACTAAGGGAGGAGTTAGATGGTGGAGGAATAGGGGACCCTAAGTTTGTCTGGTCCCTTGAATACAGATCGATAGTTATTAAATCATTCTGAACACCTGCAAAATCAATCGGAGATCTGAGACAAGAAATGCTGCAATTCTACAAGTAGAAAAATGTCCACTTTTTGGAAGGTAGGAGGTGTGGAGACCTGAATCCGGGTGGTACAGATGAGGATGGCGTTGGGGGGGTGGGGAGGCTACCACAAAGTATTATAAGCAGCAGAGTGCAAAACTGGATCTTCTAAAAGTCTGCTTCAATGGGGGATGTCCCTGGATTAAGGGTGCTCAGGTGGCAAAATGGGACAGAATCCCAGATGAGACAGCTTGGTCTCAGGATCCTGGGGTCACAAGAAGAACAGGGGTGCCTGAGTGCAGCAGAGTTCCCAAGCATTGGAGTGGGGAAGCCGGCAGCAAACAGCAAGGCTAAGTGCTCACTTTCTGCTCTGTGTTGCAGCAAACTGCTGCACTTCCTGCAAATGCTCTCCTGGGAGGGATCCAGCAAAAGGCAGAAGCACATGAGACCCCTCTCCCTCTCTTAGGAGGAATAGCTCAGGTCCACACCACAGGAGTCCACAAAATTTGGAGTTTTGAAATTAAATCCTGTGCCTGAGATAAAAAATGCCCAGTCATAGGCTGGGTGAACACAGAGTTAGGATGAAAACCAGGGAGACAAGAGACTGCTTTTCTGGGAGGGCTCACTGATAATATAATATAATATCTGTATAATGGGAGTCCCAGAAGATGAAGAGAGGGAGAGAGGGGCAGAAGACTTATTTGAACAAAATATAGCTGAGAACTTCCCTAATCTGGGGAAGGAAACAGGCATTCAAGTCCAGGAGGCACAGAGATGCCCTCCTAAAAATCAATAAAAATAGGTCAACACCTCAACATATAATAGTGAAGCTTGCAAATCTCAGAGATAAAGAGAAAATCCTGAAAGCAGCTCGAGACAAGGGGTCTTCAACCTACAAGGGTAGACACATAAGGCTGGAAGCAGACCAATCCGCAGAGACCTGGCAGGCTAGAAAAGGCTGGCATGATTAGTCAGGGTACTAAATGAGAAAAATATGCAGCCAAGAATACTTTATCTAGCAAGGCTATCATTCTGAATGGAAGGAGAGATCAAGAATTTCCTGGACAAACAGAAACTAAAAGAATTTATGATCACTAAACCAGCCCTGCAACAAATATTAAAGGAGAATCCTGTAAGCAAGGAGAGAGCCCAAAAGTAACAGAGACAATATACAGAAACAGTGACTTTGTGACAGGCAATACAATGGCACTAAATTCATATCTTTCAATAATTACTCTGAACGTAAATGGACTCAATGCTCCAATCAAAAGACATAGGCTCTCAGAATGGATTAAAAAAAAAAAAAAAAGACCCGTCAATATGCTGCTTACCAAAGACCCATTTTGGACCCAGACACCACCAGATTGAAAGTGAGGGAGTTTAGAATGATTCATCATGCTAATGGACATCAAAAGAAAGCTGGGGTAGCAATCCTTATTTCAGACAAACTAGATTTTAAACCAAAGACTGTACCAAGGGATGTAGAGGGACACTGTATCATACTTAAAGGGTCTATCCAACAAAAAGATCTAACAATTATAAATATTTATGCTCCTAACTTGGGAGCAGCCAATTATATAAACCAATTAATAACAAAATTAAAGAAACTCATTGATAATAATACAATAATAGTAAGGGACTTTAACACCCCACTTACAGTAATGGACAGATCATCTAAGCAGAAGATCAACAAGGAAACAAGGGCTTTGAATGACACACTGGACCAGACTGACTTCACAGGTATATACAGAGCATTCCATCCTAAAGCAACAGAATACACATTCTTCTTGAGTACACCTGGAACATTCTCCAGAACAGATCACATCATGTGTCACAAATCAGGTCTCAATTGGCACCAAAAGGTTAGGATTATTCCTTGCATATTTTCAGACCACAGTGCTTTGAAACTTGAACTCAATCACAAGAGGAAATTTGGAAGGAACTCAAATATTTGGATGTTAAAGAGCATCCTACTAAAGAATGTTGGGTCAACAAGGAAGTTAAAAAAGAATTAAAAAAAATTCATGGAAACAAATGAAAATAAAAACACAACAGTTAAAAACCTTTGAGATGCAGCAAAGGCGGTCCTAAAAAGGAAGTCCTTAGCAATATAAGCCTTTCTCAAGAAACTAAAAAAGTTTCAGATACACAACCTAACCTTACTCCTAAAGGAGCTGGAGAAAGAACAGCAAATAAATCCTAAACCAAGCAGGAGATGAGAAAATAATAAAGATTAGAGCAGAAATCAATGAAATAGAAACCAAAAGAAGAGAGAACAGATCAATGAAACTAGAAGCTGGTTCTTTGAAAGAATTAATAAGATCAATAAACACCTAGGCAGACTTATCAAAAAGAAAATAGAAAGGACCCAAATTAATAAAATCATGAATGAAAGAGGAGGGATCACAACCAACACCAAGGAAATATGAACAATTTTAAGAACATATTATGAGAAACTATATGCCGACAAATTAGGCAATCTGGAAGAAATGGATGCATTCCTAGGAACATATAAACTATCAAAACTGAAACAGGAAGAAATAGAAAACCCGAACAAACCCATAACCAGCAAAGAAATTATATCAGTAATCAAAAATCTCTCAACAAACAAGAGTCCAGAGCTAGATGGCTTCCCAGGGGAATTCTACCAAACATTTAAAGAAGAATTAATACCTATTCTTCTAAAACTGTTTCAAGAAATACAAATGGAAGGAAAATGTCCGAACTCATTCTGAGGCCACCATTACCTTGATGCCAAAACCAGACAAAGACCCCTCTAAGAAGGACAATTATAGACCAATATCCCTGATGATCATGGATGCCAAAATTCTCACCAAGTTACTAGACAATAGGATCCAACAGTACATTAGAAGGATTATTCACCATGACCAAGTGGGATTTATTCCTGGGCTGCAAGCGTTGTTCAACATCTGCAAATCAATCAACATGACACACCACATTAATGAAAGAAAGGACAAGAACCATAAGATCCTCTAAATAGATGCAGAAAAAGCATTTGACAAAATATAGCATCCTTTCTTGATAAAAATTCTCCACAGTGTAGGGATAAAGGGAACATACCTCAGTATCATGAAAATCATATATGACAGACCCACAGTGAACATCATCCTCAATGGGGAGAAACTGAGAGCTTTTCCACTAAGGTCAGGAACATGACAGGGATGCCCACTCTCACTACTGTTGTTCAACATAGTACCGGAAGTCCTAGCCTCAGCAGTCAGACATCAGAAAGAAATAAAATACATTCAAATGGGCAAAGAAGTCAAACTTTCACTCTTCACAGATGACATGACACCCAAAAGACTCTACTCCAAAATTGCTAGAAGTCATACAGGAATTCAGCACCATGGCAGAATATAAAATCAATGCACAGAAATCAGTGGCATTTCTATACACTAACAATGAAGCACAAGAAAGAGAAATTAAGGAATCACATTTACAATTGCACCAAAAACCATAAGATACCTAGGAATAAACCTAACCAAAGAGGTAAAAGATCTGTACTCTGAAAACTATAGGGCATTTATGAAAGAAATTGAAGAAGATGCAAAGAAATGGAAAAACATTCCATGTTCATGGATTGGAAGAAGAAATTTGTTAAAATGCCTATGCTACCCAAAGCAGTCTATACATTCAGTGCAATCCCTATCAAAATACATCAGCATTTTTCACAGAGCTGCAACAAACAATCCTAAAATTTGTATGGAACCAGAAAAGACCCCGAATAGCCAGAGGAATGTTGAAAAAGAAAAGCAAAGCTGGTGGCATCACAATACCAGACTTGAAGCTGTATTACAGAGCTGTCATCATCAAGACAGTATGGTACTGGCCCAAAAACAGAGACATAGATCAATGGAACAGAATAGAGAGCCCAGAAATGGACCCTCAACTCTATGGCCAACTAATCTTTGACAAAGCAGGAAAGACTATCCAATGGAAAAAGGATAGTCTCTTCAACAAATGGTGCTGGGCAAATTGGACAGCCATATGCACAAGAATGAAGCTAGACCACTTTCTTACACCATACGTAAAAATAAACTCAAAATGAATGAAAGACCTCAATGTGAGACAGGATCCATCAAAATCCTAGAGGAGAACCCAGGCAGCAAGCTCTTCAACTTCAGCCACAGCAACTTCTTTCAAGACATGTCTCCAAAGGCAAGGGAAACAAAAGCAAAAATGAACTATTGGGACTTCATCAAGATGAAAACTTCTGCACAACAAAGGAGACAGTCAACAAAACTAAAAGGCAACCTATGGAATGGGAGAAGATATTTGCAAATACCATATCAGATAAAGGGCTAGTATCCAAAATCTATAAAGAACTTCTCAAACTCAACCCCCAAAAAACAAAAAATCCAGTCAAGAAATGGACAGAAGACATGAACAGACATTTCTCCAAAGACATACAAATGGCCAACAGACACATGAAAAGATACTCAACATCACTCATCATCAAGGAAACGCAAATCAAAACCACAATGAGATACCAATGCACACCAGTCAGAATGGCTAAAATTAACAAGTCAGGAAACAAGAAATATCAGTAAGGATGCAGAGAAAGGGGAACCCTCTTACACTGTTGGTGGGAATGCAAGTTGGTACAGCCACTTTGGAAAACAGCGTAGAGGTTCCTCAGGAAGTTAAAAATAGAGCTACCCAATGACCTAGCAATTGCACTACTAGGTATTTACCCCAAAGATACAGATGCAGTGATTTAAAGGGGCACATGCACCCCAATGTGTACAGCAGAAATGTCTACAATAGCCAAACTATGGAAAGAGCCGAGATGTCTGTTTACAGATGAATGGATAAAGAAGATGTAATATCTATCTATCTATCATCTATCTATCTATCATCTCTCTATAATGGAATATTACTCAGCCATCAAAAAGAATGAAATCTTGCCATTTGCAATGACGTGGATTGAGCTAGAGTGTATTATGCTAAGTGAAACAAGTCAGTCAGAGAAAGACAAATACCATATGATTTCACTCGTATGTGGAATTTAGGAAACAGATGAACATAGGGGAAGGGAAGGAAAAATAATATAAAAACAGAGAGGAAGACAAACCATAAGAGACTCTTAATTCTAGGAAACAAACTGAGGGTTGCTGGAGGGGAGGTGGGTGAGGGGATGGGGTAACTGGGGGATGGGCATTAAGAAGGGCACTTGATGTAATGAGCACTGGGTGTTATATGCAAATGATAAATCACTGAATTCTACCCTGAAACTAATTTAAATACAGTATATGTTAACTAAGTTGAATTTAAATAAAAAATAAGACACTAATTGTTGTTTTCCCTGGAGTAAAGAGCATGATAGTCCATAGCATGAAGTGTTTACAGATGCACAAAATACCTGCATTGGATCCTTCCAGTCTACCCCTAAAGAAGCAAGGAGCTCAGTGGCTCTGTATGTGGTTCTTTTGAACATTTGGTAGGAATGTAAGGAATAGAGTGATGTGAGTTGGTTGCTGTTAATGTCACTGAACAAAGCAGTGGGAGAGACAGACGGGGTCCCAGCTGGAGCCCCTAGCTCAAGCACCGGTTCTGTGAGCTCCCGGGTGTGCCCTGAAGGAGACCCTTACTTCCTGTAGCCTCAGGGCTGAAATCACTGAAATCCAATGCAAAGCGCCATGCCGCCTGGCAGGGTGCGTGCTGGTACCAGGAAGGAACAGGCTGCAAAGCATGGGATCCTGCGAGTTGGGATGGGGACACCCAGGAGACCTGGAGGAAGCCATGAGGCTGCGCCCGGTGTGAGTGTGTGTGTGTGGGGGGGGGCAGGTGTGTGCTGACCCTTGTGTGAGAGACTGTGTGTCTCTACGTGTCTTTGTGTCTTCGGATTGTGTTCCATGTCTCTCTCTCTGTCTCTGTCTCTCCCTGCACGTCTGATTTTGCTCCCTGGTTCTCTGAGTCTCCCTCCTACGGACCCTCTTTCTCTCCACTGATGTGTTTTATCACACAACCCCCAACCCCGCCACTTGCCCAGGTCAGGTTCAGGCAGGTAAAGCCCTGTCCTCCCTCTGCCTGAGCTGTTTGGACTCATCATCTGCATCTGAGTTGGGGGTCGAGGTTCAGAACCCAGGGCTTCTGCAGCGGAGGGAAGAGGGCCTCTTGTCACCTCTTGGTACCAAGGCGGCGGGGCCTGGTGGCCTCTGTTCCCCCAGCCGATGGCAGTCTCCGCAGGGCCCAGTCCAGCTCTGCAGCTTCCCGAGGTGACAGCAAAATGCTCACAGGAACCCAAGCCTGTCCTGACTCCAGACATTTCACGACACCCAGATCTGACTCCCCCTAGGGACCGTAGATAATTCATAGCATTGAGTCTGCAATTTTTTCATCAAATTTTTTTTTAAGATTTTATTTATTTATTTGACAGAGCAAGAAATGGAGAGAGAGAGCACAAGCAGGGGGAGAGGCAGAGGAAAAGGGAGAGAGAATCTCAAGCAGACTCCCCGATGAGTGCACAGCCCAACTCAAGACTCGATTCCAGGACCCTGAGATCATGACCTGAGCCGAAGGCAGATGCTTAACCAACTGAGCCACCCAGGTGCCCCTTCATCAAATTATTTTTAAAGATAGAGGCTGAGGGACGCGTGGGCGGCTCAGTCGGGTAAGTGTCTGACTCGATTCTGGCTCAGGTCATGATCTCAAGGTCATGAGTTCAAGCCCCACCTCTCAGACTCTGTGCTCAGGGAGGACTCTGCTTGGGCTTCTCTCTCTCCCTCTCCCTCTGCTCCTCCCCATGCTCACACTTTCTCTAAACAAACAAGCAAGCAAACAAACAAACAAATAAAAGATAGAGGCTGAAAGACCCCCATCCCTGGGCAGCCCCCAGGGCCCTGGCATGAGCAGAACAGAATTCCTGCTACCTTGGTCTCAGTTGTCAAAAAGCTCTTGTGAATCTTCCAGTCTATTCTACACTCTACTCTTACGGATTTTGCTCAAGTATAATCTTTGCTGAAGGTAAGCTCGTGACTTCCGTATGCAAATATAAGTAAACATCAAATCACAGAGATGTGATTGTAGTCATTGAGTAATGAAGGGACCAGTAGGGAGCTAAAGCCAGTTCCAGGGAGAATCCCGAGAACAGCAATGAGGAGGCCGCCATCAGCGAGCTCACTCAAGACGTGCGCTGGCTTCCGGGAGGGCCCGCGGTTCCCCCACCCATGGCCCCCTGCACACCTGCCGACCATGACTAACTCACACTCCCATGGTTCTCTCCGTTTGACTGGGTTGTAAAATAGCTCAAAGACGATGAAAGGCATAGAAACCCCAGAGCCCAGACGGCCCAGCTGGGGGTCTGGAGATGGAGGATCCTCCACCAGGATCCCCAGGTGCCTGAGATAAGGCGTCCAAGTGGGTCTGGAGGGGCTACCGGGGTGCAGCCGCTGACCTCCCGCCCAAGCAGGGCTCCGGGCAGCTTCCGCCGTCCCCAGTAGCCACACGTGCACAGCGGAGGTGCCCGCAGAGCGGCAAGTGCCGCGGTTCTGCCAGTGGATAATCGAGAGCTGCGTAGTTACCCATCACCCCTGCCTGGCGAGTTCGGTGAGCCAGGCTGCTACAGCGGGATGGGGCCAAGAGACTTCATTCTGGGCCGCAGACCCGCACGTCTAAGTTCGCCTCGGCTCAGCACGACCGCCCTGCCTTGTACTGGGGTGTCGTGGCGCCGGGCACAGCACAGCCTCTGTAGGAGAAGACACACGCCCCCGCCTGCCCCACGAACCTCCAGGCCGGAGGAGCCTTCCCACTTCCCTGGGGAGCCCCTGCCCCTGTGTTTCACCGGACCCTTAACCCAGGGAGGGAAGTCACATCCTGAACACGGCTGATACACCCTCAAAATCACGCTCCGCATTGAGTTCAGTGACGTCAGCGTGCGGGTGACGGAGGGCAGCCCTGCCCCCACCTGTTCCTCGGTAGGCCAGAGAAAGCCGACACGACTTTCCCATCTGGGGAATGGACGGCCAGTGACAGAGTCAGTGATGACACCTGGCACCACGAGGCCGTTCAGCCTGGGGTGGGACCTTGTCGGTTTCTAGGTCCCGGGGGCCTTTTGGATCAGCCAGCCTGAGCGGCTAACTCGAGACGGGGTGCTTAACACTCCCGTCTGCAGCAAGTCCTGAATTAACAAAGCGCTGCCGCCCTTCCTCCCAGCACACAGGACCGCCTGCGGGGTTTGGGTAACCGAGGTAGCTGGGAGGAAGTGGACACACCTCAGTGTCCTGACTCCCATTCTTTGCTGAGGGCACATGGCTGCTCAAGCGCAGTGACACTCTGTGCCACAAGCCGCCAAAATGTCAGTACCTCTAATGCTCTCTGCCCGGGGATCCACGGTCCCCTGCCCCCCACCCAGGCGTATCAGCGTCTGTCGGTCATGGCTCATCATGTTTACCCCAAGTCCCCCCCAGTGTCATCCATTTAAACCTACCTAAGGGGGACCTGGAAAAAGCGTCATGTGAGCACCAGGACAGAGAGCCCAGGAAGAGTGTGAAGTCCCTTTGTTTTGTCCTGACAGGAGTGAAGGACCGCAGGCCCCAGGTGGGGACCCGGAGGCCTCTGTCCCTTCTCTAACTGTGCCACTGTGCCCCAGAGACATTTGGGTCTGCAGTGTCCCTTTTCAGCAAACACACACCAGGCTGCTGGGGACTTCCTGGCTTCCAGCCCTGTCTGTCCTCCAGTTGTGGAATCTGTTCTTTGAGACAGGTCTCCTTTCGATAACTGTATTCTCAGCTACCCCCTCAGTGGTCTTGTGTAGAGTGAAAACATCTCTGCATGAGGCCCCTGAGTTCCCTTGGATGTCGTCTGCAAGCCCTGGGACACCACAGGAGTACCCCAGTGTCCAGAGAGCATGTCCTCAGCCCATCCCCCCTGGGAGCAGGCACCCCCCGGGGCACTGGGGCTGAGGAGCCCTTCTGTTTCCACCAAGCCCGGGTGGGCTCCGCTGGTGACCCCACTCGCTGCACCAAACTGCCCAGCAAGCAGCCAGGGCACCAGGAGCAGAAGTCTTCTGCCTGCCGCATCTTGGTATCGAAGTGACCAGGGAAAACAGAACACAGTGAGGTGCTGGGTGGAGTGAACTTTCCCCACAGAGACAAGAGGAATCAGCTCCAGAAGTGGGCATCGCTTCCCCGGACCCGCGAGGCCCTCCCAGTAGCAGACACAGGGCCACTGGCCCACACTCACCCCTCTTGTGCGGCAGCGGAGGGACCCTGCACCCTTTGCGCAGGGCACAGAGAGAGTGGTGGGTGGGCCGGGCGCCATGTGGTGCACACACTCAAGCAGAACACAGGAACACACGGCGTCGGACACGGGGGCCGATGTTGCACGGCGGGGGTGAGCCCAGTGCGGGCTGCGAGGACTCTGCCTCCTGGGGAGGGGCTGCTCCGAGCCCCCGGCCCATCCCCATGTGGCCGAGTCGGGCTCGAAAGCCTGCACGTGAGTTGGCCTCTCCCAACAGTTACCATGATCCAGCAACCCCGCTTCTGGGAACGAACCCCAGAGAATGAAAACAGGGTCTCAGAGAGATATTCACACACCCGAGTTCACAGCAGCATGACTCGCAGTAGACCAAAGATGGAAGCAACCCAGATGCATATCGATGGGTGGCTGGATAGACAAATGTGGTGTAGACACACAGTGGAATGTGATCCAGCCTAAGAAAGAAGAAAATTAATATCCATGTGGCTGAGCCTCAAGGGTGTCAGGCTAAGCAAGCCGGTTGGGAAAAGGCAAATACAACACAGCTCTTTGTCCAAGCGTATGGAGAGCGGTCCAACTCTCAGCACAGCGGGGCTCCTGGGGCTGGGGTGGAGCTGTTCAGCGGAGACAGACTTTCAGTTTCTCGAGGTGAAAAGTTCTAAAGGTCTGTTACGCAACGATGTGCATAGAGTTAACACTACCGTACCCTTAAAAATGACTCGGATGGTAAATCTCATGTTGCGTGTTTTTATCACGTTTAATAAAAAGGAGCACTTCTGGTGTTGATTGTCCTAAAAGTGCTGTGTTCAGACCCCAGGGTCTGACTCGTGACTTGCGTGTACCGTGTCACAGGACCACGGCCTCCCAGAGAGGCCCAAGTCCTCCGAACCTGTGAGGACAATAGATTAGGCGAGGGGAAATTAAGGTTGTAGATGGAATTAAGGGGGCTCATCAGGCAACTTTTAAATGGGAGGATTGTCCTGGATTGTCCGGGTTAGCCTGTTGTAATCACAGGAATCCTTAAAACAGGAAGAAGGAAGCTAGAGAGATCAGAAGGATATGCCGTGAGGAGGAGTCATCCCGTGCTGTGGACGGAACTATGTCTCCCCAAAATGTACCGGGTGAAGCCCTAGCTCCCAGTGTGACTGTAACTAGATCTAGGGACTTCAGGAGGTAATTAAGATTAAACTCGGTCAACAGGGTGGGGCCCCAAGCCCATGGGACTGTGGCTCACACTCTCTCCACCACAAGGGGAAAGCGGCTGTCTCCAGCCAGGGACGGGGGGACGCTCTAGAAACCAACCCGACAACACCTCCATCTAGGACTTCCCGCCTCCAGAGCTCTGAGGACGTATGTGTCTGTTGTCGAAGCCCCCCAGGCTGCGAAGACGGAGCTGACTGGTGCTGGCTTTGAAGATGCAAGAAGGGGCCAGGGGCTCCCAATGGGAAAGAGCAAGGACACAGATTCTCCCCTAGAGCCCTCCAGGAGGAACACAGCCCTGCCGACAGCCACGTCAGACTCCCTTGCTATAGAACCAGGAGAGAATAGATTTTGCTGTTTTAAGCCACGAATTTTGTGGTAATTTGTTATGGCAGCAATAGGAAACTCACCCATATACCAAGATTGAATGAAAAAGTCTGGACTTGCCCTAAGCCTAACATCCGTGGTTTTATAGATTCTAACATTTTCTCTTTACCTTTCTAGAACTTGGTAGACTAATGAGTCCAGTTGTTTTTAAAGTCTATTATAATAGCCCCTAAGTGTTTCATATCTCTTCCCCTAGGTCTTCCTTCTCCTCCTTGCCCATGGACACAGTGAGGAAAATACCCACAGAACTCAGGATTCAGTTGTATAATGGCTTTGGATGAGGTCATAATGATGTTTGCTTTGTTTCCAAAATTGACTTCATTATGGTGCTTACCCAGATGTTGTTAGCTGTGTTAGTTTAGAGGCAGCAGATGAAGCCAATGTCTGTGGGAACAATATACAATTGCTCTTTATTGCCTTTATAACTGATTCCTCATAGTTACTGTGTATGCAGAATTTGGGTTATGTATTCCCTAAATATAAAAATGTAACTGAGGCTCATCTGCCATCTTTTAATTGGCTTACAGTGCATGGAGGAATTTGCATGCATTTTGCCACCTGGAAGAACTTTACATCATCTGTGAAGTGGGATATTTACCAGCACACTCTCTATTTAGCCACACTGTAATATAATTTTAAAGACACCAGCCCTTCCACTTAACACTTAATTATTTTTCATCCAAGACAAAATCAATTCATGTCTATTGAGTTGTCTAGTCCTAATCCAGTTCCAGTTTAGGACAGAGCACTTCCCATTTATCTCTTCACCAATACCCCACCTCATCACCACCAATGGTAGTTTGATAATAATCTCCCTGTGGAAACTTGAAGGAGCTTTTTCTTTTACATATTTTGCATCTATGTTATTAGGTGCATATGCATTTATATTGTTATATAACTTCCTGGTGGTTTGACCCGTTTATCATAGTGAAGTGACTCTCTTCATCTCTGGTAATGTGTCTTACTTTAAAGTCTACTTCATCTGACAGTATCAGATAGATCAGCCACCTTTTCTCTGGTTAATATTTCCGTTTATCTTTTCCAATAGTCCACGTTGTATTTTCTCTGCCCTTAGGTTTAGGTAGTGTATCTTGAAAGCAGCAACAAGTGTGTATGGTTTTCTTTTTATCCAGTCCGGCAATCTTTGTCTTTTAATTGGATTCTTTAACCCATTTATGTTAAATAAAATTCACAATATCTTTAGATTTACTTCTTATCATCTAACTATTGGTTTTCATTTTGCCCTACATTTATTTTCTCCATTAATTCTCTTCATTCTTGCCTTTAAAAAAATTAATCCAATATGTTATATATTATATTTTGCCCCTCTAACAGCTTGGTGGTTATAAATTATTTTACTATATTTCAAGCCAAAATAAGCAATCCTTGTAGAACAAATTATAAACCCATTTTGGAGTCCAGAAAGCAGTCAAACTAGGAGATACTGGTCTTGAAGCATCTTTTGATGGTGGAGTGAGGACAGGCAGTGGCAATTTTGATGAATTTTCTGGTCTGTAGTTTGAATGACTCTGGGGATAGCATTGGATGTTCTTATAACCGAACCCAAGTCCATCCACCTGATGCACAGAAAAGCCCATCACTGAGACATCAGATATGCAGTAAGGAAAGAGTTATTCGAGAGGCAGCCAAACGACAAGATGGGAGGGCAAGTCTCAAATCCACATCCCCAAAGGGGGAGAGAACAAGTTTTTATAATCATAAGAGATAAGATTATATACATATTCATGTAAAGGTCGAGGGAGACGTGACTATCCATGAGGAAGGTAGAGCATGCACATTGAGCAAACACATATGTAATAGACACCCTATGTTCACTTTGGGGTGGAGACTGAACATCAGAATGAGGCAAATTCAGCCCCTGACACCAGGAGGTTACTTTAGGACAAGGAAAAGGGGCCATGGGCATGCTCCAAGAACCAGTGTAAACTGGATGGGTTCTTGAGCTCCTTATCTTGGGTCTTAAAAAAAAAAACTAGGACACACAATACACTGTTCAATAACCCACAAGGATATGCTATAACTTTTATACTGAAACATAGAATTCTTTCCTTACAACCACCCCCATTTTCATCAAAGATAAAAGATCAATTTGTTTGCAAAACAAGTCAAATTTCATTAAACTTGGCCCAATTATTTACATAAGTTCAGCAAGAATAGTGTTTGACCATATAGACCCTTTTAATTTTGCTTTGCTAGAATTTTATAAGGAAATTCATTTGAATTTTTTTCAAAGATTTTATTTATTTATTTGACAGAGAGAGACACAGTGAGAGAGGGAACACAAGCAGGGGGAGTAAAAGAGGGAGAAGGAGGTTTCCTGCAGAGCAGGGAGCCCAATACAGGACTTGTCGATCCCAGGACCCTGGGATCATGACCTGAGCCGAAGGCAGATGCTTAATGACCGAGCCACCCAGGCGCTCCCCTCATTTGAATTTTTTTTGTCAAGACCTTAGTTTTTTGTAACAGTTTTAGGTTTACAGCAAAAATGAGACGAAGGTCCTAAAATTTCCCATATGTGCCCTGCCTCCCATACAAACAGTCTCCCCCATTATCAACATCCCCCACCAGAGGGGTCCATCTCTTATAATTGATGAACCTACACTGACACATCATCATCACCCAAAGTCCATAATTTACATTATGGTTCACTCTTGGACCTGTACATTGTATGGGTTTGAACAAATTGTGACATGTCTCCATCATTATGGTATCGTACAGAGTATGTTCACTGCCCTAAAAATCCCCTGTGCTCTGCCCATTTATTCCTTGTCCTTCCCCACCAGCCTCTGGCAACTACTGATCTCTTTACTGTCTCCATAGTTTAGCCTTTTCTAGAATGTCATATATTTGGAACTAAACGGTATGTATCTTCTTCTGATTGGCTTTCCTCAGTAACATTCATTTAGGTTTCCTCCTCCTCTTTGCATGGCTTGATAGCCCATTTCTCTTTAGCCCTGAGTAAGAGTCCATTGTCTAGATGGACCACAGTTTATTTATCCACTCAGCTACTAAAGGGTATCTTGGTTGCTTCCAAATTTTGACAATTATGAATAAAGTTGCTATAAACATCCATGTGTAGGGTCATTATGCTAGGTGTGTAATGGTATCTCATTGTTTTAATTTGCATTTCCCTGATGAATATGATTGTTTGCATCTGTTTATCTTCTTTGGTGAGGTTGCGATGTTTGGCCTATTCTTCAATCAGGTTGTGTGTTTCCTCATAGTTGAGTTTTAACAGTTCTTTGTACACTTTGGTGACAGTCCTTCCTCAGAAGTGTCTTTTGCAAATATTTTTCTCATAGTCTGTGGCTCTTCTTCTCATTTGCTCATTCCCACTCTTGAAGACTGACCCAGGTGACGGCCACTGCTGAGTCCCAATTGGCCAACACTGAATCTCCAATATGGCACCATTCCCTGGCCACTTTGGGCTCCTCATGTCTCTGACTCAATAGGCAAAGAAGGGAGTTATAGTGTTGGCTGTGGTGATTGATCCTGACCACCAAGGAGAATCTGGACAGCTGCTCCACAGTGAAGGTGAGGAAGAATATGTCCAGGATACAGGAGATCCCTTCAGGGATCTCTTGGTATCACTGTGCCCTGTGATGAAGGTCTGTGGAGAACTAAACCCAATCCAGGAGGGCTATTAGAGGCCTAGACCCTCCAGGAATGAAGGTTTGGGTCACCCTGCCAGGAGAGCACCATAACCAGCTGAGGTGCTTGCTGAAGGCCAAGGGAACACTGAACAGGTAGTGGGAGAAGGTAATTCTAAGTACCAGTGATGACTACGTGACCAGTTGCAGAAATGAGAGCTGTAATTGTCATGAGCTTTTCCTCCTCATCTTATCACAGATACCTTTGCATGTATACACACTTATATCAGGCAAATATCCTTGTTTTCTTTCCTCTCGTATTTCCTTATCATGTAAAATAAGTTTTATTCACGTTATGTAAGTGTTTAAGTATCGTTAACTTTACATCATAGTATTTAAGTTATGAGCTATCAGGAGAAGAGTAAATATCACTCAAGGACTATCCCTCCTCTTCTGGGGAAGGGATTAGTGCATTTCTAGTGTATGCAGGATGGTTATATCATGTTAGGCAAAATTATGACCTCCTTAGAGATTAGGTTTGGTTTAAGGGGATGCATGTGGGTGCCCAGGTGACAAGCAGGGGAATGGTGATTAATTTTACAGGTCACCTTGACTGGCTAAGGGATGCCCACATGGCTGGTGAAACATTGTTTCTGGGTGTGTCTATGAGGGTGTTTCCAGTGCAGATTAGCATGGGAATCAGTAGACCAAATTAAGAAGATATCCTCACCAGTGCAGGTGGGCATTATCCAACCCACTGGGAGCCTGAACACAACAAAAAGTCAGAGGATGGGAGAATTTGCTCTCTCTGCTTGAGCTGAGACATCTATTTCCTGCCCTAGGGCATCTGTACTCCTGGTTCTAGGGCATTTGGACTCAGACTGGGACTTAGCATCACCCCCAACACTCAGATTCCCAGCCCGTCTCTGCCACTGAATCA
>NC_138378.1:3398113-3438424 GCF_054177405.1 Leptonychotes weddellii
CCTTCAATCAATTGCAGGGAACGCTGCAGACCGGGAGGCTTCCTGATGCGCAGAAGCAGAGACGTTTGAGGTTGCCTGGTGACGTGTCTCCTGAAGGTGAGAGAGTGCAGCGGCAGGGCTCATGCTCCAAGATCCTTTAAGAGAGGGGCGCCTGGGTGCCTCAGGGGGTTGAGCACCTGCCTCCGGCTCAGGTTGTGATCTCAGGGTCCTGGGATCAAGTGCATTGCGCTCCCTGCTCAGCGGGGCGTCTGCTTCTCTCTCGGCCCCTCCCCACTACCTGTGCTCTCTCTCTCTCTCTCTCTCTCTCTCTCAAATAAACAAGTAAAATCTTTTTTATAAGAGATACTTTAAGAAAACAGGAGTTTATAGGTGGGATGAATATAACAAAATTGGCCAAATACTGGACACTGTTAGGGCTTGGAGGAGGGCATATGGAGATTTATTTTCCTATTTTCTTGACTTCTGAGAGGCTTGAGCTTTTCCAGAACAAACAGGAATATTTATACTCCTCTGCTTTTCTCTTGGAGACCCTGTGAATCCTGGATGGGCTCACGTTTCCCTCTGGTGGCGGTTGGAAACGCCGCGGCTGAGGTCCGGCAAGCTGGGTAGGAACCCCGGGGCAGAAATGCGCCAGGTGCCCAGCAGAGGGTGTGGGCTGGGCGGGCACGGGGAGGACCGGTCGGCTTTCTCTTTCCACGTCCTGGAACTTTACATATCAACTGCTACCTGACATTTCCAAATCAATTGCTTACATAGGGATGTTTGGTTAACAAACATTAAAATGGAATTTTAAACTTTCAAATGTTCGAGGTAAACAGTCCTGCAGGTAGGTCTGTACCCCAAGTTCACATAACCTCCAGCCCAAGCGAAGGACCCAGGGGTTGGGGAGCGACTCTCACATGGAGAGCCATGAGCTCCGAACCCACGTGGGCCACGCGGAGCAGCCGGTCCCAGGACGGGATGGGTGACCTGAGGCTTGTCCAGGTCTGTTTCATGCCCTGGCCCTTGTGTTTATTCCCTCTCCGGCCCCACTGTCCTCCTCTCTTGTTTACGGGCTTTCTGAGCCCCCGTAGCCCTCCGTGAAAAGAAAGGAGCATGAACCAAGACCTGACAATGGCGGTGTGATGTTAAATTAGCCTCTATTTATGGAGGACCCTGTGGGCTGTGCGTACTCTTGCCATTAACGTCGGGTGCACGGAAGGTGGGGGCCACGCTGTCCATTTGCAAGGGGACACAGGTGTGCATGGAGGTCACATGGCTGCACTGGATCCAGGCACAGGGTGCTCTGGGGTCCACCACCTGGGGACGGGGGGGGGCAGCACATCCTCAGCTTGCCGAGGGCTCGGGGCCCCTCCTGGGGCGCCCACCTGGCCCCATGGAGCTCTGCCTGCAGCTCTTGGCGGGGTCCCCAGGCCCCGGGGGAGAACGGTTATGATCCACTAGTGTTTCAAGGGCGTCACGGAACCCTCATCATCAGTACGTGGAGAAGAGGTCTTTCTCTAGAACAATCAGTTCGCTTCTACCTTAGGTTCTGGACTTGTGTAACTCAGTCTGTCAAATGGGCATCTGCAGACCCCGTGGGGACAGGGGGGACACGTTTGGGATGGGGAAAGCATGGGGCACTTCCCAAGAATTTTTCATATGGAAGAGTTCTGTTTGTTGGTTGGTTGGTTTTGGCGAGGAAAAATGTAAACCAGCAACAATAAAAAAATTGGTGTTAGCGGCCTAATGATACAGCCCCCTGTTGCAGCGCGAATGCACCACTGAGTGAGCTTTCGTAGTCCAGAACTTCAGATTCTTAAATCCGCATTTCTGAACCTCATGTCCTCGGACGTGGTCTGGGGGGCTTTGAGAAAATTCCTTTGTAGTGACCCCGGCTCATGTCAGGGAACGCAGCAGGAGGCAATCGGAGCTCCCCCTTGTGGCCGCTAGAAGAAAGACGCATTCAGCTTCTCCCTTTTTCTCTGAAACCGCAGTTCTCTAACATTTTGGTCTTGTGTCTCCTTCCAGTCTTAAAAAATGTTGACGATCCCAAAGAGCTTTTGGTTTATGCAGAGTGGACAGATAGGTAGCTAGAGGGGTTTCCTGTGCTTGATATAAAAATTTGCAGTTTAAAAATATTTCCGTATTAATAATAATAATTAATACTAATAATAAATCGAGCCACCGCATTGCTGGTGAGGACGTCAACAGCGTAGCCACTTCGGGAACTGGATGGCAGCCTCTTACGTAGTTCAGCATGTATTGATCACGGACCCAGCAATTCCACTCCTGGGTATTCTTCCAAGAGAAATGAAGACACGATGTGTAGGTCTATACTCATACTCACCGTTATTCACGATAACCAAAATTGAAGAGACCCAAATCTCCAGTGATTGGTGAATGGATAAATACACTGTGGCACATGCAAACAATAAAAATGAACAAAATATTAAAACAGACACCAACACGGGTGGGCTTCAAAAATTCCTATCTCTAATATATAGAAAAGTCCTAAAATCTGAGAAGAATTCAAGCAAAACTCAAAGTTTAAGGAACAAGCCAAAGATACAAAGAAGTCACAGAAAAATAAGTGCAAATCGTCCTTAATCATATGAAAAGGTACTCTCCCTCGTTTATGAGAAATATAAATTAAAAGGGTACTGAGATGTAATTGTCACTTAAACTGAAAAAAACAAAAAACAAAAGTTTGTAGCACGCTGCAGCTGGTAATGCTGTGGAGAAACAGACACGCATGCTGGGGACTTCGGCAGCCCTGCGGGAGCCTACCCTCTGACCTGTCCATCTTCTAGGACTCTCCCCAAAGAAACACAGGAAAAATAGCAAAAGCGGGCATGCAAACAGGGCATATGAGTGCATCCACATGTACACTTACATTATCGAAGTAAAACAATGGAAATGCAAACAGAAACTAATAAACTCGGTGGTCTGTGGGGGCGGAAAGTGCTAGAACAGAAATGGCAGGGATGGTGCACACTTCTCTGTGTGTGATCTTCAGATAGTTTTGCTTTTGAAACTGTGTAAATATTTTTGTATAGCTTCAAGAAAAGATTACTAAGTTTAAAAAGAAAAAAAGCAATCCTTAAAATTTTAAAACAAAAGGAAACATCAGCCCAAAATTCTATCAGACTGGTAGCAACACAATGCGGAGAAAATCGTCGGTGCAATTGACTTTAAAACACACTTTTGGATATATATTCCTAATAGAATGTTCTAAGGACAAAAATGTCTCAAAGAAATTTTGAGACTATTATAGGTATATTATAGGATAAAGCAAATGATTCTGTTAAAGTGGTTAGGAGCCAAGATTTTTAGCCTAAGAGGACATTTTAAAATCAAAGAAGACATTTTAAAATCAAAGAAGTTAAGTAACTCTCTGGAATCTTAATGTTGAATTGGAAATACCTGCACAAATTTATAAATTTTCTTTGAAATAATTTCTTTCTTTGTTTAATAAAAAAATTTAGAAGAATATGACCCAGTAGTATTTAAAAATGAGATTTTATTCCCTAAATACCAACTCCATCTTATTATCCTGAAAAATTAGTAAATAACAAGGTAAAATATTTACCTTGACTATCCCATAAAGTGGTCCCTGGGTGGCTCAGTCAGTTAAGCGTCTGCCTTCAGCTCAGATCATGATCCCAGGGTCCTGGGATCGAGCCCCACATCGGTCTCCGTGCTCAGCAGGGAGCCTGCATCTCCCTCTCCCTCTGCCTACTGCTCTGCCTACTTGTGCTCTCTCTCTCCATCAAATAAATGAAATCTTTAACTATCTCATACGGACTTGAGTCCAGAGTAACCAACTAGGTGCCAAGAGAAAGCCTGCTTTTGGCCAAAATGCCAGCTAATAAATTCAGGGGGAATGACAGATTTTTAAAAATTACCCTTTTGATCCCCTAATAATAGTGGATCTAGGCAATTGCTATCCATGGGCACCAAAACCATGAAGTGCAATGTCATCACACTGGCTCAACCAGCTAACAATGTGTGAGCCAACTGTTGTTCAAGTTCACCATCATGGAAGTGAGACAAGGAATCATACCCCACACAACGCAATGCCCGCCTGGGGAAGCTTCTTCCCTTATATACTGAATCCAGTGATATTTCCACATTAGATGTCTATTTGTATGAACTACAAAATACGGAGGAAACGTTGCAAGTACCACACAAAGGAGCCATCAACCGAATCCAGCATGTGAGTCATTCCAACCACTGTGTGGCAGGGTCTGCTCTGGAGTGGGGGGGTGTCTGTACAGGGGGACAGGGGTCATTTGTGCAACACAAGGGAGTTAGGAAAAGTACAACAAACGCAAAAGCAAATGGCCCTAAAAAAATAAACAAATACAGGTTTAACTTTGCTTATAACAAAAGAAATGCTGATTACAATTCATTGGAATGGCGTTCCTCTTTGGTCAATTTGCCTAAGAACCAAAAGTGTGGCTCCTTCTCTGTTGGCGAGACTGTGAAGAGGCATTCCCATCAGCTGCTGATCGGAAGGAAAAATAGTACGACTGCTGTGAAGGGGAATGTGACATTTCTTTGCTTGGAAAAGCAGTATGTACATTTCCCCTTGAATCCAGCAATCCAACCTCCAGGAATTTATGGTAAGAATTCATGGGCATAACACACAAAGAGGCATATGCATAAGGTCAATCCAGGCAGCTTTTTTTGCAAAGTTAAACATCTGGAAGTAATTCAAATGTCCACCAAGAGGGGACTGGTTGGATATAGTGTGGGACAATGGAGCAGCATTCTGCCAATAAAGGAAGGAGCCGTATTTTCACACACTGCTCTGGAGTGCTTCTGGAATGGATTATTCATCGAAAATACAAGTGCAGAAAAGAGCATGCAGTATGCTACTATTTACCCAAGAAAGGGGGGCACAAATGTGCATGTGTGTGTGTGCTTGTATATACTAAATAGGAAGGAAAATGTTAAAAATATGAGTCTACTTGGCTTCTAGAAAGAGAAGGGACCAGCGTGGAGGAGACTAGACTTGTCATGATGTATCCTGTTTGTAGATAGAGTTCTGAAGCCAGGCAAATATTTTTATATAATTATACAAAATTAATTATACCTATATAAAATAAACAATTAGTAAGTAGCAGTAAAATCATAATTATACACTAAAATTTTAGAAATATATAGGGATGATTATTTTTGAAAACTAATCCCTACTACCCACAGTGAAAATGAAGCAACTAAGCCTCTCTGTATATCAAGTTGGTAGAATAGCAGCACAATGGAACTCTCTTTGCTGGCTCTAAAGCAGGTATTTGACCGTATAGACCCTTAGGATATTATATCAAAAGGAAAAAAAATTATTGGAAAAAAATCTTAAACTGATTTTGGTAACCCGAATTTTGCCGGTAGTAGTGTGTTTTCATTCTGAGGGTGTTTGGTGTATGTCGTAGGAGAAACCAATCGAGTGGTTAGTCTGACGCTGGGGGCAGGAATTCTTAGGCTGGGAGAAAGAAGGTACAGATGTAGGATCAATGAGGTCAGTAAAATTCCTACAAGTCTGAAACTGATTTGAAAATATCAATGTGATTCGGAATGCATTTTATCTTTAAGATATGCATATTTCCTAGTTCTGTCCTGACAGAAGTCCTGGGAGCACCCAGTCCAAACATGGTGGTCTCTACTTCCCCGACCTTGAAAACGAGCCAAAATTCCTCGGAGAAATAACGAATTCCAGGTCTGGGGCAGGACATGTCACAGATGATTCTAGAATAATTACATTATCAAAGGCTGCTAAGCTCATTTAAGAAAGACTTGGGTACCAGCTTGAATGAGCTCTACCCAAAAATGGACTAACAGAAGCATCCATATGGATAATGACTGCCATGAATTAAAATATACAATGTTTAAATCTACAAAATCATGATGATGCGAAAAGACCAAATCGGTCATGTGTTAAGCATGCTAGGAAACCAACTCCGTATTTTGAAAACTGGTTTAAAAGAAGAGAAACGAGATCAACCCTTTTTCTGCCTTTCCAATGCAGACTGCACCACAGGGTGACCAAATAGTTGGCAAGGGAAACCTATCTTTATAAAGTACTTCAGCAACAAGTCATAAATGAAGAAATGATGGATTTAGAATACGTTACAGCCCCTGATGGAATACCAGATTTGGGCAATAGCCATAAACAGCTCCAAACATCATAAAATGAGGGACAGACATCATGGGCCCCCGATGGATAGAATCAAGTTCTCCTATGAAATACTCTTGTCCCCTGGCTCCCCCAAAACTCATCAAGCCTCCAGCTGTAGCTATCAATTCACAGGAAGTAAAGAGAGACGGAGGACAGAGGGGCATGCTGGAAGACCACATGGGGATGCAACCAGCAAAATCCAGGTTGTGGGACACTTTCCAGACAAATGACTGGACTCTGCGAACAAACAGACAGCAGGAGGCCATGGATTGTGGATTAAGAGACTGAAGAGACATATAACCGATTGGAATGAAAGCACCTTATCTGGGTCTTGATTGGAATGAACAACCATGCGGCAAAACCACTGGGGCCACCAGACCATGTGGCCGCTGACGGGCGGAATAACACCCCTACCTCCCAAGGAGGCCAACACCCTGGTGCGCAGAAGGGCTTGAGGTCACACGGCAAAGGGAATGAGCCCTAAAGGAGGGAGACTGTCCCGCAGGATCAGGTGGCCCAGGGCTACCACGAGGCTCCAGGAAAGTGGAAGAGGGAGAGAGAAGAGTCGGTGTCGGGGTGCCGGGCCACGGCAGACCGCCCTAGGAAGATCGCCAGCCTCCAAGACGGAGGATGGACCGTAGGCCAAGGAGTGCGGGCACCTGCGGAGGCTGGAAAGGCCAGGAAATGCTTCTCCCCCAGCCTCCAGAGGGAACCAGCCCTGCCCACACCTTGACTTCAGCCCAGTGGGACGCGGTTCAGGTGTCTGACCTTGAGACCCGTAAGGTTAAGCCAAGGGTGAGGCAAACTGTGACGGCAGCTACGGGAAGCCCACACGGATGTGGACGGGGTCTTCCGCGGGGATAATGGCTCTGCTGTGCTGAAAGGGAGTGACTACAGGCTTAGTAGCTTAGAGAAGCACTCATCATCTCGCGGATCCCGTGGGCGGGCAGTCTGGGCACGACTTAGCAGGGTTCCTGCTCGGGGTCTCACGGCCTGTGGTCAGGGCAAGCCAGGGCTGGGTTCTCAACTGGAGGCTCGACCAAGGGGGAGCCACTTCCAGGCTCCCTTGATGTGGCTGTTGGCAGCGGCCTCTTGACGGAGGGCCCGGGCTTCTCCCCGGTGGCCGGCTGGAGGGGGTCCTCCGGCCCCAGCGGGGCCCATGGAGCTCGGCCGTGTGGCCTGCCGTGTGAGGCGTGCTGGACGGGGCTGCTCACCTCTTCAGGGCCAGCAGAGAGTCTCTCTCCAGCCCGCTGTACAACGTCACCTACCAAGGCAACGACACCCATCATCGCCATATTCTGTTGCCAGAATCAAGTCACAGATGCCCCACACTCAAGGGAGGGGATTCTGCCAGCATAGCACCTGCCAAGGGCGCTGCTGGCCACGGGGCTGCAAGAGATCCCCGTCTGACCACAGGGGGAGGGTGGTGCTTCTGGGCATGCGCTGGCCCGAGACGGCAGCTCTTAAGCAAGGCCGTCAATTGAAGTGAACAGGGTTGGGGGGCCCCTGGCTGGCTCAGTCGGTAGAGCCTGGGAATCTTGCTCTTGGGGCCAGGCGTCCAAGCCCCATACTGGGTGCAGAGCCTACTTTAAAAATAAATAAATAAGTAACGTGAACAGGGTTGGTTGTTTTAAAAATGTAGTTGTCCCGTTAACGCTGGAACAATTAAGTAGAATGAATGAGTGCCAATATATCCGAAGGCGGGCCGTGTAACTAATACCCAACCAGGGCGGCTCTGTGGTTCCCAAGGGGCTGGGACACCGCAGGGCATGGTGGGGTGGTCGCTAGGGCACGAGACAGCATCCCAGCTGGTGTAGCGGGGGGAACAGAAGGAGAACAGGGGTGGCCGATGACAGAGAGAACAGAATTCATGCAAACTGATCAGGATGAGCTGAGCTCGGACCAGTTGGTTTTCTTGTCTCTTCTGGGCACTGAGTCCTCTGGGAGCACGCCCTGTGAGCACAGCGGGGCAGGACTCCACTCCCCACCCAGGGCCTGCTGAGGTGGGCACAGCAAACCCACAAGGAACCTCAGCATCCAGGGTGGGGTGCAAACATCTAGCTTCTTAGAACTGCTTTTGTTTTGTTTTCTAGTCTAAGGGATTTTCCCGTTGTCTCTCTGTTAGAGGCCTGCTCTCATTAACCCAAAAAGTGGTAGATGACATATAATGTTGCAGGGTTTCAAAGTTGTATTCTAAGAGCTTAGAGGTGGAAGATGCGTCAGGTGTATCTCTGGATCTTACCTGGGCTAGGTGAGGGGAGTGCACAAGTGCCTCGAGGCCGAGTGCTAAGCATGCATGTGTCCCCGCTGTGGGCACGCGCTCGCCCAGGCCTCACCCTGGCTCCTTCCTTCCCACCCTTGCTCCTCCCCCGCCCCGCCCCCCGCCACTGCACCCAAACCCCTGTCTGCTGTTCTCATGTGTGCACTGTGGAGGGCCTCTGAAGCCTTCTGAAGGAAGAGACAGCCTGGAAAATGCCTCATAAGGGTGGTTTGCTTGGACGTGAGCTCGCAGTTCTTGCTGTCACCTCCTGCCGGGACCCAGGTTTAACCTCAGGATTACTTGGAGCCTCTAACGTGGTTCCCCAGGTCCTCCTGCAGCCCCACAGGCTGGAGGAGCCTCCCGGGGGCTGGGCCATCCCAGGCGTCTTGCTTTGTCTTAAGAGAAACGTCACAGTTTTTTTTACACATGCTTCACAGTGTCTGTTCTCCCAAACAATACGACTGCGTTTAACAGTGAAAGTACCAGTTTTCTAGAGATCTCACCAAAGAGCAGGGCGGCCTGGCAATGTCTAGCGTCTAAGCGTCTCTGCATGTGTGGTGACCGGGGGCCCCTTCCACCACCTCAGGGCACCACCGTCTCCCCGTCTGTAAAACCGCTGTCATAAGCAGGACCAACGTGAAGGGCTGTTTCACAGATTCGATGGGAAACTCCAACAGAGGGACACAGGAGAGTACCCAGCCCAGCGGGAAGACCCCAGAAGCATCTGCTGTTACTGTAATCCTCCAGGAGGCGGGTCCCCTCCCATCCCAGGACGTCGTGGCGCCCCGGGAGCGCGAGGACCCTGGGTGGGGGTGCACTGTGGGTGGAGGGAGGGGTGGGAAGGTGGGGGGGGGGCAAGGCCCGCAGAGCTGGGTGCACTTTCTCTCCACTTTAATATGAAATGGGAGTTCATTCAGCCTTCTCACCACTTCCCATGTTGAAGCTCTTGCTTTATTTTAGGTCCCCACAGAGGCCCTCGCTATGCACGTTTAGAAGGAGGTGGGATGCAATTACAATGGATTCCCTGCACTGAGGGTCTGCTCCCCATGTGCCAGGCTCAATGCCCAGCATCTGGGCTCCTGCCACATGCCTCCAGGTGCAGATGGGGCTGGAGGTACTGTCCCCATGTCAAAGGCTCAGAAAGTCATGCAATCTACCCCACTCTACCCAGATCCTGAGCAGCAGTCCTGGGCCTGTTGGTCTGTGGGTCCATCCACCCATGCTTTCTGGGGGGGTGGCAAGAGTTCCGGACAGGCGGGGAAGGGGCTGGGGGCGCAGCAGTGAGCGAGGCAGACACAGTCCTGCCGTCCCGGGGCTCACAGCCCAGCTGGGAGGACACACAACCAGTCCCACAAATTAAGAGAAAGCAAAGAAAGAAACACTTTCCTGAGAGTGTCCAGCAAAGCGGTCTGACCTCAGGAAGCTTTCCGACTGCAGGAGCCGGAGCCCAGACGTGGGGCATGAGAGCAGACATCGGGGATCACATTTCTCCGACAACATGTTTCCTTTTATTTATGTATCCTGGGGCCGGCTCCCACTAACTGCTGAGTGCATGTGGCTGCTCGCAACTCGGGGTCTGCGTGTCCACTCGCTGGATGAGGGGTCGCTTCCACGGTCTCTGAAATGTGTGTGATGTTAGAGGTTATCCATTCCCGGTGAGAGCGGCGATCCCGTGTGGCTTTCGACAGCTCACGCAGAAACAGGTCTCCTCACCACCGGGTGTTTTTAAAGGCTGCCAGCTAACTATAGAGACCAGCCTTGGGGGACGTGGACCCAAACAGTGGAATGGAAGCGGAGGGTATTAACAGTGAAAACAGACTGTAAGGGAGGAACTGCGCAAGGGAGGAACGAAACAGGGATGGTTTTGCTGCTGGGCAGTAGGTTTGGTCCTGCTGACAATCGCTGGGGCGGGGAGCAACGGCATCCCCCCACCCTCCCAGGGATGCGACAGGGAGAGCTGCCCACTGTCCCAGCTCCTCGGTCCACTGTGGAGGGACCCTACGGAAACCGCTCGAGGTGCCCTGCCCGGGGTGGGCATCTGGATCGAGGGCTTTGGGTCATTACCTAAATGGTTCTGAATCATTCTGCGTCATCTTTCAAACTCCATGGAAACGTCACTCATTCACTTCCAAAACCTAGATACATTTGTGTTGAGTGAATCGATCTTGTTTTTCGTTTTCTAATTGGAAGGTATAAGGAGCCTCGGGTGCATCCCTGACATCACCTGGTTCCGGCACAGGGACAAGGCACCTTCGGCATCTGAGAGGCCGGGGCGCCCCGCCCAACGGGCAGCCTCCGGGCCAGGCCAGGAGGCGGCAGGTGGGCTACACCTCACCTGGTCCATCTCCTGCCCTGGCTTACCCCGCATTTCCGTCTTGCTCTGCTGTGCGTCACTCTGAGACCCCCGCAGACAAGAGGGCATATGAATAAACGGGCAACAATAGAGATTTGATTAAGTTGGAGCTCCTGCGGACGAGGTGGCTGTTTGTGGCCAGAGCCCATGTGAGGCTGTCCCCCCACTCCCTCCCGCTCAGTCCTGCAAAGGGGACACTGGTTAGTATTTGACAGAGGACACGGTGGCCAGGATGTTTAACTAATTTACAAGTGGTCACACAGCTGCCCCCGCATCATTCATCCTGCCTGGTTGTGAGCCTGGGTCCTGTCATGCTTGGGGCAGAGGTTTAAAGGGTGATTATTCCCATCTCGTGTGCCGACCCCCCCTCCCTTCCTAGGCCAGGAACTGAGTGACAGGGCTGGGTATCAACCTTGTACTGAGCCCCCCCCCCCCCCCACTGCAAGGAGAAATAAACCCAGCTGGTCAATGACAGCCATGATCCTGGGGTCTTTGGCTGGAGGACAGGGACACAGGCTTAGGTGGCCCATTCTAAATGGTGACCCACAGCCCTGACCTGAGCCCCATAGGGGCTGCGACCAGGCACCAGAATGACCAGGACGGTTGCATGGATCGAACAACAAGTAATGATGATATTAAGAATCGCATGCATGGAGTAGTTGCATTTCTCTGACAACATGTTTCCTTTTATTTTAGGAACATAGTAAAACCTGTCTCAAGAACTGTTGATTTAGTAGTTTTCTGTGGCAAGTTGAATTCTGCTCCTCCCCTCCCCAAATTCATACGTTGAAATCCTGAAAACCCCCAGTTCCTCAGATGGCGACCTTGTTTGGAAATAGGATCACTGCAGATGTAATTAGTTAAGATGAGGTCATACTCGAGTAGGGTGGGCCGCTAATTTAGTAAGATTCATGTCCTTCAAAAGGGGGGACATTGGACAGGAGACAAGAGAGCAGGATGTGAAGATACAGAGAGAACACCGCGCAAGGGAGGGCGGCCGTCCATGCCTGAGTCTGCCAGAAGCCGGGAGGGAGGCCTGGGACGGGTTCCCCCCGAGGCCCTGCCAACACCTTGACCTCGGACTTCTGAACTCCAGGCTGTGGACGGGACGTTTCCATGGTCCTAAACCACCCACTTGCTGGCACTTTGTCCCCTAGCAGACAAATCGAGCTCCAGACCCACAGCGGCACGCCAAGTATCCTGGAGGGAAACTCCCCACACATCACATATTAAAAAGACTTCCTATCAGTGATATGTTTTAAATTATCTTTGCAAGTATAAAAAAATTACCCTGAAAAATCCCAATGGAAAGACATTTTCACAAATTTAATGTTATATTCTTAAGTGGAGGTTTTTAACACTGGGATCTTCAGAACTGTCCTGAGGGTTTTAAGGATTATTTTCATTCGGAAGTGAAGTTTCACAGGTTTGAGGAATACAAGTGCTACTCCATGAGCTTCCCTTGGGGCAGGGGCCAAAAGACGGGTTCTGGGGCCCAAGGTCTGGCTCCCAGTCCCAGCTCCATCTCTGAGCAGGCTACCTGACCTTTATATGCCTCCATTGTCCCATCTGAAAAATGGGGCTATTAACAGTTAATCTCATGGTGTGTTAAATCTGTTAATAGGGGTGCCTGGGTGGCTCAGTTGGTTAAGCGTCTGCCTTCAGCTCAGGTCATGATCCTGGAGTCCCAGGATCGGGTCCCGCATTGGGCTCCCTGCTCTGCGGGAAGTCGGCTTCTCCCTCTGACCCTCCCCCTTCTCATGCTCTCTCTCTCTCTCATTCTCTCTGTCTCTCTCAAATAAATAAATAAAAATCTTAAAAAAAAATAAGTAAATCCATTAATATATGTGTGGTTGGCTAACTAATGTCCCCTCCAAATATGCCCACGTCCTCATCCCGGGGACCTATGAAGGCAGCCTTACATGGAAAAAACATCTGTATGGATGTGGTGAAGTTCAGGATCTTGAGATGGGCGATTATCCTGGACCATCCACGTGGGCCCTAATGCAGCCACATGTCCCCGTGAAGGGAGAGGCATGTCGGACACACAGACAGAGCTCCCAGCCTCTAAGGCAGGAGTGACAGGTGGGGTCACAAGTCGGGCCATGCTGTGGCCACCAGGAACCGACAGATTTCATGGCCCGTTGGCGGAAATATCCCCACCCCGAACCCAGGGCCCAGGCAGAGGAGGTGCCCACAGGTGAACGTTGGGGTCTGAAGAGGAGGCAAAGAAGTCGTCATGAGAGACCCTGGAGCAAAGTTCAGAGCTGGGTCCCCAGTGAGGAGGGGGTCGGCGTGTGGCTGGAGGTGGGCCAGAGAAAGGGATGTATGTGAGAGGGAAGGCAGGAAGCAGCGAGGGAGCACGTCCAGGGCCCTGCCCCCGGACCTCAGAACTTGTCCCCCGGGGCTCCCGACCGTGGACGACCACATCTGGATGGGTAACTGGCTCCTCTGGCAAGAGGTGGGGCATGGCGAACGGGTCCGTCTCAGTGCACGTGGCCCGGGGACGGCTGGCTGCCAGGGGCACTGTGTGGCCGGCAGGGTGCTTCCTTCCTGGTGGGGGTGGGTGGGTGATGCTGGCTGTCTGTTCCTGGTGGGGGCGGGGGGCCCCAGCAGCTCCTGCGCACTGTGGGGAGTCAGAACGACCCGAACTTGTGGACTGGTCCGTGCTCGGGGCCCCCTCTGTCCACATCAGTCGGGCTCTCTGGGCTACAACTCAGCATGAGCGTGGGCTCAGTGCCATCCCCCAGGAGGGTGACCCACAGCCAGGTTGCATGACTGGTAGGAAGGCGGCCCTTCCAGGAAACCCCAAATCACAAGGCGTCAAAGGGAGGGAAGTAGGAAGCCCTGGCCCCAAACTGACTTGAAAACAAGGAGGAGGGTAACAGCCACAATTCCAGTAACCGAAACCATGGAGAACAGTCACACGCTGCACCATGGCTGTGCCCTGCCCCCGGGAGCCCTGGGAGCCGTGGCGGTGACGCTGAAAGCCTGCTCAGAGATCGCATTGAAGCATCACTGATTTTCTCATCAAAGTCCCCCTGAGCTGAACAAATAGAACTCACAACCACCCCTGCCGAATTACGGGGTGAGGGCACGAAAGCATTCAATTTTCTTCATTTTTCCCTTGAGCTTTAAAATTAATGGAAATGTCATGTTTACTCCCTCATACGGGCATGTTTCTTTGGGTATAAAATAATGGTGCTTTTTAAATCTTGAAAGTTTCAAGTTTGAAGATGTACCTAGAAGATGGGCTTCATGGTGCCCCATCCGAGGCCAAGCGACCAAAGGGTGAGAGCGACATCGTCTGAAAGGCACAGGCTCAGAGCCCAGCCCATGGCCGCCTCCCTCCGGCGGGTCTGGACAGGGCCGGGAGGGCCACCTGGTCCTCCCCTGCCTTGCGTCCATCGCCTGCTTTCTTGTTCACCCTACCTTTCGCATTTACATCAGGTTGGGACTTCTGGACCTCTCTCAGAATGGAGAGAGGACACAATCAAACGCATCATAATGATGGTTTGATCAAAACAGGAGCTGCTAAATGTGTGCAAAGCTCCAAGTACCCTCTAGGAGGTCTGGACAGGACCTGACCCAGGGCCATACAAAGTCACACATTTTTGTTATTTCTCCAAACCACATCCAAAGTTGGTATTCCATGCCCAACACAACTGCGTTCATTTAAATGGAAAATCTGGGGGCGCCTGGGTGGCTCAGTTGGTTAAGCGACTGCCTTCGGCTCAGGTCATGATCCTGGAGTCCCGGGATCGAGTCCCGCATCGGGCTCCCTGCTTGGCGGGGAGTCTGCTTCTCCCTCTGACCCTCTCCCCTCTCATGTGCTCTCTCTCTCAAATAAATAAAAAAAATATTTTTTAAAAATAAATGGAAAATCTGCTTTTTATGGGATTTCATATAAAATAAAGTCCTCCTGGAAACCAAGGCAGCAGAGTCTATGGGCATTAAAAGCACTGGTCTGGGAGATGTGCATCAGGGGTTGGAATCCTGTCTCTGCTTTTCATTTGTTCTACTTTTAACACCCTGAGGAAGGAACTTCATTGTGCCTCAGTCTCCCTACATCGCCAATATCCGATGGTATCTCTACCTAGCCACAGGACTGTTGGATTTAAAAATACATAATCCATACGCCATACGTAGACTCCTGCCTGGACAGAGTAGGCTCTGGGTACAACTGTTAGTGATTCCTGGATCATCAGAAGATGCACCAGGTCATCCCATGGCTTTTGCAGTCCTTGGCATGTAGCCCAGGGCTCCCTGCAGGACCCACTCCAGTCTGATGAGAATGAGCTTAGAAATAAATCAGCAGTCCCTCCTAACAAGTATGTATTTCTCATTCCTGCTTTCAGTCAATGGTACTCTCCACTTTTCCCCCCTCTGTCTCATTTTTAACTTTCTCTACCACCTGTGCCTAATTTTTGTTTTGTTGCTATGTTTTCTATTTCTCTGGGACCCATCTTACTCCAGCTTCAAACAGCAGTGGCTTATCTTTACCAAAGGTCTGCCTGGCATGGCACTGGGTGATCCTGTTCATCGCTCCTCAAGATGAGAGTCTCGGGGAGAAATCGTGGCCCACATTCCATAGCAGTGGTCAGCGTGCCCCCCAAAGCTTATGCAATCTACCCTCAAACATGTAACTATAACTACTAGCGATGAAAAGTAGAGGAAAAAAACCCACTGAGCCCTTTATGCGCATGAAACCAAAACAAGGGGCACAGCAAGAGGGTAAAGAGCCTGAGCACATCAACGGCCAATGTCAGGGACGAAAAGAGAACACTTTTGTCACAGACGCCGAGCAGGTGAGAGAATATGATGAAAACACTTGTGCCAAGAAGTTTGAAAATTTTCATAATGGGCAATCTATTTTAAAAGCCATTGTTACTAAAGCCGACACAAGAAGAATCAAAAAGTCTGCACAAGCAGCCCAGGCCCCTCCCAAGAGCAATGAAGTCAGAGTCTCTGGGTGTGTGACCAGAGCACCAGGGTTTCCAGACTCTTCCTGATGACTGGCAGGTGCAGCCGGGGCTGAGGAACCCAGGTCCAGAGGGCAGCCCTCCCTCGTGTACAAAATCACGTGATCACATGCCTTGAAGCTAGGGTGACCCACCCTCTGGGCTTTCAGGCCAAAACTAGGGGGGGTCCTGTGCAGACCAGGACAGCTGCTCACCCCATTTACAGCATGATGGAGAGACTGCAGGGGCAGGAACACAGGAAGGCCCTAGGGGGCCCAGCTCATGCCCATGTGCTTAGAACTTTCCTGACTTGAGCAGGGAGAGTCCAGTCCCGGGCAGACTGGGTGGTTGTCGTCCCAACTGGCGCCCAAGCTGGTGGGAGCAGAGAGGAGGAAGAGAACCATAAACATAACAATGACGAGAACAAGGAAGAGTCATAAGATGGCGCTTTCCTCTCTCACACGGACGTCCTGGGATCTCCTCCAGGCAGCGCTTCTCAGTCCTGGCCTTGTGTTGGAATCACGAAAAAGAGGAGGAAGGGCTTTAATGTCCCAATAGGCAATATCTGCCCTGGCTACCCCCCACCCCAGCGTCTGGTGGTGGCTGCTGTTCTCTGGCATTCCTTGGCTCCCAGCTGCCCCACCCCAGGCTCTGTCGTCAGGGCCTTCTCCCCGTGTGCCTGTGTGTTTTTCCTCTTCTTCTAAGGACACCAGTCCTTGACAACCACCATCCACTTTGTATCTCTGTGAATGTGACGACTCTAGGGATCTCCTGCAGGTGGAATCATCTGGTATTTGTGGCTGCCTGGTTTCGTTTTGCATAATGTCCCCAAGGTGGCATCTTTCAATATAGACTTTTCACATCCAGATTCTTAATGAAAAGATGTCCTGCAGCTTTACACCACCCCCCAGCACATTGACAGGGACCTCTGGGAATTAGGGGCCCAGGAGGGCACAGGCCTGAGCCCAGCATGTGGCCCATGCCCCCAGGCACAGCCTGGGCACCAGCCCCACCTGGGGTCCACGTAGCATCCTGGCCCTGTGTGCATTCCCCCGGCAGCCCTTCTTCTCCCTGCTCCAAACCACAGGCTTGGTCCTGCTGCTCTAATTTATGAGCCATTGTGAGCCCAAGGGGCCCTCTTTGAAATGAAAGGAGTGTGTGAATAAACCCCTAACAATGGGGATTTGATTAAAATGCTAGCTCCAGCCATTGAGGGCCCTTCAGATCCCTTGTGACGGACTCCATACACCCTCTCCTGTTCCATCCCACACCAACGGAAAGAGGAAGGTTTATTACTCTCATTTGATAGAAGCCATTATGGCCCTAAAAGGTTAATTAATTTTCAGAAGGTCACACTGCTAGGTTGAGATGAATCATTCTGGCCATATCCAGGGTGGAAGAACAGGGGCATCACCCAGGTTTGGGTGGTAAATAGACTGCCCCTGGGTCCAGGCCCATGGGGGAAAGACGTCTGCAATGGAATAATGATGCTGGCCAAGGGCAAGGGAGGGAGATGGGCTCCTAACAGAAGACCACCCATAATGGTGTCCCCAAGACTGGGGGGTTTTCTGGGGGCAGTTGGATGAATAAGGGCTTCCCAAGGTATACACATCTTAATCCCTTGAATTTGCAAATGTTGCCTTATATAGCAATAGGAGTTTGCAAATGGGATTAGGTTAATGGTCTTGAGATGGGGAGGTTATCCTAGATTATTCAGCTTGGCCCAGTGGAATCACAGACGTTCCCGTGAGAGGGAAGCAGGGGGCTCTGAGTCAGAGACTGGAAATGCCATGGGCTTTGAAGGTGGAAGAAGGGCCAGGAGCCGTGGATGAAGGCAGGCTCCAGGAGCTGGAAAAGACAAGGAAATGACGTTTCCCCTAGAGCTTCCAGAAGGAACGCAGCCCTACTGACACCTTGGTGGTAGCCCAGGGAGACTGATTGGAGGACATGTGACCTCTAGAACTCTAAGAGAACACATTTGGGTTGTCTTCAGTCACTAGGTTTGTACTTTGTTCGAGCAGCCAGAGGACATCCTGTGCTGGGACTTGGCAGCTTCAAAGCTAACATCAGGATGGTCTGGGGCACAGGGGACCAGCTGGTCACTCTAGACCCCAGGGGCCTTCGGTTAGTTGAGGCTTGTTTGGAAAGGCAGTCACTGTCTCTCCAGGGACTCAGGGGGATGCTGGGCACGTGGCATTAAAGCAGGTCTCACGCTGGGCGCTTGGAACGGCAGTGACAATAACAAGGCTGAGAACAGCGTGGGCTCCAAAGAGCTGCCCCGTCCCTTCCTCCTGAGCACGTGCATCACCCTTGCAGGTGCCGTGAGCCTGGGATTCAGTGTTCCCCACGCCGGCATGGACCCCCGTGGAGACTTTTCTGGAGGGAATGTGCCACCAGAAATTGAATTATCACTTTCTTTGCTGTGGGAAACTTTTAAAAAGAACTTAACAAAAACCTCTGGATTAGAGGGTTAAGGCACAACCGAAACATTCTTGTAACTTACGCTTCCGATTCATACATCAGTGTTCTCCAACTGGAGTTTGCGGTTCTGACCACCCTGGGGATTAAGTGTCCTTCGGGAATTTGCTCAGGTTGGAGAAACAGAGGTAGCTGCTCAGTCCTACTCTATAGATCCCACGGGTCTCGTAGCTGTCTCTGCACCTCCAAGGGCCACCGGAAGGGGACGGGCTGGCTGCTCGTGAGCTCTGGAGTGCTCAGGAGCAGTAACATGCCAGTAAATGCCTAATGATTGGCTTTCCAGAAAAGAACAGGCACGCAGATATGTGCATATATATTTATGTTTATTATAAAGTTTGCCGACATAAAGGATATGTAGCAACAACCTGCAAGTCATAAGTTACAATGCTCTATTGTAAATTCCGCACAAGGATAACTTCCATGTACATTGTATTTCTTGCAAAATCCGTCTTCAGCTTTTAAAATTCTATTGCCAACAATAGAGTCCCATTAGCAGGCTGTGAATGAACACTTGATTGATATCTGATTCAGCAAAGAATACAGCTCACATCATTGACAAACAATTATAGTTCCGACCTGAATGCTGGTTGATATTTTCATTTATGTTAGCTAGTAAGACAAAAGTAATATTACAAAGACATATGTCAAAACTTCGCTCATTTGACGATGATGTGAGTAACTTCCTTGCTGAATTAGATAATAGTTTTCAAATACTGAAAGAATATTTCCTCGGTGTTTCTGTGCTATTCACAATGTAACAGCCACAGACGTGACATATTTAAGGTTAATTTGCATTATTAACATGTCTCTATCACTTTATGAAGTCTAGATAACCAACAAAACAATCTAACAAAGACTGCCTTCCGTGGCGTAGATACTCCCATCAGAAATGATTACAAGCTGCTGACAGCTGTTTGGGAAGAGATGCCAACCGCAGATAGTATTTCTGTCCCACAGACGCACTAGACATAAATGACCCCAAGAACATAGATAACAGCGAAATGTAATTAAAACGTTTGGGAGGGATGGCTTTTGAGTAATTATTTGCTTTGTTTCATATATCATTTAAGTTTGAAATTTTTAATTTTTAATTTTTAATAATTGTTGTGTAATCACAAGCAGCTTACTAAATTCCTGAAAATTTAACCGTTGGCTCTGATGAGCCATATTACTGGGTAGCCCTCGTACAAGATTGGAGGAAGTAGCCTAAAGTCATTGACTTAAGCACCGTTTTTTTTTGAGGTGCCTGATATTCCCCTAAAATACACTTAGATGCTATAATCATTGGTTTTAATGTAAAGATTGCTTTTCCCAATCTTTGGTGAAATTGGACCTGGATAAAATTAGGTGGCAGAGTATAATGGTAAAGAATACTATCCTATGCTTTCCCTTTAAGAAGCTATAAAAATAAAAATTAAAATTAAATTAAATCCACCACAATGAGACATCACTTCACACCCATTAGGGTGGCTATTATCAAAACAAACAAACAAAAAGTAAGTGTTGGTAAGGATGTGAAGAAAATGGAACCCTTGTGCATTGTTGATGGGAATGCAAACTGGTGCAGCCACTGTGGAAAATAGTATTGTTGTCCCTCAAAATATTAAACGTAGAATTACCATATGATCCAGAAATTCCACTTCTGGGTATCTACCCAAAAGAAGTGAAAGCAGGGTCTCAAAGGGATGCTTGTATACCCATGTTCATTAGCAGCATTATTTATAATAACCCCAAAGTAAAAGCAGCCCAAGTGTCCATGGATGGATGGATGGATACATGAAATGTGGTGCATCCATACAATGGAATATTATTCAACTTTAACAAGGAAGGAATTCCTGACACCTGGTACGACATGGATGACTTGGGGACATTATGCTGAGTGAAATAAGCCAGACGCCAAAAGATCAATACTGTAGGTTCCACTTATGAGGTTCCTAGAGTTGTCAAATTCAGAGACAGAAAATAGATGGTGGATGCCACAGGCATCCAGGGAGCAACGGGGTGGGAAGTTAGTGTTTGGTGGGTGTAGAGTTTCAACTGGGGAAGACAAGTGGTGGTGATATGGTTGCATAACAGGGTAAATGTACTTAAAGCTATGTACTTAAAAAAGGTTGAAATGGTAAATTTTCTGTTATATATATTTTACCACAATAAAAAAACAAAGTAAGTAAATTGAAGGAAGTAATAACAGTAAGAACAGAAATTAAGAAAAAAGAAAATCTGGGGCGCCTGGGTGGCTCATTCATTAATTGGCTGCCTTCGGCTCAGGTCATGATCTCAGGGTCCTGGGATCGAGCCCCACATCGGGCTCCCTGCTCCGCGGGAAGCCTGCTTCTCCCTCTCCCACTCCCCCTGCTTGTGTTCCCTCTCTCGCTGTGTCTCTCTCTCTGTCAAATAAATAAATAAAATCTTAAAAAAAAAAGAAAGAAAAAAGACAATCTAAAAACGACACAAAGACATCAATTAAACCAAAAAAAATCTTTGAAAAGACCTATAAAGCTGGTAAACCTTTAGCTAGACCAATCAAGAAAAAGAGAGACACAAATGACCAATATCAAGAATGAAAGAAGGAGAAAATGTGGCTTTGTGCACTTCAAAACGTGTTAGGAAGGTAGATCTCATGTTAAGTATTCTCATACAAAAACAAAAAACAAAGGAACACGAGGAAACTCTGGAAGGTGGTGGATGTGTCTATGACCTTGACAGTGGGGATGGCATCATGGGAATTTGCATATGTCCAAACTCACCAAACTATACTGAGATATGTGCATTTTTTGTATATGAATTATAACTCAATAAAGGTGTTAAAAAAGAGAGTACACCATCAATGCTAAACAGCTTTATGCTGATACATTTCATAAATTAGATGAAATGAATGAATTCTTTGAAAGAAAAAAAATGGATTTAAAAGGAGGTAGGAAAACTAAAATGGATTTAAAAGGAGGTAGGAAAACTAAATAGCTCTATATTAATTAAGAAATGGAATTCACAATTAAAAACCATTCCACAAAGAGAGCGTGATAATGTATGTTAGTCAACTCCAAGGAACCAAAAAAGGCTCTATTTTTAAAAAGCTTAATATTAGTTGTAGTAACTAATAAATGAATTTATCACATGTACTAATTTTTATAAAAAGAAGGTCTCCTGAAATCTGTAGAGGGATTGCTTTGAATCAAGATATAAAACCGATGTATTTCTACACACAAGCAAACAACTGGAAAAGGAAATTTTAAAATACCATCAAAAAACATGAAATACTTGGTGACAAATTTAACCACACAGATTCAAGATCAATACCCTGAAAACTACAAAATCTTGCTGAGAGCAATTAAAAAGGACCTCAGCAAATAGCTATACCGCGTTCATAGATTGAAAGACTTGATGTATGTCTGTAGATTCAGAGCAGCTGCAATCATAATCTCAGCAGGCTTTTTTGTAAATTTAACAATCTGATTCTAAAATGTATGTGGAAACACAAAGGACCTAGAATAGCCCAAATGACTTTGAAACAGGAAAAAAAAAAGTTGGTGGACTTAGACTGTCTGACTTATGACTTCTTATAAAGCAGTAATCAAGACAGTATGGTATCTCATTAAGATAGACAAACAGATCAATGAAAAAGAAGAGTGAGTTCAGAAATTGATCCTCACATAGATGGTCCAGTGATTTTCAATAAGGTGCACAGGGAATTCTACAAGAAAGGATAGCATTGCACAGGGAATTCTACAAGAAAGGATAGCATTTTCAAAAACTGGTGCTGGAAAAACTGAATATCCATATGGGGGAAAAAATCTTGATACTCAACGTACAATACATGCAAAAATGAGCTGAAATTTGATCAGAAATCTAAATACAAAAGTCAATATCACCATGTGTCTAAAAACAAAAAAAAAAACAAAGGAGTGCCCAGGTGGCTCAGTTGGTTGAAACTCCGACTCTTGATTTCGGCTCAGGTCATGATCTCAGGGTTCTGGGATGGAGCCAGCTCCATGCTCAGCAGCGAGTCTGCCTGAGGATTCTCCCCTTCTCCCTCTGCCCCTCCCTCTGCTCATGTTCTGTCTCTCTCTCTCTCTCACATAAATAAATCTTTTTTAAAAAAAGAAAACAAAGGAGAAAATCTTTACCATCTCAGTGTAAGTCTTAGATGTGATACAAAAATCATGGACTATAAATAAAAATTGACACATCTTTTATTTTAAAGATGAGGTCTAATTCAAGTGTTCACCAAAGAAAAATGAAGGCCAAGTCAACAGAAAGCACACGAATGTTCATGACAACTTTATCCATAGTAGCCCAAACTGGAAACAACCCAATGTCCCTCAACAGATGAAGAGTTACATACCCATGCGCTTGAATACTACTCAGCAATAACAAATAGAACCAATTACAGATACACTCAGAACATGAATGGATCTCAAAAACACTTTGCGGGATGAAAGAAGCCAGACACGGAAACGGCTCCATGAGTCCTTTTATGCGGAAATGAAGAAAATGCAGAATTAACTATAGTGACAAAAAGGGGCAGGAGTGAACATTTGGAAAGAGGTGAAAACACTCGTCATCCATGCTACTGTGGTCATGCAAGTGTTTACCTTTGCAAAAACTTGCTGAACTGTATACTTTCGATGGATAACCTTCACCGTATATAAATTAATTGGAAAGGTAGAGTTGGGAAGAGCTTCTGTGTTGGGACAGGTGTAATCTAAGAGGTGTGTGTGTGTGTGTGTGTGTGCGTGTGTGTGTGTGTGTGTGTGAGTGGAGAGTGCATACTTGGGAGGGTAGACAGAAAGCAGAGTCAGAAATGGCCCCAGAAGGCACTTACTGGAAAAGACAGGGACCCTTTCTGTGGGCAGGAAAGAGGTCTGTAAGAGCTCTGGCTATTCCAAATGGAAAATGACAGCCAGAAATGGTGCCCAAACTGGTCAAACCGAGGAAAGAAGAGGTAAGAAAAATATTTGCAATAAGAAATAAACAGGTTTGGTCTACTCCTGAGCAAACGTTTTACTTCTGTCTCATGGGCACTGGAAGGAACCGCCTGTTCCTCTAGTGGTTGCTGGGGAGATTGCAGCCCCGAGTCCAGACTCCCAACACTGGGGGGTCCCCGGGGGCCCTGCAGGGGTGTGGGTGCTCACCACCACGGGGTGGGAGGCAGTACCTCTACTAGTCTGAATTCTCGTGCTTTGTCTAGCTATTGAAATTCATGAGAATTTTATCTTTTAATACAGTGACATTTTTTAAAAAATAAAAAAGTAATTATGTTCTTAATTTTCAAATGTTTAAGTTAAAAGATGCCCCGGCTTTGTCCTGGAGCTTCACACAGACCCATGCACCTGGCCAGGATCCCTGGATCTTAGCGCCCAATGCGTGACCCATGCACCCTGCTGGACCCACTGCTGGGCCCGCTTGGAGCTCACTTCCACTCTCCTACCCGCCCCAAACTGCCCACTGCTCAGGTAAAGTGCCATTGTGAGCCCTCTTTGAAAGAAGGAGAGTGTGGCTACGTCCCTGACAATAGCAATCTGATTAGAATTAGCTCCCATTTACAGAGCACCTATTAGGTGCCAGGTGCTCGTTAAAGTGCTCACGCTCCCTCCTCCGAACACTGCATGGGTTGTTTGTCACTCTGACTTCACAGAGGACACAGAGGTCCCAAGAGATCGTCGGCAACACAGGGTCCCACGGCTAGTCGAGGGATTCTGCTCACTTCCTGGGGAGCCAGCTCCAGCATCACAGTGCTGGGGACAGGCCCCCATTCAGCCACTCCTGCTAAGCACTCGTGGACACTCACTACACACACACACACACACACACTCCACAGCATTCCTTTCCCAAAGTGCATTTGCCCAGTGCTTTCCAGACCCCAGCGTGAGCCTAACACCTGTCAGGACAGGGACCAGCCTCTGAAGCCCCCACTCAGAACCCCTCTCCTTTCCAGCTTCCTTCTCTCCCTTTCTCTTTATCCTCGACTAGTCCTGGGTGGGAGGTGGGAGTGGGGGGGGGGCATCCTGGAGCTGCCCCTGCAGAAGGGAGACACGCTCCATTCTACATGGTTACCCCTGCCCCTAGGACTGACACGGGAGTGCCGAGGGAGGCAAAGCACAAGCCGGAGCCTCTGGTGGGCTCCTGGGGGGCCGTGGTACCACCAAATAGGTTGGGGGTCAGAAGGGAGACAAATCAGTAAAGGAAGCACCGCAGGGCCCCACACAGCCTGTGGGGCATGACACGGTAATCAACAGTAGCAGCTTTAGCCAAAATCAGGAAAAATGGCGTGAGTGATGTTTCTTTCGCTTTTTTCTTTGGGGTCTTATGAATCTTGGACCTCATGATCTTGCCCTCCGGTGCCATCAGAAATCACACAGCTGGTACTGCCCCGTCCACCCAAGGGCAGGGAGCAGCGTGGAGAGGGGTGAGCAAACGCTAGATGTTTCTGAAGAGCCTTGCTTGATGTTAGGAATGTAAGTGATTTTTCAGTCTACTTCAAACTTTATACGTTTTGGTTTAAAAATAAAAGTCCTATTTAACGCAATCCCTATCAAAATACCAACAACACTCTTCACAGAACTAGGACAAATAATCCTAAAAATTTGTATGGAACCACAAAAGACCCCACATGGCTAAAGCAATCCTGAAAAAGAAGAACAAAACTGGAGGTATTATATTCCCAGACTGCAAGTTAGACTACAAAGCGGTAGTCGTCAAAACTGCATGGTATGGCACAAAAGTCAACACAAAAATGTTAATGGAACAGAATAGAGAGCCCAGAAATAAACCCATGATTAGGTGGCCGATTAATCTCCAACAAAGGAGGCAAGCATATCCAACGGGAAAAACAATCTCTTCAACAAATGGTTCTGGGAAAACTGGACAGCCACATGCAGAAGAATGAAACTGGACCACTTTCTTACACCACACACAAAAATAAACTCAAAGTGGATTAAGGACCTAAATATGAGACCTGAAACCATGCAAATCCGAGAAGAAAGCACACAGGCAGTAATGTCTCTGACTTCACCATAGCAGCATTTTTCTAGATATGCCTCCAGAGGCAAGGAAAACAAAAGCAAAAATGAACTTTTGGGACTACATCAAAAAGCTTCTGCACAGTGAAGGACACAATCAAAAAGACTAAAAGACAACCTACTGAGTGGGAGAAGATATTTGCAAATGACATCTCTGATAAAGGGCTAGTATCCAAAATAAATGAAGAAGTTATACAGCTCAACACCAAAAAGCCAAATAATCCAATTTAGAAAGTGGGCAGAAGACATGAACAGACATTTCTCCAACGAAGACATCCAGGTGAACAACAGACACATGAAAAGATGCTCAACATCACTCATCATCAGGGAAATACAAATCAAAACCACAATGAGATACTACCTCACACCTGTCAGAATGGCTAAAATTAACAAGTCAGAGAAAGACAAATACCGTACGATTTCACCCATATGTGGAATTTAAGAAACAAACGAACACATTGATGGCCACCAGAGGGAGGCGGATGGGGGTGATGAAGAGTCCACTTAGCGTGATGAGCACTGAGTCATGTATACAATGGTTGAATCACTATATTGTATGCTGTATGTTAATTACACCGGAATTTAAATTGAAAAATAAAAATAAAAATTGTATATAAAAAAATCAATAGTTCAGGAGGACACACTTTACTCCACCTGGAGCTTCCTTCTCCCCCGTTGCCGCCAGCAAGCTTCCCTGGGTCCTGAGGCTGCAAGTGGACAGCGTGGGCTCTCTGCTTCCTGCCTACTTCTTGGGGTCTGTGGACTTGAGGGTGGGCGTTCCACGTACGGGGCTCATTTGTGAGCCCACCCTAGGTCCCTACCCTTGTTTTTCTTCCCTGTTTTTAATTTCTCCTTTATTTTAAATTCTGTTATGCTGCTGGGCTTAAAATAATGATAGCCAATATTTATCATGTACTTAGGACTAATTCACCCTCACCTTTGAGATGGAGACTATTAATACCCTCTGTAAAGAGAGTAAACTGAGGCAGGAAAGTCACGTGACAGCCCGAGGCCACAAGTGCCCAGCAACACAGAGACTAGAAGGCCAGCAATGGGACAAAAGCCTGCGTTCTGGGTGGTGGGGCCATTCGCCGCTCACGCACACACATATGCAGTACCGCTCATGTGATGCGTGTCAACAGAAGCCACCGCAAACTGTGACAGAGAACAGCATGTCGGCAGTATTCACTAGAGCCCCGAACCCGTAACAGTGCCAATGTCCATCGACTGTAGCCTGCACGGACTAGGACGTGTCTGTGCAAAGGAATATCACATGTGTCCTTGTCACATTGTAACAACAACGAAATGAGCGAATCTCACGGACATAACAGTAAATGGAAGAAGCCAGAGACAACGAAATACGCATCCTGCATGATGCCTCTTAGAAAGTTTCAGAAACAGTGAATGGGTACCTTTGGGGATGGGAGAGCAGAGGAGCAGGCGAGGGTGCAGGGAGCTGGCTGGGCCCCGGAACGTTCTGTGAGCGGCTCCGGGGGGTGATGGGTGCGCGGGCACGGAGAGGGGCATCGCGCCGGGCTCTGTAAGTGTGCGGGTGGCAGATCGGCCCCAGAGACGGCCATGGCCTCAGCTCCGGCACCTGGGAATGTTACGTGACCTGGCAGAAGGGACTTTAGGTTACAGACCTTAAAACAGGGGTTATCTCGGACTGTCTGCGTGGGCCCAATGTGCTCTCAGGAGCTCTAAAAAAAACCCACTTTCCCTGGGTGGAGAGGTTTGAAGCGTATATTCATTTTCGATTGTTGCTGTAAGAAGTTGCCACACACGGGGCGCCTGGGTGGCTCAGTCGTTAAGCGTCTGCCTTCGGCTCGGGTCATGGTCCCAGGGTCCTGGGATCGAGCCCCGCATCAGGCTCCCTGCTCCGCGGGAAGCCTGCTTCTCCCTCTCCCACCCCCCCTGCTTGTGTTCCCACTCTCGCTGTGTCTCTCTCTGTCAAATGAATAAATAAAATCTTAAAAAAAAAAAAAAGAAGTTACCACACGCTTAGCAGCTTCAAAAAAAGCAACCTCACCGTTTTGCTGTTTCTGGGGGTTGGAAGTCCAGGTGGGCTCTGGGTTCTCGGCTTGGGGTCTCTCAAGGTCGAGATCAAGGTGTCAGCCAGATGCTCTACGCTGGAGGCTGGGGGTGGGGGTGGGCTCCCCTCTCCCAGTGCTCAGAATCTTCCCCCCTCCCCAAAAGTGCTTTCCAAATAAACCCAAGGCTGCACCCCTCAAAGAAAGCTGGAAAGAAATGCATCTATTCAGCAGGGCCAGAACCAGCAGGGTACAAATCTCAGGCAACGAGGTTGAGGAGGGGTCCCCGAGAGTGCATGCACCCTGTGAGCATTCTGGGGACTTAGCCCACCTCACCCTGGTCCCGGCCCTGCTGAACAGACCCTGGGTACCCAAGCAGGAGAATCAACCTCCCGGCCACACATCATTGCTCCTAGGGTTTAACCAAATGAACGAATGCTCACTCAGTCCTTCCCTCATTCCCTCACTCCTGAGTTCTGTCCCCAGGTGGGTTCTTCCTTTGGGTGCTGTGCTGGGGGGCTGGGACCCCTGCAGAGTTACCTGCTTCGGCTGGGGTCCCTCTTCTGAGGGGGGTCCTGCACAGAGTTGCTGCATTTAGCAAATAAAGAAATTCAGGGTGCCCCATTCAGTTTGAATTTCAGATATATAACAAAGAATTTTTGAGTAGAAGTATGCTCCATGCAATATTTGGGGTATACTTAGAATACAAATAAGTATGTGCTGTTGTTTGACATTCAAAGCTACCTGGGCATGTTACCCGAGTCACTGTGGGGCCTGGCCTGCCCCAGGGTCCCCCCTGCAGGGGACAGCTGAGCACATAGGAACAGCCATCTGCTGGGAGGTGGCCAGCCACCTGCACAGCCCTCGTGCGGTCCTGCTCAGCCTGGCTGCTAATGAGGCTCTGGGTCCCCTGAAACCCAGGATCTCCAATGTGGCCGCCCAGGGAAATCACCCAGTTTCGGGACCTCCTGCCTCCCCAGTGCCACCCCAGGGATTTGGACTGAATTGGCCTGGGGGCAGCCTCGGCATCAAAAACTCTCCAAGCTTCCTGAGGGATCTGATGTGGGGTCAGTCCTGACTCAGGACACCTGTCTGAGAACAAGCCTCGAATGAGAAGCAGAGTACCTGAGTGTGGCTGGTGGGCTCCAGTCCTGCCTCTGCTGTTTTCTAGCTGTGGGGCCTTGGGCAGTAGCCTCCACTCTGAACTCCAGCTTCCCCCTCTGTGTCTCTCTCACGAGGCTGCTGTGAACGTCAATCAAGACAGCAGTACTCAAAGATCCCCGGACCAGCCGCATCAGCAGCACCTGGGACCACGGGAGAGACGCAAATTCTTAGAAACTTGAGGGTGGGGCCAAGCAACCTGCCTTTTAACGAGCCTTCCAGGTGATTCAGATTCATGCCCAACCACAGGTATAAGATGACAAGTGTTAAGGGCAAGACACAGAAAGATGGATAAATGAGAAATAAGCTCCCAGCACTGACTCCTGAATCTGGGGGCTCCCTCTCACCACCAGGAGCCCCCATGATGTTGCCCTTCCCCTGCTGCCTGCAGAAGTTCAAGGCTGTTCATTAGGCAAGAACTTACCAGTGGCCTCAAGAGTTAGATGTCTTTCCTCCCTGGTCCAGGAATGCTCACCTGCCACCTCTGAGAGATTAAAGCTCTACCAGGCACTTGCCTCACTCCCTGTCTCCAGGCTGATAATTCTGCAGCTGTGCTCAGGGCTGGGTTCCCCCCTCCCCCACTGCCCCTCACATCCCCCCAACTCTAGGGCAAGAACTTCGTGCCCCAACTGTGCCTTGCAGCCATGGTGCTCCCCTGAATTCTCCAGATTCTGGAGTTTGGGCACACTTCGGGGAGAAAGGTTCCCATTCACCTCCCAAGTCTTTAAATCCTGCAAGCCGCCTACTGATTGAAAATAAAAATGTAGAGTGATTGCTGATTGTGAGCTAGAACTGAAATAATACCAATTTTCTTACTTTGGCTAGGTTAAAATAGCTTCCATCTTGGCCCGGGGCTTTGGAATCACAGAAGCCCTGTGCTCAGCCCAGACTGGCTGGACCTGTTGACTTCTCTGAGCCCCAGTTTTCTCTGCTCAAATAATGTTAATAATCGCTTTACAATGACCAGGATAATAGCAGGGTTTGTAAGGGCTTTATCCTCCCGGCCACTCTCCGAGGCAGTGCAGCAGAGCACCAACTTGGCGGCTCATTAGACTACCTGGGGAGATTCTAAACTCTAGACCCCCAGGGCCACACAGGGACACAGAGGAGCTTGGGTGGCCATGCCGTCTGCGTTTTCCATCTCCCCCCACGACTCCAAAGTGCAGCCACGTTGGGGAGCCCGTGGCCTGGTAGACAGCCTTGATTCCTGCCCATGGGGCCCACCTTCCCCTTCCTCGGGGAACAGCACCCCTGTTTTCTTTGGGGGGCCCCCTCCTCCAGACGCACGCTCCTCCAGGGCTCCAATGTGGGTTACATAAACTACTGCAAAGCGGTCGAACCGAAGTCAACATATGGTGACTTAAAGAACGATTAACTTCATTTAAGAAAAAAGAAAGATGACTTTTTGTTGAGTTTTAAAAAAAAAGAGCAACAACAGAGCAAGCCTGTGTCATGAACTGGAAGCAGATGGCGGCCTCTGTGGATGGCCTGCGTGCAAGTTCATCCCCGTTCCCCCTCCAGCCTACCCGCACCCAACGCTTCATTCTTAACAAGGCTGGGCCTGGCCCGCCATATAGTGCAGAGCCGCGGGCCCTGAGCCCCCCCCTGCCGCCTCAGCTTCCTGCAATCAGGAACATCTGCCGCGCTGAGCCTGCCCTGTGTCCCCAGGGCCTGGCAGGGCCATTAGTCATCGTCTCATCTGGCAATGTCACAAACGCCCCCTCACTCTCCCCGCTCGCTCCAGCTGGTCCAGGGGGCCCCCGAGGGGCCGAGGGGCGGGGCTGGCTCCAAGGCCCCCTCCTGCCTCTGCATCTCCTGAAGCCAGGACCCTGAATGACAGCCCATTAGCACAGGCCCAGGGCCATGTACATGCACAAGACTCTTCAGTGATGGAGGGGAGGTTACAGCTCTCCGGCTGGCTTTCTGAGTCTCTATAGATGGTTTCTCTCCCTTCCCATGAGATGGGCCCAGGCAGCGCCTTGGCCCAGAAGACCAGGGTGGGGTTCCTGGTGCATATATTTTTGTTAAAGCCCCTGTATTGATGAGGGCTGTTCGGTTACAAGGAGACCCAACCCACACTGGCTTGAGCAAAAGGCAGATTGGTTGGCTCATTAACTGAGAAATCCAAAGGTTCTTGGCTTCAGGCATGGCTGGATCTAGGTGGTCCAAATACGCCATAAGGAGTGTGACAGCCTCCATCTCTCAGCGCTGCATTCCTCTGTGCTTGCTTCTATATTTGCTACCTATCACCATGTTGCAAATTACCACAAAATGTATCTGCCTAAAACAATAAAACTCTATTATCTCACAATTTTTGTGGATCAGGAATTCAGAAGTGGTGTCATGGTTTGAGGTCTCTCGTGAGGTTACAATCAAGATGTCAGCCTGGCCGTGTCATCTGACGGGTTGAATGGGGCTGGAAGAGTGGCTTCCACGATGGCACACCCTGGTGGCTGTGGGCAGGAGGCTGCAGTTTCTTGCCATGCGGACCTCTCCACACGGATGCTTGCGTGTCCTCACAACATGGCCACGGGGAGAGTGATCAAGGAGGAGGCTACAATGTCTTTCATGACCTAGAAGTCACACTTCCACATTTCTGCAATCTTGTGTTGGTAACACCAGTCGGCTTTACCAAGGGGAGCGGGCACTACGTACAGCAGGGATACCAGGAGGCGAGAATCATTAGGGGTCAGGGAGGCATCTGGAAGGCTGGTGACCTCGGCTTCTTTCTCAGGCCTCGCAGAAAAGAAATTTGAGGCAGCACACAGCTTTCCTATGCCATGCTCTTCGCTAACCAAGTTATCGTGACTCCAACTGGCCAGGCTGAGCCATGTGCTCATCGCTCTGGTCAGGGAGGGAGGCGGGTCAACCCTATCCAAGCCACATGGACCAAGAGTCTGAGAGGAGCTCCTCCCCGAGCGGAATCGGGTGCACTGGTCCAGAGTAGATGAGAGAGCAGCGGGTCGCCCCGCAGATGGAAGTGCCTCTGTGCTTTGGGGAGGTGTTACCAGGGGCGTGGGCAGGGGTGCCTGAGGGATGAATGGTGCAGGGTAGGCTTCCGGAGAGAAGGGGAAGGCAGCAGGAATACCCTTGGGTTTTCCCTGAGCCCCTCACCCCCTGGGTCCCCGCCCCAGATGGCCGTGTGTCCCGCATATCCCCTCTCTCAGAGCAGAGGCCAGTGAGAAAGTAGGAGCCCCTTGGCACCCCACACCCCGACCTGGAGGGACCGTTCAGAACACATCTGTGGCCCAAGCAATGCTTACACGGACGCCAGGATGTGGATGGTAGCGTTAATCCCGGTAACTACTGGAGAGTGACGGCCAAGAGCGGAGGCTCTGGTGCTGGCAGGCTTGAACCCTGGCTCGGCTATGCTCCTGCTGTGGGGCCTCAGCAAGTCTCTCACCTCCTCTGCCCCTCAGTTCCCTCATCTGTGAAATGGGGATGATAGCTGGACCAAGCCCCAAACAGCAGTGGGGGTGCTGAATGATGCAAGGGGAAGTGCCCGGCTGCGTGCAGGCACGGAATGAGCACTCACGATGACTGCCTTGCTTGGTTCCCATTTCTGGGGGAGGTGGGGTGTAAACCTGCCCCCCAGAGAGGCAGGATGACCTAGCACCTAAGGACAAGATAAAGGGTCAGTCAAGCCTTTGGTTTAGAAACCGAGTCTGCCATTTCTAGCTGGGTAGACCTCCCTGTGCCTCAGTTTCTGCATCTATAAAATGGGCCTCCTATAACCTCCCCCTTGTAGTGACAATTGGGCAAGAATGCATATAAACCACCTCACACAATCATTTAGAAACATAATGAGCCGCTTAATAAACAAAGCAATTATCATCACAAAGCACACAGGTTAAGAGCTGGGCCCCAAAGCCCAGTTCAAAACCTCATTGCTGTGTGACTGCGACAAATTGCCCAGCCTCTCTGAACCTCTGTTATTAATACCCACCTCGGGTTGTCGTGAACACTCGGCCTGGACACGGTGAGCGATGGAAGCATCAGCTGCCTGCTGGGTGAGCATGGGCCCCATCGCTGTGGGTGTTTATTGGGTCCTGGGTGGTGTAGGAGGGACGGGATTGCTGCCCTTTCCATTTACAAAATTCGGGTTCTGGCTTTCAGTAAACCGCGTTTGCCCTTCACTCTGGGATAACGACCTAAGGTGCTACTTTCTAGTAATGAGTGAAGGCGAGTGGTTCTCTGCAGGGGTCACAGAGAGCTTGAGAGCGGAGGGCAGGGGTGGTGCCGGCCACGGGGTGAGGCTGGGGAGCAAGCCCCGGACAGGCCACCCAGCTCTCCCCGCCGACTCGCATCTCGGGGCCCCTGGGAGACTGGGAAAGGGGGCCCAGTGGGGGGGCCGGGGACCCAGCACGGTAGATCACAGGGCACACATCACCCCACTCTGTTGTCTCCTGAGGGGTGGGAGGGGGCTCCAAGGGGGAAGAACTCCCCTGTCTTTTCAGGCATTGTGCAGGGAGACTTGGACAAATAAACAGACCCCTCAGGAGAGCCTGGCTCTCTGGACTTTTTCAAAGCAAGCTGCACACCAGTTTCCCTGGCTGGGGTGTGCTGGGGAGGTGTCAAGGCGAGGTGGGCTCCAGTCAGCCCCTGGGACTGCAAAAGACCAGAGCAAACAAAACCTGGATCATGCTAAGGGAGGGCTGGCCCTGAGGGGACGGGCTGGGGGGCCTGGGGAGGGGGGGCGGGCTTCTCCAGATACGGGCGCTTCGGATGCAGCCTCCTTGTCCCCATCATCAGCGTTCAGAAGGGCCGCCAGGTGCCGGGGTCGAAAGGAACCGTTCTGACCCGCAGATAGGAGGGGGCAAGCGGAGGCCGCCTTCACTTCCCTGGGTGAGCCCTGCCCTTGGCCACACACCAACAGCACACCCTCTTAACTGGGTGCAGGTGCTCTGAAACCCCAGGGAAGTTCTAGAGGAAATACTGCTCTCTGACCAGAGGGGGAGCTGTTGCCTCACAAATGAGCTGCCCAAGCAGGCGGGTGGAAAGGAATTTCTCTCTGCAGCCCAAAGACTCTCAGAGAAGTTTCCATCTGCAGATAGCTTTGGAACAGAGCCTGAACCCTGGCAAACCCGGGCCTTTCTCCTGCTGGTGCCCTCGTTCCAGGGAAGGGCCTCTCTGTACTCTCACAGGTGGCAGGGAGAGGAAGAGACCATCAGAGGGACGGGACACTGGTATACATCTTGCAAGGTGTCCCCCCCACACACACAATGTACCAGAGCCCACACTTTGTGGGGGGGGGGGCATCATATTGGAAGGAGCTACGTTGTGTCCCGATGTAGCAAAGCCTTGCCCTGTAATCCCCAAATCACCCCAGTGTCATGGCCAGGATTGTCCCCACCCTGCAGAAAGGGCTCAGCACTTGCCTGAGCTCACGGGAGCCTCTTCAGTGAGTGAGCTGCCCGTGGCTCCTGGGTCTCTGTAGCTCAGCACAAAGGTTCCTCACCACTCTATTCTCTGGGGGCCGGGTGGCGGTTGGGCCTTAAGGTCCAGAGTGGCATTTCTCCTCACCAACTGCATGTCTCGTTCTGCCAAGGGGTGTACGTGGCTGACGGCCTGACCGTGGCCATGGCCATCTCTCCTGGCTGCACTGCAAGGGGCTCTCAGTGCCTCCCCTGCCCTGGAGGGCTCTGGGGTGTAGAGAACCCCTGGAGAAGTTTCCATTAAACCATCAGCTCGGGCCAGAGGCTCTCAGTTTTTAAGCCACATTTTTTTATGACCTAAGAGGGCCCTTTGGTCATTTTTTTTCTGCAAAAAAAGACCATAAGTGCGAAATTTCAGCTCAAGCCGGCTGGTGTATATGGTGGTGCTGGAAGGGAAGCCAAGGTCGGGGCCCCCAGCTTCAGCTGAGCCAGCAATAAGCCGCGTTCGAGCCCGTGAGTCAGGCGGGGAAGATAGGAGAGGAACGATATGTTTTCTTTTCACATTTACGCATTAAGGAGAGAGCGATGGAAAGTGGGCCAGGCGGCCATTAGCACGACTCCTCCCGCGCCCGGGTTTAGGAAAAAGCACACGTCAAGCCAATGTCCACAAAAACGGGCTTTTTTCCACCGTGAACTGCTCTGCCAGCAGATCTGGTCTGTATCTCAGGGTTGCTTTCCATTTTTGTAAATAAAACCAATGAGGACCACTTGTAAAAATGAGCATTCTTTGGGAAAACTTGCTAATTTGATGCCAACTGGAATTAATTGGGCGTACTGACATCCTGGGGGCCTTAAGATGACACTCCGGATGGGGTTTCTAAATGACCTGACACCTGTCCGGGGGTGCTCGCTCGACCCCAAACAGGGTGGGCGGTCAGAGAATCTGGGTCCACATCCTGGGTCCCAAGAGCATGGACAAGGCAGCCACAGAGAAGTTCTTGGCACCACAGCCTCGAGGGTCCCAGTGGACCTCGGCAGGCTCTGCTCAGCACACTTGAAATGTATACAGGACACACATCTGTTCTGGATCCTTTTCCTTATACTTCATTGGCTTTTCTCGATGCTTCTTCTTTCTGCAGCCGCGAGCCAACCAGCGTGGGGCCCTTGTGCACGGTGTCCCCCACCTCTGCTCCCTGCTGGTGATTTTCCGAGTCCTCACCTCCCTCCCCGCCCGAGTCGCCTGGGAGTTCTTCCCACGGAGCTGCTGACTTCAAGGGAGGGGCTCTCTGGGGTCCAGACCAGGAAAGGTCTTCTCCCTTCTTCGGGGGCTATGTGATGTCACCCAGCATATGTGCACTGTAATCCAGGGGCCCTTAACTGGGGGCCAAGTCTGCCCTCTGGGGGCATATTTGACAACATCTGGAGAATTTTGGTTGTCACGACTGGGGAGGGGGATTCCTGGCACGAAGTGTGAAGAGGCCAGAGGTGCTGCTAAACATCCCATAAGACACGGGACAGCCCCACCACAGAGAATTACTCAGTCCCAAATGTCAGTGGTGCCGAGGTTGAGAAACCCCGCCATAATCTTCCCAACCCACTCCCTAGCGACGGACATACATAAGTTCCAGATATTTTGCTGTTACAAACGCTGTTGCAAAGACTGCTCTACACCGAGGTCACTCTGCCATGGGTCAGCATCACTAACAGAAGTACGCAGTGCGGCACCAGCTGAGCGCAAAGAAGTGAGAACACGCGTCTCCATTGCCGGGGAACCTCCACAAGCTGACACAAGAGGGCGCTCCTTCGGGGCCGGGAACTGAGGGAAGCAGCCACCTCCAGCTCCGGCTCTCCCAACCCCTGGGCCCGTTTTGGTCCTTCCTGATCCCGGGAGGACGAGAAGGGTCGGAAAGGGGAGCCGGAGGGACCGGGACTGGACCGCCGCGTCCCGAGGGCAGACGCGTCTCCTCCGTGCATAACTCTGCTAGCTGTCCGGCCCGCCCCGTGTGGCCTCCCCAGCCAGGTCCCCTGCCCCACCCCCTCCTCTGGCTGTCCCCCTTCGGGCCCCCCCCCGTCCCCCCACGTGGGCTGGCAGACCTCGCCTCCGCCCTCTGCTCTCCTCCCGCTCTGCCTTCAGGAGGGTGCACCACCGCTTTGGGGCAGCCTGCCCTGACCACGGGCTGGCCTGGCGCCGTGCCCCTCCTTTGCCCTCGCCCGTCTTGTCATTTTGTACTTTTTTGTGTAATTCTGCCAGCCCTCCTTCCCCCCAGGTGGTAAACGTCACGAGGGGGTTCCATGGGTGTTCTGCAGGGACGCGTCCAGGACGCGGCGCAGAGGAAGTGTTCTAACCCGCCCGGCGCCACGAGACGTCAGCGAGGCTGCTCCCATAGAGGGGCGGCCTGGACCACTCCGCTCCGGCCTCACTGCTCCCGACCTGGACCACTCCGCTCCCGGCCCGGTGCTCCCGACCTGAACCACTCCGCTCCGGGCCCGGTGCTCCCGACCTGGACCACTCCGCTCCCGGCCCAGTGCTCCCGACAGCATCACTCATTTGTGTTCTCTTTCTAGCACTCGAGGAAGACTGAAAACTTTCTCTCTCCTCCTCAGACTAGGACTTGCCCACGGGCAGGACTTCCCTGTCTTGTTCACGGCTCTGTGCCCAGTGCCAGCCTGGTACCTGGCCTGTGACAGGAGTTCATAATGGATGGGTGGATGGATGGATGGATGGGTGGATGGGTGAGTGGGTGGATGGATGGTATGTTGGGTGGATGGATGGATGGATGGATGGACAGACAGGGGGATGGGTGAGTGGGTGGATGGGTGGATGGATGGATGGATGGGCAGACAGGGGGATGGGTGAGTGGGTGGGTGGGTGGGTGGTGGATGGGTGGATGGATGGACGGATGGGCAGATGGGGGAATGGGTGAGTGGGTAAGTGGGTGGATGGGTGGTGGGGTGGATGGATGGGTGGATGGATGGATGGATGGGCAGATGGGGGATGGGTGAGTGGGTGGGTGGGTGGATGGGTGAATGAGTGAGTGAGTGAGCAAAAGGGAGGGAGCAAGGAGAGCTGGGGACAGACAGGCAGGCTAGACATGATACCAGCTCTTTGTACCTACATCATCCTCCATGTAATCATGACTCTGCACGTAAGCATATTAATCCATTTTACAAATGAAGAAGCTGAGGCCTATGGGTGGCTTATTGTGCCCTCTGATTACCAAAGCCAGCAAATACTGGTGCCTTTTCCCATCCGAGGCCCTCTGTCTCCACATTCAGCTGCCTTTTGAAAGCCATTTGACAACCAGGGGGTGAGACTCAACACCCGCTCGAGAAGCCCAGTGCTAATTGCTTCTGTGCAAATGCATCACAACACATATGAGGGAAAGTCGTAAATTCATCCCTACCCTCCCTCCCCAGCTGCATGTTTATTCCAACTCAGTCTGAGCACAACTCTGTCCTCGGGAGAGAAAGGAGATCCAAATATCTCCATGCCAAGAGCAATCATCATTTCCTATGAAATTTGAAAAGCGCTCAACTTCCAAGTGTCATTCCATCCTCCGGCATTATACATCACAGCACAGCTCATCCCACTCCTCAGGCTGCCCCGGGGCCGGCGCCCGTGATCCGAATGCATCAGCGTCCCGTGAACAGTGACTGACGGCGGCCCTTTGCGACTATCAGCAGCTTTGTTGCTGTTGCTGTTTTGGAAGCAGTTGATTTGTTTTATGTTTCAGATATTGTTGACACTTTAAATCTTAGCTATTTCAGAGTACAAATGGCAAGTATGTGTTTGGGCTTTGCTTGCTCAAAAAGAGGGAGGGAGGGAGCGAGGACAAGAGAAACAGTATCAGATAGGAGGCTGAGCAGGTGTTGGAGGCGATGTTTGAGGAGCGCAGGGAGCCTGAATCTGAGAGCGGGCTAATAGTCCCCCTGGTACCCTGGTGGAAGAAACCTTTACTTAGCGCTTAGTTTTAAGAACCTTGATAATAAAACACTTGTGCCTGACAGCTGTGTTATCTACAGACAACTTTTTAATTTCACTTTGCCAGGTTCCTCATTCTTGAAATGTGTGTTCTTTATACCCAGAGGAATACTTTCTATTTTCCAAACTTCAAGAAAGCTGTTTGAATAGAAAAACAGGGATCTTTGAGCCAGGCCATCAATAGCTTTTTAAATTAAAGTAGAAGAAGAAGCAAGAGGAACGGGGATAAGGGCTGTTTCCCAAGGCTACCTGTGGATTTGTGTGACGTTTAGGGCCACCGTGGGGTTGCTGAAGACGCTTGCACGATCTTTCCCCATATCAGCTCCTGGTTTTCAATAACTCATATCAATGAGGGATTTATGCATCCCCCCATATGCTCCTCTGCCAATTAATTTATTCGGCGTGAATTGAATAGCACAGTGTTCATTACATGCAACCATGCTATCTTGGGCGATGAAGTGATTTTCCTGGTCCTGCAAGGGATGCCTCTTCGTCTTGTATCCCATCCCAGAGAAATCACACCAGGGCTTCTTCACCCTTCTTTTCATTTCCAGAAAGTCAAGAGGAGGGAAGGAAGGGGCTACAGCCCTCGCATACTCCTCAGTCTCCTACACAAATACGCCTCATCCTCCTCGTCTTTTCTGCCTTTTCCTTGGTTTTCCCAGTACAGCACAGTCTCGGGAACGGTGATGGTGAGGAGAAGCCCCTTCCCTGAATTGCCCTTCTGTGCTCTCTCATCGAAGAGTGAGGGACACTGTGCTGGCGATCGGGGACTTCCACCTGGGTCAAGGGCAGCCTATCTGATGGTCTCCTGCCAAACCTCTAACACCTGCTCAGGGCCTTATGGCTTGGTCTCACCCCCAATCTGGTCCAGACTTCCTACCCCCTGGAGTGAGCCCTCAACAGTGGAGATTAGCTCACATCCTGCTTCTGTTTAGAGCCTCTGTTGACCTCCTGCTGCCTCCACGTGAACTCCAAATCCTTAGCATGGTTTTCAAGGCTCCTCATGAGTTTGCCCCAACTCAACTGCTCTCCCCCACCTCTCCACACACAGGAGTTAGCCGCCTTCCCCTCACCCCATGTCCCCACACCTTTGCTCCTCGTGTGCCCGCTGACCGCTTCTCCAGCTCTGTTTTTCCCAGCCCACCTCCCCTGCACCACTTCCCTGGGGGGGTCCCAGCCCTTTTGTTCCTCTCTGGACACACAGTCACTATCCCTTGCTAAGTTGCAAGCTCCGCGAAGATCCAGGGTGTCTCTCTCCCAGATGTCCCCCGTGTTTAGCAAGGACTTCACACTCAGCAGGAGCTCAACCAACGTTGATTCTCAGTGAATGAACAAGAGCTCTCTGCTTGTCTCTCTATTATGTGGACCAGTGTAGACAGACTGTCCAAGAGCCATCCATATATTCGAGATAGAAAACTCATTTGTTCCAATTTTTGTGGGAGTTACATGTTGTTTTTTTTAAATTACATAGTTGACACCATTTTCAATGGCCATGCTGTCCTTTGGGGTTTATTTCAGGGGCCTCTCAGGAGGCTCTAAAGGTCCCTTGACTTTATGGACATAAGTCAGGTCCCTCTCAGAGAGAAGAGGACAATCTCTTTTTCACTTTTTTCAACAAAGCATGCTTATTAATAGCCGTAATGAGAAGGGCCATCCTGTGCCCTTCGTGTCCGTCCACCGAATACCAAGAGCCTATGACACTGACATTGCTGTGACCTCCATATTGTACACATAAGGAATTATCACACACGGGAACAGGTACAAGGAAGAGCCGGGACACTGCGCTCTGCTTTACCCTTTACCCTCCGCTTTCACATCTCCCCTGGCCTTTGAAGTCCTCAACCACCTGGGAAGCGGGCAGAGCAGGGTCAATCATCTCCATCTTATAGCTAAAGAAATGGGGGTTCAGAGAAGTGTAGTGATTTTGGCCAAGACCGCCCGGCTGGCTGGCTGCAGTGTGGGACTCAAAGCCGGTCTGTCTCGACACATCGCCAGCCCGCTCGGTGCCCAGAGCCTCATTATGGGGCGCAACGATGCGGTGGTGTGTGTGCATTTGTGTGCATGGCTTACACCAGCATTTCGCAGGTGACGGGCCTCACCTAGAGGAAGCCCGGCACGGTATCTGCTGTGTGATGCTTCAGCAATTTTATCTGCAGAATGTTGCTGGCCTTGGACTATGTTAAGCCACTTTTAAAAGCCTCTAGTACACCGTTCAACACACATCACACTCCCATTCAATAAAGTGTGGTTGCCCAACTTGCTGGAAGGCATTAAAGGAAAACCCCCGGTAAGTCACAAACAGCAGAGCCTCAAGAGTTAATGAGAGCCATGGGGCGCCTGGGTGGCTCAGTCGTTAAGCGCCTGCCTTCGGCTCAGGTCATGATCCCAGGGTCCTGGGATCGAGCCCCGCATCGGGCTTTCTGCTCCGCGGGAAGCCTGCTTCTCCCTCTCCCACTCCCCCTGCTTGTGTTCCCTCTCTCGCTGTGTCTCTCTCTCTGTCAAAATAAATAAATAAAATCTTTAAAAAAA
>NC_138378.1:3438924-3473109 GCF_054177405.1 Leptonychotes weddellii
AAAAAAAAAAAAAAGAGTTAATGAGAACCTGACTTGGGGAAGTAGCCCATTCAGGCCAGCTGGGCTCTGCCCTGGGTTTCTTTTCCAACCCCTTTTAAGGCAGGCTCTCCATTGAATTTTAAAAATACGATTCTTATGCACTGGTTGACTCCTGTTTATTATATCTCTGAAGATAGACTTTAATTGAGTCTATGACTTTTATTATAAGTATTACTGTTTTCCTGACTACGTGTTCTAAAAATAACAGCTCTGTGTCGTGAGCCATGCGCCAGAGCCCACTTCATTTCCTTCGGTTCAGAGTTCAGGGTTCAGATGATGGGTCCTCGGGGAGTGTTTCAGCCTGAGCAGAATGACATTTTTATGAAGACCAGGCAAAAAAACGAGTGATCACAGTAGGAGGGCAATTTGGGGTTTTTCAAGTCTATGTGAAGAGCCCATGTTCCGGAGCCTAGAGTGTCTTCAATTAAAGGGCCCAAGGAGAAAGCACTGAAGACCAAAGAGGGCATTCTTTGAATTTGTCCTTGTTCAAGTCATTTTCTCTCTCAGTGTGGCCTTTGATGGCCTTTCAAGCAGAAAGTGAGCTAGAGATGGGGTGAGCGGGGCCTGCCTCTCCTCCAGCCTTCAGCAGAACCTTGCTCTCACGTGACAGACGCAGATCTCAAGAAGCTTCTATTTTTCCAGCACGAGGAGGTGATTGGCGTCGCTATTTCATGCTAAAACCTAAGTGGTGAGCCTATCAGCCCCACGTTCCATTCTCTCCCATTTTATATCTCCTCTCTCTTGGAAGTTAAGAGAGAAAGGACTTGTGGTAAAGCCCTTTGTTATCCATTTGCTTCTGTGATCTTTGTTGATGGCACTCGCCTTCTGCGACTCAGAATTCTGTCATTTTCAACATTTGGCAGAGACACAAAAAGCAAATAAATCAATATTGCCATGGAGACTATCATTTCTGAGCCAGACTTAATTATGAATTATTAAGAATGGTTCAGTTGAATTAAAAGAATTAGCAGGGCTCCTCAGTTTAATGCAGGCCTCGGTCATGCGTGTTAAGTAGCAACCAGGTTCATTACCAAAAGTTAGATTCATTAGGTTATATAATTTGCAAGTTTCTATTCTTAATTTCTTCTAGCCAATTCCAATTATTTTCTTGAAATAGCATAATTAGTGGCAGGGGGAAAAAAACACATTAACATGACATGAAAATAACACATTTTTCTTTCCATTTGGTTACAAAAATCTTTTGAATGTGTTTTTGGCTCCCATATAATAGCACGTTTCGCACACAGACTTCTGCCACAGAGGTGGGTGTCTCTTCACATTCCTACACAAGACTCACCCACTTAACCTCAGGAAGCATTATCAGCAACAGGTATTCTGGGTAAGCAATTTTATCTTAGCTTTTGGAAAAATCTAAGATTTGCATTTGCCTTTTGGTATCTAATTAAAATTTCCACAGAATGTCTTGGTGCCTTTTTTTTTTTTGCCACCCGCTTTTCCTTTCATGAGAAAGTAATTGAGGTTCCAAGTGAGCCTTGTGGACCTGACCTTTGCAAATACCCACATTTTGCATGTAGCGCTGGAAATTTTAAGGAGGCAGCGGAGGGGAAAGAATGCAGAACCTTTCGGAAATGATTTTAAATTAGATCCCTAATAGGCAATTTTATAACCTGTTTGTCTTCTAAATGCTTCTGTGGCTTTTGGTATTTCTTATTATCTTGCGTGAGTAAGCATTTAGCTCAGGTAAGACACTGCTTGTTACGAAGCAGAGAGAAAAACGGACAATTAGCCAGTTGATTTCAGCTATATAAACAACGGAACTGGAATATTCCAGCCGAGAAATGGAGGAAGGAGGGAAAAGAGAAGGAAGAAGGAAGGAGGGATGGAGGGGGAAGAGGAGGGAGAGAGTGAGAAAGGAAGGGGGATCTAGTGATCTGTCCAGACTTGGAGGGACAGTTGCAATCTTATCTCTATCAGACTTTCTCTTTATTTGGATCAGATGTATTCCAAATGGCTTAGTCTCTGTAGCTTTGCCCTTTCCAGACATGGACTCTGCATCACGGTGGTCAAGGGAGAACTTGATGCCTGGGTCGTGTCTATTTATCTGGGAACTTTTTCATGCCCAGCGCATTATACTTCTATACAGCTTTGCCTCTGCATCTGGAAATGGCTTTGCCATGGGACAGAGGTGCCCCAGTGAACACACTCCTGGAATTCTAAGCCTGGATACTACCATGGCTTCCCCCAGACGCGTGGAGTCATTTGCCCACAGGAGGGAATGGGAAAAGCATTAGGTCCATTCCCAAGAAGGCAGGAATGAGAAATAAGGAGCACGGAGGTGATCTTTCCCGTAAACTCACAGAGAAGAGTACGTGTCCGTTTCCTGTAAACTGTATCATTCCAATGTTATGCCTTTGATAATTTCAGAATCCTCTAGAAACTTTCTAACTCCAGGAGAAGGGAAGCATCTGGTTGAAAAAAATGGCACCGTATGTTAACTAACTTGAATTTAAATTTAAAAAAAAAAAAAGGCCCCCTTTCGGGGCACCTGAGTGGCTCAGTAGGCTGGGCATCTGACTCCTGATTTCAGCTCAGGTCTTGATCTCAGGGTCTTGAATTCAGGCCCCGTGTTGGGCTCCGTGCTGGGGCTGGAGCCTACTTTAAAAAAAAAAAAAAAAGGGCCCCCTTCAATGTTGTGTTCCCACATTTAGAAATTCGAATGGTCTCTCCTCTACTTCAAGCCAGGCTCTGGGTCAGCTCTCCGTGGCTCGGTGACCTGCTGGAGCCTCTGCTTAGTTAGTTACCCGACAGCTGCAGAGCCCCCGTGCCTGGCTAAGTCAGGAAGCTCACAATCAATCTTGTTCTCCAAATTAGAGCAGCCTTGAAAATATTTCATTTACAATAAGAGACAAATGCTCGTTTTGCCATGTTTCGACAAGATAGCTGAGCTGAAGAGGCACGTGGTTGGATTTAATCGTTTGGTCCATTAGGTGGTGTCTGGAAGTATTTTTAATGGCCTTTTCCTTCTTGCAAGAAGAATTATATGGGTCAGCAAGATGGAAGTGTGGGGCACGGGGGGCCTCTGGAGAGGGAGTGGAAGGTCTTTTTTCCCCAGCTTTATTGAGGTACAATTGATAAGTAAACATGGTATGGATTGAAGTGTACAATGAGACACTTTGCATATACATATGCACCATGAAATGATTTCTCCAACCGCGCTAACTGGCTTATCCACCACCTCACACATTTGCCTGTTTAATCTGTCATGTGGTGAGAACACTTAAGATCTACTCTCTCAGCAAGTCTCGAGTGTGCCATGCACTATTATTAACCATAGTCATCCTGCCGACGCTCTTCTTGTAGCAGAAGAATGCCTTCCAGAGCCGGAGCGGCACCCCCAGGAGGCCATCTCCCCCGCTTTGCTCTTTCGGGTATCCCACTCAGCCTTGGGGAGCCTCAGGGAAACAGATTTGCATGAATCCCAGGTGATCAGGACGCGCAGTAAGCACGGTTTCCTGCCTTCTTCTCTGTGCTTATTCTCTTCATTTGCCAAAGAGCGTGGTGAATCATGGACGTTTCATCCTAATTAAACCCATGCAAACATATGTGAGCTGAGAAACGAGGTAGAAACGGGTCCAAAGATGGAAGAAATTGAACCCAAGGAAGAGAAAAGGCAAAGGTTATTTTCAGCGTGGGAGCCCTCTTGGGCCCCTCTCTCGAGGAATTTTTTTTACATCCACTTCCATCTTATCAGCAGGAGGATCAGAGTCCAAGAATTCTGAGCTCTGGGGTCACCAACTGACCTACACTCCTACATTCCTAACCTTTCTGCCTTCCGGAAAAGGTCACGGAAGCTCTTTAGGAGAATGTGTTACCCTGAGCCTCTCAGCTCCAGGGAGAGAGGCGCGTTTCTGTGCAGAAAGCTGGGCCGCCCCCCCCCCAACTCATGACCAAAGCCTCCCAAGGAGGAGACACGACAACCCAACTCCCAGGTAGGGTCTTCCCACCCACGGCTCTTCAGAGGGTTCCGCTCCGGGTTGAGACAGGAAGCTAAAATGTCAACACTTTCTGATGAGAAAGTTCTAGAAAATACATGTGAAATAAATTGCTCCCCAGAAAGAGAGACCCTCTTTCCAGGCCTTTGCGTTTGAGCCCCACACAAGAACCACAGGCCAGTAATGTCACCATGGTTAGCAATGATACCGACCAAAACGCAGGCAGCCGCCCTCCCCGCCCCCGACACTCGCTGTTCTCACAACAACACTGGGAGGGTGGTATTATTATTCCCATTTTACAGCCAAGGGCCCAGCGGCTGACGGGCTAAGCACTATTAACCTTGGGGACCACCACCCGAAGCCCCATGGCCTTTGGGACTTTGGATTTCAGGCCTGTCTGCACTCCCCCTCCCGGTCGGCCTCCCATGCTGTTTCCAGCCCTGTTTCCAGCGGATCCGGGCCTCAGACCTGAGAAACCAGAGCCGGCCGGGCCCCAGCTCCAGCTGCGTATGAAGCAGAGGCACGCGCTGTGACATCCCTAATCATTGTCATATTTAATTTGGCTGCTGCAAGACTGCTGGAGACATCTGAGGCCTGATGGACGGGAAAGCTGAAGCCAGAGGCTTCTCTCAGATGTGAAGACACAGACACGAGTCTACTTGGACCATGAAAGACAAGAGTCGCTCTTTCAAAACATCGCCTTTCTTTCTAGTCTGGCAGGAAAAGAATTTTTTCCAACCTCCCAGACTGCCTTGCCTAGTTAGAAGTGAACACTTGGACTAATTAGAAAAGCATTGTATGTACAGGGCAAGCATTCCACGTTAGAAACTCAGTGAAGTTTGCATCAGGCCCAGTGCACCGTCTTTATGGGCCTTTGTCTTTTAGGGACACATAAATACCACGGCTTTGCAAAGCACGTTGGTGAACTGGGCAATTGAGCGTCTCTCTCCTGCTTCCAGACGGCCAAATGTTCTGCCACTGCCTCGTGTTGAATGAAAATATTTCTAATTAATGCAGCCCCCTTGGGGACGGATTGCTTCCGAACATGCGGAGCCGCACTTTGTTAATGAGGCAACTTTTCCACCATGTCTGTGCTGCCCGAAACCTTTGAGCTGCCATTTATCAAGGCACGGCTAACTAGACACAAAACCAGATGGCTCCATTTCTTCCTGGGGAAGTCACATCAGCGGCTATCTCAGGGACCTTGATACATCCTAGAAGGCCCCCAAATACACCTTGGCTTGAAGAAAGTTCCGCAAATATAAACGGAATGCCTTCTCTTTCGGTGGCAGGAGAATCTCAGAAACAAAGATGGTAGAGCCCACCCTGGTCCCCGTTCCCTGGCTGAGGAACCTATGGTCCAGCTGCTAATAACTCACCCTTACGCCCCCCTCTAGAAGCTCGCCACCCGCCCGTGGGAACCCACCCCTCGAGGTGCCTGAGGAGCCATAACCACAGTCTCCCCAGGGGCATCGACTACGGAACTATTGAATGCATGAATGAACATAGTGAATGTCTGATGTGGGGATCAGACAGCCTAGGTCTCTCACCTCAGGGGCGAGGGGGAGGGGAGAAAACTTGGAGGAGTAACTCATCTCCAGAGTTCCCTGTGGCATTAAGTTGAGACTAACTGCCCTGAACTCAGCTCTTTGATAAGCTCCTTCCCCCGTCCCAGGCCTGACTGCCCGACAGGTGACTAGTGTCTATGGGGAGCATGTCTTCAGTGCAAGAATCCCCTGCGGACGCTCCCTCCAGGGATTCCATCCGAGGACACACTCCTCCGCAGCTTGGTCACCACTTATTCCACACTGAGTTTGCTTGGAGAACTTGGCATGGGGTAGGAGTTTCAACAAATGTTGCATGGAGCTACTCGGCCTGTCATGTTCGTACTCGAGACGCGTCCTCACCTTGCCCGGGTAACAGTGGATGGAGCAAAGGAACAGGAGGGGATTGGCAAGGTGCTACACGGCGGCCCACTGTCCCATCTACACAAGGGGAAGCAGAGACACAGAAGGTCAAAGGCCCTGCTCAAGGCCACACAGAAAGTTGGTGGCCAAGCCAGGATGAGAAGCCAGAAGGGGAGAAGGAGGGGAGTCTTCAAAGTGAACCTTCTGGGCTCACAGTCAGCTTTCCCTGTGAAGCAGGACATCCCATTTTTTAAAAGATTTTATTTATTTATTAGAGAGGGAGAGAGCGAGCGCACACAAGCAGGGGGAGCAGGAGAGGGAGAAGCAGGCTCCCTGCTGAACAGAGAGCCCGACACTGGACTCAATCCCAGGACCCTGGGCTCATGACCTGAGCCGAAGGCAGATGCCCAACCGACTGAGCCACCCAGGCGGCCCAGGACACCCCATTTTTAAGACCAAAATCCAACCACAGAAAGAAACTGAGCGAGTGACCTGGAACCTGCTGACAGGCGGAACCCACCTCAGATTGGGACTCTGCTCCATCTTCGTTTTGAACCACCCCCAACATTCTAGAACATTCCCTAGCTCTAGTCACCAACCCACCCGCTCCCCCCCACACACCTTCACCTGTCCAGCAGGTAATGACCTGGAAATGGACACTTCGATTCTCTGGTTAGTAGAAATCATGTGGGCAACCCCTGTTGGGAGTCCAGGATTCCTTTCACACGTGAATAATCACTACTGAACTTACCCTGTTTTATAAGCCGTCTGTCCCTGGGCTGAGATCTAAATGAACAACTTGCACCATCCTGTGGGAGGTTGTGCAGTGAGGGAGATGCTCTGCATCAGCACCGGCCAGTACAGGGGACACTGGCCACATGTGGCTATTAACCACGTGACACGTGGCTGGTGTGGCTGAGGAATGGAACTTTAAATTCAACTTTAGCTAATTTAAATATAAGTAGTCACCCCTGGCTGGTGGCTGCTTTGGGTGGGGGGCAGTTTTAGACAGCAGGGCATAGGGGCCGTAGAGATCAGGACCCAAACCACCTGGTTCCAGTCCCTTTCAAATCCTTTGTGACTTAGTTTCCCCATCCACAACGTGGAGGTGACATGACCCGTTCCTTATTGTGAGGATTCAAGAAGGCGATCCCTGAGAAGTGCTTTAGCGTAGAAGTCAATGCTTCAGCAAACCTCAGCCACTGTTAGATTGTTCCAGAAACACTGGCTTCTAGGACTGGCCCGGTGAAGACTGGTGTGCACACAGGAGGCAAGAAGTTCCTGGGGCTTGGGGTGCGGGGTTGTTCAGCTCATCCCAGTACCTGCTAAGAAAACCAATTTCTCAAAAACATACTTTATATACTTTCTCTGTAATCCTGACTGCAGGTGGGAAAAGCAGGCATCTTTCTCCCCACTCAGGGTGAAGGAAGCACGGCAAGGCAGGCAGAGGGCCAGACCACCGACCAATGGGCCCCCCAGCCCCTGGTATAGCTGCTGCTCGCCCCCTCAGGTCATGCCAGCCTGAACTTCCAAATGCAAGCCCATGGCTGTCTCCCTCCTAATCTGTGCCCTTTCCCCCTCTGAGGCTGCAAGCATTCATCAGGACAGATCTGGGCCCAGTGGCAGAGCACAAGTTAGAGACTGCTATCATCCTAAACTGGATTATCAAGATCGGATACCAAGGAAACCTACAAAGCACCATTGCAACACGGCAGATGAAAGAGCAGTCCTGCCCGCTCCCACTCAGTTCACTCGAATACTCTGGATTTTTTCATCCTGGGCAGTTGCAATACTTCACTTTGGAGCGCCAACCCCCACCCCCGCCACCCCACCCCTGCCACCCACCTCCTAGGAAGCATGAATCTCCTTCCCAAAGGGGCCCCAGCCTAAAGCTGCCCCAGGTTTTCTGGGCTTTGCATTTTCCAAATTTCATTTAATTGTCTTCATCGTATATTTGATTTCCACTTTAGAAGTTCTGAAGAAAACATGTTTCTGCATATGGTCTCTGGGATGACATTTTTGTGGTTGACAAAACCTGGATTCAATATATTGGCTAAACTGTGGCTCCAGAGACTTTTTTTTTTTTGGTTGTAGCTTGAAACTTTCATTCTAAAGCGGCAAAGTCTACAGGACTGTCATAACATTGCCCTTAGTCCTGAACTTACTTTTCTAGCATTTATTTGCCAGCAGAACTTTAAAAGTACAGTTTGATGTGGAAAAGATTTGGTACCAATTTCTCTGTGCCTGTGTGTCTTTAAAACATTTTTCCCCCCTATCATGCAACTTTAAGAGAAATGCTTGAAAAGAGAGGGGTGAGGCTTTACTTTTTCTTTTTTCTTTTTTCTCTAGAGTCCTCCCCTGAAATCAAGGCCTCCTCCCCAACCCCCCAGGCCAGGTCAGTTCACAGGGAGATGAGCAATGAGAACCTGGCTGTTGTTTTTAAAATTTTCTGGAGACGTTTCCAGTGGTGGTTGTGATGGAGTTGGAGGAGTTAGGGCTGAGCCGGATGAAGCGGACGCAGAGGCAAAGTGTGTCGTCGCTTGCACGTGGCACATAAATATTTACCTTCTTAGACGCTGGAACTAATTGCTAAACCTCACATTTGCATCAAGAAGGCAATTAAAAGCCCATCACAGAAGAGAAAGAGGGGGCTTTCCCTGTGCACCCTTGAAAGGGATGAAGAATAATGCATCTCTGCTGCAGGGCTGTGTGCGCGCGTCTGCAGGGAAGAAGAGACGCAGAGGCAGCCCGTCTTCTCAGAAAATATGGAAATGAGTTGGTGCACATGGCTTTCAAACGCGTTGGAGATGTGATGGAAGGAAGAATAATGCAGGAGCATTTCTCTGGTAACCTTTTCTGCATGGGAAATAAGAGCCTCTCTCTCTTCCCTCTTATGTGCACTTCTGTCCCGCTTACATTTCGTGGGGTAATTAATTCATTTCTAACATCCCTTGACTTGTAAATCTGGTTTGAAGGTTAGGCAAGGCAGAGTCCCTGGGGCTTTCACAAAACTATTATTAAAGCTGGAGGAAAGGTAGATCGGCTGTGTTTGCATTTGAGAGGCGGAAGTTCTCTTGAAAGGCAAAGAAAATCACTCCTCCAGTCACCCTAAGAAGTACGGGTTACCCCAGGACTGAAAAGTGGCACCACATACATGCACATGCACATGGACCCCGACATACAAGCGATTTCCACCCATGCATGTGCACGTTTCTGGATAAATGACAAAAAACAATATTTGGAGACGCCTTGTTTAAAACTAAAATGTGTGTTTTTAAAATGCATAGGGAGGTCAGCAGGATTCTCTCAGCTCTGCGAAATTTACCAGTCACTCCAACCCAGCTGTCATTCTGCACCAAGCTGAGAAATTTATGAAGGCTGGGGCTAAGGCTCGTTCCTGCTGATCCCAGGCGACTAGCACAGGACCTGGGCAATGGTGGTGTGGAGAGGTGGAGGGAGGGAGAGGAAAAGGGGCACCAGTTTCAAGAGTCCATCTTTTACTTGTTTTAAGTGAGGAGCATTGAAGGACAGCACTAAGTGTATGATTCGGGCTGTCCTTCCATAGCAAGCGTGTCTGAGCAGACACCACGTGTTTCCTGAGTGCTCATGTCCACGGCCAAGGGAAGGACTGCAGCTCTCTCCGTGGGGAGGATGCCCAAGTGTCAGAGGGTCAGTGCCCCTGGAATCAGCCCTCCACCAGCCACGGGCAGAACTGGAGGGTACATAACCTGGCATCTTCCATCTCAGGAATGACGACCTCACGTGCTGCCCGGTCTCCCAGAATTACTTGGGGGCTGACGGCTTACACCAGTACCACCTCGCCTGCTTGCACAGCATGTAAGGGCTGCCTTCCTTTCCTGGTCTCCCTTTGCTCCCCCCCCACCCCGACAGTGTTTCCTGAGACCAGCTTCCGAATAAACCACTTGCACGGATGCAGAGAAAGGGGAACCCTCGTGCACTATTGGTGGGAATGCAAACTGGGGGAGCCACTCTGGAAAACAGTATGGAGGCTCCTCAGAAAGTTGCAAATAGAGCTACCCTACGACCCAGCAATCACACAACTACATATTTATCCAAAGGACACAAAATACAGACTCAAAGGGGCACCCCTATGTGTATAGTTGCGTTATCAACAACAGCCAAATTATGGGAAAAGCCCACGTGTTCATTGACTTGATGAATGGATAAAGATGTGTATTTGTGTGTTAATATGGTATCATATATGATGTATCTGTTATATGTATTATATTATATATAATGTGTATGTTATATGTATTATATGCACACACACCATGGAATACTACTCAGCCATCAAAAAGAATGAAATCTTGCCATTTGCAATGACGTGGATGGAACTAGAGGGATTTTGCCAAGTGAAATAAGTCAGAGAAAGACAAATGCTGTATGATTTCACTCATGTGAAATTTAAGAAACAAAACAGATGAACATATGGGAGAGAGGGGGAAAAAGAGAGCGAGAGGGAAACAAACCGTAAGAAACTCTTAACGATAGAGAACAAAAGGAGGGTTGCTGGAGGGAGGTGGCCAGGCGGCGGGCTAGGTGGGTGATGGGCATTAAGGAGGGCACTCGTCGGGATGAGCACTGGGTGTTGTATGTAAGTGATGAAACACTGAATTCTACCCCAGAAACCAATACTGCATTGTTGGTTCACAAAGTTAAAGTTAAATACAAATTTGAAGAAAAAGACAAACAAACCACTTGCATTCGGTTCCTAGTGTCAAGGTCGGCTTCTGGCAGAACCCAACGTGAGACCCAACATCAGACGACATGGTCCAGGTGGCATCCCCCCGGGGCTGCCCAGCCCACCGCGCTGCCGGATGTGGCCGCAAGATGTGTGTCAGTCTGGGGTCAAAGCTCTCCGGAGCAGCTGTGCCCCTCCTTCATCTTCTCCACCCTCTGCCCCCACGAGCCGGACGCTGAATGACCAGGCTGACCGTGGAACCCAAGTGTAGACGCCAGAGTCCCTGCCAGTGTGGGAATACACCGTCCCACTCAACAGCTGCCCTGCACAGAGCCTCATCTGAGTGAGGCACAAATGTGTATGGGTTCACATCACTGATTATTGCTGGGTCTCTGTCACAGGCTCAGCTCTCCAGAAGCAGATGCTGAAGCGGAAGTTGACTAGGGGCCATTCATTGGGGCCAGCGCTCATGCAAGGCCAAGGTGGCACTGAGCAGAGGGGAAAGTTAAGTCTGGATCACAGGCTCTGGCTGGCAGCAGGGACGTGGGCACGTGCAGCCCCGCTGGGGCGTTTCACGTCCATCCAGAAGGGCCGGGCCTTTGTGTCCTTGCCTGGCTGGCATCCCTGGATGTTGCCCTGGGAAAGCAGCCGAGGCCGCCCCCCACAGGGACAGACAGCCCGAGGCACCTGCTGACCACCTTCTGTGCAGCTGGAGCAAGGGCTTCTCGAAGGGGCTCCTGGGGGATTTCCTTCGGCATGTGGGAGGGCACAGTCGGTGTCACCTCCTGGGCAGCTCGCTGACACCCTCTGGTCCCGCCCATGCTCCATCCTGGGCCGTTTCTACTCGGTGACAGCCGCTGTTGGGCCAGCTCACCCCATGGCTTGGTAGAGAAAGGACACAGCTCAGATGGACCGTCATGATCTCGTGGTCACATGTGCCCCTGGCCCAGTCGACCAGCCCCAAGGCATGCCAGCAATTTTGCATGAGGTGTAGACTTCTCCTCCAGTGGAGACGGCATGACTTGGCTCCCAGATGCCGGGGCCTGCGTGGTGAGTCTCCCAGGGGGCTCGCCTCAAACGCCGCACGAGCCCTTTCCCCAGCCCTGGCACCCCAAGCCCTGCTCTGGGTCCCCCTCGAGGAGCTCCGCTTTGTGCCACAGCAGTGCCCGGGGGCGGAATATGCTGCTCCCAAGACCTAAACAAGCTCCCTTTGTGGTCAGAGGTGCAAGATGCAACACTCTGTCTTCTATTTGGAGAGAATGTCTGGGCACGTTTCCAAACCGCTGGAGCCCCCGTCAGGGTAACAGGGCCCAGAACCTTCACAGGGTCTATCTCAACCCCTCGAAGTGTGTGTCTTCTTAAGGCCTTCCACAGACTGGCTGCCTCTCGCTCTTTTGGCTTGGTCAACACGATGTCATCAATGCAGTGGGTAAGTGTGACGTTCTGCAGGTGTCCGGAAAATGCTGATTTCATGATGACACAGGGTGGGACGGTGAGCTAGCCCTGGGTCGACCTGCAATGTACACAGTTGTCCATTCCAGATCAGTGCAAACCGTGTCTAGGCTTCTTTTCTGACTGGGATTGAAAAGAATGCATTTGTCCCAGCGATGGCTGCTTACCTTGTCCCTGGCACTGAGATGGTTTGCTCTGGCACCAAAACTGCTTGGGGTACTGCTGTACGACTTGGTAGGCTCCTGGCGGTCCACCAGGGCCAGACAGGAGCATCACGTGGGGATGCGATGGGGCCCCTCATCCCTGGGTCTTTTAGCTCCTGGAAAGTGGCACTGTTCACCAGCCCCTCCGGGATGTGACTTATGGGCTGCAAGGCACAAAGTTTCAGAGTTCTCTCTCGGCCTTCTCCGTGGAGATGACCCAGTGTGCCTACCATGTCAATCCTAAATGGGCATCAGGGAGTCAGGGAGCTGCCCGCTGGGTAGGTCCATGGGCCCAGTAGCCACATGAAAAGCCAGAGTCTGGCCGGGACTCCACTTATGATCAGGGACGCATATCCCCTCCCTGCCCAGACAGAAACCATTCAGAGACACCCATGGTTGGTTGAGCACCAACTCAAATGTCGACGAGACAGCGTAACTGAAATGTCTCCTGCGGCCCCACGGAGAGCTGGACATGCAGGGGAGCCTGACAAAATCATCAGCTTGCTCTGGGGCAGGTGCCTAGGCCGGGAGAGAGCACGGCACCCCGTGGTCCCAGTGTGCCGGGCCGCACCAGGTTCTCCCAGCCGACGCACCTCCCTGGACATCTGCCACCTGACTCCGGGCAGTGCTCTATACCGGTGGTCTACAATTTAACCAGCAAGTTTGGAACAAGAGATTAGTGTGCTCATGGCTTGGAAAATTGGAGGCAAAGGTATTTTCCAACCCTGGATAGAAAAAGGACCCAGCTAGCCAGTTGGGATCAGGACAGAGGCAGAGGCAGAGGACTGGAAGGAAGCAGGGGGGCGGGGGGCGGGGAGCGGTGTCACCAAGAACAGGGGATACTGGGACACCGTGGAATATCCGAACTCAGGTCTCCCAGCGCGGAGGAAGAGCACCAGTAACCACAGATGCCTGCTCAGGGCTGTTAAACCCAATGTCTCTCTCCCTGCGTGAAAGACAAATGAAATTGTTTTTGTGATTATCTCCGAAGAAGAAAGGAAAACCAAGAGCAAGCTTGACAGCCAGAAGGGCCTTCGCACTGGGCTCTAGCTACAGACACGAGAGGTACTTGCAAGGACTCTTCACGAGGCGGCTGAGCTTCAAGTGGGCCGTTTGATGACAGAGCAGGGCGGCGAGAACACCAACTCCCAACGACAGCTCACACCCTCCCGGCGCATCTGACAAAGCCCACAATTTAGATAAACCAGCATCCTTGCAGTTCTGGGTCTGGAACAGAGCCATCCCCTGCCCGGGGCAAAGTCCTCAAGACTGCAAAATTCGCCAGGAGATAAGCAGGGGGGGAAAGTGACAGCCCGAGGTGGTGGGGTGTTTTTTTGTTCTTTGGTTTTGTTGTTGTTGTTGTTGTTTATCCTTTCCATCGTTCTCCACCTTCCAGCACCAAACTCACACCAGGTGTTTTTCCCAGAGCTTCCCCGCTCTCTCCCCTTTGAAAGCGGAGACTCATTTCTTTTTCCAGGAGGGCTTCTCAGGAAACTTCACATTTGCCATTATTAAAAGAAATGGAAATACACAGACATTTCATTGTCTTACAGTCTGGTTAAATAAAGCTGTTGGGGCCGCCCGTCAAAGGCCCCAGCGGTGGCCCCGGCCAACAGAAGCCGCCCCACCTGAACTCGAGCCCCCTCCATCCGCACCGACTGAGCAGAGGCAGCTCAGCGCGCCGTCTGGTGTCTAAGCTACCGAGCCGCCCCTCCCGCGCCCCCTCCCTCCGTCTATATGTCACTATATGTCAGGGGATATTACAGCGTTCCACCGTGGAGCTACGCTGTTCCTTTTCAGTTTAATTATCAAGCTCTAATTACTGACCCTTTGTCTGTTTTATTAAGATGTTGTTGCAGATAATGAATAATTTGAGAGGGGAGAAATTCCAATTTCCTGTCTAGCTGTCTCTGAATGAAGTCCCCTCCAGGATGGTAATGAATGACATGACGAGTGTCTTGTACCCATCCCGTTTGACAGACTCGCCCCAGCCTGAGCCTCACCTCCTGCTCTGTGGCCTCAAATGAAGATAAATACATTGATTATTTCTGTAAAAACATGAAGGGCACAAGTGGGGGCCAAATCCCCATCACACCAGCAGCCGGGGACCTGGGGCTGTTGCAGCCACAGGGGCTTGGAAGTGGGAATAGCTGGTTCTACCCAGTCCCTTCATGAACTCCCAGGAGAGCATCTTTCTGTCTCGGGATGTCTGCTCCCCCCGGGATCTCTGCTTCCATTGTGAGGGTTACTTCCTACCCACCCCAACCTTCCTCCTGACCCCCGGATCCAGGAGAGGCACTCGGACATAGCAAATATCATTCATGTTATTACACATCCCCCCGCCCGACCCTTGGACCCCATTTTCACACGAATAAAGTCAGTGCAGAAAACCCGATTACAAGAGGGAGCAAATGAGATGAGCTTCATGAGGTGAATCTGTGACGCTCCATTTCATCCAGGAATGATCGCGTCTTCCGGTGCATCTTCAAATCATTTACCAAAATGTATTCATTTACACAGAAAGCAGGAGGCAGTCCTGATGGCTTTGATCTCTCCGATGAAGAAACTGGGAAACCTGGTGCAGGGCTCTGGGGGGCTCACAAGCTGCTGATTCTTGTTGTCTTTTTGGTACCGGCATCTCTGGAAGCAGGCGCAAGAAGGCAGGGGCAGCGTGAAGGAGAATGAACAAACCTGCCTGCTCCCGAGGTCCATGGAAACTTCGACCCCTCTTGATGTCAGAGAATTTCCTCTGCCGCATGGGGTTCGTTCTGCAGCAGGGAGAGACCCGGCGTCCTGGGGGGATCTCAGGCTGCAGGGAGAACTCTTGGAGCCCGTGCTCCTCCCTCCTTCTCCCTCATCGGCCCCCTGTCTCTGAGCCTCATGCCTCCTTCCGACACCCCACCTTGTACCTTGCCTGAACCTCTTCCCTGCCAGTCCTCCTCCAGCCAACGGTGGCCCCGTGGCATCTACCCAGGGAGACACTCAATAAAAATCTGTCAGAGGGAACTGAACTGTTCGAGCAAGAAAGCTTAGCTTCCTTGGGCCCAGCGGCCAGCCTGCGTGCGTCCAAGGCAGGAGGTGCTGGGGCCTGCTCACCCCGATCCATATTTCAATACAGTTTGCCTAAGGTTAGCATTTCAACTTCCATTAAACAAAAATAAATCGGTAGTTTGGTTGCCTAAAATAGAGCCGGAAGAGGGTGCCTGGGTGGCTCAGTTGGTTAAGCGACTGCCTTCGGCTCAGGTCATGATCCCGGAGTCCCTGGATCGAGTCCCGCATCGGGCTCCCTGCTCGGCAGGGAGCCTGCTTCTCCCTCTGACCCTCCTCCCTCTCATGCTCTCTGTCTCTCATTCTCTCTCTCGCAAATAAATAAATAAAATCTTTAAAAAAAAAAAAAATAGAGCCGAAAGATACTAACTAATGAACCCTCAGTAGGAAAGATCCTCCCTTCAGCAAAGAGGGTTGAAACTAAGACCCCAGTTTCACTTACCAGCAAATCCATACTTTTAACGCCGGGGGTCTGCACGGCCCCTCCTCCTCTGTTTCTAGGGCCCTACGTGTGCTGTGCAAGGGGTGCTGAGGGAGGGAGGATGCTGGCTTACTGCCATCGAGCAGCACTTCTCCACCTTGGCCAGATAACCCCATGGTCGGGGCTCTCCATGCACCGTTCAGCCGTGTCTCTGGCCTCCACCCACGATGCATTCACAGCACCCCTCGCCCTAGCGGCGACAACCCAAAATGTCTCCAGACACCGTCACTAGGCTGTGGGAGATGGCAAAACCATGCCAGTTGGCTACCACTTGGCTACAGATGCCAAGGAACGAAGCCTTCAGATTAATGTGGGCTATTCACTTCGAGTTGACAACGGTGCGTAAATAGCAAAGCACGTTCTTTGTGCTTCCGTTTGCGTTTCTATTCTCAGGACTGATGATCTACTTAATTAGATCTTCATCGGACTCATTGGTGACACCAAGGCTGGTGACACAAGGCTGACAACTGGGGGTGAGCTATGAGACCTGGGACACCCAGCCAGACCGAGGGTTGACACACACCCAACTTGGTGGCGGTTGTTTGGCCCTGTGGGAGTCCAGTGGGAGCAGAAGGCTCAGTGGGGACCCTCGTATCTGAGCAAATCCATCCAAGTTCTGGTTCTAGTTCACAAGAAGAAGGGTCCTGGGCAGGGACCCCACACTCAGCAAACAGCACACATCCAGGGAGCCCCCTTCACCACCCACGCTTCAATGTCCTTGTCCCCCAAATAGAGATGTCACTACTCCTATTTGGTGTATCCCACGTGGTTACGGCCAGGCTCTCAGCAGATTATTTATATGAAGGCACCTTGAGGAATAGAACACTTCGAGCAAATGAAAGGCTTTTTATTATTCTTTGTCTGGGTCCCATCCTTCACAGACCCTGGATGGATACCAGACTCTGCAGATGGCATTTCCTGTTTAATCAGAGAGAACTCTGCTTCAGACAGCTTAATGGTCTAGTAGTAAGGAAGGTGTCGCATTGCAGAAGAGAGTTTATCATCTGCCACTACTGAAGTCTAACAGAAGAGTGACTTGAGAAATATTTCTGAATACAGATCTTCATGGCTGGATTTTAAAGCGGTTTCTCTGCATTGGACTTGCTGGCAGGGCTTAGAGAAAAGGAAATAGAGAGCTGAAGGTGTTGCATTATCTAAATAATGCAATTGTTAGGAAAATGCTTTCTCTTTGAGCCCTTTGAAAGAAGGATGCCAAACCCCGTTAAATTGTATGTGAGGGCAAAATATTTCTTCTTAACTGTGGATTGGCCTAATTGCTTTAAAACGCGATGAGGCAGACGTTCTCAAACTTGGGTGGACATCCAAGCCCCTGGAGGGCTCGTCCACATTCGCCTCGCAGGCCTCACTCCTAGAGTTTCTAATTCAGCAGGTCTTGGATGCAGCCTGAGAATGTGCATTTCTAAGCGAGTTTCCAGGTGGTGCTGATGCTGCTGGTCCAGATACCACACTTTGAGACTTGAGAACCGTGACATTGGAGCTCACGTGAAGCGGAAAGATTCTCATGTTGCCGCGGCTGTCGGTGGCCCGTCCCCATTCCCCTGGCGTCGTGTCTATGCCTGGGGGCTGGTACACCATCCCTGCTGCTCACCACTGTGGGACACACTAGGTCTGCAGAGGAGGGATGGAAGGACAGAGAGCTAATTGCCTTGGATGCAGCCCTTAGCAATTACAGGCGGCCCGATGGTGCATAAATGCCCAGGGTTCCCTGCCTCTTGGATGGGGTCGTTCTGAGCGGTCCTGTTCCGAGGCCAGTCCCCACCCCAGGGCTGGCTGGGTCTCTGAGCTGCTTGTTGTTACCCGTGTCTGATGGGCCAAGGACTGACATGCGAGCATTTAGAAACTTTTATAGCAATGTGATACAATAATTTTATGGCTGTTGAAGCTAATAATTTTATTTTTTATTTTTTATTTTTTTTTTAAGATTTTATTTATTTATTTGACAGAGACAGAGACAGCGAGAGCAGGAACACAAGCAGGGGGAGTGGGAGAGGGAGAAGCAGGCTTCCTGCTGAGCCGGGAGCCCGATGTGGGACTCGATCCCAGGACCCCGGGATCATGACCTGAGCCGAAGGCAGTTGCTTAACCACTGAGCCACCCAGGCGCCCGAAGCTAATAATTTTAAAAATGGGGATTGTATTTTGTACATCTTTGTTGCCATTTTTATTGTGCTCTACAAAAATATCAGTCTTTCAAGACCTGGCAAGAAAAAAGAACTGTGTGCCACAGATTGAAGCCGCAGCAGCTGTAACTGAGCCCCCTTGGGATGAGACTTTCCAATTTTGCCACATCCTCCACCACTCCCTACTGTTTCCCCGAGGTGGTGCTCCCTGCCAATGATGATTTAGGGGCAGGATGTTTTCCTCGCATTAGAGAAAAATTTCCTTTTATCCTAGTCTCTGTCAAAAATGAGAACAGATAAATCAAGAGAGCTGCATGCTCTGAGTCAAAGATGGTGGAAAACACATTTCTATACAGGCACGAAGAGTCTTCCCATGTGTCGCACAAGAACACTCTCCCCACCAGCTCTGGCCTCTGAGGAAGTTTGAGTTGGTTTCCTCGGGGCCTGGAGCTGAGACTTCAGCTTCCGCCTCCAAGGGATTATCAGGTCAAATAGGCGGCAGGTACTCTGAGGGATGCCCCTGGGATTGAGCACAACCAAGATGGCATGAAGGTCTTTGGGGTAGTCCATGGGGTGTGTGGATGAGACACCTGCCTTGTATCACATGACAGAACAGACCCGTCTCCTCAAGTCCCTTTTTGTGTGAAGAGACCTCAGACCCGGGGACAGTGCTCCTTCTCTGAAGTCTGCCCTGTGGCCTTGGACCCTAGCAAGATCACCGGTGGCCTTCTTGGATCCAGTGTCACCCCCCAACTCGTCATTTGGTGGTAAGAACAATATCCTCACTGGCTGGCATTGAGCAAAGTGAACGATTTTACATGAAGATTTTTCTATGAACTTTCTAAATGTTGGTTAGTAGTTGCAGGAGTAATGTAAAAAAAAAAAACATATATATATATATATATATATACTTCCAAATAACCCTTGTTCCTTCCATCATAGTTACCTTAAGAGATTATTACACATTGTAGAGACGGCATCCTTGCTCAAAATACTTCCCTCAGAATCATGCTGTAAAGGGGGAGGGCTGACGTTTTCATTTGCTTCCCTTTTTTGTCCCGTGCATTTTTATTTGTCATAAAGATGGAGTTTTAAGCCAAAACAAGGGGAGACATCCTTCCCTCAGAATCCCACAAGCCTGACCTAATTGCTATTTTCCCAAAACATAAAGGCACCGACAACTTCAAGGTCTTGGGTTCTTTTTTAAAAATATTTATTTATTTAAGTAATCTCTACCCTCTACGTGGGGCTCGAACTCACGACCCCGAGATCAAGAGTCACATGCTCCTCAGACTGCGCCCATCAGGCACCCCTTGGGGTCTCAGGTTCTTCCCACACTCTCTCATCAGTGTTTCCATGTGTTGGGGCTGTCTTTATGATGTCTGCGTGGGGGGCCTGGGCGCAGGAGGGCTTGCAGACCCTGTCAGGGGCATCGAGGTTATTTTCGACTTTGCCTGCTTGTTTATTTATCCAGCTATTACTATAAACACACCTGAACACATTGGCATGCAGGCAGCATGGGGTTTTTTTTCCCCCCCTTCTTTGGTATGCTTTCCTTCAGATAAATAACCAGGAGAAAGAGGACCCCCGGGATCAAAGGATGGGAGCTTTTGAAGGCTCACAAGAAAATCTGCCTCAGGACTTTGGTGATTTGCTTCATTGTCCAGAATTTAATCTCAGAGCATCATCTTCCCGGCTTATCACTAACTTGTTTTAGCTCTAATGACTTGTTTCAAAATATCCAGCCCTTCCTCCAAGAAAGTAAATTTGTTACCACAAAGAAGTCTGAAAAATTATGCCAGCGTTCTTGGCTCCCGAAAGGAAAGGTGGGCCCTGCAGCACGAGGCTCGGGCTCCTAGGAGCTGGCGTTGGGGGCACACTTCCCAGGGAGCACCCCCCACCCTGGGACCCCCTTCTTGCCCATGGGCTCTGACTGCCTCACACCTGTCACTACCGGCCACAGCCACCTTTCCCGCCACAGGGAGGGCTCTGACGTGAAGACTCCGGGCATAAAATCCTACCTCATTTTTGTTTTCATTTCCAGTAGCACCAGGGATCACCCCCAAATCAACATTAAAACGACAGAAGACTCCAGAAACCCTAGTCTTTCTGCAGTAAAAGCCTAGAAATTACATTTTATACAATTAAGAAGATAGCATTTTCAATATAATTCTATCAATTCAGCTAAATGCTCTTAAACTATAAGATCCGCTCTCTGAAACAAAGGAATACGTCTTTCTAATCAATATAATTACATTTTTAAATGAAATTTTTAGAGTACCCTTTCCAGGAGGCCTATCAATTGTTTCCAAATGCCTGATTAGGTTATTAATCTCCTTCCCCTCCTTAGCAATGCACTTCGAGAGGCTACTTTATATCAAGTTCAGATTAATGAAACAATTAAGATAATTTAAGGTAATATATCATTTCAAAAATATATGATTCCAAATCCCTGAAAGCATCTCGTAAAAAACCCAAGGATCTCATTGCAGAAATGGACCATCCAAACAGAATTAGGTCTCACGGTATTTGAAGGACTTGGAGATTCTTTCCACTTTGGGTGTTTTTGCCATAGCCAGTGTTATTTAAAATAGTTCTTTTATTTCTTCTTCCCCTACAATTTTCTGGATTCCCATGGACCTGAATAATCTCCAAGAGAAGTGAGGGAATTAAATAAGAAAAGGTTTCTGGGATAAAATACTGCAATAAACACAGTTATGATGCTAGGCATCAGACGGTGGGTGCCTGGGGAGTAACTGGGGCGCTGCACCAAAGAATCTTCTGGGGGATGGAAACATTTAGCATATGACAAGGACTCATCCATACATTAAAAAAAAAAAAATCAGTGATTAAGATCTTTGAGCTTTGCTGTTTGCACGTTATGCATTAATTTAAAAGGGAAGATAAATAATAATTAAGAGAAAAACAGGAAATGCCGGCACAAAGTCATTTGCCTGAGAAATAGGGATGGAGACATGGAGGGATGGGCCAGGTATTGCAGCCAAATTCTATAATCGGGTCCAGCCACACAATTTGTGGGGCCCGGTGCCATGAAAAAACAGCCCTCTAGTTCGACAATTGTTAAGAATTTCAAGATGGCAACAGCCCAGAATTAAACTAAAAGTGGGTTCTTCTGAGCTCGGCGCCCTATACCCCCCCTCCATGAAGCCCTCCCTGTCTGTCATCTGTCCCCGTGGCCAAGAAGGGTCTCCTGGATCCTTCAGGTGTTCCTTTTTTTCTCCCCCATTTTAAATTTCAGCCTAATATAATTGCTCGTTGCCATGGTTAAGTCATTGCTGCAATTTGTGCCCCTATTAAATGCAAATTAACCTCCCTATGGAGCCATCCCTTAGTTTTCAAGGACCTGCAGGGGTCTGTCTATGAGGAGGCCAGGGAGGGGTGGGGCAGGAGAGTCTCATCTACCTCTGAGTTTCTAACTTTTGCTGCTGTCCTGGCTGCTGAGACCCTCCTGGTGTCTGGGCGTTTCAGCCATAACACGCAGGAGCTCCTGGCTTTGAGAAACAGGTCTCCAACGTGCAGCTTTCCCTTAAGCAACTCCAGAATCTTCCTGGGAACCCCTGCCGACGTTTCTTTGCCAAAGAGTTGCTTTCACAGAGGGACTGTCAGCAAGCACCTACTGAGCAACTCCTTTTTTGAATGCTCAACGAAGGGCAGCCCACGGGTCTGAGCAGAGGGCAAGTCTGAGCAGGATCCTTGGCGTTGAACAAGAGGTTCCAACCTCCCCTGAAGGCCCTGTGACTCCATCTCTAGGCTGCAGTTGTTTAATGCCCAGTGGCCCCTGTCCCCTCCATGGTCCCTGCAGATGGGAAGGCCAGGTGGCAGTGTCCCTTGGCAATGCACTGGGTGGCAGAGCAACGTCTGCTCTTTCCCACAATGGCTGGACTCCACTAATTTGCTCTGTGGTGGCCTTCGTGAGTGCTGACATGGGGCCATAAGCACATTAGGTTCCTTCTGTCCGGAGTCTACCAATACATGGTTTCCAGGGACGAACTCAGACTCCAGCAGTGATCCTCTGGGAAGGGCTTACTGAGCAACTACTACAGGTCCTGGTGTAGGCAAGAGTGCTGCTCCCAGCCCCGCCACAGCACATACTGCTTTACAAAGGATTTTTGGCTGCAAAAATTTTTGGAAAGATTTTGATAATGTGGCTCTTTCAATTATTTGGAATTTTACTCCCCCCATAGAGTCACGCATTATCTGCATGTGTCCTTACAATTTTCTTATGTTTGATTTTGTATTGGAAGACACATCGGTTTTGCTCATTTTGTTCTGGTGACTATGTGTAAGAGATTTGCAGCTGAAACAATTTCACCTTGTAGGTACTAATTGCACATGTATTCATCTGTGTTTGCTGCTCTGTCTTTACCTTTCAGAGGACTTTCAGGAAAGCAGGTAGTTTAAGGGATGGCCCTCAGGGTCTGAAGGATTAAGGCCACTCCAAGAAGGACCCATCAGAAAAGTCACCCAGACTTGGCTCCATGAGCCTGCCTTCAGGGGCCAGTTCCAGTGCTGGAGACCCTTGACCCCATTCCTGTGTGTCAGGGACCCTATCTGCATCCTTCCAGGCCCCCAACTGCCACGACGGCCAACCCAGTCTTCCAGCACCACCATCCCGCAGGCTGCACCAAATCATATGGATAGAAACTAAAATGTCAGCTCGAAAAAAAAAAAAACGCTTCTGCCTTTTTTCATCTGACCCTTTAGCCAAGGCAGCTAATAGGAATTATAAAACAATATAACGATTTAATAATTAGAACCAGGACACATGCGGTCTTCATTATGACAATGATTACTTTTCAGTAATATGAGGAAAAAACATGAATCTTAAAGTAATTCTCAATAATTAAATTAAGGTCAACCTTCCCCCTAAAGAGCTGTGGCTTTGTTTGGGAGGGATTTAGGAGAAATCCCGATAATACAGTAATAGGTATTCAGAACAGCTCTGGGAGACCATGCACTTTTCAATAGGAACCAGGGTGGTACATTTCATTTTTGTTTTGTTTTGAGAAAGAGAAAAACAACAGAGTTCCCAAATGTGTTAATTTTATTAAAACCCAGCTGTGGCTGAGCAGGTCAGACCCATAAGCATTTTCCATTATCCTCTCTGTGTGCAGGGCTTTATGATTCTTTCACATTTCAGCTGCGGTAGGGTCATTGGACCGGCCATTAATTCCTAGGTTCCGTGAAGCTAAATTAGTTTAATTTAGCTGGAGCTTAAATTAGAAAATGTGCCCTGTTCTCCCCAGTAAAGGGCAGCAGAGGTGGAAAAAACACTCCCTCCCTCTTGCTGGGCCCCACGGGCCATTCTCCCCCACCCAGCAGTGGCCAGCATCTTTTTCAAATGGAAAGGAGACTCCCCCCAACTTCGGGCCTCGGCTCCCCAGGGCCCCCCGGACCCAGGCCACCCCCGCCCTGCAGCTTCATCATCTTCCCCCTCCCTCCTTGCAGACAACAGCTCGGTCCCAGGCAGCCCTGGTCCCAGGCGGCCCTACTCCCCGCTGTTGGGCCTTCCCGCCCACCGTTCTGGCACCCGCCCCCAGCCTGAAATGCGTCCTGTTCTCGCGGCCGCCCACGTCCCTCTGGTCGGCCAGTCCCAGCCCCACAGTCACCTCCCTGACCAGCCCGCCGAAGGCGCCACCTCACCTCTCCCTCACATCAGCCCTTGTCACGGCAAGAGAGGCCCTAATCATTGCCAGTGTTTTCTTTCTATTTTTTTCCGTAATTGTCCCTCACCAACAGGTAGCCTCCGTGAAGTTCTTGCTTCCTTAGTCAAGGCCATTCCCTCAGCATGAGGATGGTGCCCCGTACAGAGAAGGTGCTCCAAATCCTAGAGAAAAGGGTCGCTGCAGGGCGTGGAGGCCCCACAGTACAAGACAAGACATGCTTGGTGCACAGAAGGGACTATCTTCAGGGTTGGGGTCAGGACTCTGGGGGTGAGGGATTGTGAGTAGTGACCAGAGCCCAGGAAAAAGCCAAAGCTGGAAGAAAGGGCCGCTTTAGGAGGAGGAAGACAGATGGCTGCCTGGGGGAGGGGAGGCAGGGAACGGAACAATCCTCTGGCCTCCCCTTCAGAGCGCCAGTCCTGGTGTACCCGAATCTCTGCCACGTGCCTACAAGACAGACACTGTGATCATCCCCATTTCCCAGATGAGCTTTGGAGAAGTTAAGGACACTTCAAGGTTGCTAAGCTTGAGCCGTGGCTTATGTCTGATTTGGGTCCTTGCTCCCAAAGGCTTCCTGTGGGATGGGGACAGGCCAGGGAGCTGCTGTGGGAGGCTGGGTCTGGGAGCCCACAGGCAGGTTACAACTAGGGATGGACACAGAAGGCTGTGAAAAGAGGCGTCCAGGCGGTAGAGCAGGATGCCCCCTTTGTAACCAGGACAGATGGCCACGTGACTGTGGGACCATGCGGCTGCAGCGAGTCTGGGGAGAGGCCACACTCACGAGGGGAAGGGCCCTTCCTGCCCCAGTCTCCAGGCTGCTTGCTCGGCCTCTCTCTCTGGATCCTTCTTTGCTCTCCATCCAAGGCTCTACGGCAGCCAGCAGCCCACCCAGCCCACATGCCCTCCACCATGCAGTGACCATGTGATTTTCAGAAAATCAGGCCCTCCCTCCCCCAGGCCCCCAACCCCACCGACCAGTAGACAGAGGCCCCTGGAGGTGTCTGATCTTCTGGAGGTCACCAAGTTCATGGTGGCACAGCGTTGCTGAGAGCAGAGGTCTTCGTGGCCAGGCGCACCCTGCCAAGTCACAAAGACTTTACTGTATATATTCCAGACAGAGTAGGAAGAAATTTAGGTTTTTCCACCCTGACAAAGTACTGTGGATTATTTGCCAGAAGTCTGGGAAATTCCAGAAGTCTGTTTTCAGAAGACGCCCATTTGGCTGCCTAGCGTTTCGGGCATAACCCCTCATTCAGGTATGGAAGAGGATGTGTTCTGAAATTGCCAGACCCCTTTCTCAACTCCCTGGATGGAGAGAGCCAGAGATGGAGAGACTGCAGATCCGGAATCCTGCTGCCCATCCATCATCGCTCACGTTGCCCACAGGCTCTCCTGCCCCCGGCACGGGACCCAGGCTCCCCAAGTCACATGCCCCAATCCAGCACCTGGCTGGAGCGGGCACCCAGCAGAGTGCCGGTGTCTGTTTTATGTTACTCTAATTCTTCTCACCTTTGTCAGCTCCCCTCCCTCTCCACCCCTATAATGTGCCTTGGCCCCTCCGTGTAAACTCTGAGATCAGACTGAAATTCCAATTCACGGACGTAAATCGTCCATGTGATTTGAGTAAAGTGGGACAAGACCCTGGCTGGTTATTTTTCCTGGATTCTCAGACGGGGCTCTTCACATGCTTGAAGGCGCTGGTTGCGTAATTAGGCTCTTGCTCTTGGGTGAGCCCATACGTTGCTCCCGTGTGGAGGGAAAATCACACAGGACCTCGCGGGCGAAATGGGCGCCTGGATTAAGTGAACTTGTCGGTCGTATCTAGGAACTATTTATAAAGATATAGAAAGGAATTTGTAAAAATGTACAAGTGTAAGAAAACCTGAAACTTAAATCCTTTCTTCCCAAATAATGTGGATGAAAACCGAGGGAAATATTGAATATTTAAGAAGATGGCTATGGTAGATCATTATAAACATGTAATTATAATGTTACCCTGAGAGTTTTATAATGTAGGGGTAATTATTCTATTCCTAAAACTTTATTTTGTTCTTTGATGAAATAATTTTTATTTAAAACATTTTCAATACAGAAAACTTCAAACACTAACAAAACAAACACTTATGAACCCGCAACTGGACTCAGACAGCTGTTAGTATTTATTTGTACTGCTCCAAATATATATTTTTTTAACTAAAGAAATGGAATTTTAGGATCAAGGAAATCTTACACTATTTACTCCCTACCTTGGACTCCCTCTCATAGACAATCTCTGCCATGGACTTCAAAATCTTTCCAACCAGGTATCTATGTATGAAATATATATACATATATTTCACAATATACATACAATAATATATATATCCCATATATATACATACAATAATACATGTATATATATGTGTGTGTGTGTGTGTGTGTGTGTATATATATATATATATATCCCAAAATAATATAGAGCAAGGGAGAGCTAACTTTTCCTGTAAATGGCCTACTAATAAAGATTTTCGGCTCGGTGGACCATATGGTCTCCACTGTAGCTACTCGTTTCTGTTGTTGCAGTGTGAAAGCTGCCATAGGCAATATGTAAACAAATGGGCATGGATGTGTGCCAATAAAACTTTATTTACAAAAACAGGCAGTGGGTGGGTACTTTGCCAAGTCCTGTTAATACAGTATTATGCTGTGTGTATGTTTAAATATATATCAACGGAGCTGTAGTTCATTCATTTTAACTGCTAATTAGAATTCTGTCATACACAATGTTTCATTTTATTTAGCCAGTCTTCTATTGATAGGCATTTAGATTTCCACTAATGTTTTCTTAAAGGCCCTCCACACAATCAAGCCGGCGGGCTGGATCTGACGGTCTAGCTGGAACTGAGCTCCACGGACTCTGTTCAGCGTAAGTTCAAGTTTCAGAGGATGTGGTAGTAACGTGATTAGCTGGTGCTCTCATGTGGACTTCATTGCATGGTGCCCACAGGATTCTGGCAAGAACTAAAACTCCCGCCTTTTAATTATCCCTACAACGTTCATCCCCTTTTTCCATTTGCCTTGGGGACCTGGGAGGGTGCTTGCTGCAAATGGGGGGTGGGGGTCCTGGCAGAGAAGAGGTGTCACACACTCAGACACCCAGGGAACCAGGCCAGAGACGTGGCCTGAGGCCAGATCCTCAATGAGGGACATGGGCTGGGGGTGCCCTGGCCGAGTGCCAGCACCACAGGGGAATGTGGCCACAGCTGCCAGATCTCCCCACTCTTCGAGAGAAGTTGTACATCTGGGTTGCAACATAAATCCTCCCAGTTTTCAAATGCAACCAACTCAGTGGCAGAAAGGGAGAGGGGGACCACTGTGGCATGCCACAGGACGGGTCTGGCCCCAGTTTCCAGCCTCTGGAGGGGAGCAGGGACAAGGAATCCCCTCATGGAAGCAGAGGAAAGGCTTCTTTTGGGAACGTGGAAGCCCTTGGCTCTGTCCCTGCTCCTACCTCTGTCCACCTGGGCGAGCCTTCCAGCCTCGTGGGCTGAGCCCGGAGGTTCCGGTCCGGCGAAGTGGGGGCTGAGGATCTGCATGGTGCTGACCTATTTACGAAGCTAGGGTGCTTTGGGAAAAGCGGAAAGGAAGATGTTATTATCATTACCCTACAAAACCTCTGAAACGTAATATAAGAAGCAGCTCTTTCCTCCAACAAAGCCCCATCTGCTTCATTTTAAGGCGTGTGCTTGTTAGCTCAGGCCACACCATCTGCTGATAGGATCCGGATTCCTCTGCTAATTCCGCTGGGCCATATCCCTGGAGCTTGCTGAGTGCACGATCCGTTATGGATCCAAGAAAGACTCTCCTTAGTTAGCTTTCTTGCGAGATGTTTATTAGAGCAAGTCCTGCCCTTTCCCCAACCTCCAATAAATTATGTTCTCTCTTCTCCCCATCCCCCTCCTCAACTTGGAGAAAATACTTTTGCAATAATTTCCCATCACTTCTCCTTCTTCATTTTTAATTTCATTAGGGTCCCAGCCAGCTGTGCAGCCCAGACATGTTCCCAGCTTCTTGTGAGCCTCATTTTACATATTTCCTCTAAGATCCAAAGAAACAAAACAAAACAAAAATCCTCTTATAGAATGCCAGGCTTCCCAGCAGACCAGAGCAGGTGTCTTCCTGTGGGCTTTCTGGCTGCTGAACCTTCTTGAAGAAGCTGGAGCTGTCAGGGGGTGATCACGTGCAGAGAGAGCCTGGAACATCTCCCTTTGCTCAGAGCTGAATAGAACAACTTCTTCCAAGGAGCCTGGTCACTGGGTCCAAGTCACAGGGTCAGTTGATCTTCAGGAAGATTCAGGTGGAGTCACCACAGGATAATTACAACCTAATGCTAGGAAAACCGACAGCTGGAACGTGCCATGGCTCTACAAGCCAACCAAACACCCTTTCCCATTGCTACCACCTCCTTCTAGAACTCACCCTGCTTCCCCTCCTGGCCTCCACATCTGCCCTTCTGGGCGCCCACATGGGCCAATTGGGCAGAGCAAGATGGAAAGCAAATGTACGGCAGAAATACACGTGACTTTCATCCCAGTGTCTAAAACTCGCCCAGGAGGTATAACGTCCCAGAGATGGCCGGACTCCGGCCCAGTGAGACAGGTGGGACACGTGTGCTGACCCTCCTTCCTCTGAGTTGTGCTGCTTCGTCTCCGGGACGGTGGTAACTCATGGAGCAGGGCTTGGTTCCAAGTCTGTGAGATGAAGTGGGCCCTTCCTCCATCTGCGGTGTCGTCCTGTGTCCCAGCAAAGGAGAGAGGACAGCACAGCCCTCAGAACTGGGATTTCATGCCTGTTGAGGGGCCAGGGCCACAGGCCTGCGTGATCCCGGCTGTGACTCCCCTCTGACGCTGGCTGGCTGGCCTTGGGCGAGTTACTTATGGTACCTCTTGAATCTTCAGGGTCCCAGCGGTAGAAGGGAGGGTGGTTGGGGAGCAGCTGACAGCCCAGCAACGAAAGAATGAAAGGATGGGTGAGACCAAGTGCCATGGCTGGGTAGCACCCGCCCCGGGCAGGGTGGTGACCACAGCTCCCCGAGTCCACCGTGCAGACGGCTCACCGGGCACCCAGGAGTCGGACATCCACAGACACACCAAAGCAGGGCTGCTGAGGCTTGGACGTTCACTGAGCCTGTCCCGCGTAAGTCGTGGGGCATCTCGGCGAGGGGCTCCTTCTTGCTCTCAAGAAGCACGTGCCGAGCTGGGGAGGGACAGGAAGACCAGCCCTGCCCCACAAGGCCAACACTTGATGTGCTGTCAGGAACCACAGAGGCTGGGTGAACGGCGGGAGACAAGTGTACCCAAAGCTTCATTCTGAAGCCCCAGAGGCCTCTGGGCACTCTCTCGCCCCTCGGCTTTCTGTGGCTCCCCACTGCCTGCAGCACAAGGCCTGATTGCCCAGGACCAATCCTGCCTGCTGCTCTGCATGGAGCTTGGCACGTCGTAGTGGGGGCTCTGTGTGGGCAGAAAGGTTGGATAAATGGCTTTCTCTGGTTGGCTTTCCAGGCCCCCCATTAACTCAGAGTCCCCGATGATGTCCACTCCACTCGCCTTACTCAGAACACCTCCCCCCAGGACCCTCGCTGCCTCTTGTGTTCTGGACCAACCCCGAGTCATCCAGCTCCTCTAATTAGGATGGATTACACTCTGCACGTGCACGATCCCAGGTCCCCAAACACACGAACAGCCCCCCGCCCCAAGAGGGGGCCTGCTTCACACCGTCGGCAGCTCCCACTACAGCCACGGCCTCCGACCTCTTGTCCACGATTCACTTCTTACTTTTTCCTCTTGGGGCATCTTTTCCCAGGAGGTTTCCGTAAATGGGACTCCAATCTCTACCGTCCCTTTCCTCGTGTTCTTTCTGTCCTATGTCCGTCCACGAGATTTCCCCCCATTTCTGTTAGTTCCCCTTCTCCCCTGGTCCAGAAACACCCTGACCACGTGGGAGCCACACACCCAGGTCAAACCACCTGCAGGAGCCCCGGTGAATCACAGGAGCACAGGGACGGGGGATGTACCTTCCAAAAAACAGAAAACAGTGGCAGCCAAAGAAGCTACAAGGACAGCCGACAGAGCAATGAGACAAGTCGGCTCTGCAGATGAGTTCATGGTTGACCTTGCACTTCACTCTGCCATTTCTCAGCCTCTGAAACCATCTGTAGAGCATTTGATGGGCAAAGAATAGACAGTCTTTGAAACCTTCAGACGAGAGGCGCCACCTAAATCCTGCACGACTTTTATTCTTAAATGTTTAATTGTACCTCTTTCTGGGATAATATGGCCAATTTCTGAAATATAGCCATCGCAGTAAATTTCCTGTAAGAATTTACTGCCAGATTAATAGTTTTATAGTGTAGCTATTATTGTTTTAATAAGAAAAAAAAAACATTTGAAAAGGCTCTGCACACAATATGTGTATGTTCCGGGGTGAGCTCATGAAGGCAGGCAGCCAACTGGACATGTCAGCTGAGGAAGAAGCAAGCAGGGCTCAGGGTGGCTGGGCCATATTGGTCTCCCAGGGAGGAAGGACAAGCACTTGGTTGACTGCTCACTACCGAACCCCTGGCCCCCAGGAGCACTTCCAAACTTCGAGGTCTTGAGAGCTATTTGACATAAGACTCTCTAGATGAAGGAAATAGAGAAATTTCTTTGGACCATAAGCCCTAGCCCATGGTCCTCTGGAAAACTATAGCTGCCTTTGGGCTCACCACTAGACCAGGATGTTGGCGTGGGACATATTTGTGATGTTGGTCCATCTGGAGGGCGGACCTGGGCTAGAAGCAGGATGGTGACAGGCCGTGGAGTCCGGGCCATCGGATGGCTCACACTGCTCCTTGAATGACTTGTGTGATGCCTCCTAACAACCATCATACTAACATAACACCTGAAAATTCAAAGACCCAGCAAGCCACCAAAAGGCATGGAAGGCACCTTAAAAGCATACCGCTAAGTGAAAGAAGCCAGTCTGAAAAGGCTCCATGATGCCAACCACATGACATTCTAGAAAACTGCAAACATGTGGAGACAATAAAAAGATCAGTGGTTGCCTGGGGTTGGGGGCGGGTGCCCTGGTTCACCTGAACCTAAACTCCAGCACTAAACGGGATGTGGGACGCGCTACTCACTGGTCGTCTGTCTCCCCGTGCACGGGCAGCTCGGACAACCACTGGCTCTTGTATTCCAGCCCACCCCCAGCTTCTGAGTCTTGCTGCTTGGCCCCAATCCCCATCCCGGTGTTGTTGGATAAACGAGAAAAATTGTGAATATTTGCAACTTGCCATCCGTAAGTCTGTCATTCTAGAGCTATGGGGCAGCCACGCCCCAGCCCCCTCATCTGGGACGACTCTTTGTATATTAGCACCAGGGGCTTAAAAAACTATGTTAAGCGTCTTAAAAATTCCACCATGATTTGCTTCTGTGAATATATGTGATTACTGGTGCCTACATCCCCCCCTCTGCTCCTCCCTTCCCCGTCGTCTCTTCTATAATTAACGTGCATCTCTGGCTGCTGAATAACCACTGCTCACCCTCATTAAGTTCTGGTCCTTTCCAAGCTGGGCCCGAGTGTTCAGCCTACAAACGTCCCTGAAGCTCTCTAGGAATCCAATGTTGGGGTTTCTTCACAATTGTATTAACATTTTATATGTAGCCTTGAATAAAGAGGGATTTTCTTTAAAAATCATTAGCCCCAAGAACAAGCAAAATTTTCTACAGTGATAGAAACCAGAATGGTGGGGAGGGGTACTGGGGCGGGGAAGGAACACATGAGAGACTTCTAGATTGTGAAAGTGGTCTTCATTTCCATCTGAGTCTGTGGGGGGCTCAATAATGCCCCCCACCTCCCCACAAAGATGTCAATGTCCTAATCCTCGAAACCCATGAATATGCTGCCTTATATGGCAAAGGGGACTTTGCAGATGGGATGGATTTTGAAGTGGGGAGACTCTCCTGGATTAATGGGTGGGCCCAAGGTCATCATCATGGAGGCAAGACAGTCAGAGACAGAAAAGGGGTGGAAACAGAGGCTGGGGCCGTGAGCCAAGGACCACAGGTGCCCCTGGGAGCAGGAAAAGGCAAGGATGTGGATTCTCTCCTAAAAGCTTCTGCCCTCCAGAATAGCAAAAAATAAACGTGGATTGTTTTAAACCACTAGTTGTGGTGGCTTTTTACAGCGCTATTAGGAAAGTAAGAGTGTGTCCAGACGTGAAAATCATTGCCGCATGCACTTGGGGTTTGTCCAGCTTGCTGTGTGCCAGGTCAGATCTCCACCTTGGCACGACTGATATCTGGGGTCAAGTTATTCTTTGTTGTAGGAGGCTGTCCTATGCACTCTAGGCTGTTGGGCCGATGTCCACCGGACCCCAAGAGCAGCCTCCCACCCCAGATGTTATGCCCAAAATGACCCCAGATGTTGCCAAGTGTCCCTTAGAGCGCAGAACCACCCTTGGCTGGGAAGCACTGAGTATTATTCTTCCATATTAAAAAAAAATTACTCTACCTCCTGTAGAGTAAAGCAAGGCTTCGTCCTGTGCTAACCCAAGCAACTGTGGAACCAGTCGCTTTATTCAAGGCACAGACGAGACTTTTCCTTTAGAAGAAAGCTTTGGCGGAGGTGATCCTCGGGTGCAGCCTCCTGAAAGCAGCTGGTTTTCTCATGGGTGGGGGTGGGGGAGGACGTGCCAGCCTCTAGAGGGACCCGGGTGCCCGGGCTGAGGCCCCACAGGGCTACGAGCTGAGGAAGGCCAGGTCGTGAGGCCCCCCTTTGGCCCTGCGGCCCTCCTGCCCTTTCTGATGCATTCAGTGGAGTCTCACGAGTGAGACAGAAACCTGCCTTGGGGCTGCTACACAGAGCCCTTGGGAGAGGGGCTGATGAGGCCAGGTCTGCCGTGTGAGGAGCATGGGGGGCTTGAGGCTTCCCAGCGCGGGGGTGGGGGGGCGAGCGCTGGGTGGCTGATTAGTTGGAAGGAAAACAGGGCTGACAAGGGACAGCTTTCGTAAACAAGAAGTCTCTGCCTGGCAATTTCCCTCTTACCCCCAACCTTGAACTAATTTTCAGGAAATCTTTCTTCCCTGATTACCTAATTGCTGCTAAGTGACATTTGAAGAGCTCCAAGAGGCCCGGGGGCCAGGGGCTGGCCTTGCCAGGGCCACCTCCCTGCTGGAGAGAGTGGCCCCCAGGTCCTGGGGGCAGTGAGGGGGGCTAGGCTGGTCCAGCACCTCTGTGAGGCCCCCGCCGCATTCCCACTTGACGGGGGTCGGTGAGGTCGCCGGGGAATGGGGGAAGCAGACACCAAGAGGCTGGAAAACAAGAGCCAGACACCAGCTTGACGCTTTGGGCGGCAGCTCTTGTAAACAGGGACCGGCGGTTTCTAGATGTTTCGGCTGCTTCCTGCAAAGCAGCTCAAGGTGGCACCAGATCCCTTTCTGAGACTACACAGACCAGCCTGCAGGGGAGCCTCCGTTCTCCCTTGTTTGGAGGGCACTGTTTTCCAGGGGGGTGGCTGTGAGCAAAGTGGGGAGCAGAGGGGGCTGCAGCCCCAGACCTTCCCTGAATTCGGGAGAGCCCACTCCCCCCTTTCTTTAGGTCGGGTGTCCTCACGCACCTCAGAAAGTCCGTAAAATGCTGCAAGGAAACCGGGATCCCCTCATCCTTGTTCCCGGGAGGGCACTGTGGTCCCAAACCCTAATGGTGGAATAAAATACTGCATCCTTTCAAAGTGGCCTCGAGAACGGGGAGCCCCAGGGAGGGGCTGTGGGGTCAGACTCTTGCAGGATACGTTGACAGCAGCTGGGCGGCTCGCTGGTGTTTACCAGTGAGGCCATCTCTCTCTCCTCTTTCCGGGCCGAGATTAAATGTGCAGAACAGCCCAGCTGTTCGAAAGGCTTTTTGCAAGGTATTTAACAGACCGTGGTCACTGTCCAGCTTAGCGGAATCAGGAAAAAACAAAACAGACCCTTGCACTTACCACGCCAACAGCACACCCTTGGTAACCCGGCACGGAATTCTGCGATCCGTGCCTCTTGCCCGGGGATCAGCTCAAGGCCCAGCTGGGTTCCTGGGCACCATCTGTCCCCATGGGACAGTCCCGCCGTGATCCTACCAGCTACAGCACCGCGAGCCACGGGCCCAGGTCCTGTCTGGGAGAAGGAGAGGGAACAACTTCGTTCTATCCTAATGTTTATTATTCAGACTTCTTGGATTATTAAGTGCTAAAATATATGAAAATTCAGAGGCTGCTCTTTTGAGGATCCGAGAATGTGAGGTTTCGGCAAGGAGCCTTCACTGGGTTTGGCAGGGGCTCCCGTGACGTTGGTCCTGCACGGTGGGTTTTTCTCTGCCCACTGCCTTTGATGGTTTTCCCAAACCACTCGATTCAGGAACCAAGAGGTCACACTGCCAGGTGCTGGGCCTTCAGCCTTTTGGAAAGAGGGCTCCCGAATCGGCCACTCGGGGGGTGGTCTCCAGCCTGTGTGGAGAAACGAGAAACGAGAAATGCGCCCCTGCAGGCCGAGTGAACGGTGGCATTTCCTAGTGGGTGGCT
>NC_138378.1:3473209-3479450 GCF_054177405.1 Leptonychotes weddellii
GCTGCCCCTCTCTGCGCTGTTTGTCCTGGAGCAGGTCGCTGCCCCTCTCTGCGCTGTTTGTCCTGGAGCAGGTCGCTGCCCCTCTCTGCGCTGTTTGTCCTGGAGCAGGTCGCTGCCCCTCTCTGCGCTGTTTGTCCTGGAGCAGGTCGCTGCCCCTCTCTGCGTGTTTTGTTTCTGTAAAGTGGGGGTGATGACTCAAGCCCCCTCAGTGGTCCCCAGCTTTGGTGCTAGAGTCATTCAGGACCGTTCTGAGTCACAGGGGGCTGCCCAGGGCACTGCAGGGTATTGACCCACTCGAGGCCAGGAGCATCCCCACCCCAGTTGTGACAACCAGAAAGTGTCTAGACATTGCCGGATACCCTGCCTATCTTAAGGGCCACGTCAAGGATTCAGAAAGTTAGTCCGTACAGAGCCCTCGGAATGGTGCCTTGCATGGGAGGTGCAGGCTGCAAACCTGCCCTCGGAATTGGGGGTGGACGACCCTCGGGAACTGGATCCACACACTCCTCTGGCTCCATGGGGCGAGCACCTCCTGTTCCAGTAGCTGCCGAGGGGTCCTGCCCCGGCCGCCCCCTGGGCTGTGCTTTGTGCTGTGTCCATCATGTCCGGCAAGGACAGTGACATGACACAAGGCTCTCTGCCGTTCTCCCTGGGTCCCCACAGCAACGCTGTCTCTCCTAGGCAGAAACTAGGTCTTGAGTATCTGATGGGGGCTTTGAGCTTAGGCTATCTTCTCTCCCTTTGCTCATTTACATCCAGGGCACACAATGCTGTTCCCTGGGTCCTCGTCGGCTTCCCGAGGGGAGTGATGGCATTCTCCCGGATGATGGCATGGCAGAAACGCCGAGCATCCTCATCAGGCCCTTGCGCTAATGGTTACTCAGGAGCAAGGTTCTCCCAAATTGGAAATGTCCAAACATCTTCTGCAGGCCTTTGGAAGAGGAGACGCTGGTGGCAATAGGCCCAGGGAGTACCCTGACTGGAAGGATCCAAGATGGCAGGTGAAAATGGGCCCCAGGAGGGAGGTGAGGGAGGGAACTGGGAAGAAGACTTAGCTGGGGTCATGCAGCACCATCAGTGTGTTTGGCAGGGAAAGGCTTTTGTGGGTCGTTCCGGGAGAGGGTAGTGGCATTCGGCACCCACTTGGCCATGCAGAGCCGCTGTCGAACCATGAGGCCCCAGATGGAGCCCCAGTTTGTGATACACATCTTCTCTTGCTCCCGGTGGTGGAGGGGCAGGGGGAGAGCCGATGGCAGCTGGTACATCTCTGGCCCGGGCCTGGGACTCAGCCAGGGGCGCTCGATCCGGGCAACAGCGAATATGCACCTGATTTCTCCACAAACAAGGAGAAATCAGTCGTGACAAGACACACACTTTGAGGCGTCAATTCCCCATCATAATTTCAAAGCGAATAAATGAAGCGGGGGTAATAAAGTGACACTGGGGAGGATGGTGGGTCCTTAATGAGTGTGCCCTGACTGCTTATCTCAGTCGGCCTGCTGTGGCCACCAGAGCCCGAACATTGGGATGGATGTAAATAAACATTAATCAGCTTCTCCAGGGGCAGTTTATTTGCTGAGCCAACATGAATTCTCTTGGCAATTTTTTCCAGATCACTCTTGACGGAGACTCTCCTGGTCTCTCAAACAACTGCCTTTAAATCGGCTTTCAAAAGTCTCTCGCTCTCGCTCTCTTGCACGCACGCTCTCATCTTTGTCTGTAATAACCCCATTAAAAGAATTTGAAAATAAAAGCCAAACTGTTGGCTGCTTTTTAAAATAACAACTATATCTCGATGGTAAGAGACTAATTTGGGGAGGGGGAGAAGAAAAGGAGATCCTCAAGTATTTCATAAAGACACCATTTGGGGTTTATAACCCCCAAAGCCCTTCCCTCCTTCCTGGATTCATTCTATAATCATCACCACTCAGACCTTTTCGTTCCTAACTAACGGCACGGCTAACTGACTTGTTTCTCACAAAGTGAAAAGATAATGCACACATTGATTGTCTCCTCCCAGGCCTGCCGGGGCCTCTCCATGTACGTGTGATCTCAAAAGGCTCTGCCTATTGCTTGTGAACGCTCCAGGCTGGCCAAACCCAGACTCTGTGCACCTGGGGAGTCGACGCGCCTGCCATCCAAACACGCTCCCTCACGACGCACCACACCTGATCAAAGGTAGAGGTCAGTCATCCAGCACATACATGGTTGGTCGTGTGCGTGAATGACCTGCCCAGACTACCACTTTTAAAGCCCATCATGGAGCACAAAACACATTACGGTTCAAGTTACAAACGTGTGTCAAGAAAACCCAATCAAGATAAAGACTGTGAGTCGTCAGGTGGGCTCCTTGGATGGATGTGATTCCATTTTCCTCTTCTGAGTGGGGTTCCACGTCCATCTCTGTCTCGTTTTGTCTTAGCCCCCCTCCCTCCCAAAGAGATGGTGCCCGAAGACCAAAAAGATATTGAGGCTCAGAAGCCTTCCCCCTGGAGCGTGGGTACCAGCTGGGCTCACTGGAGCCCGTTCCTCTTTTTCCAGACTGCAGCCCTAATGCACCCACTCATTGTTTCTTGTTGACAATGAAAAATCGTGACCTTTTTGGTTCTGTTCTTATTGACAGCAAAGGGATGGATCTGCCTAAACAGAAAATAAGAGCTACCGAGAATATTTTATGCCACTTGAGAAAGGTGAAGCTAGCGAGACCTTTTGCAATCAGCAAAGCCTGCAGCCAGCTTCTGTCACCATATATCACTCACCCATTCATTTAGTAAACAGTCTGAGCACCATAATGCCCCTGAATCTAAACTACTTGTGTTCTCACCAAGCTCTATTCCCGGATCCCTGAAAAAAAACCTACCTATCTAGGTGGTTTTCTAAGCCAACAGTTTAAGATTAAAAATGTGTCCAGTGGAGCTTTCAGTCTTGTTCTGGGAAGCATGATCAGTATACCCCTAAAGTTGAGGACAAGAATCTTTCCCAGCAAGACTCCCATATGCCAAAAAAGCAAATGAACACTGTGGGTGGAGAGAGAGGTTCAACACACTGCTCACTCATTCTTGTTTAAAGAACACGTGAGAAAAACTCTCAGTACAACATTCAATGAATAAAAACATACTTCCATACGTACTGTGGTCAAAAACAGACAGCAGAGTTGGGAAGGAAAAAGGGAGATGCAAAGCCAGGGCCAGGGCAATGGAGGGGGGATCAAGAGCAGGAGACAAGGAGAGTCAAATACAGGTGCGTGGAAGAGGGATGGCCTGGCCTGCCCCACTCCCCCAGTGTGGTGTCCCCAGGGGGCTGGGGACACCACAAGGACAGAGGCCATGTCTTGCTATTCCTTGCAATCTCAGGATGCAGCACAGTATCTAGTATACAGCAGATACTGGCTTAGACATTGGACAAGAGCCAGAAAGACTCTGACTCTCATGGAAAAGTCCTCCCTCATTTTGTGGCTTGACTGAACTCAGTTCAACTCAACTCTACCAGATGCAATTCTCATCTCTCCTTTCTTTTCTTCTCATGTTGGAGAGAAGATACCATTTTTTTCAGTCCTTCTTGGATTTTAGCAACTGGGGGAGCACACTTCAGGGGAAATCCTACATCCAGGTAGGAGGTCCCAAGAGCCCAGTGAAAAGTCCAATGTTTTGTCCAGCTCTTCACCTCCATCTTATGAAATAAGATGGAGAGGTTGACCTCTGGTCTAGGAAACCTTTCTCCAGCTCTCTCACTCGATAGAGGGATTTGGATCAGAAGGATGGTTTGGCCCGCTCACACAAATGTTGAGGACGAAGGTCCCTCTGGGCAGGCGCTGAGGCTCAGAAAGGGTAACGTGCACTGTGAACCTGGCAGGCCCCCCCTCCCCCGCCCCCCCCCTTTTTCTTTTACCAGTACAGTGTCCTCATCTGAGAAGTGAGAGATTTGGAACAGGTATCCAGACTGTCCATCTGTGGGCCTAGAACTTGGCCAATGTCCCATGGTTAGTGAGAGGGAAAGCCAAGACTCAAATTTAGGACCTCTGCTTCATTAGCAGGCCTTCCCTCTCTCTTGGGGAGTTCTCACTGGTGAGGACCAGCCCCTGCCTTTCACCAGATGGCTTTTCAGATCCCAATTTTGGATTTCTCAAAGGTCTTCAAAGACCTTGTGAGCCCTTCCTGGTCCAGAGCATGCCTTGCCTCCAAAGCTATCTTTGGGCCTTAGCAATCAGAAGGCTACTGCTCCTTCAATGGTCATAGCGAAGTTGGGATAAAAAGGGGGATCTCATTACTTGAGGTTCACATGGATTCATTGTGGAGAGCTAGAACAAGTGCCTCTTATTCTAATTAAAGTGTAAAGGGTTGATATAATTCCATTTCCAGTACATGAACATTGCAGATGAGGGTTGATAACTAAGACACATATGCTATGGGAGGATTTGTGACAAGGAAGTTGGTGTTCCCCCAAAATTCTGTTTTTGTTTCCATTTCACCTAATACAATCAGGTCTCCTCTTGGGGAATTCCTGCAAAGTCCAACCTGGGTTCAAAGCACTTCTCATTTGCAAATTATTATGGAACTGAAACTTCTAAAAATAAACATCATAGGATTTATGGCAAATTGAAAAAGTCTCCTTCTTGAAAGTGATTCTCAAGTGAAACCGGTGAGAACAATTGTTCTGGGCCATCCAGGAAATGTTGGAGTTGGCGGTTACTTTAGAACCATAGTTCTTTCTTGTGAACTCTGAAGGGTAGTAATTTGGGAATTGTGCATTTGTATCAATGACTATTACAAAATATATTTTAGACTATCATTTTAAATATCATGAGGCAGGTTGTTTAAATATTTTGTTTCAAAGTTGCAGCCAACAGTCCACACTGTAGATCAGCCCCTCTCCCTCAGATACTTCATAAGGAAGTTGAAGACCTTTAAGTCAACATGTAGAAATATTGGGGAAACACCAGTCCCACAAGGAAATGGTTTCTCAGGCTTCAACTCAGCCCTCAGAGGACCAGCAAGAGGGTTTCTGAAGGAAACGCCAAAGCAAGAGGTCTTTGAAAGCCAACACTACCAAAGAGAAGACAGTAGAAGGGAGAAACTGACTTGGAAAACCTTTGGCCATCTGGTCAACCATTTGTGGACAGGCTAAATTATGCATTCATTCATCCAACACATACACCGTAAGTGCTAACTGCACGACATGTACATTCTAGGCACCTGAAATACGACTGTGAATAGCAGACATCTCAGGAGCTCTTCACTAGAGCTGCTGTGGGAAGACCTTATAAGGGACGTGAAGAAGGCAAAAGGAAGTTACTAGCCCTGTCCTCAAGGGAGCTGCTTGTTTAGGAAGGGAGCACAACATGAACCTAAGAGAAGCTCCTCAGAAGTAAATATATATCTGATTCAAGGCATCAGCAGAGAAGATGGTAGACAAATGACGGCTGAAAAGCACGGAGCCTTTGCACAGTAAGAGGTGGGATTCCAGCCAAGCCATACCACTTTGCTTTGTACTCCAGCCTGAAAGCTGAAAAATGGTAGAGCATTACTCAGTGACATATTCCACAGTCTTGACCTCCCAAATAGGATATTTTCCCATCTCTAACACCTCCAACTATCATTTCCCACCTGGACTTCAGCAAATGTGTTCTGATTGATCTCCCTGTGTCCACACTTACTCCCCAGCCCTCAGTTTTCCATGCAGCTCCAGAGATACCTCACAACCGTTAAGCAAATTCTGTTCTTCCCTGCTTGAAATCCACTGGCTTCTCCAAACTTAGACTAAAAACCCAGTCCCTCACCTCATCTTCACACCCAGCACTTTCTTCCTGCTTCCTCAATCTCACCTCCTCATGCTCACCCCAGGACCTTTGCATGTGCTATTCTGTCTACCTAGAACACTCTTACTGCTATTCTGCATATGACCAGCCTCTTATTATTGAAAGAAGCCCTCCCCTTGCCCCTCCTTGTTTAAAGGAGCCCCTCCCGATTAATGTCTACCCTATTTTGCTTCATTCACAGGCTTTATCATCTGGAATTATCTGTTTACTTATTGATTTACTTGTCATAATCCTATCCCCTAATAGAATGTAAGCTCCTTGAGAGGAGGGGGTTTTTGCCTTGTGCATGCTGTATTCCAAGCAGTGGGCACAGTTCCTGAAAGATAGCAGGTCCTTAAGAAACATCTATCAAAGAAAGGTAGGTTCTTTTTAACTTACCTCAGCTGGCAGGTTTTGAGGGCCAAGGGGGATAAGACATGGGAGTGC
>NC_138378.1:3479950-3547182 GCF_054177405.1 Leptonychotes weddellii
GGCGGGGGTTAAGGGAGCCCTTCCTACCGCGGCTAAAGGGCAATAAACCGGGGGTTTTCCGCCAGGGGGAGAGACAGAGATTGATTTTCTGCCTCCCTGAGCAGCCGCGCTCGTGCGCACACGCACGTGCACACGTGTGATCTCCTGCGAGCAGCGGAGTCTCGGGCTCACACCGTGACGCATTCCGCAGAGGGAGCGTGTGCATGTGTCTTCCTGACGTGGTGTGTGTCTTGGCAGAGAAGACGTTTCCAAGAGGGAAGGAAAGAGCGAGAGAGGGGAGGGAGCGAGGACATCTTCTGCCCACACACACACCCAAATACTCCTCGCTTTCCCCAAACTGAGAAATCGGATTTGTTTCTCAGGTGTGGCACACTTAGTGACAGAATGGGAGGCGTGTTTGCCTCACAGCGGGCCCGACAAACACCCCCTGAGCCTAGTGTGTGTGCGAGAGAGACAGACAGACGGTCAGACAGATGGAGACAGAGACAGAGAGACAGAGAGAGACAGAGACGAAGATACTTCAGTTCAAAATACTTCAATTAAAAAAAAAATGCCCCCCCCCCAAGAAACACAGACTATGAGAGAGAGACAGAGAGAAAGTGGGAGAGTGACAGACAGGAAGAGAAGGATTTTTCTTTTCTATCTGGAAAAACAGCACATGCATTTTTTTGTTTGCAGGGAGACAAATCAACAGAGAGAGCCGTTTTCTGCTTGTAACCACACACACGCGAACACGCACACTTTTCTTCTTTCCCAGTGTGTACTGGTTATATCGGGCATGTGCTTTCTTGGGGAGAGGGGAGTGGTGTTGCCCAGCGATGAAAAGCCGCAGGGAGAGACTTTTCAGAGAAGGAAATAGAACGTTCTCTGCCCGGAGACACATGTTTCTGTGAGCCGAGAATTACAAAGTGCTGGTATTCAGGTGATGCATACTTAGAAAACCAGACATTCTGCATGAGTGTGTGGTGTGTGTGTGTGTGTGTGTGCGAGAGAGAGAAATACACATTCTGTTTCATGGAAAAAGATGCATATATATATATATATATAGTTTTTTGCCTGCTGCAAGAGACGTTCTAATAAATTTAGGGTTTTTCCCCCCTACACACACACACACACACACACACAGAGTTTGCCGTGAAGAGGGTGAACATGTCTGTTTTATCTGGTGTGGTCTTCAAGGGGGAGGGTGCACTTTTGCCCAGTGATTTTTTAAAAAGTGACTTTTTTTTAGTGAAAATACAGAATTTTGTTTTGCCTGGAGACAAGCACACGTATCATTTTCTGTAAGCTGAGAAATGTGTTTGTTTGTTTCTTGTTTTGTTCATTTTCCAGGTATACAAACAGAGAAGAGCCACATTGTGTGTGTTGGGGTGGGGGCGGGGGGAGTATTTTTTCTTTCTGGAAAAACAACACATCTATTTTTCTGCTTGCAGGGAGTCGGCTCAACAGAGACTTTTCTCTGCTTATAACCGAACACGAACACACAAATCCTTTCTCGCTAAGTGTGTGTGCATGTGTTCATTAGTGGTGTGTGTGTGGGGGGGTGTCCTTTCTGCCCAGTGACAAAGAGCTCGGGAGAGACTTTTTGAGAGACAAAGAGAATGCGTTCTGCCTGGAAACACACTCATCTTTCTGTGAGCTGACAGTTACAAAGTGCTGGCTTTTCAGACGGTGCCTCATCTTAGTGAAAAAGGGAGGGTACTCCTACTTGAGTGTGTGTGTGTGTGTGTGTGAGAGAGAGAGAGAGACAGACAGACAGACACTCAGACAGTAAATTTTTTTGCCCAGAAAAAGATGCATAATTTTTGGCTTACAAGCAGACAAACCAAAAACAGTGATTTTGCACACACACACACAATTTTCAGCTATGGCAAAGGAGTGGGAACAGAAGTGAGTGCCCTTACGGGGGGCATTCCTCTCCCAGGGGTAACACACTTTGGAGAAAGCCTTTTCGGGGGAAGAAATCATTTTCTGTCTGGACAGGTTTTCATGAGCAGAGAATTAGAAGGGAAAGAGGGCTGTTACTCGGGGGGACACACTTGATCGGCTGGGGCTTGTTTCTGCCCGAGTGTGTGTGAAGGGGTGTGCCCACACGGGGTTGTGTAGGAAGGGTGACAGGGGTGTGTGGAGGCACACACACGGTTCTCCCTTCCACGAGTGTGTGTGTGTGCGTGAGTGTGACAGAGCTGCAGGCAGGGAACCACATGGACAGCAGACGGTCATGTACAGCTTGTGTCCCCCCTGGCACACACGCACACAGACCCCTCCTTGCTCTGTGTGTGTGTGCGCATACCTGTGCCCACGTGTGCTCTCTTGGAGGGGCATCTCTGGCTTGTGACAATCCTTCGGAAGGAGCCCTTTCTGAGAGAGAGCGCCTCGTGCCTTAAAGACTTCAGCAATTTTCTGTGAACCAAGAAACAGAGCGGGGGCACGTCGGGTGGTGCACACTCGGGCGGGCGAGGGGACGCTTCTGTCCCAAGTGCCACGCACGTGTGTGTGTGTGTGTGTGTGTGTGTGTAGGGGAGGGGGGGAGGCAGTTGTTTTCCTCTCTGAAAGAAAACATGACTTTTCGAGGCTGCAGGGAGACTGACCCAAACCAGACATTTGCTTTCGCTCTGCACAAACACGATGTTTTCGGTTCAGAAAGAGGGGGAACGTGTGAGTGTGTTTCTCACAGGTGTGCTTTCTGTTAAGGGGGGGGTCACTTCTGTCCTGTTCCGGGGACCTGTCCTGTTCAGAGGGAGCCTCTTTTCCACGAGAGAAAGATTTGTATCTGGAGACAATGTGCTGGGGCCGGGAAACCCGAGGAAAGGGCCGGCTCTTCCGGGGGCGGGGGGCACACACACACTGGGCCTCGCTGCCCCGGCAGGCCTGTGGCTGACTGCGCATGTGAGCGTGTGTGTGCAAGACTGTTTTCCCCACCTGGAAAATGGCACATCCATCCCCTGTCGACAGACATTCAGGCCAACAGAAAAGGTTTCCATTTGTTCTTGTTGCTGTTGTTTTAACTGCACACACAGGGACACACACAATCCCTGAGTGTGGAAAGAGAGTGAGCGCGGGTCTCTCTCCTGCGTATGTCTGCTTCCCCCGGGGACTAAGGGTCTCAGACGGAGACCTTTCGGAGTTAGAATATGCTGTCTCTGGAGACCGGCAGGGGGGCAGATTGCTGCGAACCCAGAGGGGGCTGGCTTCCCGGGGGCGCGTCCTGCCCGACCCCTGAGTGCGTGCGTGCGTGTGTGTGCGTGCGTGCAGACCGCCTTTCTGCGGGAGGAAAGACAAGCGTGTGTTTTGCTGCCTGCAGGAGGCCGGCCGTGGGTGCAGGGCCAGGGGCACATGCGCGCATCTCCGGGGCCGCCGGCCGGGCCTCCCCTGCGGGGCACCTGCTAGTGAGGGGGCCTCGCTCGGGGCAGCGGAGCTCAGGGCAGGAGGCGCTCTCGGCGGGGCCGGGCGAGTCCTGCCGGGAGACCCAGGGCCAGGCCATGGTTTGCGGGCCAGCACGCAGCTCCGTGTTGGGCGCCGGGGCCCAGGCTTCGTGAGAAGCGAGACGTCTTCCCCCAGCGGCGCGGCCCCTGCAGGACACAGAGCTGTGTGCGTGTGAAGAAGAGACACACACTTTTTCTGTGTTTGTGCTTTCAGAGAAAGACGCCGGCCAAGACGGGGAGAGACAGGTCCTGCACACACACCCACACACACGCACACACACCCACGCACATACACCCATGCGCGCACACACCCACGCACATACACACACGCACACGCGCGCGTGCACACACACACCCATACGCACACATGCAACCCACGCATACCCACGCGCGCACACACCCACGCACACACCCCCACACGCACACATCGATCCCGAGCCTCCCCAGCGCTCGCTGCGTGCTTTCTTGTTGTGTGTGGAGTGTGCACGTGTACCATCTGCCTCACGACGGAGACCTTTAGAGACAGACTTTCGGAGACAGACAGAGCTCTGCCCGGGGAGACACACACACTTGTCTACGCTCTGGGGAGTAAAGGGTTTGTTTTTCCAGGGACGTGCGTTTCGTGAGAGAAGAGAAGACATTTCTGCGCGCACGTGTGTGTGTGTGTGTGTGTGTGTGTGTGTGTGTGTGAGAGGCGGATGCATTTTTCTTTGTGTCTAAAGACCATATATATTTTTCTTCACCGGGAGGGACAAACGGACACAGAGAGGCATTTATCCACGGTCCCTACACGTGCCTGTGTGCACACGTACACACGATCCCCTTCCTGTTTTCTTCTTGTGCCGAGAATTTATGTGTCTGTTTTTCCTCTCTGGTACGTACTTTCTCAAGGGAGCCGGCACTTCTGCCCAGTGAGGATGGGCTTCGGAGACCGGCTTTCTGACAGCGAATAATCTTTGCCACACGTACACACACGCATGCACGCTCGCACACAATTTTCTGTATGCTGAGAAATAGAGATTGTTTTTTCTCAAATGATACTTCCCTAAAGAACGGAAGTAATTTCTGTCTAGTTTTAAATCCAGTAGAGAGAACTTTCTGTGTACGTGTGAGATAGAGACAGACAGACATCGTTTTCTTCCTGGAAAAACCACATATGTATTTTTCAGCTTCCAGGGAAAAAAGACCGATAGGCAGGAGCACTTTTCTGGGTGTTTCTCTGTCACGCGTGCTTTCCTCGGGAGTGGGTTGTGTTCGTGCCCGGAGATAGAAATCTTCAGAGAAAGACAGGACGGAGAGAGAGCGAGCGAGAGGGAGCGAGAAAGAGCGAGCATTTTCAGCCGGGCTTGCAGCCTGCCGGGAAACAGACAAAGACGGTGTTGCATGTCGGTGTCGGGGACTCGGGGGAAGCCGCCGAGGTGGCTCTGTACAGATGTGTCCCTGCCGTGTGTGAGAGTGGCCCTTCGCTCCCGGGGCAAGAGCCGGCGTCGCTCTGCCCGCGCAGGGACCCCGGGGCACATGGGCGCACACCTCCCAGGCCCCGGTCCCCCCGAGCACGGCTCGGACTGTGGCCAGTTCCGTGCTGCCTCAACATGGGTGTGTTCTACCCAGAGACAGCAGTGCCGGGGAGGGAGAGACGTTCTCTGTCTAGAGAGACACTCTGTGCGTGCCCGCAGACACACGCACACGCACACACAGACTTTTCCATATGCTGAGACATGGAGAGTGTGCATATGTGACACAGAGAGAGAGATAGAAAGAGACAGAGACAGAGAATGACAGAGACAAAGAGAGACAGAAATACAGAGACAAAAACAGAAAGTTACAGAGATAGAGACAGAAAGAGACAGAGAGAAAGATATTCAGAGACAGAGAGACAGAAAGAGAAATAGAGACAGATACAAAGACAGAAACAGAGAGACAGAGATAGAGACAGAGACAGAAATACAGAGACAGAGAGACAGAGAAAGAGACAGAGAAATACAGAGATAAAAACAAAGTTACAGAGATCGAGAGACAGAGAGAAAGACATTTGGAGACAGAGACAGAAAGAGAAATAAAGACAGAGACAGAAATACAGAGACAGAGAAAAAGACAGAGATAAAGACAGAGACAGAGAATGAGACAGAGACAGAAATACAGACAAAAACAGAAAGTTACAGAGATAGGAAGACAGAGACAGAGACAAAGACAAAGACAGAGACAGACAGAGACAGAAATACAGAGACAGAGAAAGAGACAGAGACAGAAATACAGAGACAAAAACAAAGTTACAGAGATAGACAGAGACAGAAAGACATTCAGAGACAAAGACAGAAAGAGAAACAGAGACAGAGACAGAAATAGAGACAGGGAGATCAAGAGACAGAAAGAGAAAAAGACAGAGACAGAGAATGAGACAGAGACAGAAATACAGAGACAAAAACAGAAAGTTACAGAGACAGAAAGACATTCAGAGACAAAGACGAAAAGAGAAATAGAGACAGAGACAGAAATAGAGACAGGGAGAGAAAGAGAGAAAGAGACAGAAAAAGACAGAGACAGAGAATGAGACAGAAATACAGAGACAAAAATAGAAAGTTAAGAGACAGAAAGACAGAGATAGAGGGAAAGACATTCAGAGACAGAGACAGAAAGAGAAATAGAGACAGAGACAGAGAGACAGAGACAGAGAAAGAGGCTGGGAAGCAGACAGAAAGAGAGAAAGGCAGAGATGGAGAAAGATAGAGATGGAGAGAAAGACAGAGACAGAAAGACAGTGATAGAAAGACAGACAGAAAGAGACAGAAACAAAGACAGAAAGAGACAGAGAAAGACAGAGATAGAAAGAGACAAAGAAATAGAGACAGAAAGAGACAGAGAGACAGAAACAGAAAGAGACAGACAGAAAGATACAGAGACAGAGAAAGAGACAGAGACATCTAGAGAGAAAGACAGAGACAGAAAGAGACAGAGTCAAAGATAGACAGAGACAGAGAGAGACAGAGAAAGAGATAGAGACAGAGACAAAAAGAGTCAGAAAGACAGGAAGAGACAGAGAAAGACAGAGACAAAAACAGACACAAAGATAGAGAGACAGAGATAGACAGAGACAGAAAGAGACAGAGAAAGAGGCAGAGACAAAGACAGAGACAGAGAGACAGGGACTGAAAGAGACAGAGAAAGACAGAGACAGAGAGAAAGACAAAGAGACAGAGATAGAGACAGAGAGACAAAGAGACAGAGACAGAGAATGAGAGACAAAGAAAGAAGGAGACAAAGAGAAAAACAGAAAGACAGAGACAGAAGGACAGAGACAGAAGGACAGAGAAAGGGACAAAGAGAGACAGAGACAGAAGGTCAGAGGCAGAGAGAGACAGAGACAGAGCCAGGCAGAGAGCGGTTTGCCGCCCGCAGACAGAAATGGACTTCAGAGCCGGAGGGCAGCCGGGAGCAGGTGGAAGTCAGGTGGGGGCCCCACCGCTGAGCCCCCTCCTGGCACAGGGCCTGGCTCAGCATAGGCACCCAAGGGTTTTTTTCAAGCTTCCTTTTCATGGGTCAGAAGTAGGTCCAAGCGCCACCACCCTGCCCCCCCCCACCACGTTCTCTGCATCCGACTCCAGTGGACTGTCCCTCAGCTGCCCGATCTCCTGTGTGTGCGTGTGGGGGGGGGTCATTCCCCATGATCAAAGGGCCTGGATGTCCTTGAGGCCCGATGCCTGAAACCATCCCCAGTCAACAGGTCTCAAATGCATGGAGCCTGAAGGGGACCCAGAGGACCCGTTGTCACCGTCACGTTAAGTGCCCCAGGAGGGCAGGGAGAGGGCACGATCCGGGCACTGGACATCATTGCTTCGGCCTAGAATATTTGCACCACCCTTGCAGCGTGCAGTTGCCGGACAGAGGGCGCACCCCGGCTCCCCTCCCATCCCCCACGCGATGGCAGTGAGGGTTCTTACGGCCCCTCCCAGCTGACCCGAGCTAGGACGCAGGGAACTCAGGAAGAGGCATGGGGGCACGAGGCCCCCGGTGGGCTGACCGATGCGGCACAGCCTGTGAGCCCAGGGCTGAGCTCAGGGGCGCCCACCTGCTTCCCGGCAGACGGGAGCGAGAGTCTGGGCCTGCAGGGCATGCAGGGGTCGGCCTGGGCAGTGAGGAGCTAACATGACTCGGTGACCGGCTCACAGTAAGAACTCAAGGAACGGTAGCTATTTTCATCTGTATTACTTTTACAAGTTGCAGAAGGACTGACCATCCACCCAGCGCTCGTTTTCCTTTGTCCTTGTGAATAGAGCCCTGATTACGTGTGACAGTGTGCCCAGCTCCACAGAGAGAGCTGACTCATCGCAGCCACTGAAATCCTATTCTCCTTCACTTTGATTGGTATAGGCGTGGGCACAGGACCCACTTTCAGACAATGAACTGCAAAAGAAAATCTACCAAGGGGCTTCTGGAAGAGATTATCTACCCGCCCCCCTCCTGCCCCCAGAATAAAGAGAAATTTATTAAAGAGAAGATTCTTTGGCTTATGCCCCCTTCTATCCTGTTGGGAACATCATTGTGTAAGAACATAATGCTTGGAGCTATGGCAACCCTATTGTGACCATGAGGATGGCACAGCGGAACGATGGGCAGAATGTGAATCTTTGGTGACATCTCTGAGCTGCTGCCCATCTCCAGGCTGCTAGTTACACACAATTCATCAACTCCTGCCGTTTGAGTCCCTGCTTGTTCCTCCCATGCTTCTGTTCTCCTCATTCTGCTGCCTACACGGCCTCGGTGCTGGGCACTCCCTGTTTTGCAGATGAGAAACGTGTCTCAGAGAGGCAGAGTGACACACCCAAGGTCACCCTGTTCATAAAAGGCAGAATCTCGACTTGAACCCAGACTTGTCTGTGAGCTTGGGCTTAGGGCTCCCAGATTTAGCAGAAAAAAAAAAAAGAAAAGCAGGACATCCAGTTCAATTAGAATTTCAGATAATTTTTTTAGTATAAGTATGTCCCATGTAGTATTTGGCAGAAAGAAAGGCAGAGAAACAGAGAAACGCTATAAAATTATTATTGTTTTTCTGAAATTCTAATGGAACTGTGCATCCTGCATTCTGTTTTAACCCCACTCATGCTTAACCTGCTACTCTCCTGGAGCATGCTGATAGGAAAGGTCCTTAACACGTTTATTTCTGTGAATTACAGCCCCAAATTTCTTTAAAATATCTTTAATTTATCCCTACCCTTTCTTTCTTCCACTGCATTCTCCTGCCTGTGTCTTTCCTCTTGACACAAGCAGAGGAGACCACTCTCTCTCTACACACCTCCAGAACTCTCATGGGACCAGGGATGGGACAGAGCTTGGTGTCCCCAGGGGAAGTGTCCTGGCTCCTTGCTTCTCTGCTCCTTGGCAAGCCAGTGGCTCATGGCTCCCTTTGCAGTTTGCAGATTGCCCTTATATTCCCAAGTATGCTGAAATGGGAAACATACACTTAGGACATGATGCGTTGCTGGGAACATCTACCTGGAACCACTCTGTGAGAATACAGAGAAGCACGCCGGGACCCCCGCGATGCCACCTGCAGGGAGCAGCCTCCTCCCAGAAGCTCATTAGCATCACCGACACTTGCAGAAGAGACCGTGCACTCCCCATTGCCTTGTCGTATCCAAGATGTGGCAGAGGCTGGAGGGGACACATGGACAGAGGCGGCCTGGCTGGTAGGAGAAGTGGGCTTCCCCTCTGGTCACTGGTCATTTGGACAAGGCTCTGCTCCTCTTGACCTCAGTTTCTTCATCTGTAAAATGAGGCAGTAACTCCGATTCAGGACTGACAGTCACGTGGACGTGCACGGGAGATGGCTGAGCGTGGATGAGGAGAGCAGCTTCTACAGGTCTCATGCACACACGTGCGTGCATGTAGGCGCTCTGCCTCAGAGCTGGGCCATATGGAGCTTGCCTACCAGTGTCCCTTCTTCCTCTCTATCCTTCCCCATGCCTGCAAACTGGTGGGTCCCTGGACACTTGACATCCTTTTTCCCAGCTCCTCTAGCCAGGGTCCAGAGCTCCTCTGTCTCCCATAGCCTCTCTGTTTGCCCCATCCTAGCATGTACCATATTGAGTTGGGATCCTACCGACCTCCTTCCCTCCCAAACTAGACTCTGAGCTCCATAAGGGAGGAAATGTGTCTTAGTCCTCTTTACAAAACCCAGGTACCTAACACATGGTAGGTGTCCTACAAGGTTTTCTACTGAATGAATGAATGAACAAATGAACAAACAAACGAACAAACGAATGAATGAATGATTCAGGCTTCTTGTTGTTGGGGGTGTCCAAGCTTCCCAAGTTTTTTAAGCATCATGGACAGCCACCATAGTTGTGCCAGGTGTTGTGGGATAAGAGAAGACATGTCCAAGAGACTCCTTCCCTAGAGGACCCTTAGAGTCTAGAAGAGGAAGCAAGACCAGCATCTATAAAATGAGAGACCTATTGAGTGCTATGCAGTGGAGTCTCACCTGTAGGAGAAGGTGAAATTTGAGATTTGAAGGAGTGAGACAATGGTGTAGGCTGAAGTGGGCAAAGACACCCATGTGGAAGAGATGAGAAGACCTACAACAATGGACAGGGTTTATCTCATAGGAAAGGGGGACCTGCCTTGCACAGTGTAGGTGCTCAATAAATAGGAGTTGGTTTGATCCAAAAGACCATGTGGATCTGTGCCCAGGAAAATAGTTACTGATATCCTGTTGTCAGCACATATTTATGGGATAGATGAAAGACTGGATGGGTGGATGGATGGATGGATGATTGGATAGATATATGGACAGAGGGATGGATGATTGGGTGGATAAATGTTAGCTTGGGAGGAAGAACGGGCATTACAAGTTGGTCCCCCATGACAAGGAAGTCATGGAACAAGGCAAGGGTAGTGAGTGTCAGAGGGAAAAAGAACCTGGCTCTTCTGGGCCGTCCAAAAGGGAGGGTCCACATAAGTCCCTCCACATATCTCTGTGTCTGGATGGATGGGAGGGGCTAGTGATTTATAGTTCCCTCCTTGATATAACCAAGTTCAAAGATAACAATTGTTGCCTTGCTGAGGGTTTAGAGCAACTTCCAGCCTGGAGTTAGTTCTCCAGGGGACCCAGATCCACAGATTCTCTGAATTTGCCCCGTGCAAGCTCCGGCGGTGCTGGGGGGGTGGGTGGGGCAGGACAGCTGGCTGCTGGCAGGGTTTCAAGAAGCCTCAGCAAGGCAGAGAAGCATTAATGGACTTTATCGCTTTGTCAAGAACTTAAAATTGCAGTCATTTACACGACTTCATTTTAATTGCAGCAATAAATAATTTTTGGTTAATTAGGATGCATAAACTTATATATCATTTATTAACAAAAATAATTTGCAGTAAAAATTGATGTGTTTTGCCTTTGGGAACACTCTGCAGTCTTTGGAAACTCTAAAAAAATAAACAGTCACACAAATACCAAAAGGAGACACCCGCAGACACAACTGAGCAGTATTTCTAGGCCTACTGTGTGTCTGGTGTGGTGCTGGCAAGGAAGAGCCACAAAGGGAAGAGAGGAGAGGACCAACAATAGCAAGAAGTCTCTCTGCAGAGAACCTCGTAGCAGTGTTGGAATCTTCTTATAACTTATCAGCTGTGTGCCTTTGCGCAAGTTACTTAACCTCTCTGTGCCTCTCTTCCTCATCTGCAAAATGTGTCATGATAGGACCTACCTTTTTTTTTTTTTTTAAGATTTTTATTTATTTATTTGACAGAGAGAGACACAGCGAGAGAGGGAACACAAGCAGGGGGAGTGGGAGAGGGAGAAGCAGGCCTCCCGCCGAGCAGGGAGCCCGATGTGGGACTCGATCCCAGGACCCCGGGATCATGACCTGAGCCGAAGGCAGACGCAACGACTGAGCCACCCAGGTGCCCCAGGACCTACCTCTTGAAGGTGCTGTTAGGATTTGCATGAAAAGGACCCCAGGGGACACATCTTCCTTCGAGCGACTTGACATCCATTTCCCCCTCCTCTAGTAACCATCTCCTAATGTTCCTGCAGGATCTAATTCTCTCCTCTCAGTCCATGTGGTTTGACTGGAGCTCACACCCGCGATCTTTAGGAACGGGTACATCTTAACCCTAAATCAGTCAGTAAAATCCTGACCACCGTGATTGGTGGAGGGATGAGCATGTGACCCAGACTGTCCAATCAGAGCTCATTCCCACACTCTGCTGCTGTGACCAGGGGACATTCTTGGGACACAGAACCACCAGGAGCAGAGTCTTGACATCTGCATAACAAGCAGACCCAAGAGAGTTCTCACCGTCCCAGGATGACACTGGAGGTGCTGGGTCCAGCCCTGAACGTCGTCAGAACTATGTCTGTCCACCTCACAGCGCCACTGTCCTCTCCAAGACCCCGTGCCCAGGCTGGCTCTTCTCAGGAGGCCACAACGACCGCCAGAGCTCCAGGCTTGGGTCCCTTCAGTGAGTGGCCAGGGAAAGAGGGCTTCTCACACAAGGTTCCCCTGAGAGTCCAAGGCTTGAGTCCCAGTGACCCAGCTTGGGCCATGGGTCCTCGCTGCCCCTGACTTCTGGGTCTTGTACCCACCCTCGTTCTAGCTGGTGCCGTCAGGCCCACACTGACCCCCTCGGGGGAATAAATCCCAAAGGAAAACTAAGAAAACTTTGCTGGAAGCAGGAAGAGTAGACATGCACACCAGAGACCCCTGTGCCCAGCCCAGGGCTGAGCTCACGAGTAGGGGAGGACCAGGCCCTCTGCGGCCCAGTGTGGCTTGGCCCAGTGAAGAAGCAATGACCAGTAACTGCTTTGTCCCCACAAAAGTGCTCCAAGGGACCCCTTGGGTTCAGGCCAACTTTTCCACCAACAGCCAGGAGGGCAAGTCCAGTTTTGGGTCAGAGGGCTGAGGCCACCCTATTTCCTGCAGCCCAGCCCTGGCCTGTCTCCTTAGCTCTGAAGCCCATAATCTCAACATCCATGAGAAACTGCCTCTCTCTGCGTGAGTCTGGCTGGGAGAGCAGGAGAGCCAAGGTGTGCATCGTATCACCTTGCTGGGCGATTGCCCCCGGGGTGGGGGGGAGAGGCAGGCCTGCCCCTGGAGCTTCTGGCTTTCCCTACTCGGCGCAGGGATCAGGCAAAACCACTCTTCTAGGGCCAGTGGGCTCTCCCTGGGGCTTGCTTCTGGCTGGAAGTCCTAAGGAACTATCATGCCCAGAAATAGTTCTCAGCCGAGGGTGGTGGGAGTTGATGGCTGAAACCCCCAGCTTCCTTGTCCCTCTGGGGGGCAGCACTGGGGGTCTGTTTCAGCCATCTCCCCAAGATTTGCCTCCTGAGAATGAGCTTTTCTCGCTCACTGACCTTTATGTGCTCCTTCCCACTGCTTGTCTGTCTGGCTCCCTCCCTCTCCTTGGGGGCATCTCCTGGGGTCACCTCCCCGTCCTTCTGCTCAGCTCAAAGCCTTGTCTCTGGGTCTGCTCCTGGGAGGTCCCAGGCTGAAGCCACCAGCTCCAGGTATGCCCGCTGTGGTGAGCTCAATGCGCCCCCAAAGACATGCCCACATTCGAATCCCTGGAATCGCGGAATGTGAGGCTGTCTGGGGAAAGGGACTTGGCCAGTGTAATTCAGCTAATTATCTTGACATGAGATCATCCTAGATTATCCAAGTGAACCCTAAACCCAGTGGCAAGTGTCCTCATTAGAGGGAGGCAGAGGGAGGTGGGATGCACACAAGAGAGGAGCGGGGGACGTGCAGAGGGAGGAAGGCACTGGAGGGACGCAGTCGCGCACGGGACACCTGGTGCCACCAGAAGCTGGAGGAGGCAGGACTTCCTCCCCTAGAGCCTTCAGAAGGAGCCCGGCCCCAGTGACCCTTTTGTTTCAGACTTCTGGCCCCCAGACTGTGAGAGGATCAATATCTGTGGCTTTGAGCTCCTCAGCCTGGGGTCATTTGTTGCAGCCACCCCAGGAGATGAATTCGCGGGAGCCTCCCCACCTTCGGAGATAAGGGTACTGGGGTCACATTGTACTCGGGAGCCTGGGCTTCATCCCAGGGAGGAGCCCGTGAGCCGCTGAGGGTTTCAGGCCAAGGAGTGATGTGGCCAGTCTGTGGCTTGAAGAGGCCCCTTGGGTCATCGTGTGGGACGCAGGCTGGGGCTGGGGTGGGGCTGGGCTTTCCAGCTAGGAGCGCGGAAGGACCTAGAGGGGCCCAGTGCAGTTCTAGACGTCCCCGAGCCCCTCAGGCACAGCCACAGCCCAGGGAGGGGGGCACCTGTGGAGTCTGGCACCTGTCCAGGCCAACCAGAAGTGGGGGAGGGGGTACCCAGGGTGTCAGGCCCCAGTAGCCCTGAGCAGTCCCTGACAATGACTCCTGCCGTGGAGGTGACCTACTCCGGCATCTGCTTTGTGCAGAAGGGCCTCGGGGGATGGGAAACCCGAAACCAAAATGCAAATTCCTTCCCTCCTCACCAAGGTCGCCCGCATCCTGCAGATCAGACTTCAGAAGTGATGGTCCTTCGTCGCCCCCATTCTTGTCCCCACATGCCAAAGCCTGGGGGGTGGGTGCCCTCCCCATGCACACGGTCGGGGAGCAGGACAGCGTATTCTTTTTGATGCTGGTGTTCTTTTTGATTCCCAGAACGTATGGCCTTCCCGGGACCACCAAGGTGGCACACCCAACCGGAATTTAGCCTTCCAGTATTTCAGCCAAGGCGTGGTTTCCTCATGGTCCTTATTCTCTTTGACTAAGCTCTTGGGGATTCGCTGTACCTTCCACAGCCAACTTCAGTGTTTCCCACGAGAGAAAGAAAAGGATGGGGTGCCAGTGACCTCGCTTCCGTGGCATTAATAACTTTGGGGTAGTGTATCGGCCCTCCCTGGCCCTCTCTTCCCACCTTTCCATCCCCACCATCAACACCCCTTAGGGCCACGAAGTCACCCACGGCCTTCCCCACAGTGTCCTGGGGCTGGAAACTGCTGCCTCAGTTTCCCCCCTGGGGCTTGAAGCGCTGCACTTGGTCTGAGTTTGCTAACGTGTGCTGTTGCATCTAGAAATTACATAAGGAAAAGTTGTATTTCCTGTCCAATTCTCATCATCGTGCTGATTGCATCCAGAAGAATCTCAACCTAATAAATCTGTGGCCCCTGGATCCCCCCAAACCTCCCTTTGGAACACAGCAGGCCTCGGGCTCAGTCTTCTTCAGGCCAGGCCTCTAGCCAGTTTTAATAATATTTTGTTTCCATTTTCCTTCTTTTCATGGTTACCATCTATTTAATATGGCAAGGAGTAATGATTCTCCACTTCCGATCCTTTGTGAAGAGATCTATCAAGTTTCTTTTTAAAAGATGAATCAATTTTGAAGCAAATATCAGGAAATGGTGTCGCTGGAGTCCAAGGGAGCAAGCTCAGAAAGGGGGGCCCCTGGTGTCTGGTTAGGTGGGTGTGGGGAGCATGTCCCCAACAGGAGCCTGGGCCGCCTCTTTCCTCCCTAGTCTAGGCTCTGGAAATCAGTTCCAGGTTTGGGACAGCATGTAAAGTTGAATAATGGGTGAGCAGGGAGAGATTCTTAAAGCAGATGCCCCACATGTTTGAATGTGAGGGTGGGGTTAGCTGATGGTGTCTCAAGAAGGAACACCTCATGGTTGAAGCGGGAGGGGGAGTAAGGGACAACACCAGCTTCAAAGAGGGACCTCAGACCTGGGCTCTGGGCAGGGGAGGACAGGGCTGGTCACATAGCGAATGACAATGCTTGCTGGTTCTTGGAAGAAAGCTGCCCATCTCTTTGGGTTTGGTCTGTAGCTACCCTAGTAACTTGCCTCCAGCCCTCTGTCCTCTGTCTGCACAGGCCCTTCTGGAAAGGGAGCCTGCCCTTGGTTCCAGAGTGGCCACAGCTGCTCCTGCTCCCCTTGTCCCTTCTCCTTGCCTACCCCCTCCATACCTCCCCAAGAGGAGGTAAGTGCGGACCTGGGCGCAGAGCCCTGGAGGGAGGACCTCCTAAATGGGGCGGGGGGAGCCGCAGGAAGAGAGTGGGTGTGGCACCAAGGGTGGGGTGGCCTTCAGATTGGAGATAAGATCCTAACTGAAGATGGCCCCACTTCCAGCCTCAGGGAACTCACTTGTACCTTCCAATCTGCCCCACGTGTGGCGGGGACAGAGGGGCTGGAGAAACACCCCCCAGTGGTTGTGTCAGATTCTCAACCCACCTTGGTCCACAGCCCAAGCCCACCTGGAGGGCAGACAGAGACAAACGTCCCCACACAGACACACAGCCCCAAGCCCTCAGCCCAGCACAGCCACCCTGAGCGCCCCGAAACTGAGCACATTCGACAAGCAGCAAGGTCAGCCCAGCCCCCCTACCCCCACCCCCTGTTCTTTCCAGGAACTTAAACTGCTGACTTCTGCAACCCAGGTGTCTGGCCCACCAGCCAGTGCCCCGTGCACACGGTCTGCTTCCAGAAAGGACCACTTCTGAGAAAGCCCTTGGTCATCAAAGCCCCATCTTCTTGTGCCAGATTTTTCGGCATGGAGGGCCAGTTCACTGGATAGAACATTTAGCAATTAATTCCATTCCCAAAATGTTGGTCAGTAAATCATGGGGAAGATGGTTTCCCAGAACAGTCCGCTTCTTGCCCAGGACAAGGACCAGAACAGACTTGCAAGCCAAAGCCGGCTCGCGGGGGATTGGATGTCTGTACTCTGCAACTGTCCCAGACGTCTGCTCCAGCTCCACTCGACCCCCCTCTGTGTATATGGGCACATGCACATGCACGTGCACACACACACACACACACACACACACACACACGCCCCCTCCCCCAAAGAACAAACCGTTTACCGCGGAAAAGGTTGCAAAGCTCCTGTGTAATTCTGGGCTGTGGCTGAGCTGGCGGGCACCCGCCGGGGACGGGCAGGGCGAGCAGCTCCGTCACTCATCACTTGCCTTGATAATTGACTCTCTTATTGCACTTGGCTATTAGCAGGCTCATCCTCCTTGGGAAGGTAACGCCTGAGCTGTCAGAACTAGGGCGGGAGCAGGGATGGGATGGTGGCGACCCCGCCTGCCCAGCCCCCACCCTTGCACAGGTCTTCCGGGAACAGAGGTGGGAGGCGGTAGTGTTTGCTCTTGGGTCTCTGGCCCGCTCCTGGCTCTGCCCACGGGGCCCTGTACCCCAGGGCTCACCCCGCAGCGAGCCTCTCCTCAGAGCCCTGGCCCGTCGCCTGTCCCTGGAATGTCTTTCTAGCATCGGACACAGGCCAAACCCAAAGGGCCAGCTAAAAACTCAGCCATCTCCAGTTTCCAGGTCCCTGGCCAAGCAAAAGAGGGGCCTGCGGGCCAGGAGCCAGGAGGGGACCAGAGCGATGGGTGAAGAAGGGACTCTTTCCTCGGGCCTCGGGGACACTGCCATGTACTCCGGTCAGAGTGCACCCCCTCCACTCCGCTTGGCCCCGAGGCTGTCCAGGGAGCAGGCGGGGCAGACACGACCCCCCATTTCACAGAGGGGCCAGAGACCACCTGGGTAGGGCTGGGCAAGCCCGGAATCTAACCCCACCCAGAGCATGTGCTCCCAGCCTCCATGCAAGCTGCCTGTTGTCCCTCGTGCTTCCTGGGTCCTGCCCATTTAGCCAAATGACAAGTGGGTCCCCTGGGCCCCATCTCAGCGACGCCGGGTGCCCAGGGAGCAGAGAAGGGTGAAGGAGGTCGAGGGGGCCTGAGACACGGAGGAAGGACTGGCCATGTCTCCTCAACGGAGCACTGGTGCCTGCCCCCAGGAAGCAAGCAAGCTCAGGGACGCACAGCTCCGGCTCTGGACTCAGCCCGAAAGCTGGGCTGGAAACGCAGCCTCTTAGGGACCGTGCACTCCGAACCTGCTGGAGCCCGGCCATTGCCCAAGCCTGGCTGCCTGCGCATGGCCTCCCCGCGCCCGGGCTACGGTTCACAGGGTCTGTTCCTGTAAACCAGCTCCAGATAAACATCCTTAAAAAACTGTAACCTGCTCCTAAGCAACACTGTCCGCGAAACCCCAGGTTGGATGAGCCGAGTATTTGCTCATACCTGCTAAGGCAGTAAACCCACAGCCATGAAAATAAAAAATCTCCACGGTGTTCCACTGGAAATCTCCCCCCAGGGGTGGGCAGACCCAGGTTGGCGGTGCCTCTGAAACCCTTAGCCCAGCCCTGGCCACAGTCGGCGCTTAATACAGGTCACTTTCCCCTGGGAGCTTCTCTCAGTCCAGAAAACGTCTTCTCTGGAACTTTCTCTCACCCCCGATTAGAACATCACCACTAATTCCCGAGGGAAGAACAGTGCCCGGGGCACAGGAGGGGCTTGGTAAATACCAGAGGGAAGGAGGGGTGGAGGAGGGAGGCAGAGAGAGAGGACTCCCTGCATTGAGAAGGTCAGATGAGACTAATCAAGTCCCCCCAAATCATACTAGTATTCTAGAATGCTGTAAAGTGCGAGGTCAGTATCCCGCATGAATAATGGATGTGATTAACGGGACCCTGAGTCATTAAGAAGAGCTGAAATGATGCTGAGCGTGTTCTGTTAACCAGGGCGGGAGCCCAGGCAAGTTACCTGCAGAAGCGTCCATCAAGAGAAGCTTCGAGGAAGGAAGTGTGGGCGTTCAGAGTGGTTTCTGCTGCCCTTAACAGGAAAGCTCCCTTATCCAGACCACTTTGCACCCCAAAAACGCCAAACGCTGAGTGTTGTTGGCCGAGCTTCTGGACAGCGCTGCTGAGTTTTGACATTCTTTTACCGTGCTCACTTGAACTATTGATTAAAATCAGCAGTTCCCTTGCAGGTCATTTTCTCAATAATGCTAATTTTAGTAATTCATTAAGTTAGGCCTGACAGTGTGTCTGCTTCTAACACGTGTAATGAGCCAAATCACAAAATTAGATAATGTATGAGCTCCACAGCAAAACAGGTAATTGGCCAAGCATTGCCAATCGACTTGGCACACAGCTGTGAGGACGTTAAAGGCCCGGTGCACCCGGACCAGCGAAGACCGCACCCTGCTCCAAACGCCCATCTCAGAGCCAGAGTGAAACTTTTACCGCGAGGACAAGTGAGTCATCTTGTTTTTGAAGCTCTTTGTATTAGAACGATCTTCTGCCCCAGACTGTCATCATTCATTTCAGAGTTTAATATCCTGAGACATCAGGAAACTTTCCACAGTATCTAAATTAAATTCTTTCTTCTGAAGCTCAGATCCATTTCCTTCGGAGGAGATAGCAAACCGCCAACCACAACGGTCTCTGATAACCAGAGATTCATAGATTTTCAGGACTATCTGATCCAGACCCCTCTTTCTGAAGGCGACCGCATGCGTAGGTGGGCAAATGTCTTGTCTTGCGCAAGACCACACGCGGAGTTGGGTGCAGGAGCCCAAGACCCCTGCACCGCCTCAGGTGACCCTGCCCCGGATCCACCCCCGGTCGCCCATGCAAGGAGATCAGAGGAGCAGGATGGGAGAAAGCCACAGGTGTGTCCTTTCAAGGACCAGACCAGCTAAGTCACAGGGAAGGAAATGACAGTCGGTCTTGAAAGTATAGGAAAAGTTGTCCCACTCACTCATAGTAAGAACAAAGCAAATGAGGCATCTGTCAGATCGGTGTGATCACAAATTTTGGCAACATCCCGCTTTGCCTGGCAGGGGAGCCCCTGATGCCCTCGGAGGTCGTAACTTCTCAAGGGCCCCTGGCAATGTCCGTGCAGATTCAAAATGGACACACCTTAGGACCTGGGTGCGCCCTTTCTAGGACTCTGTGCCGCAGACCGTGTCCCGCCCCGGCCGAAGTTCCGAGGGGATGCCAAGAGTGCAGGCGGGCGGCTCACCCGTACCCAGCTGCGAGCCGTCTAAGAATGGCTCAGTCCATTCTGCACAGATGAAGAGCTGTCGCCCCAGCAGCTGCTAATGGAGGAAAGCGAGGCGCGCAAAGTGCACGCACGTGAGATGCAGCTATTTGCATAAGAAGCAAAAAGAGGGTCATTACATATAAATATGCATGGAATATGCATATGAGTCGAACATCCCCAGAAGGGTACCCAAGAAAGTGTTACCTGTTGCTGCTTCTGAGGAGGCAGCTGGAGAGCCAGAAGAGGACAGAGACTGATTTTCCTTTGCTCCCTTGTTGTTGTTTGGAGGCGTGCCCACATGTGCCTTTCTCGTGCACGCAGGATGCACTTACATGCACGTGGCTGCATCCTTCCCCAGCAAGCTGATCACAGCCTTAAAACCAACCAGGCCGGGCTTGAGGGCCAACTCCACCGCTACACACTCTCGGCGTCTGAGACCGGGTTTCCTCATCTGTAGAATGGGGGAGCCCTGGTCTCGAGAGTCTGCCAAGACAGGGGTGCAGCTCCTCAGGAGCACGTGGGAGGTATGGCATTGGCATACCCTTGGAACTGCAAGGGGAGGCCCTCTCTGCCTGCACGTGAGTGTTCCGAGATAGCTGAGGCGTCCCACGTGATCTCGTTTGGATCCCACATTTGGTCCCACGTGGTGCAGGACCCCGCCTGCACCCCAGGGGCCTTCCCCTCCCCTTTGCCGGCCCCCGAGCTCCCCCAGGGACTTCCCATCCACACCCCTCCCTTGTTTGCTGCGTCCCAACGTTCCTCCCTTTCTGTCTCACGACTGGCTTGACACTGGCAAGGATACGGAACGCCCGGGGATCCCCGGAAACCACTGACGGTGGCACAAAAGGGCACAAGCACTTTGGAAATTTTGACAGTTCCCGAGGAAGTTTCACACACAGGGGTCACATGACACAGCAATTCCACTCCTAGGAATTTACCCAGGAGGAATGAAAACATAGGTACAACAGCATTCGGGGAGGCTTTATTCCTAAAAGCCCCAGACTGGAAACCCAAATATCTACCAATAGGAGAGTGGTAAACAGATTGAGAGACCCCCAAACAATACAATACATTTGTGCAAGTAAAATAAAAACAAACCACGGCTGATACACACAACAACATGGATGACCTTCAGAAGCACGATGTTTTCGTGAAAGAAGCCGGATGCGAATGTGGACATCTGTATCATCCCACTTACATGAAGTTCAAGAACAGCAAAACTAATCTCCAGTACTAGAAATTGGAATACCGGTGGCCTCTGGGTCCCCAGGTTGAGGTGGGGGGAGGGCGATTACCTGGGAGGAGAGAAAGGAACTTTCCAGGATGAAGGAGACTCCCTACAGCTGGACAGGGAAGCTGGTTACATGGGTACATACCCAGTAGGATTCATAGAGCTGCGCACTCAAAATCTGAGCATTTTATTGAGTGTAAATATACCTCAAACAAGCCCAAACATGGGTGAAAAACTGCACATTTCCCAAGGCCAGATTTCTAGCCGACTTCTCCATCAATGTCTCTTAAACCTTAGACTGTCCTAACTCCGCAGGCAAATACCCTCTTGGCGGGGCCCTCCTGTACTCCAGACGTGTGCACATGAAAAGTGTGCATCCCTGAAGCGCTTTGCCATACCAAGAGCGCTGAGAATGACTCACAGCTATTTGGACGATGCAGCTGAGGCGTATGGAACTGTTCTGTCTATATTAACACTTCTGGGTGTTTCACTGCCTAATAAGGAGAAAGTTATGCGTGCCACTTCTTGGCCTTGGAATTCCTGTTGCGGCAATCTATCAAGGCCAAGGAGGGTCTGTGTTATCAGCGGAGGAATTTTGTTTGCGGAGAGAGCGGTACCCCAGAGCCCGCCTGGTAATCTGATGTTGGGAGCAGCCCTTGGGTGACGGCTGACACCCCATTCTTGCTCACACAGTGGCCGTGCTGGGGCTGGGTCTCCAGACGCAGAGGCCTCTGTGGAGCTGTTGTGTTTGGTCCGCACCTGGTCACTTATTTGGGCTGCTGAATGTTTACTTACCCTGCCCCCACTCCGTCTGCCCCAACTCTGGGTGGTGTCTCCTCCTTCCTGACATTTCCAAAGAACTGTTGCCCCCGCCCGCCCCTTGCCTTATTAGAACCTCTCAACAGCCCAGGGAGATGGGGGTCATGAGCTCCCTCCCACAGGAAAGAAGGGGGAGGCTCTGGATGCTTCTGTAGGAACCTGTGGTGTTCAAAGATGGAGACCCTCCCCCTGTCACCTTCTCTCTCGTCGCTCTCTGGCCCACTCCCTCTGGCTCTGCAGATGGTCTTTTGTGCCCAGGGAAGTCTGCTCTGATTCTCTCACCGCCCCCCTGCAATCTACACTGGCTGGGTCTGTCCAGTGTCTTGGACCACTCACCATTCAGTGTGAGTGGGTCTCAGAACCCCTTCGAGATTCTCAACTCTTTGGACATGGGACCCTCTGTGTGAGTGATTCAAGCACATGGTTCAGGGCTAAAGTGATCTGGAGGAGAGAGGATGCTCAATAATATGGATTGATGGATTGATTGGCTCGCACCCCATTGGCAATCCGTTTTATGAGACTCCTGGGGCATACACTCTTCCTGATTAGATTTTTGCTCCATCAGTTAAGGATGCTGTGTGTGAGCACGCTGTGTCAGCTAAAGATCAAACTCTAAATAATGGTTAGTGTCTACCCTGGAAGCATGCTTGCTGAGCCTAGATCCCAGGCTGGTGAGGCAGGACTATGAAATGTCAAACATGCCGTGCAGTGCAAACACACTGGGGAGGGCCCACATAAATCAATTCAAAGGACAATCATTAGCATTTGGGTGAAGGCAGCACCGTGAAGGGTGAGGTGACCTTCAAGGTCAGTTTGCCTTCATCAATCTATCGACTGTTTTTATCCCCAGAATCAAACAAGAAGATGTGTTACCAAACTAAGGATGCCACAGTAAAGTATCTTTATCACTCAAGTATAGCTTCCCAGCTGTCGACTGGGATGATGCTGGGGGAGGGCACAGGCAGGTGGTTCTGCAATTGCTCCTCAGGTCCTGACCCTCGGCAGAAAGTTTCCAGCAGGTGCTTAGGTTGTGAAGTTCAGGGGCTGACAGCCGTCCCCAAGGGCCGGGCTTGGACAGCAGACGTGCCCCAGCTGGGTGGGCCTGTCTACACAGGCAGGGGATGAACCCACGCTGGGCTCCTGGGCAGGGATTGTTTGTTATTCTTCTTCCTTGGTACTTTGTTTATTTTTTAAAGATTTTCTTTATTTGAGAGAGAGCACATGAGCAGGGAGAGGAGCAGAAGGGGAGGGAGAGGGCAAGCAGACTCTGCTGAGCGCGGAGCCCAACGCGGGGCTCGATCCCAAGACCCAGATCATGACCTGAGCCAAAACCAAGTCGGATGTTTCACTGACTGAGCCCCCTAGGCGCCCCTCTTTCTTGGTACTTTACAAAAATCCACACGCTTGGGGACCCTGGTGCCGCTGAGTGGAGCAGCTCTTTGGACTGGAAACAAGCCTGGTAGGTTGACTATTAGCCCAGCCCTGCCTCAGACCTGACCTCGCCCTTCGCTCCAGCCCAGCGTCCACCTTCGACCAGCGCAGCCTCATCCGTCCTTCTGAGCAGGCCCATGTCCGCCATCACACCCGGCTGGAGCGCCTGACCCACAGAGGAACAGGTGCGTGCCCTTCAAGCAGCCAACTTCATTAAGGGACCGGATGAGTAAATTGGATTCCTGATGTTATAAATTAAAAATTACGCTAACTTTCATTCCACAATGCCAACCCTACATACAAAACTACATTAAAATGCGTGGCAGGACCGTGAGGGGAGGCTGACGTGAGGCGGGACCGGTGAGCGGTGAGGTAGCAGCTCTGTCCACCCCTCCCCCACGCTGGAAGAACACTCCAGAAGGTCCTTCCCACGCAAATTCCTGACACTGAATGGAAGAGTTAATAACAACTATGAAAGAGAAACTGACTGTAAAGAACGTCAGCGTCCTGAGGTGCCGCTCTGGGTTGGAGTGGGAGGCACCTGCTAGGTGGGGGGTACATCTGGTTGGGATTTCCTGAGTCTCGGGCCTGGGTGGCCTCATGGGTTGCTCCCCTCCCAAATTCGCCCAGGGCTGAACACAAGTACCAGGTGGCTGCCTCTTGCTCAGAAATTAGCCTGGGGAGCTCCCCAGGGCCCAAAATGATTTCTTCAATAACTTCCATTTGAATTTCTTCCCTACTTGCACAGGGTCTCCAGTCTGCAATCTGCAGGGAAAGCAGGTGTCCGGAGCTCTGGGGCTCCCCCCACCTCGCTTCCTTCTCCCCAGGCTCCAATGCTCACTCCTGGCGGCTGCAGGCTTTGTCAGGAGCCCCCGCCCCGCTGACGACCTGGTCGGAGGTGCGGGCATGGGGACAGAGAAGTGGGGGCCAGCCCAGGGGTGAGACAGCTGCCTGAAGGCAGATGGCTCGCCCTGGTCTCTGGGTGCCGGGGGCCTCTTCCCTGACATCCAGCTCCTCGAGGTCTCACGCCGCTCAGCCCTGCGTCACCAGACCCCACATCACGAAACCGAACGACAGAGATCTCAGAAGCCACTTGTCACCGCCCCGGTCACCAGCCCCTTACGAAGGGCAGCCATGTCCTGACCCCACAGCACTGATTCGCGTTCCCTGTTTTGCAAAATAAGTTAAGTGGAACCATTTGGAACGTGCTTCTTCAATCTAGCTGCGTTCACTCACCGTGTCTGCAGGATTGCCATGGCTCGGAAGCTGCGGGCAGTGACGGCCATCCTGAGCACCATCCCGTCCCGCGGATGGACCGCAACTCATTCATCCCGGCATCTGGGTCACTCCACGTTTGGGCTCCTGGGGACAATGCTGCTATGAATATTTAGTACTTGACCCCTGGTGAATTCACGAATGCACTTCTGTTGGGCATGTGATACCTGGCCTTGGCGCTGGGCCATTGGGGAGGCACACATACGGCTGGGAAGACACTCTGCTCAGCCCCGGAAGGCTGGCTGGGGCTCCTCATTCAGGATCCATTTAAATGCCAGATCCCGAGGGAGCCCTTCTCAGATCCAATGACTAGCCTTCCTCCCCGGAAGGCCCTGTTCCCTCCTCTTCTTGCAGAGCCCTTGGCGTCACATGTACGTGTATGTTTACTTGTGTGTATTTGTTTAAGGCCCGGTTCCCTGCTCTGCCGTCTGCAGCATGAGGGCAGGGAGCTCACTCAGCCTTGTTCTCTGCCCTCATCCACTCCCGCCCTCAACATCTGTTAATGTTGGCACCAGTGACTCAGCCCCAAGCAAGACAAAGCCCCCATCCTCACGCGTCTCAGAGCCCAGGGGTGGAGGGAGATTTTAAGCAAATGGGGAATGTGTCTTACGTACTCAGAGCATAGTGAAGGGGTGGAGAGTAAGAGCCGGTAGGGGTGGGGGGAGGAAGAGCAGGAAGGCCAGAGTGGCCGCTGCGTGGGGCGTGAGGGGACCGAAGGGAGTGAGGTCGGAGACGGGGCTGGCTGGTAACGTGGGCTCTGCACGCACATCAGGAGCTCCGCTCAGAGGCTGGGGGGCCCTGAGCCCAGCCCAGTGCTCAGTTAGATGTTTGTTGAGTGAATGATGAATGAATGAAAACATGCCCTCCACATTGCCACACAGCCAGCAGAAGTCCCAGGCACTCGTCCCATCCACCCCTCTGAGTCCCTGTCGCTCTGGCAGCTGCAGGTTTAGCCCGTCCACAGAATGTGTCTGCACGTGGAGAGGCTCTGACCACCCCCCCGACCTTGCTGGACAAGAGCACCCACCGCCCGCCCCACCCCTGCTGCCGCCCGGCAGCCCCTGTGCTGAGCGGGCTCCCAGGCAGATGCCACGGGTGAGCTCTGCTGAGGACACGTGGAACAGTGCAGCTTAGCAGGCATCCCCCATGAGGGCGAGCCCGCTCCGTTCTTGAGGCCACCGGGGCCGCTCGACTCTTGGTGCTCTGTCACTTCCCCGCCATCTGTTTTTGCTTCCTAAAAACGGTACTGGGACGGCAGCAGTGCAGACCATGCTTACGTTTTTCACCAACTATTGGATCATCTGAACCTCTATCCTATTAACAAGTAGTTTGTTTATCCATACACTCAACTATCCAGACCTTCATCCACTCATCCACTGAACCGTCTGACCATCTATCCACCTGTCTGTCCTTCCTTCCATCCTTCCATCCATCTGACAGCCAACCATCCAATGAGACATAGAACCATCCACTCATCCCCCCATCCGTCATCCATCCTACAAATAGGCATTTTGCATCCATTATGGACCAGACACTATGTTAGGGGATGCGGTGGTGAACAACACAGACCCAGCCCTCCTGGAGCTTCTTTCTTAGTGATAAAATCCAACAAATAGCCCATGACTTGCCCATTTTGTGCCTGGGAAACACAAAGACAAAAGACGTAGTCTCAGCCTGTAAAGGGTTCCCAGCTCTGGAGGGAGAGACAGGCAGAACAAGCAGGTGCCCCAAAACACTGAGGAGGTCCAGAGTCTCTGCGTGCCTCAAGGAGGCCCCTGGCTCCAGCCAGCAAGTTCAGAAGAGGCTTCTCGGGAGAAACAGTATATGGGCTCTGGAGGGTGAGGAGAAAGCTGGCCTGCCCTGCCCTGCCACCATGCATGTAACACACAGGAGGGGCTCAGTAAATACTTGTTGAATGAATATTCAGTGAAAAGACAGAGATGGTGCTTTCTGGGAACTTCGAGGTCCTGCTTGGCATGGGTTCCCAGTCACATTTTTAACGCAATGAAAGGATATTAGAAAGCACAACAGTTGGCCAGCCCGTAAAATGGGGATGATAATAGTGCCTTGTAGGGTTATGACTACAATTAGGGGCGTCTGCGGGGCTCAGTTGGTGAAGCATCCGACTCTTGGTTTTGGCTCGGGTCCTGATGTCAGGATCCTGGGATCGAGCCCACCTCAGGTCCTCGCTCAGTGGGGAGTCTGCTTGAGTTCCTCCCTCCCTCTCCCTCTGCTCCTCCCATTGCTTGCATGCTCGCTCTCTCCCTCTCGCTCTAAAATAAATAAATAAATCTTTAAAAAAAGGAAAAAAAAAGAATTATAGGTCTCAAAACCATGATGGCCTGGCGCGTAATGGTACTCTAGCTTACTCTTAATAATGAGGGTGAATCACATTTGATCGTGAATAATATAATTAAATAATACAATATTAAGCACTAACACTTGACGATATATTATTAGCACATAGCTATTGTTATTTGATTATTGTCATCATATACAGCCCCTCATTCGGTGATGTTTTCCGGTATCCAGCTTGGCAGGGGGGGTTTGCTCAGCGAGCCCAGGGGCGGCCTGTGTGCTGCATTCAGACTCTCTCCCTCGCTCCAGAGCCCTGTGGGATGGGAGGGGACTGCGTGTGCCCGGCCCCAGGCCGCCGAGCGCGTAGGTGGCTGCAGCAGGTCCTCGCCCACGCCTGCCCGAGGGCTGGCCTCGGCCCACGGTACCACGTCCCATTCTCCTCTAATCATGCCATCATGCCTGTCACCCCTGAATTTCGCTAAAACCTTTCAGGAAATTGTTTCTACTTGCAGCTGAATGACCTCTTGGGGTAGAGAGTTTCCATAACGACTAATGGGTGACCAGCAGGCTTCCGCCCTGGCTGGGCACTGCCCACTCTTTCCTTGCATCAGCAGTGTGGACGGCGGTCCCAGAGGCACGGGGTGGGCACAGAGCCCCAGGCCCGGCAGCCTCAGCCCTCCCCTCCCCCCCCCCCCCGGTGGCCTGAGCCTGTCCCTGCCTGGGGGCGAGGGACGAGCTTGTGGCTGGCTGGCAGCTCACAGAAAGCATGCCTGGACCCCAAGCGGGGGCACCACCAGGCTGTCCCTTCCTCAGCCAGACAGCGGGAGAAGCTTCCAGAGTAGGAAAACAAGCCCATGAATCATTTGTCGGCACCTCCGCTTGGTGACCTCCTCTGCCCGGTGTTCAGGTGTTGAGGAGTGGGGAGAGAAGGGGAGAGGGGTCACCTCCAGTGGGAGCCGTGTAGGAGAGGGGCCTGGTGCCAGCCGCCCCGTCCTAACTGCGGGCCCGGGGACAGGGGGCTTTGGCCAGTTTGGTTTCAGTGTCCTGCGAGGAGCCCTCCTGAGTGGGGTTCCCAGCGGAGGGGAGAAATGCACAGAGATGAGCTGGGGGGCAGCTCGAAAGGAAAGACGACGGGGAGCATCTAAGAGCCTGGGAAGCCCTCGGTCACAGACGAGCCGCTCTGCCTTGGGCCCTTCCTGTCTCGGGACCTGCATGACCCCAGCTGGAGGAGCCAGGCTCCCTGCTCTGGGTTCAGCTCCTCACTTCGGGGCCGTGGTCACCACCAAGGCCAGTGGTCCTATCCCTGGACTCAGAGGCCACCCGCCACCAGCCATCTTCTTTTCAGATCCCCAGCCACTTGGCATCACTCCCAGTGAAGGGGGGGCAGCCAGAGGACCCCACTAATAGCTATGGGAGGAACCCTCCCATTATCATCAACCCCACAGGGACCTCTGCTTCCTCATGTGTAAAATGAGGAGCTTGAGAGAGATGAACCCAAACTCATAAAATGTCACGGCTGCAAAAGGCCACTAATGAGCGCCTGGCTCGGCTCCAGGGCCTCCCAAACTCGTGTGATCCCAAAACACATTCATCCACCCACTCAACGGACTTTCCCGAAGACTTACTGTGTGCCAGTCAGGGGCCGCACGGGGACGAAGGAGCAGGTCCCAGTCAGGCGGGAGGATCATAAGCAGGGAAACAAAGAGAACAAAACTGCAGACCCCTTCCATGGGAAGGGCCAGGGAGAAAGTGAAGTGCACAGCAGCTGAGCCGAGGATGGAAGAACATGATGGGGCTGGCCATGGATGGATTCGAGGCAGAAGAAATAGCATGGGCAAAGGCCCTGGGGCAGGAACCAACTAGGAGAGTACCACCAATTGAAGGAAGGCCAGAGTGGTTCCGCAGAGTAAGGAGGGACAGAAGGACATGGGCCAGGCAGAGACAAAGGACAGAGGACAGTGTGGCCAAGGTCCCAACTCTGGTTCCACTCCAAGGGAGGTGAGAGCCCCTGAGGAATTCTGAGCCGGGTTTATACTTTCAAGTCCTCTTTGAGAAAGAGTAGAGGTGGGGGCCAGAGAGGCATCGACCCCTGAAGATTCTGAGTCAGTCGCCCTGGGCGAGGCAGGGGCAGCTATTTCTGTAGGGTTCGGCGTTCAGGCAAAGAGGGTCAACTCTGCAGCCTCCAGCCCCTGGGCCACGGCAGTGGGGAGACCAAGATCCCGAAGGTCAGCAACTTTCCCGAGGCCAGCCAGGGCTGCTGGCTTCCCCGCATTTCCTTAGCCCAGAAGCTGTGCCAACAAAGGCAACAAATAGGAAGCAAGAAACTTTCTGATCCTCTGTTAATTGTACCTCAAGCAGAATGGAAGAAAGGGAGCTCAAAAAGGACAGAGGGGGGTCGATGAGCAGCACAAAATTGGGCTTATAAAAGAAAAATCAATTTGTGCTCCTTCTCAGGAAGAAGGCCGCATGTGGCCTGAATTACTCCTCTGGGTTATTTGGTTTTGCCTTCAAATCAGAAAATTGTAGTTATTACTGCCCCAGGATTGATCGGCGTGGAGGCAGCTTCGGGTCCGCACCTCTGTCTTTGTCTGCTCCAATCTGAATGGAGAGCAGGGCTCATTTCCTCCCTGGTGGGTGGGGGCGTCTCCAGGGTGGGAAGGAGAGAGGGCAACGGGTTGGGGTCTTCAAGAGCCGGATGAGCCAGCAAATGGCTTTCCTAATGCATTGGAGCCATGATTCTTTGGGTTCAACGTGTGCTCACATACTGTATGCTCTGGGTGTTCGAAGGAGTGCCGTCTGAGCCTCCTGCTCGCCTCCTAACACCCCTGCCCCCGAGATGAGAGAAAGCTGGTGTGCACCCTCCTCCATGGTAGTAATTGCCCATTGATCATCTTCAGGCTCTAACCTGAATCCCCTTAAGCCCCAGCAAATAACCCCTAATTCACAATCACCTGCAATGCTATTGATTTTTTTTTTTAATTTAACTTGCAGTAAGTTTCCACCCACTCTGCCACCCAGAGGGAAGAGAATGATTTCAAACCGCCTCCCCAGAGCCATTATAACCCCTCCCACCCCACCTCTCCAAAAAAAAAAAAAAAAAAAAATCCCTATCTCCCGAGCACAAAACAGGAGTTTATTATTATTATTTATTGTAGCTCAATGACCTTTTAAATCCCTAACAGCGTCAAGAACAAAGGCAAGTCCCTAGCGTGCATTTGTTTTGCAATTTGTTATTAATTTGAAGTCCTAGGATACGAATAACTACCTTCCCTTCTGTGTGTGGGGGCCGCTCCCGTGGGGTGGGGAGCTGGGTTTCTGATGGCCGGCCGGTCTCCCCGCACCCTGGCTGTCCCCGATCAGGCAGCCACGTGCTTTTGTCCACACGACCACACTGGAGACCCATGTAAAACCCTCCACCTCTCCCATCACATCAAGTGCCATGCACAGACAGGAAGAGACGTTACACCAGACTTTTTTTGAAGCTCTGCCCTTTGTGTATCATCTTTGGAGGAGATAAATTAGCAAGAAGACATTTTTACCACCGGCCGCACGTGAGCTATGTAGTTTTTCAAGGGCTAAGTTCATCCACAAGTAAGGTCATCTTCCCTTGTCAGTTCTGTTTGCAGTTGGGAGGGCAGGGTGGGGGGCATTAGAAAGCCTCACGGGGTGGGGCGGGGTTACGGGTGCAGTTTTGGAAGCTGACTTTGATGTATCTTGGCTTGGCCACTTACCCGCGGTGTCCCGTGGGGCTAGTCCCTTCAACCTCTCCACGGCCTGGTTTTCTCACCTGTGAAAAAGAGCTAAGTGTGACAATTGCGTAGAACCACACACACACGTATACGCCTATATACACACCACACACATACATACATGCACGCACACATACATATACACCCCACACTCGTGCACACACACACACCATACACGCACACGTAAACACACACACAAACGGTGTGCGCAAAACCAGCGCTATGTGACTGAGGGCTGTGGATGTCATCATTTGGGGGAAGCTGGTGAACGGTACATGGGACCTCTCTGTACTATTTTTGCAATTTCCTGTGCATCCATAATCATTTCAAAATTTAAAACTTGTTTGCTCGAGGCCATAACGACACCTGTTCCGCCAGGGTTTGGACAGGACTCAGAGTCAGCGAAGTCGACGCTGAGCGCTTAGTTCCGAGCCTGGCAGCAGGATATGTTTGATAAATGGGATTTATTTTTGACCTATGAGTCTATGTATTTAAACCACCAGCAGTTCCTTTCCTCATTAGGAGCATCCAGAAAATCAGAATGGTGTTTGTTGAAAGGGTGTCTGTTGAGTTTGGCAAAAGAGAAACTTTTTTCTTTTGTGATGGCTCATTATTCTCAAGGTTAATCATTGCTAATTGCATTACTGGGTTGCCAGCAGAAGTGCCAACTCAAGCCCACCACATGTGCTGGTTGCTGACTGGCTCCGGGGAGGTGGGCTGGAGGCAGACCCACAAAACCAGACTAGAGGAGACTCTGAACGGGCGGGGGAACAGGGGAGGCTGGGCTGCTGGTTGGCGGGGTGCTCAGAGTCATCCCGTTTTCCCCGCTACCCTCCAGGAGGTCACAGCTCCTCCGTGCCTTTGGAAGGCAGGATCTGTCTTGGACGTAAGCGAGGTTCTGACTTCATTCCGGTTCTTAGGCACAGACATCACCTTTTGCAGAGACCTCCAGCTCTGCTCCTGATCCTGTGGTTGCATGACAAGCACCTGCTCCTTCTTCACAGGAAGCTGGGGTGTCCCAGGCGATGCTACACCCAGATCTAGGTTCAAATCCCACCATTGCTGTGTGACCTTGTGCAGGTTCCTTAACCTCGCTGGGCCTCAGCCTTCTCTTCATAGACAATTAAAACCACTTCCATGTGAACACGAGGAGAGGCTGGGTGAGGGTTTGACAGAAATTCTCTACACTATTTTTGCAACTCTCTTGTAACTCTAAAATTATCTAAAGATAAAAAGTAAAAATTAACCCAAACACTTCCTCGGTCATCTGAGGACTGGAGATGGCAAAGGGGAAATACCTGGCGTGGACTTGGTGTTCACTAGCTTTTGTATGGAAGGAAACAGCCCACTCATTGTGTCTTTTCTTTTCCCCCTTTTATTCCAATTTCCCCCCTGCTGCCTCCTATGTCTCAGATAAACAGACTGATCCAACTCTGAAGGGGTGATAGAAACGAAGGAAATCACATAGGAAGGCACATCCTCAATACTACGGAGTGGGGAAGGGCTCTCCCCTTGAGATTACAACCACAACCTTAAAAGCAAGTTCCGGGGTGCTGGGTTCCCCAGCTGACCTTGACTGCTGCTTCTCTCTTTCTCACCAAGGGCTAGAGGCCATCTTTTCCCCAGTGCCATGCAAGGTAAGAGACAGCGGCTCTGGCATCGGACCCATCCCGAAGCCAGCGAGAATAAAAGAGGGCTCAATGTCTTCCCGCGGCTGATCCTCCAGATGCTCCTGGCAAACTCGTAGCGTTGTGTCATTCTGGAACGTGGGGAAGGTGAAAAATACCTTCCATCCATTTCCACTATTAAAGCAGGAGGAGTCCCTGATTATATTTACGGGGAGACTTGGCAATGGAAAAGCAATTCAATTAAACACAAGCAGGGCACAGGGGAAGTTTGGAAGGAGGGTCGATGGCCAAAATGCTTCATCCAAATAAAATTCCGTCGCCCACCTGGAGACTGCAGAGAAGCTATGTCCAGCATGAGATTTATAGCCCCAAGCATCGCCTCCACTGGGTAATAAACTGTGTCCTCTAATCAATATTGGCGCTGGGCTGCCCGTCTGCAGCATGGCCGCCCATTTAGCAAAGTCACTGAGTAATGGAAAACGCAATCAAGTTGTATAATGAATCTGGGTAATTGGATGGACTAGGCAGAATGGTCCAGCTAAATATATTCAGTCCAGCGCATTAATTAAAAGCTTGACACTCCAAGCGCCATCCAAAGTGCCCCATTAATGCGTCTCTGAATCCAAAGGTCAGACGCAGTGGATGAGTTACAAGACAGCGCAACCATTGCTCAACTCTGGGGCCTTTGCGCTGAGCGCGTCCACAGAGGGTTGGGTTCCCTGGAGCTCTGGTGTGCCCTCGCCTCGGCGGTGCACCTAGATGCTGCTGGGCAGGATCAAGGGGAGGGGCACGCGGTGCTGAACCGCTCCGCCCAGTCCCCGTGCCCTAGGCCACAGCCTTACACGGTGACATCTCTTGTGTCATCCCCACAAGTTGTGGCTAGTCCCATCATCGTCCCCTCTTCATCGAGCCCTGAAGGCACACACAGGGGAAGCGACTCATCCAAAGGCAGAGGTCGGCAGGGAAGGATTCAGACCAAGGCTATCTGGCTCCAGGGCCATAACAAAGTTCTCATTTCATAGAAAAAGGAGCAAAGGAATTTCATATAAAGCAAAACAGCGGGAGCAGTGGAGCTCCCTATGTGAAGGTGACAAGCTGGGTGACCTCGGGCAAGTTACACTGCCTCTCTGGGCCCCTGGTTGCTGTCTGTTATTGAACAGCCCACCTCACCTCTGGGATTCGAAACTGCTTCAAAGAAGGGTGGGCGTCAGGGGCAGTGGTCCCGCGGGGCAGCGGGGCAGCCCAGCATCCCTCTGCAATTCTGAGGGCAAGCTTGCCCAGGCGTGACCGCTAGGCGTCTGTCCAGAATCTCATAAACTCACATGCCAAAGATGGCACTCGGCTTCCCTCGACCTTCCTAGAACAAAGAGCCCTCAGAACTGCTCACGTCAATGGGCACTTGGGCACACTGGTGGCTGGGAGGTGTGCGTTGTTTGGATGATTTTAGACATTTGACCCCAGGGTCTTCAATCTCCCCTATCTCCTTGAAGACACAGACAGGTGCTCCTTGGACTCTCCACGGCCCGAGAAGGACTCAGGACCAGCAGAGGTGCTCCCAGCCCATGGGGAGATGGTCCTTGAAGTATGTACCACCAGCAACCGCATTCTACAGATGGGGGATCAGAGGCAAAGTCGTGATAGCCAGAAAGCAGCCCATTCCTCCCTGGGCCCCCTCTCAAGGTCTCCACCTTCACTGGGCTCTGTGCCTCCCAGCCCTGAGAGAGTTGCATGGAAAGAATGTACAAGACTTCGGGGAAAAACAGAAGACGTGCCAAGAGTCAAGGACTGGCCATCTCCTCTGACAGGTCAGCAATTTAACAATATCCTTCAGCATTACTGACCTTGCACCCTCTGACTTAGGGACTGCACTTCTAGGAATTAACCCTCCTGATGCATGTACGTGGCTAAGCTGCGAGTCTCCTGGGGCAGGATCTGTAACCGCCATCCACACCCCCAGTTCTCGGGGACCCTAAAATAAATGAAGGGGTGTCCCACCATGAGAACTCCACACAAGGAGGCTGATCTGTGTTCCTTCATTCAACGTAAGTGTTTCCCAGCTGCAAACTATAAGCGGGTCCTGACCTAGTAACCAGGGTAGAAGCACCTCACCCCTCTAATCCGGAGCTAATGGAAAGATGTCCCAGTGGGTCCATAGGAGAAAAACCTAGTGCCACCCAGCACACGAGTGGATCCACTGTAGTTGCTAAAATGTAAGATATACATACATGTGTGAGTATATCTGCAAAATGTAACCTTGGGGTGAAGGTTTTCTTTGTGTTGCATTTCCTCCTGTCATGATTAATTTGTTTTTGTGCTATCATGAACATATATTATATTTTTTAAAAAAACACTTTGAATTTCAGACTTCCACGACCAGCTCTAAAGTCAGCAGATGAGGTGGAATTCCTCTGTGCTCCTGGAACAGCCCCTTACCCTCTGGGGCCCTGAGCAAACCACACTCACATCAAAGTCCAACAGTCAGCAAATGCTGTGGGTGAGCAGCCAGGCAGTGTTCCCAGCCTGGCTGGCCCTGGGACCCGGACATGTGTGGCTCCTGCAGGAATATCCCAGACCTTGCCAAGGTCACTGGCTGCCTTCTCCTCTCCGTCAGCCTGCTCTGGCCACACGGGTGCCCTTTCAGTGTCTGGCTTTGTCCCTCAGCAAAGGTTCACTAGGTGAACCAATTAATTCTGTTTCCATGAGGCTCTGACATGGCTTTGGCTACGACGAGCTAATGCCCTGGAGGGTAGGACTGAGTGGCCCTGATGTGTGAGCACATGCATCCATCCATCCATCTACCCATCCATCCATCTATCCATCCATCTACCCATCCATCCATCTACCCATCCATCCATCTATCCACCCATCTATCCATCCGTCCACCTACCCATCCATCCATCCACCCATCTATCCATCCGTCCACCCGTCCATCCATCCACCCATCTATCCATCTGTCCATCCATCCATGCATCCATCCATCCACCCATCCGTCCATCCATCCATCCGTCCACACATCCGTCCATCCATCCGCCCATCCATCCATCCACCCATCCGTCCATCCATCCGCCCATCCGTCCATCCATCCACCCATCCATCCATCCACCCATCTATCCATCCGTCCATCCATCCATCCATCCATCCATCCACCCATCTATCCATCCGTCCGTCCATCCATCCGTCCACCCATCTATGCATCCGTCCGTCCATCCATCCATCCATCCATCCACCCATCTGTCCATCCATCCATCCACCCATCTATCCATCCATCCATCCATCCACTCATCTATCCATCCGTCCGTCCATCCATCCATCCACTCATCTATCCATCCGTCCGTCCATCCATCCATCCACCCATCTATCCATCTGTCTGTCCATCCATCCATCCACCCATCTATCCATCCATCCGTCCATCCATCCATCCATCCATCAGTATGAAGCTCCTGCTGAGTGCTGGGCATCATGCTGGGTTTGGGGGTCTGGCAATGAGCCCATCACATGGGACTCTCCCCACAGGCCTCAGCTCAACAATCATCCCAGTCAGCAGGAAAGGGGAAGGCTTCCCAAGTACTGTGGACACGCGGGGAGGGACCCTACCACCACCTAGCACAGGTGATCAGGCAGGGTTTGAAGCCAAGGGAAGACTGCCAAGGGCCTCCAGATTTTCACCAGCTTCTTGGGACAGGCACGTATAATCTGGAGCTGCCTGGGTATTGGTGTTGTCTTCTGTTGCTGATTCTGGTTCTTCTGTGCTAACACTGGGTGAGCCTCTCCTAGGAAGCATTGCCCACTCCCATCCCATCCCCTAGCCCCCTGCACAGGCTTCTCTTTACTCCTTACTCCCTGGGCCTCCATTGCCTTGTTTCTACAACAGGGATGGAATAGCTACCACTTTTGAGCATCACGTGCAGGCTGTCTCCTAAAACCTGCCTGTACTTTTTCTCTGTCACTCATCCAAGCAACCCATGCGCAGGCCAGGATGGTCCATGGCTGCGCGCGGTGGCTGAGTGGTGGAGCCGGGCTTTGAATGTGGCCACATCCGCCTTGACTGCCATGCCCTTGAGCACCCACTTCCTCCCAGGATGGGGCGAGGAGGTGCTGAGCTGCAGTGCGTGAAGCCAGGGCTTGGCACGGCCAGCTCGGCTACAGCTTCCTTCCTTCCCTCCGAGGTCCAGCCGGGGCCCGCATCCGGTCGGCGTGAAATATGCTGCTGATGACCTCACCCCCAGCTCCAGCCATATCCGGGATGTGACCTCGGGGGTGTGCCCAGAGGGGACCCCCTCCCAAGCTCCAAGGCTATGCCACACCGCAACCCCGGGGCAGCCATCACCCATTGGGGGACCCTACTAGGTGGATGCAAGAGTCACCTCCTCTTCTGGATAAAACTCCTAGTATTCCATCACCACCTTAGTCCCTTAGAGGGTTGGCCCTGGTCCCTGAGAGCAAGTGGAGGGAGGGAGAGAGGGAAAGAGAGAGATGGGGTCGGGGGGACTGCGCTCGTCCCAAAGACAATGGAAAGCAAAGCAGAGGAAGCCTGGCCCCAACCTCCACGGTAGCTGAGTGGGGCTGGGGAGACTGGCGGGGGTCAAAAAGGCCAAGGCAGCATTTCCTGAATCCCAGGAGCTGCTTGGCAAATGGCCCTGTGGGTCTCTTGGGGCCATCCCAGAGGCCCTGCAGCCGGGCGATAAACCTGTGACAATGGGCGTCCCCTGAGGCCCCCTTCCTTCTTCCCCACAAGCACTATTAATAATAATAACACTGAGCATGTTAAAAATAGTCACTTCCTGAGCTCTTGTCATGCCCTGGGCATCCTTACCACCCTGAACACTCACATCAGCCCCAGGGGAGAGGCTATGCGGTCATGTGCATCACGGGACGAGCAAACTGAGGCTCCTGGAGCCCAGCAGCCCGCTCTCCAAGGGTGTCAGTCCTGAGGCTTGGGGCCCCGCAGCCTTGTGTCCACTCAGTTCATCCACCTGTTTCGTTGACTTTAGTCACCTGCATCCAGGTACAGGGAAGCTGCGGGTGGTCTAAGCTCTCAGCCAAGCAACACAGAAGGAAAACCAGCTCCAGGGACCTTTCAGGAAATGACCATCTATACCATCAGAGGAGGCCGATCCTTTAAGGAGCAAAAGTGCAGAGGGACCCAGGGAGACCTCCCGCCCCGAGTCTCTAAACCATCACTAAAAAATGAAATAGAACCGTCCGGAATCAAGTGGGCCAGAGGGAGGTGCAGAGAGAGGGTGCTCTTGGAGAGAGGAAGGAGAAATCTCACCATCATGTGAGATTCTATCAGCCCTGCATCTCCTCCTGGGAACAAATTATTGATCACTGAGATTATTCTGGTGATTCTAGCCCCGAATTCCTTTGCCAATCGAGTATCCATGTCAGGGCTCAGACAAGTGAATAGTTCTCACCTTGGAGAGAAAGGCCTGTAGCATCTGCCGCTCTTCCGATGAAAGATTTCCAGATAAGTGTTGTTATTGCCGTGGTCCATCAGATAAAGCAAGTTTAAACTATTCCAGGTCCTCAGGATGATGAAATGCTCCCATCATTTCAGGGGAGATAAAGTCATCTTGCTTTTGTTTCTTTTTTACTCTTAAAATTTAGTTTCCCACACTAAGGCCCGCACTGGAGTCTCCTGCTGGCAGGCTGGGTCCACACTCAAGCTGCCGGCCCGCGAGCCCCACCCCATCGTGCTTCTCCTGCCCCTGCCGCCCACCCTACTCGCAGGGCAGTGGGCCCCCGTCACCTCTGTCACAACCCTTAATCCAACGGGACTGAAATGTAGGTATTTAGTTATCTTTTCCTACCGTGATTAATTAAGCACTTCTAGAACCATCACTCTTGTCCCGAAGGGCTTCGGACAGAGCCTCGTACCGCAGGGGTACTCAGTGACTGTAGGACAGATGGACAGAAGGAAGGAAGGAAGGACCTGCCAGTAATTACGGCCATGTTGAGCAAATCCTAGCGTGTAGTTTCCTCATCTCAGAAGTGAAATAGTAATCATATTTCTCTTGACCCTATTGTTACCTCTGCTTTATAGATGAGAAGGTTCAAGCTTAGGGAACTGAAGTAAAATGATCCCAGTCCCCCCAGGCTCCTGGTGACAGAGCCCACGACAGCCACCCACATGGTGAGCAAGAAAGACACTCTGTCCTGGGTGCTCAGGTCTCAATGGGGAAGAGGTGGGCCCCAAAGATCCAAGCGCAGGACTAACCTGTCCACTAACACCACTGGGTAAGGGCAAAAGAGGGGCTCACAGTGCCGGAGGAAGGGGGGAATGGCAGGAGAGAACTAGACAGTTCTGGATTCCACTCTCATGGTGAATGTTTGCTTTGATTGGCTCAGAGTTTCTCAGATAGCTGCGAAACCGTGACCGAGCCCAGTGACTTGGTCAACACGGTCATCCCTTGAAAGGGCAGCTGGTATGAGGAGCTCCTGGGAAAGATCCATGGACAAGCTGACGTTGCATCTCTCTGAGTCTCCCCATGTTCGCGGACGTCCGCCGGGCTGGGTTGTGTCCTGGGTGGTCTACCAGAGCACAGGCCCGAAGCTTTGCTGGCTCCCTGACAAAGGGGCCCGTTTGGCCAAAGACCCTCGGGGAAAGAGGAGGGAGAAGTGCCGTCCACACGGCCGGTGACAACCTGCCCCAGGCCCCGGGCATGCTGCTTACATTTTCATGTCATTGTTCCTAGCTTTGGCTCCCTACAGATTTGTTTAGTGACAACATAATTCCTGGAAGAGGTAAAAGAGTCTTCCAGAGCACATTTGGAGACCCACTAAGAAAAATCTGTAGCATTCAAATGAAAAAAAAAACAAAAACAAACAAAAAAACCCAGTAAGACCTGGTTTAGTCAACCGCTTACCCGTGTTTGTTTGAACTTGGTATCCTACGGTATCCACCCTGGTGGACAGTCTCTTCTTCTAAGCCCCGTTTTTTATAGATGGGGAAGCTGAAGCCCCCCCGGATCAGCTTTCTCACTGTAAGACCTGGACATGCAAGGGGAGGAGGCTGAAACGGTCCACGTAAATATGTTACAGCTGGAGACATCAGGATGCACTCACGTTGAGCTTAATAAAGGCGCAGGTGGTGGTCTGTAGGTGCGTGTGTATGCACAGGGTCATACACGCATCGACCCGCGGGGTGTCGGCCGGCACAGCCTAGAAGCAACAACACCCTGCAGCTAGGTGCGTACCCAGCACCTGGAGCTCGGCCTCCATCGCCGTTCTCCAAGAAAAGGACCCGGGGCTCCTTGCAGAAGTGGTTTATTCTGCACAGGAACATACCAGGTGAACTTGGGGCATCTCATAGTGCTCAACAGTGAGGAAATGATAAGAAGCGACAGTAAAGATGAGCAGCCACAACGACGGGGCCGTGTCCAAGCAATGCGGGGGATAGTCAACGCTGGAGCAATTGGAGTGATAAAACAAATAAAGTAGTATTGGGTTATACCCAAAGTTAGAATAAATATGCATGGGACCATACCGATTAAAGAGATGATTGAACAAATAAACTGGGGAGAAGAGACAAATCTCCCATGAAGAAGAGTCCCAAATGGTTTATGGGCCCTCTAGCTTCTAGAAGGCAGAGCACATGCCCTCCCCTGAAGTGTGGCGTGCATGGTGACCTCCTTCCCGAGAGGACAGCAGGGGGAAAGGGAGAAAAAGGCAGGAGACAATTCCCAGGAGAAAAACCTGACAAGCATGACATCAGCCAGGGGATCAAGGTCAACGTCAATAGCCATTTGTCAGGTTGAGTGTGGACCCTGGATGCGATGTGATGAGAAGGGCCCCTTTTGCAGTCCCCCTGCCCCAAACCATCACCCCAGTCTAGCCCCGAGAAGAACATCAGACCAGCCCAAGTTGAGGAACATTCTGGAAAACAGCTGACAAAGAACGTCTGAGAAAGTGCCACAGACAAGACGAGCCTAGGGAGGTGTCACCACCCTATGTCCCATGGGATCCTGAGTGGGACCCCAGAAGAGAAGATGACACTAGGGGACAGCTGGAGAAATGTGGACAAGCGTGTCCACAAAGTGTGGACCTTACTGCTTGAGCAAGTACAATGCTAACAGGGGAGACGGGGTGTGTGGTACACGGGGACACTCTATGCTTTCTTCACCATAATTGTGTAAATCTACAACTGTTCTAAAATAAGAAGGTCATTTTTGTAAGAGCCCCCCCCCCACACACACACACCAAGCTGCAGTACGCTGAATAATGGCCCTCCACAGACATCGGGTCCTAATCCCTGGAAACTACAAATGTGACCTTCTTTGGAAAAAAGGTCTTTGCAGAAGTAGTTAAGGAGCTTGAGATGACATCATCCCTGATTATCCGGGTGGACCCTCCATCCACGACAAGTGCCAGACCCAGACGGGGGAGGGGCTGTGGGACCCCCGAGGCAGAGGCTGGAAGGACGCGAGCCACAGGCCACCCGGAGCCTCCCAGAAGCTCCAAGAGGCAGGAAGTCTCCTCCCCCGGAGCCTCTGCAGGGAGCACGTCCTGATACCACCCGATGTTCAACTTCAGCCTCTGAACTGCGACCGAATAAAGTCCTGCTGCTCTAGGCCCCCCCCCCAGCCCCCCAGGTCGCGGTCCTCTGTTCCAGCAGCCGCACACACTGATCCAGCCAACCACCTTGTCCTGCAGCTCCGCCCGGAGCCCGGGGCCCTCGTGGCCCTGCCCTCGGCCCTGACAGTGACGGTGGGCAGAGCAGACGACGACGGTTTACAAACGTTTACGGAATCACAGCGTGGCCGCAAGGGAAGCGGAACAGGACCCCTGCAGCGTGAAGTGGGGGAGCTCACCTAATCGGGGCGAGGAGGCTCTGCTGCCTCTTTGGCCAAGATCTGAGGAGAGGGCGCTGGCTGAGTTTGTGCGGGATGGTGGGGATGTGGGGAAGAGCGTCCATGCGCAGGGAACAGTGTGAGCTAAGACCCCAAGGCAAGAGGAGGCATGGCCTATGGAAGGAGCAGGAGAACCAGGGGCGGGATTTAAACTGGGGCAGGCTGTCCCCGGGGCTAGGGGGCTCCAGGCTTCAGCTGTCAGCCCTTAGTTGACAGGTTGGGAGAGGTCACCTGGACTCCCGCAGAGGGGTGCTTTGCATTCGGGGTGCTCAGGGCAGCGACCATTTAACCACCAGCAGGGAGAGATTCCAGAATTCCAGCCAGACACCGGCACCCTTTTTCTGTAAAAGGCCACCCTTTGTGAGCGACCGCTCAGCTCTGTCACTGCATCAGGAACCCAGCGGGGGCCATCTGTAAGTGAACATCCCAGTAGCACTTCATCTGCAGACACTGGAACGTGGATTTCATGTCACTTTCCACGTCACGAAATATTCTTTTGATTTTTTGTTGTTGTTGTTGTTGTTGTTGTTAATCAACCCTTTAGAGCTCACAGGCCTTACAAATACACAGGGTGAGCCGGGTCTGGCCTGCGGGCTGCACACTGCTGATCCCCGATTGTAATCCCGATAGAGCCCAGCCCGGCATGGGAGCCTCAGCCCTGAGGTTTGGGCGGCCAGGACGCGGACGGCCAGGCCGAGGGGGCAGAGAAGCAGGGGACAAGCAGGGCGGGGCCAGAGTGCCTGCAAATCGGCAAGTTTCACCCCAAATCTGCCCATCGGGCTTTCTCTCCAGAAGCCCATGGAGTAGCCCGCGGGGGGATGGGGCCCTTCCCGTGAGTCCCACTGCCCTGGACTTCATTTGCTAAAGGGGGTGGCGGCGGCAAGGGGCCTTTTCCTGCGGGGCTGTGGTTTTGCCATTGACCTCGGGCACCATTAGGAACGGCTCACCCCTAAAACCCCATGTGAACCCGTTGCCCTCTAGCCCCGACCCCACGCATCTGATTCCATCAGTCTTGAAGGTGTGAGGAAGGGATGCCATTCCCCTCCAGGAGGGTTTTACTTGGAAGTTAATTTTTTTTAAAGATTTTATTAATTTGAGAGAGAAACAGACAGAGATAGTGACAGAGATAAAGAGAAAACAGGAGCGGGGAGGAGAGGCAGAAGCAGGCTCTCCACTGAGCAGGGAGCCCGACGTGGTGCTCGATCCCAGGACCCCGGGATCATGACCTGAGCGGAAGGCAGATGCTTACGACTGAGCCACACAGGCGCCCCGGAAGTTAATTTTTAAAGTCGCAGCTTTCTTAACCACCAAAGGAACACCACATAGAAAAGCAGGTGAGGGATGGGTGGGGAGGCTCTGGGAGGCAGGGGTTGGGGGAGACAGACAGGCCACAATTATCTTAGGTCCAGGGAGGTGGCCTTGAGCATCAGTGGCTACAAGACTTGTTTTTGTAAAGCACCTTTGCAGTGACAGTCCCAAGGGGTGGAAACACCTGGATCCCACGGCCACAGCCCTCACCTAGATCACCTTGGTCTCTCACCTGCCTCCCTCCCAGCTCCTCCCACAGACCCCTTCACATCTTGCTATCTGCTGCTCAGCGCTCTCCAGGAACTCCCCCACCTTGGCCTCTGAGGCCTGTGTGGCCCAGCCCTTGTTGACCTACCTGGCTACATCTCCCTCAACTCTTCTTTCTCAAATACCCCAACCACAGGCCCTTTGCACTTGCTGTTGCCTCTGCCTGGAGAGCCCTACCCTCTTGGTTTGGTTACCTCCTTGCCCATCAGGGTGAAGATCCCAGATCCATCTTCTCTCTCTTCTAGACCCTCAAAGGACCTTGTATCCAGAGTGAGCTCTTATCACAATGGTGATTTTTTGTGATAATTTGCCTGTCTCTGTCTATGTGAGAAACCCCTGAGGGCAGGGGCTCATCTGTCTCACTGTCCGTTGAGCACGGATCCTGGATCCTGGTAAGTACACGTATTCTCTTGAATGCAGGGCTGGCTACCTAATTGGCAAGGCAGACGCAAAATGAAAATGTGATGTGGGGCCCTTATTTAAAAATGGTGAAGAATTTCAAGATAATGACAGTAAAGATTAAATCAAGTGTGGGGCCCTTCTAAGTGAGGCCCCGTGTCCCTGCACAGGTCACAGGCTCGTGAGGCAGCCCCTGCCTGAATGAATGTCCTTGGGCAAGGCCATCCGCCTCCTGGGCTGTTACTGTCCCCACAGGTGCCCTGGGCCATGGGCTGGTTACGCAAGGGGCGGGGAGGGACACGGAGGCCCTTGCCGTGGTTCTGCAGGTCAGAGGTGCGGGTTTCTGCTCGGGCTCTCGCCAGGCTGAGACTGAGGTGCCAGGCATGTCGTGCTACTTTTAGGAGACTCTGGAGAAGAATCTACTCCTGAGCTCCTCCACAGTCTCGTGTTTGGAAGGTCGAGGCTCCCATTTCTCTGCTGGCTCCCGGCCCAGGGCCTCTCCCAGCTCCAGAGGCCTCCCACTGTGACCGCACGGACCCCTCCACCTCCGAAGCCGGCACCAGAGATCCTCTTGCGTCCAAACCTTCTCCGGCTTCGAATCCCCCTTATCTCTGTCTCTGACCGCTGGACACAGACTTCCAGGGCCCCCAGGTGCTCTCCCTTTTAACCAACTCCCAGTCCACTGATTGATAGCCTTCTTACCTCTGCAACCCCTCTGTGCGGTGACGGAACCTAATTCTGGGGTGAGATCCCATTACGTCCCCAGGTCCCGCACACACCCGAAGGGAAGGGACTGCACAGGGCACCACAACAGAGAGGGGTGTCCTGGGGGCCGCGCTAGAATTCTGCCTAGCACAGGCCACAGATACACATTTACCGGCCAGGCTCTGAAGATGAGGGATAATGCATCCCTCTTTTTATAGGTCAGCTTGGCCAGGCCTCAGCGCCCAGCCGTTAGGTCAATGCTACTGGACGTTACCGTGAAGGCGTTTTGTAGATGTGATTAACACAATCAGTTGACTTTATGTCAAGGAGATGACCCTCAATCACATAGGTGGGCCTCATCCCATCCGCTGAAGGCCTTAAGAACAAAAACTGAAGTTTTCTGAAGACGGAATTCTGCCTCAAGACTAAAATAGAAATACTGAGATTCCCGCCTGCCCTACAGGTTTCAGACTTGCCAGCCCCCACAACCACGTGAACCAATTCCTTAAAAATCTCTTTCTCCATCTCTGTCTCTGTCTCTCTCTCTCCACACATACACCGCTGTGGACACCGATCTACATATAGCTTATTGGTTCTGTTTCTCTGGAGAACCCCGGTGGATCACTACGCAAAGAACCCAGCACATAGTAGGTGTTGAGCGAATCGCTACTATATTTTTTCTAGTGGGTTCGGCCACTATTTATCAAGAGCCTACCATGTAACAGCCACTTCTCTAGGTGCTGGGAGGAGGAGGGTTTGGGTTGAAAAGGCCCAGTGTGGCCTCTGTTCATCACTCCTGTCCTTTGGTTCCTGTGGTCGGTGTTACTGTCTTCCTTCCGTGACAAGGAGGACAACAGGGCCGGAAAAGTTCTGTGGCAGCTGCTGGGGGGCAGGTCCCTACCTGACCTCAGGTTCATGGTCTTGACCGCTATACCATACCGTTCTGTGCAGGCTTTCCCATCTTGCCGCAACATGGATCTCTGGCTTCTTCACAGGGTGGTGTGGTTGGTAGCCCACGTATGATGGGAAAGCTGATGTTCGGGGAAGTCCTGCAGAGAACGCGGGCCTCCCTTGGCTAAGTCGGGCCCTGGTTCCTGGTGGCAGAGCAGCGTCGGGGAAGAGTGTCGGTATCGGACCCGCTAAGCCGTGTCTTTCCAGAACCGCGAGGAGCCCCCCAGCCGTGTGTCCCACAAAGTAAGTGAGAGCTGCTTTTGGAATCATTGTCTCCGTGTGTTCCTCTCGCCTTACTACAACCCAGTATGTTCCTGACATGAGCCAGGAGCCCCATGAGGCACTAAGAAACGGAGTCTGAGCTACAGATCCACCTGGGTGTTCTCTTGTGGCTCCGTCTGCGACGTGAGGGCCACTGCAGGTTTTCTAGGCTGCGTACGGTCCTGACATGAAGCCTATTTCTCCTGGAAAGGGTTTTGAGGTCATTGAATCAAACCCCCATGTTGACTCTGGTTGTCTTACTGGGGGACTGGTTCCGCTGGGGGCAGGGTCTGCACTTGGATCCAACACACACCCTAGCGTGATTTGGGGCAGATCAAGTCTTCTGTCTTGGTCTATCCACTGTATATCGGTTAGCTTTTGCTGCATAACGAACAAGCCCAAAAGTCAATGGCTTGAAATAATAAATGCTTATTATTGTTCACGAGTCTACGGATCAGCCAGTAGGTGTTCTAGACTCAGCGGACTCACTCAACCCATGGGCAGTGGCAGTCAGGTGGGTAGCTCCACTGGTCCAGCCTGGGCACTCTCACGTGTTTGGGGTTGGTGGGCTGTCAGCTGGCCTAGCATGGCCTTGGCTGGGTAACTGGTCTCTCCCACATGGGGTTTCTCATCCCTCATGGGCTACTCCAGGCTTATTCTAATGGCAGCTGGGCAGGCTCCAAGAGAGAGCAGAATCATACGAGGCCTCTGGAGACCTGGGCCTCCAGGCTGATACACCCCTGGTTGTGCCCATTCGGTTGAGCAAAGCAAGCCAGAGTCCAGCCCAGAGTCAAGAGACGGGGAAGCCAATGTCTTTATGGGACAAGCCACAAACATGTTCCTAATCCTACAGACACAGGGAGGGCTAAGAATCGTAGAGCTTTTTGCAATCAGTCCATCATCTGCTTACTGTAGTGGCCACTGGCTTAGCTTCTCTGTATTCTGGCTGTTCAGCATCCATCAGCTGCTCCTCACATCATCCTGTTGGGGAGATTCCCCGTTTCCCAGCCTCACACACCATCAGGTCAGACTGTGAATCCAGAGTCCTGAGCTCCCCTGGCCGAAAAGCAGACCCTCCCTCCCTGGTGGATGGGTCTCAAGCAGAGGGCTACAGAGCCTGGAAACAGCTGGATTCACTCACTCCAGCAGTGATTCTGATCCAACTGTTCCTGCCCCAGAGCCATCCCTGCACCCTCTCTGTCCTACAGTGTGCCTCTGGTTCCGGGCCGATTGCAGGCCTGGTTCTCTTGCCTCCTCGTCAGATCTGCAGGCTCTGATCCCTTAATGGACCGCCTCGCCCCCTCCTCCCAACAGTCTGTTCCCCACCCTCCAGCCCACACAGTCTTCCTGAAGCACAGATCTCGTGATGTCAACCCCCTGCTCTCGGCCCTCCAGCAGCCCTCCACTCACCCAGAGTCCAGGTCCTCCCCTTTGGTCTCTGGGCCCCCCTGGGCTGCTGATGACCCTTGGGGACCCCTGGCTCAGAGCCATGTCCCTTGGTCTCTGCCCCCATCTTCACGTGGTGTGTCTGCTCCCTCCGTTCTTTTGAGAAAACCACATCCCTGGATATTCACATACTTGTCGTTTCTAAAGGTGGCCAGGGGCGGGGTGGTCTTGGGGGTTTTGTTACACAGGCTGCTGCCGGGGAGCTTGCTGTGGCTCTGGGTTTTTCAGTCTTCGCAACCTCTGGGATGAACAGCCCTCAGCAGATACACCTGCACTCTGGGGCCTGCTTCCCATGATGATCTGCTGGATCCAAGAGTGCATGAACTTCATGTCTTGGCCTCAGCTCCTCGTGCCCCTCCAGAGAGGCGGCTGTGATTCTGACCTCTGCCGGCTGGGTCTGGGAACCCCTCCTCACACTCACACTCTTGCCCACACCATGCAGGGGACTCAAGAGCCCTGGGATTTTGCCGAAGACCCAACCTTAGCCGGTTTGACCTGAGGGTGGCCTGTGGCTTGATAAAGTGGCACCTGAAGGCGCCGAAGGCTTGTGTACATGCTCCCCCCCTGCCCAAGGCCAATACGGGCTCTGTTTGGGGTAGCGCCAGTGAAGATACAGATCAGAAAGGTGTGTGGAAGTGTTGATTTCTGGGAGATCTTGGCCTGCCGCCTGACCGAGCCACATCACCACGCAGCAAGCGACAAGGCCTGAGCTCATTTCAGCGGCTCAGACCACAGACACAGGCGGCGCTGGGGTTGGCTTGGAGGGAAGTGGGCACCCTCCCTAAAATGGAGCTGCTGGATCCCCTGGGATCAATTTTGCACGTCCGGTGAGGTCTGGACACATCTTTGGTTGTCACCACCGGGAATGGCTAAATACCTGATAAGGCCCGGGACAGCCCCCACCAGGGAGAAGGATCTAGTGCAAAACGTAAGTGGTGCTGAGGTTGGGAAACCCTGGGCTGGAAGTGGTGGAGAGGCTACGACTGTGGGCTCCAAGGTCCAAAGTTCAAGTTCCGCTTGAACCCCTTCCCTGCCTTTCCGCAGGTGGGAGTAAGAACGGTCCCCGGGAGCGCAGCTGAGACCTTGGCCCTCAGTAGACACCGACCTCCATCCTCAAGGTCTGGGTCACAAACAGCCCGCGCCCCGCCAGAGCCAAGGGATGCCACCCCCGCCAGCTGCCTCCGAGAGCGCCTTGTTCTCATTTCCTTTCTCCACAGAGCATCCATCTGTCGGGGCGTGGCCGGGCCCAGATGAGAGGACACACACGACAGGGCGCCAGGCACCTCCCCAAACCACAGCCAGCCTGTCACATGGCAGCCTGCTGTCCCCACAGCTGCTGGGGGTGGGGGTGCTTTCTTTGGCAAAGGAAGTCAGGGCTCCCCAGCCGCTCAGCCAAGCCCAGGGGCTCCTGAGCTTTCTGGGACAGAATCCTATTCCACGTGGACCCAAGCTCAGGGGCGGCTGAGCTCCCCCCGACGAGGGACAGGATGGGGTGAGAGACTCCACCAGCCTTAAATCTCTTCTGGAGAGAATCGTCCTGGGAGCACAGCGATGACCCAGCTGGGCCAGCAGCTCCCTCCAGCCTCAGGTGCCTCTTGTCTGGCTGGGCTCCTGTTCCGGTGCTCACGGTCTCCAGCCCTGTCTGACCCTCCCCCCCACCTTGTACCCCTGGTGGGGGACCCAAGTGCCCTTTCTAAAGTGTGACCCTCATTGTCCCTCCCTGCTGCTTCAAACCCAGTCATGGCTCCCCTGGGCCTACTGGGGAGGCCCCACCTCTCCTCCCATGGCCCTGCACAACCATAGTCCCTTATCCCTCTGTTCCCTGCTATTCTCCGGGGCCCAGGTGCCCACTGCACTCAGCAAACCTGCACACCCACACAGACGCACACTCTCACACGCTCGTGCACGCACAAGTGTGCATATGCACACACGTTCACCCCCCTGCACTCAGACATATCCCGGCCTCGGGGGCCTACACCCCGGTCCACAGCCCACCATCTGCTCTCATACCCCTGTCCCTCCCTCAGTCTGGAAGTCCCTTCCCCAGAGGACCACACCTTCTGGGCATGCCTTTATATCCCTTGAGGCCTCACTCAAAGGCTCCCTTCTCCAGGAAGCCCTCCTGGTGACTTCCCCCAACACTGGGCAGAACAGTATAGCAACAGGGAGTTTGTACCAGTTTTCCAAACACTCAGACGTATGATATCATTTCACTCCCACGGCAACCAGAGATGAGGAACCCGGGGCACAGAGGGGTTGCCCCGAGTCACAGAGCCAGTGAGCGGCGAGCCCCGATTTGCACCCCAGCCATCCAGCTCTGGGCTATAGACTTAGTGGCCGTCCCTCACCACCGTCTCTGGAAGGGCTGACACCCCGAGCTCCTGTCTCTTAGAGCCCTGACCGCCTGCAGGTGACTTCCCTGGATGCCTATCCCCATAGGACCAGATTCCAGAAAGCGGGGGCCAGCCCCGCAGCTGAACCCAGAGCCCCGGCCCCCAGGTTCTGAACAATTATTTCCACTTCCGGCTTGGGTGTCCTCGCAGCTGTTGAATGTGAAGATTCACCGGGACCTGCCTCCCCAGCCGCCCCCGGCAGACACCCCCAGCCTCGCTGTGCTGGCTGCAGATGCCCTGCTGACACAGGGGACCCCCCAAGTTCGGCCCCCACCTCTTCGCCATTCCTTCAACGTGGTTCTCCACAAAGAGGAGCACTCGGGAACCCCAGTCTGGCCTAGTGCACGTACCAATAACCCAGAGTCCTTCTTGAGCTGGATCACATCCCGGCCAAGGCTGAGAATGGCCCCGAGGGGACTTAGACCGGGGTGGGGCCGCGGCACAGTGAAGGGGTTTGGCCTTGTTTCTTAGTCAACACAGAGATGGCAGACACAGACCTCCCCTGCTTCCCCTCTGTCCCTTCCTTGTGCCCAGCATGCACTCCTCTGAGCACTTACAGGCCTCACCTCATCCTCACAGCTGTCCCATGAGAAAGTGTCCTTACTATCCTTACTTCACAGATGGGGAAACTAAGGCAGAGAGTGTCAAAGAACTTGCCACAGTCACCTGGAGGAGCGGGCCAAGCTTCCAGCCCGTTGTGCTCGGGCCTCCCAGACGTCACTGGCAGAGATGCTCCGGCATCTCGGGGGCTGCGTCCCGGACCCCCAGCTTCCGATGCCAGTGGGTTAACCCACCCGCACACGTAGAGTTTCTGGGAGTCTCCAGGCTCACTCACGTCCTCTGGCTGGACGCTGGCCCTCCCCCTTCCTCCGGAACTCCACAAGAAAACGAGTCTGCAGAGAAAGCCGCGAGGCACCCCTGCCTTCCTGGTCCCCTTCCTCCATAAAAAGCTTTAGAAAGTGTATTTCACAACTGTGCTGTTATAAAGACGAACGTCATGTTATTAGATATTCATTATTATTACAATATTCATTTTTCTTCTGATTTTATGAGAAGTCACAACGTTTTTGCAGACGCCGGGAAGTGCTGTGGGCCCAAGCCCTGGGCTTCCCGTGTCTCGTGGGTAAGGCGGCCTGAAGCTGCCCTGGGCTTGCCGCCGAAGAAGCGAAGGGGCCTCAGGGCCCCAAGGCTGCGCAGCGTGAGCGCGCTCTCCGCCACCTTGTGCGAAGGCAGCTCCTTCCGGTTCTCGCCTCTTCTCCCCGCGGGCTGAAGTCCACACTGCAATGGGAAGGTAGCGGAGGGGACCCCACCAACCCTCCCGCACCATGTCCTCCAGGAAGCCCCTCCGGAGACTCGGCCCCCAACCAAGGTCTGTGGGTGTCAATTCATGCTCCTAGATGTCGCAGGAAATCAACAACCCACGTGTTCCCAAATACCGGGTGGTGGAGTCCAGCTGGCGCTTGGCCAAGCCACCATGCACCCCTCTAGCGCTTCAGCAAACGCATAAGGCTACCTTTGCAGACAGAGAATGAGCCAGAAGGAGACACCAGACTTCTCCTGGTGCCCGGCCACCAGGCTGACCCTAAGCATTTTTGGACCCTTATGCGCCACCCCAGACATGCCTTTGGCCAAGATGGTATTCCCGACACGTCCTGCTGTGAGAAGGATTTTGTCTGAATTCTGTGTGTTTCCTGCGACTTCAATCGAACCCTCTGATTTCCAGTTTCACAGAGCTTTGGGCCCTTGGTCAAGGAATCAGAGCTGCCGGTCTGGGGCTGAGCTGCGCGCCACTGCGTTCGTGGGCACAGAGATGTCCCCTGCACGTGAACAGTCGCCTCCAAAGCGTCTGTTCCCCGGCCAACCGTAGCCAAACCAGGAGGCGACGTTTTTGTTCCTTGTTTGTCACTCCACCAAAACCTTTACCAACAGCCATCAGAGTATGTCTTACTTCTTGCTGGAAAACTTAGGGGAAAATTTCATATTATTAGTATTATTTGAGCAATAGGGTTTTTTTTTCCCCCCCAGCTATTTTGCTATTTTGGGTAACACTGTGATGAGCACTTTTGTAATCAAAGTTTGAGGTATGAACATTTTCAAGTTCTTCAATCATTTTGACAAACTGTTTACATAAGAGATCATTCCAGCTTACACTTTTCCCGGGGTACGAAGAGAATGACAATTCTTCTGTATTGTTGCCAGGTTTGGTAATTGCCAAAATAAGTTTTAGTACTCAGAAACTGCTGTATTTGTTTTTTTTCAATTAGGGAATAAAAGGATAAACCACACCAGAGACAGACATCGGTTGGAATCTGAGGAAGTAAATCCCCTCGATCTAGGATTACAAGATAAAATAGAGGACACGCAGTTCAATTTGAACTTCATATAAACAACGAGTCATTTTCAACACAGTGTGTCCCAACCATTGCAGGGGACTTGGTTCCGCTAAAATTTTATTTATTGTTTATCTGAAATTCTAATGGAACAGGGTTTCCTGCATTTTTACATCCTAAATCTGGCAACGCAACACAAGAGAGGTTGTCTCCCCCACTCGGCAGCACTGACTAGATGCTGAGCTTATAGCTGTCCCCGCATTAACTCAGTCCGTCCTCAGAATAACCCCAGAGGTCGGTACTGTTATTTTCAGGCTGATCTTACTCACAACAATAAACACTTATCTTAAAAGTGTCTGTGAGAGAGGAACACAGTGGTGGCAGCTGGGTGGTTCCGGCACTTTCAGAGCTGTGGTCAGGATGCAGACCCCCGGCTGCCGCCCTCGGGCCTGGAGGACCCACGTCCAAGGTGGTCTGCTCATATACCTGGCACGTGGGCTCAGACCGTCGGCAGGGGGTCGTGGGTACTTTTATCATCCCCATTTTACAGTTGGGAAAACTGAGGCTCAGAGAGATTAAGGAACTGACCGGGGAAGCAAGCGGCAGAGCTGGGGCTGGGCCCCAAGCCACCTGACTGCAGACCTAGGCCCTCGACTCCTTCGGGGCGTCATTGTGAGCCCAAAGTAGTCCATGTGCATCCTAAAGGAAACAGTTTTAATTAGCTACTTGAAATGCTTCTGTGGGTGACTTCAAGCATAAGAACCGAGACCATGTCACCCGCCAGCATTCTGGGGGGCCTAAAAGAGAGCCACTGGCCATTACCCTATTAATTTATGACCTAGTAACAGATGCTCTGAAAGATCACGGAGTTTGTTTCTGTCAGTAGGTTAGGTATGTCCCATGCAATCAGGATTATGCCCTTAATTTGCTTTTTCATAGATAATTCGAAGAGATCCAATCCATAGCCTGTCAGAACAATTATAACCTCTGAATTTACGGAGTCCCATTACCCAGCGTTGACCACACAGCTCTGCAGGTGCAGGGAATGTGACATCAGAGGATGACTTACTGGAGGCCTCAGGGAAAACGGTGCAGATTTTGCTGCTCTGGGCCTTCTTGGTAACGAACCCCGAGCTTCCGGGAGGCTTCCGGGCTGGACGCCCATCTCCTAGATCCTTCCAACAAATAGCGGCTCTCTGCTTTCTCCATGTTCCCTGCAGCTCTGCAGTGAGAGAGATCGGGCCTCCCCAACGAGGGTGGGAAAATGCGCTGCCCGGAGCAGGTGGTACCACCTGGGCCCACAGCTGCCACTCAGCTGCACAGACCCAAATCCCAAAGTTTTCAGAGGATTTTCCCACCATCTGGGCTCAGGAATTCCCATGCCCAGAAGGTTCCTCCTGAGCCAAAGTGTCCCATTTCAAATGTGACCAGTGTCTACAGAGGATCCGCTCATAGTCCTTTCCCCTGAGAACATTCTAATCCTCTCCCACCAATGCCCTCCCCGCCCCCCAGCAGCAATCTGCCTTCTGGCCAAGTCCGTCAGAGGAGGGCCTCCATCCAGACCCTCATCCACACCCAGCCCAAGGCACTTGGGACCTCTCCAGTGATATTCTGTTGCCCTTTGCCGTCATCGTGGTTTTACCGTTCTAACAGAGAAAAGGAAGAGCTCAAATTTCTTAGAAAAAGCCTTCTTCCCATCCTTCAGTAGTCTCGGGCTGGTCACCTTTTGGTTATGTCATAGCCCAGGCCTTGGTCTTGGGACAGGGGATCAGGAAGCCATTTTGTTCCTAAAGAGACCCCAAGGGCCTGGCCCTATGTCCTTATTTCCTCTCCCTCATGTGCTCCCCATTTCTCTGCTCTCAGGAAAGCTGGTCTCACATCATCAACTCATTCAGTCACCAGACTTCCCTGAACACAGACTGGGTGCTGACCGGGTGCTGGGCTCTGGGGAGCCAATAAGAACATCAATGGCAGCTAACGCTTACGGAGCACATTCAACGCGTCCTGCAGCAACGCCAAGCCTTTGACCCGTATGATCTCCCCGAGTCCTTGTGACCCTGTGAGCAGCTCATGCTGCCATCCCCAGCCTACAAAGCACCTAGGGCGCAGGGGTTAATTCGCTTGCTCAAAGGCAGACAGCCCTCAGACAAGAGCAGAGTTACAGACCTCACAGCCCACGCAATCACCGCCTCTGATGAAACTCCTATGGATGCCCCACAGCCCAAGGCTGGGAAAGAGCATCGCAGCAAGTGTGCATTTTGCATCTTTGTTCTTTGACAGAAGGTTGAGGCGACATAGATTTGCACCGGATCACACAGACAGAATTTGGGTGTCACGAAGTCTCGTTTCATGCTAAGGCTAAACATTTCCTTGAAATAAGAAGCACAAATGACAGATTTGCTGTTCAGCTGTGATAAATACCAAACCGTAACGCCAATCCTCCGCCTCCTCGGCAACCATGCCCTTTGCGGTGTGATTTCGCAGTCACTGCCTGGGTCGCTGCGCCCCTCGTTCTCGACTGCCTTTGCCTTGCTTGGATCAGCAGGGTGTGGAGGCGCCTGAGTCCGGAGCCCCGCATGCCTGTCCCCTCAGCCCCCCACCCCGTTTTCCTGCTCGGCCGTGAGAATGGGCCCAGGCTAGCCTGCTGGGAGACAAGGCATCACGTGCCACAGAGCCCAGTGACCCCAGCCGAGGCCACGCCAGACCAACCGGCCCCGAGCCAACCCCCAGCTGGCTGCTGACATCAGCCGCACCTGGCCCAGGGCACTGGAACCCCACGGAGGACCCTCAGACTTGTGGGAAAGAACAAATGGCTGGTTTTTTTTAAGCCATCCAATTTTGAGATGGTCTGCTACAAAGCAACGGCTATCTGCCCAGGACGAACAAAACCGTCCAGCATGCCGCCTTTTCTCTCAAGACCCATCATCGGAACGTAGGCAATACTGGACCCATGTTGGTAGGGAACCCTACAGAAAGCCAGGGCTGTGGCTCCGGAACCTTCCAAGGGGCTATCTGAGGGTTGAAAAAATTGTCTGTTGGCTCCGAAATACAAACAAACAAAAACTTACAAAATAAAATGACAAATACTTCGTTAAGTGCCTTCAAAACTAGCATTATGTCAACTAGTCAACCGTAACCCTACTCTATTAATACGTAATCACGCGAGTGATGTAAAATTTAACACAACCAAGCCAAATGAAGGATTTCTTCTTAATAAACTCCAACCTTTTTTAAAAATCATAAGAAAATTCAAATTATCTCTTCCACTTTGACTGAGCCACATTCCACATCAGTTTCTAAAGAAAAATAATTACGCTCTCAGAAACTCACAGCCCCGCAGAGTGGCCTGGCCCGGGATAGGCGTGCACTCCGTGTGTTGTGTCACCCGAGGCCTCTGAGACCACAGTGGCCCGGCCTGTGGGGGCCTGCAAACGGCTCGGGAGAGCATCCCCACGTTCGGGTGGGCACGGCGAGGCCTGGCAAGGCTGGGCTTCCCTCAGGGTGCAGGTAGCCCTGGCCTGAGTCGAGACAGGCCACTGTGGTGACTCACTGGAGCAGTGGAGGGGCCCCACCCTTGACAGGCTTCTGTTCTGTCCTGTCCCGAAGAGCGGACCCTGTTCCCCTTTGCTCCCACAGTGCCCCCTTGTCACCGAACCCCTGGGCCAGTAACGGTCTGTGTGCTTGCTTGTCCAGTAGCCTGCAAGACCATCAAGGCAAGGACCCTGTGGTGCTCATTCTGTCTTCATTTACTGGACGAATGTTCGCGGAATGCGCCCAAGGGCTAAGTGCTTGGCTAAGTACTAAGTAGGTATTTACTCCACCCTCATGAGGGAGGCAAAGGGAGGAACGAGCACTAAGCAAAAATGACAAAGTTATGTGCAAGACAAGCTATTTACGAATTAACTGTGAGGTCTCCAACCTTGACCTTCGCCTCTGCCTCTGGCTTCTCGTTCTACCCGCTCTGAGGAGGAACCCACGTAGGCCAGCTCCCTAGGGCCTTTGGGAGGCAGAAGCGGGGACAGGGGCTGAGGACAAGTGGGCCTTGGGGAAGGCTTGGCTCATGGGAGGTGTAGAGGGAGAAGGGGCCTGGTAAATAGTAGGTTCTTAGGAAATGGGGGTGTTTGCTTGTTTGTTTGTTTTAATGCTTCATATTTATATAAACCAAGAGAAAAGGAAAACCCCCTTAGAACTTATCCTACCCCGTTTCTAAGCCAGGGTCACATTTAAAATGCCTGAGCCAGCATTAGTTACCGAATTAACTCTGGAGAAGATTCCATGCAATTCTAATGTATAGTGGTGTTTCCCGATCTCTAACCTATAGCTGTAATTAGGGCTCCTTGATCCCAAGGCTAGTCAATTAATTAGTAGGAAAAGGGTTCTCCCGGTTCTTGATCTAAGCACCTAAGTGCATGAATACTTAAGATATCACAGGTTCAACTTTGAAACTCTGGATGCTCTGCCCCTGGGTACGACGGGGATATGGCTGTGGGCAAAGTTTTCCCGGGCATCCCATAGTGAGTTTCCCACTCATTGGCCTCAAACGTGTAGCTGTGTTGCAACATGGGAGGCAGCCTCATCTAACACCCTTCTTAAAGGAACGCAGATTTTCCCTTCGAATTATCTCTTTCCCCTACTTACAACACTAGGCTGTTGCTTGGGCCATGGGCCATGAAGAGAAATAAAGATGTCATGGGACCTTCTCCAGTGACAAATGCTGGAGAGATGCGTGCTTGGAAAGAAGTCTCTGAACAAGCCTGTCAAGATGCATTTCATATTGGCGGGCTGGAAACTGATGAAAAGCATGGTTTCACTTGGAAGAAGCACTTAATTCACTTAATTCAAGACAGGCATGATGTCTTAATCAACAGCCTTGGACAACTAGGCACCTGAATATGCCCTTGTGGGTTTTACTGCCTGTCACCCATTTTCCCTACTTCTGGGAAGACCATCCAAACTTCCTTCGGTCCAAGAGCCTTGTAAGTCTCGGAGCCCAGGCCCATCCTGGGCTGTATCGTCCTGGCCCGGTGATTGGTTGCGGGGTGGAGACGTGACCCCGGTTGGCCCAATCACAACGGAGCCAGGATTTGGTGCAGGAGCCACCAGACACAGAGCTCTCCCTTTTCCCTTGGACTTGAGGCAATAAGAGCTGGTGATTACTGGATTCTGGTTGCTAAGTTAGAAGAGGGTACCCACATTAGAATTCTTACCCCATTACGTGAGCTTCCGGAACTGGAGGGGTTAAAGGGAAAGGAAAATGTATGGTTGCATGAAATCCATGCATGAAGTACAGCCAGTCCTCGCAAGAAGCATCACCAAGAACCGGGCTCTGTGCTGATATGCTCTCCCAGGAGCGTAGCTTCCCTACTCCTCTGTCTCTAGAGCCCACCTTTCTTCAGCACTCTATGTAGAAGGCAGAAGAGGGAGCCTCTTTCTGAGGTCCTTCACCCCCGACATCTGACCACCTCCCTCATGCCATTGCACTTCTGAGCTCCTGGCGGACGGCTTGTTCAGTGCCCAGCCCTGGTCCAATCAGATATGGCAGAGCTGTGGGGTCATGTGGCATCAACTGTGCCACAGAAGGTCTAATCTGGGGGTGGGGTTAAGTTTTTACAGACACCCCCAAAATGCCTGGCATGCATGGATACAGACCTCATGTTTTGCATTCTCAATGAGGAAAAGATTCTCATCTTGGTGAAAAGATGCAAGAGCTATTTTTATGAGATGGGGGGGGGGCTAGCACTTCTGCAAATGGCTCTGTCCTCAACCACCAATTAGCCCACGTGGAAAGAAGTAGCTCCAACAGTAAGGATAAGGGGACAGACATAGTCTGTTGTTAATGGTTCCCACTGCGCTTCCCAATGTTCTCAAAATTCCAGAAAGGAGTCAGTCACCTCCAGGAACATGATGAGGCAGGGGAGAGTTGTCAAAAACCCCCAACAGCTCCCACTGCCTTCCATTCCAGACCTCATCCCACTTGCTGTTTCCCTAATGTCCCAACTCCTAAACCCCCTTGATCTCGCTTCTCCCCAACAGCATTTTCCACTCTAGTCCCCACCTTGTCCCTGAAGAAGCTGTGTCCTTCCTACCTCCTCATTGGCTGTGTCACTTTGGGGGAAATGACTTCTCCTTTCTGAGCCTCGGGTAGACTACTTATCCGGAGGTGGGGATGATAATGATAGATTCCTCAAACATGAGAACATCTACGAAAACCACAGAAGCATGTACTCCTTCACACAGCAGTCTCCCTTCCAGGAGGGGTGAGTGCAGGGGAGCTGTGGCCTTATTTACTGGGGTGACCTTTGTCATGACAAAATACTGAAAGTGATCCAAGTGTCCATCAATGGGTACCTGTTGAATAGAGCATGGTAAACTCATCTCCTAGATATATTAAGCCAAAAAGCAAGGTCAAAAAAAGTACAGGTTTATGGTATAATAGGAAATTAATATTTGGACTTTGTCCCCAGTTTCTGGCATAGAGCTCCTAAAACTTTCAAAATTGACTCTTTTTTGTATGTTCATGAGATGGCTCATCGGGGAGGGGTAGACTTCTTCAGGATGGGGGCCCAAGGGCCAGAAAGACCAAGCCAGGGTAAAAGGGCTGGAATTCTCAGGGGCACCCCACGACCTCCGAGGGGAGAGGGGCTGGAGACTGAGTTCCATCACTTGTGGTCAGTGATTTAATCAATTGTGCCTACATAAGGAACCCGCAATAAAACCTAAAAGCTTCTGGGTTGGTGAATATTTTGATGTGTTGGGAAGGCATTGGGCTCAGAAAGGTCATGAAAGCTCCATGTGGCTCTGCCACCCACTTCCCCCTACAACCCACCCTCCACATTCCGTCCGTTTGGCTGTTCCTGAGTTGTATCCTTTATAATAAAATCTATAACAGGAACAGAAGAGCTTTCCTGAGTCCTGTGAGTCACTGTAATGAATTATGGAACCTGATGGGGGGCAAGGGTTGTGTGAACCCTCAAATTTGTAGTCAGCTGGGCAGAAGCGTGGGTCACCAGGGGACCCCATGTGCACTGGTGTCTGAAGAGGGGGCACCTGGAGGATCTGAAGCTCACTCTGGGTGGGTAGCGTCAGAACGGAATTGGATTGTCGGACACCCAGCTGGTGTCACAGAATTGGAGAATTGGGGTAGAAAAATGACGCATATTTGGTGTCAGGAAAAAAATCCACACATTTGGTGTAAAAAGTGGAATCAGAAAAAAAAAAATCACACAGTGTCGAACACTAACTTTTGCGGAAGGAAGCAGAGAAGAGCAAGACCACGTGCTTGTACTTGCCCATATCCTCACAATGAAACAGTGGCAGGTAGACCAGAAAGTAGGAAATGTGATTACCTACAACAGGGTGGGCAGGAGCAGGGGTAGGGCAATTTTGGGGGTAGTTTTAATTTTTGAATCATGGAAGAGTATCACTTATTAAATGCTTTAATTTTAAAAAATCTTCATAAAATTATTATGAGCCTTACGTCCTCACTGTGTCCTGCCACTAACTAATCATCTACTAGGACGAGTGAGCACTTTGCACGGAGCTGAGGGCTAGTTACCAGTACAGGACCATGGGCTCATGACCTCTCTGGGCCTCAGTTTTCTGGATAATCTGTAAGATGAGGACAATGACAGTACCTATATGGTGGAATGATCTTGAAGATTTACAAAGGTGACACATGGGTGAACAAACGGGAGAACTTAGCATGCATTTGGGCTCCTCGTGGCCCTTTGCACGAGCAGAGTCCCCTAGAAACATCTGTGGACCGGCTGGTAGTCAGCTTTATGGGAAGACTTGCTCCCTGGATAACCTAAAATAGTCTAATGATAGGTCTGGAATTTCAATACTAAACTCAGACTCAAGGTAAGAAAGAAAAAAAATGGGGCGCCTGGGTGGCTCAGTTAGTGAAGCCTCCAACTCTTGGTTTCAGCTCAGGTCATGATCTCAGGGTCGTGGGATCGAGCCCCACGTTGGGCTCTGCACTGGGTGTGGAGCCTGCTTAGGATTCCTTCTCTCCCTCTGCCCCTCCCTGCTCACTCGTGCTCTCTCTCTCAAATCAGGAAGGAGGGAAGGAAGGAAGGGAGGGAGGGAAGGAAGGAAGGAAGGAAGAGAGGAAAGGAGGGAGGGAGGGAGGAAGGAAACATATGATAGCAGGGAAGGGAGAAATGGGGAAAATACGTACTTTAGATGAAGTGCAATTAACAGGCCCTCCAGAAAAGGCAGAGCAGGGTGGAGTAGTGGTGTTAGGGGGAGAGCTTTAAAAGGAGGTTATGGGGGATGAGGATCCTCAGATGGGGGAGTCCTGCCAAGGAGTACTAATTGGTATAAACTGGAGAAAACAAAGATCCGCACCCAGACACTTGTTACTGAAACTGCAAGACATCAAGGATAAGAAAGTCCTAAAGGTCCCAGGGAGAAAAGAGGACTCAGCTGCGGTAGGATTGCCGGGGGTCTCAGAGAAACTTCTAGGCCGAGGTACTGACCTCAGGAGAGAATGAACATCCCCAAGGGGCGGAGGGGACACAGCTGTCCGCCTAGAATGCCACCCCTAGCCAAACTAGCGCCCACACACGCCAACACAAAGACATTTCCAGATGGACAGGGACACAGAAAATTCACGACTCACGAGCCGGCTGTTCGGGGCCTGGCCTGGGGCAGGCCGCCCGGGGAATCCAGCCCACTGCCGGGCTCTGCCCCCGGAGCTCTCCTGGGTCGTGGTCGCTCCCTCCCACGGGCGCCCGGCTGGATGCTGTCCCCTTGGCGGCCGGCAGCCCCCGAGGCCGAACCTGCACAGGCCCGGTCTGCAGATCGCCGCTCTCCGGGCCCCGTACTGACCCGCGAGTTCGCTCCTTCAGCACGTACCCCACGAATCCCACTGTGCACGGGCCAGACCCAGCACGCGGCGCCCCAGAAATGTCCCCTTCCCACCGGGCGGATGGGCAGCTCCCCTCTTTTCTGGGACTCGTGGGCTAGGGGTGTGTCTAAAACCCAAACAGGTGTTTGTCCCCCGGACGCTCCGCCGATGCAGACGGGGAGCGCGTGGCCCGCCCGTTTCAGGTGGGCAGAGATGATGGGGGAGGGGAGCAGAGCTGCCTTTGGCTCCTTGTGTCGTGACCCTGGTCCTAAGTCCTCCTTGCTCTCCCTTCCTGCCCACATCTGCTCTCCCCGCGCCGGGCCTGACCCACCTACAGCCGCAGCTCCTCGGCCTTCCCTGGGCGCCCCCGCCTCCACCCCTGGGCTTCTCCAAGACTCTGCTCAGCTGGGGCGCCCTTCCCCCGCGGCTTGGGGTGGCTCACTCTCACTCACCTCCTCCAGGAAGTCCTCCTTGCACCCCCAGCCTGGACCAACAGCCCTCCGCTTCGGGCTGCCTTACAACCATCAGCCGGGTGCCTTCTGTTGCAGGGCAGGCCCCGACCCCTCTGCCTCTTCCATTTATCACCTCACCTGTTGCCAGGTACTCAGTACATCATTCTGGAAGGCTGGAAGGATTAATGACGCACACCTGGAGGAAGCCCGGTTGCATTCATTCCTCCTGGCCCCTGACGGTGACTAATTCTTAAATTTCCCCGCGCTAAATACCACTCAGATCTCAACAGTGCTGAGCACTCCTGCCAGCAGAGAAAAAAGAAATCACATATCCGATGACTGAAGGACCCAAGTGGGTTTATAATGGCCTGAATAACAGGTAACTGATTTGCTCGAGCTTTGAGATACTTAAGAATTCCTATAAAAGAATTTGGGGATTTAGAGACTATGTATCTTCTGGGGCAGAGGGGAATCAACTATCCTGACAATTTCTAGAAATCAAATTCTATTACTTTGAGGAACAGTCTAAATTCAAAGATGTGCTTCCATGAGGAACTTTGAGTAAAAATAGGAGCTAGTGACTAGTTCGGGGCAAACTTGGAAGACCTGGAGACTGTGCCTCATGCCTGGTGTGAGTTTAGGATTAAAAAATTTTTTTACATAGATTGCTCCTTTCAGTTGTACCTCCAGATAAAGCAATGAGGTAGGCAGGCCGGTATTATCACACCCATTTTATAAACGAGGAAACTGAGGCCTGGCTTAAAGCTAGGCCCCTTGGTGATTAGGTGGGATCACTGGCCCTCCCACTGGGCTTCAGGGCCCACAACCTGGGGCAGGGAAACCCACGTCTGGCCGGGTGCTCTGCTGTCTCCATCCCGAAATTCTTACACGTTTGAACCAAGAGCCCGGCATTTGCTTTCCGCCCTGGGCCCCAGTGGTGGGCTCACCACTCCGTGGACTCCCCTTCCCTTCCTCCACCCCCATCCCAGGAGTGCCGGCACTCCCCCAGCCTCCACGGCTCCCAGCTCCTGGAGCTCCTCTCTTCCCCCCACCGCCCTGGGATGCAGCATCTCCCTGGGCTTGCGCACTGCGGGTCCGGCTAGGGCCTCCCCTGGACCCTAGCAGCCACTCCTACGCGGCCTCACATCCTGTAGGAAAAAATTCGTTACCAGTGCTCATCAAAGTCACAATTCTCTAAAATGAGTTTCATCAAAATGAGAGGCTCATGGGTTTTCTCGGATTGGATGTGATCAAACGCACTCAGAATCCTGGGTTTCCCTTTGCTCTTTAGCTGAGCCTCTGTCCACTTCCTTACCCCGGGGCAGTCTCCAATCCTTGATGCAAAAGAAAGCAAGAAAAAGGAGGTGGGAGGGAGGAGGGGAGGGGGAAGAAAATGAAGAAACCCAAGTCTGTTCTGACACTTCCAACCCCAGAGACGCCCTCGTTGTCCTAAAGGCTTAAAACCATTGCAGCGGATGGAGGAGATCAAATAAAATGTGGTCACCGGTGGCTGCTAATTCTCGAGAACTGTAAGCAGCAAAGCAAAATAAAACGACCGTCTAAAGGGCTGATAAGGTCAACCGCGGGTTGCTGGCCGTGATTGCCCTGTCCCCGGACTCCTGTCCCAGCACTGCCGTGGCCTGCAGGGAGCAAGCTCGGTGGCGCTACCAAGGTGAATGGGACAGTGCCAGGGGAAGGAGCCAAATCTCTCCCCAAATTTCTCTCTTCCGGACTGCCTTGAGTCGTTTATCTTCCTCGGATGGTCCCCAAATCCCGCTCCTTCCTTAAAATTCAAGCAGCCCCATGCTCGCCTCCCTCCGTAATTGACTTTGGATGGACTCTACTTCCTGGACTCTAACCCCCTCCCCGCTCTCCAGAGGTCCATGAAAAGTTGATGTGTAACCATGCATATAACAACAGCAAGACAAACCCACAAATCAGAGCAAACTTCTAGATTTTTTTATTATGCATTTGACAGTTAGTATTTTCTGAGTGTTAGCACAACGAATGAATTTCTCTCCAAGATACCTTCTTGCCACAGAGCCAAACAGTGCATATGCATTTTAAAAATGTGATTAAAGCTCTAAGGAATAGGAGTTTGGATTCAGAACACAATTTAAAATCTGTATATATATATATATATATATACAGTGGCTTTACTTTTAACAGATCCACACAAAGGAATTGAAGTAAAGAACAGTCTCACAATAAATAATCGCTTCTCTAAACTATACACAGTCGTAGCAAACCAGTCCCTTCTGTTTCCTCATGATAGATACTGACTTTTATACCTATAATAACTTATGAAACACTCATGGAGAACTTAACATTTGGTCAAGGCCAACGCTCTGTCACCCACCACCTTAAATTTCTCTACATGGCGACCTGGGCTTGCTTCGAACTCGGGTTCTCATCTCTCTGCCCGGCTGGGGGCCGGGGGTGGAGGGGGGAAGGGGTGGGGGGAGGGGGCCCGTCCCCATCGGTGGGTGACGTCGCCGCCGTATCACTTTGTCAGCTACGCACGGTAATCTTGGGCCGGCCGTAAAAGCACAGCTGAAACAGATCGTGAACTGCTGGGCATTACGACCCCCAGTGATTGCCAATTATATAGATAAATAGGAATTTACATAATTTACAAAGAGTTTTGCATTTGTGGCTTATTTTGAAGCCATTCCCCAAAGATCCACATTTATTCATGAAAGCAAATATTCGCCCCAAGAGCCCGGAGCTGCAGCTGGCCACCTTTGCGGTTCTCTCTGGGAACAAGGCCCGCGGCGGCCTGGCCGGACTATCTGCAGAGGGCACAGAAAGCCAGGCCCTGATGGAGAACAGACTCTCAGCCGCCTGCCCCGGGTTCAAAGCCCCCAGATACTCATTTACTCCTTTCCTGGCCACAAACATCACAAACAGCCCCCGTTTTTCTCTTTTTCTCTCTTTTTTAAGATACATTGTTTTGGTGGGTACCACGCACAGCTGAGAATTTCTGTCTACATCCGGATAAGCTTCAAAGTCCTCAACTCCCATACAGCTACGACCCGCACCCCAAATCGACACCCGGCGCCCTCCTAGCTCCCACACGTGCCTGCTCCGTGTCGGGACAGGAATGTCACATGCTGCCACCACCTTCGGCATCCGGTACAAGGGGACACGCGTTCACCTCTGCAGAGTCAGCTTGGAGCCCACGTGTTCTCCAGGAGAAGGCGAAAGCCAGCAAGTGGCTTTCCGACGCGCCCTACCGCTCCAAAAACGGTTTCCTGCACGAAACCCGAGCCGTGGGCGTCAGGCTCTGGGGCACATCTGGGATCATTTTACCCATTCGAGAAAGCGGGTCCTTTGGGCAGGGGCATTCTTGGGGTAGGGGTGTATTGTTAAGTGAGGACCCTCTGGGTGGGTTTTTCTCCCCCCAGGCAAAACGCATTCCTTGTCCTCTGAGAGGTGGGAATGTGAAGCAGGAAGGAGCAGGGACTGAGGGTCCCTGAAGCGGGGTGCCACGGGCCTGCTTTGGCAGGGTCTCCTGACACCGCAGAGCCTCAGGCAGAATGCGGGAGGGGGGTGCGCGGGGGGCTGCTGGGCAAGCATTTGATGCCAGAGACCTAAGGCCTGCTTGCCTGTCTGTCCTTGACTTCAGCCTACCTTGGAGAGAGGGGTGACAGAGAGAAGAGGTATGTGATGCAGCGGAGTTCTTACTGCCTGAAAAAGGTGACTTCTGCCCGCTCCCTCTCTAGCCCTGTTCCCTGCTTTGAACTGAACCTTCTTGCCCTGCGCATCCTGCCAATTTCAGAGCTTGCACCGGCCCGGGAAGGTGTGAATAAATCACACCAGCGGACGTGGCTGCTGGGAGCTGCCCCACAGCCTGGTCACATCTTCGATTATCACAAGCTCAGGACGGTGGCAAGCTTGCACTCTGAGTATGTGAATCTGGAAATTACTAACTTGAGTCTTGCAAGAAAGTAGCGACCGTGGCTTTTAAGAAAAGACTTTTCTGGGCGCCTGGGTGGCTCAGATGGTTGAGCGTCTGCCTTCAGCTCAGGTCATGATCCCAGGGTCCTGGGATCGAGTCCCGCATCGGGCTCCCTGCTCCTTGGGAGCCTGCTTCTCCCTCTGCCTCTCTCTCTCTCTCTGTCTCTCATGAATAAATAAATAAAATCTTTAAAAAAAAAAAAAAAGAAAAGAAAAGACTTTTCTTCCCGAGTAAAGCTTCCTACAGGAGCTTTACATGAACCGTAAAGGCCTGGAAGAACCACCTTTCCAGGCCCCAGGGGGGCACCTGCGCTACCTTCCTCATCTTCTGGGCCTTCAACAGAACAGGAACAGCGGCAACAGCAAAACCAACCTCACACTTTTTTCGTGCAGGGCTCTCTTGCTTTCCTTGAACATACCCAGCACATTCCTACCATAGGACCTTTGCACTTACTGTTCTCCCTGTCTGAAAGCTCTTCCCCTTCCTCATCCCCCTGGCTCACCCCTTGACTTCCTGCAGGTCTCTAAGCCAATGTCACCTGCTCGGGGAGACTACCCTGTCTCCACCCAATCCCAAACTGCAACCACCCCCAGCACTTCCCATCCCAACCCTGCCTTCCTATTCTCCTTCACACATCTCACTATTATTTCATGTACAGTGGTCCCCTCTTATCCGGGGCTTAAGTTACTCACAGTCAGCCACGGCCTGAAGGCAGATGTCCCTGATTCTGACACAGTGTCAGAAGGTCCCTAGTAGCCTCGCACTGCATCCCAGGCCTGCGTATCCAGCTCACTCATCTCTTCACACAGCATCTTAACACGTCACCTCCTCACAAGGAGGGGGCGAGTACAGCCCAAGAGATTTTGAGAGAGACAGAGAGACCACATTCACGTAACTTTTATTACAGGAGATTGTTATGCTTCCTCTAGTCTATTATGGGTTATTGTTGTCACTCTCTTCTGTGCCTAATTTATAAATCAAACTTTCCCAGAGGTGTGTACCTGGAGGAAAAAACATAGTACACACAAGGCTCGGTGGTGTCCGTGGTTCCAGGCGTCCAGTGAGGGCCTGGGAACGCAACCCCCCGGATAAGGGGGGAGACTGTGTCTGTTTGCTGCCTGCTTCCCCACGATTTAAGTTCCACAGAGACAGACCCTTTGCCTCGCTCCCTGCAGTCCCCCACTTCTAGAACAGTGCCCAGCGCGTCACAGGTGCACGACGTATCTTTGCTGAATGAATGCATGAGTGGATGAATAAATGATGCAAAGGATGGATGGTTTTAATCACATCCCGCCCTCGCTGAGAGGAGTGTGGGTTTGGGGCGAGAAGAGAGAAAAAGGAAAAAAGACGGAAAAGGCAAGGCAGGGACCAGCTGGGGCCTGGCTCGCACTCTCCTGGGGCCTCTCTCTGCCGCCTCGCCCGCCCCCTCCTCTCCGTTTGTATTAGGGATGCTGATGGATCTCTCTGGATGCCTAGAAGCCACTGCCACCAATCTGGAAAGCCTCCTGTATACTGAGCATGGTTTAATCTTCCCTTGATCAGTGCCTGTAGGAACCCAAGCCACCCGCAGGCTATTATTATGGACATAAATTACCATCCCATTGCAGATGTGTAGGCGAGCCATTAATAACAATTTCTGATTGATAGAATGACAAATAAACCCAGTGTGGCTGCAGGAAACCCTCAGAATCTCTCATACAAAAAAGACAAGCAGGTTAAAAAAAAAAAGAAAACCAATGGGGGGACATGGGGGGCATGCTGTCAAGCCAAGCTGCTATAATTCACCTCTGTCCAGAATCAGCTACTGAAAAAATGATTTTTTTTTTTTTTGGTAATGACCACATGTTGCTTCCGGAAAAAGTGACACCTTGTCCCAGGTAGATGAGCCAGGGGTGTCGGGGTGGGGGGAGGGTCGTCTCCGAGCAGCAGTGGCCAGCTAGCTGTGTCTGGGCCCAGCGAAATCCAGAGCCAGCTGTCACTGCTCTGAAGCTCCAGGGGATGCAAGGGGTCAACTCCGATGACAGAGAGCGGCTGGCCGGGGGCAGGGCAAGAACAGTGACGGTCCCCAGCTTCTGCCTGCTCTGTCCCCAGAGACAATCTACCAAAGGCCCGGTCCCCTGTGGATGCAGCACTCCGTGCGTGCTGGGGCTCCCACCGGCTGTCCTCTCGACCACAAGCCACCCTCACATGCTCCATGTCCCCAAGGGTGTGACGCCTGAGAAAGCACTTTCACCTCCTTGGACGCAGGCCTCCATTGGCACCGCTGGCTGGCTCTTCCTCTTTGTCGGGATTTTTTGCTGTCCTTGAATTCCTGTGGGGAGAGAGCTTATTTAATGACTCAACCTGTATTTCCCTGTGGCTGGTTTTTCAGGGTCAAATTAGGACTTTCTCTTCCTCACCAGTGGGCACATTAGTGCATTCCTCAGGGACCGCATCTTAGGCATGGTTTCCTAAGGTTGAGCACACGGTGGGTGGATTTCTACCAAAGCACAATGTCGACTCGCTCCTCAGTTATTCATCGGATGTTACAAAACCAAGAAGAAAACGAGGTTAGCACTGGGGTTTCCGACAGAGAATCCTGGGTCCCTGACCAGTAGGGCACCTGCCCACTGAGCGAATGCCAATGTGAACGGCCACCTGGGGTCAAACCTGGGGTCTGCTCATTTATTCAGGTCCACACAGACTCACAAACTTCTCTTTAGCAGCCAGAGTAGGCTACAAGGTCTCAAACTCAAGGGCCCCTGGGGTCCTCAAAGTAAGGTGATGGGTAATGCAGGTGAATGCATGCAGCATGGCTCCCCTGACGTGAGGGGCCCCCACGCGGTTCCAGCCTCTGCCGGCCAGGAGGGGATGTGGAGGCCCCGTGGGACCAGATGGTCCCATTTGCTGTTTTTGAAGAAGCTAAAAATACACATTTGGCAGGGGTGGGTAATTCTTCAATTTTTAAATGTTGGCAACTTATGCAGATTTTGGCAAAGTGTTGGGCAGTCCAGAACTGTGTCTGGAGACCAGACACGGCCGCAGCCACGTTGCGGGTTCTGTTCCGAAAGGCAGCAAGGGGGCTGGATCCCCCCTCCTGGAGCCGAGGCGGCACACGTGCTCCCCAGAGCCAAGCCCTTCCCGCGCCCCGCCGCGCCCCCCGACCTCGCCGCGCCCCCACCCCCGCCGCCCCGCCCCGCCATGCGCCCCCCCGCCCGGCGCCACACCCGGCCCCACCCTGCGCCCCGCCACGCACCCACCCCCGCCCCGCGCCACGCCCCGCCCCGCCCCGAGCCCCCCGCCCGGCGCCCCTCCGCCCCGGCCCCCGCCCCGCGCCCCACCCCGGCGCCCTGCCACGCCATGCCATGCCCCGCACCCCAC
>NC_138378.1:3547682-3570504 GCF_054177405.1 Leptonychotes weddellii
ACGGCGGAGTGACAAAATCAGTGCTTGATACTATGTTTACATATAGTTGCCAACATACAGTTGTTCGCAACTTAAAAAGCCCACGTTCGGGCTGAGCGCCTCTGCAACAAATAGATGGTTTTCACTTCAGCTGGAATGTGGACTTGACGACCTACTTCCTTTGTTCACACTCCTCCTTCTGAAAAGGGAAAAGCAAAGGCAGTATGGCCCGAGGGCCCAGGGGCCGTCTGGTACAGCAGGCGGGACTCTGCTGACTGACCCCGCAGCGGAGGGGGACATAAAGGACCATCCCACTGCCGGGCAGGCACCAGCGGCCATCAGCTCCCCTGAGAAACAACTTCTCAGGCCCAGCACGCTCTCTGGCGACAGCTCCATTTCAGACTTTATTAAATCCCCTCTGCGGTAGGCATCGCTGACCCGCTCTCCCAAGCGGAGGAACATCCTCTTGGGCGAGGAAGAAAGTGGGGTTCACCTTCATTCACTGCCTCTGTCCCCTTAACCAGAAAGAAGGGTCAGGCAAGAGCTCTGTTCTGACGAGGAAGAGGGGTCTCTCACTACAGGACTCACTTCCACAAGCACCCAGTGCACCTGCTAAGCACAAAGGCGAGGAGGCAGAAGGCACCAGCTTAGAGACGGGAGCACCCTGCTCAAAGGACCTGAAAGCCCGGAATTCTCTAGAGCCCAAGGCCAACGTTGGTTGCTTTTGTCTCCCCGAATCCAAGCGCTTCTCTTTCCTCCGGGAATGATCCCTCCCCTCCATCAATGTGCCTCACCTGCCGCTGTCTAAGGACTCACCAGGTGACCCCCGTTGGGCAAGTGAGACCCTGTCTCTCCCAAGACGCCTGAGTGAGGCAGCTCAACATCTGGAAATACTCTGGAGCTGCTCTTTGCCCAGTGGCCCCACCCTGCCTTGTCCATCTGTCTTGCCCCTGGGCCCCCAGTCCCCAAATCTCTCCCGCTGCTGGAGCTGCTTCTTCCCCTCAGTCCGCATCCTCCCCATAAACAGCTCTGACGCCATGTTAGCTAGACTAGGTTTTCTGTGGCTTGTGACCAGTGACGGCTAGCTGCTCCAGAACTCACTTTCATGAGACCGAAGTGACCGTGATCTCTCGGATTTAATAGGAAGACCCAGAGTGTCTCCAGCCGCTGGGGACAAGTGGAGATTTTCTTCATTGCAACAAAACACAAAAGGGTGGGTTCAGAATCAGGACAAAACCCAGCAAACGAAGCTGGTTGGAGTCCTTTCTTCCCAGGTGTGCCCCCTGTGAAATGTTTGCTTTGGATCATATTGTCCTTTGGGCAGGTGAAAGCAAGCACACCACACACTCCCCTCCGTTTCAAGATGCTCAGAGCCCAGCCCCAGACTCGGCTGACCACCCCAGAAGTCTTACCCTCCCGTGAACTATCTCTTGTCCACTCATCAAATGCTTGTGCAAGTCTGCCGTGGGCCAGGCCTCATGCCAGACAACCCACAGGGGGCCCTTGCAGCCTCCAGGAAAGAAAACAGGCCAGGAAATACAGCTCCGCAGTGACCTTGTTATACAAGCGGAAAATACACACATGCTTTCTGGTTCTAAGGACGACTCCACAAACCCCATGCTCACAAACAATGTAAAGTGAACTGGCAATTTGTAGCTTTGCTTCCACTGCAGAAAATCCTTGTGTCCTAAAGTTGGAAGACCCCAAGGCAGAGATTGCTCACCCCACCACCCGCCCACGTGGGAAGTCCTCCTCCCGCAGCCCCCCAAAATAGCCAAAGATCCTGTAGTATTTGGAAACATCAAAAGTGAGCAATGGGCTGTGTGTTGGTGGTTAACTTTTTTTTTTTTTTAGGACACTCCCCTACCAAAGAGAAAAAAATATACAAAAGTTTGATTTATCCAGGACTTGGCTATTTGGGAATATTACCAGAATCACAGGCACGTTCAGAGTCTGTTGAGCACTGACACCCACCAGTCCGAGCCAAAATGAGGGTCGATTCTGCATCTCTCCTGCAAGTGTGGCTTGCTTCTTGTGCCGTGGGGTCGGCAACCCTGGACCCTTCCCACCAGAACCACCGATCCTTTCTGCTTTGTTCACTTCTGTATCCAGGGCAGCTGACATGGTGCCTGGCTCAGAGTGCTGCTCAGGAACCGCTCAGTATCTCAGCAATAAATACGTGTTGAATGAATGAGGGAAGGAAGGAGTGACGTCTGAGTTTAGCCATTACTTCTGGCCCACGCCCCATCTCCCATATGCATTGATTCTTGGCTGCTTTCTTGCGGTTCTCCTGTTGTCCTCAACTGGCCCATCTCAGAGGATTTTTCCTGAAGAGAAGATGTCTCGAGATGGAAGGGAAAGAACTAGGAGCTCCTGGCGGCCACACCCGTGGCATGAGGGAGAAACCAGGTTGCACAAACGGCTGAGGCCCCAGAGGTGACACAAGCTTCGAGAGGCAGACCCAGGTTTCTGGTCCAGGTGCAGTGACAGTCCCCGGGGAGCACCTGCCCCCTGGGCCTGAGAGAGGAAAGGGCCAGCTGGGTCTCTGGAAATGTTGTCCAGCTCCACATTCCACCTGGACATTCTCAAACGCCCGCGTCCCCGGGCCTCCAAACCACACGCTGCTGGAGCGGGCGTGACCCTTCACTCCAGCAATAAGACCACAGCGAAATGCGGGGTCACTGCCCCCCAAGCCAAGAGGCTCCGGGGCTCACCATCTGTACTTGCAACGCTTTGGCCTATAGTGTTGTGTCCTATCACCATATAAACAAGCTTACAAATGACACCAAAGCCACAGACTTTTTCGCGCCACCAGCTCCCTCCTGAACACAGGCACACGCCCACCCAAGGGGGTTTGGAGGCGCGAGGGGTCAAAGGAAAGGGGAACAGAAAACTGCTCCATGCTTGTGTTGTGGTGTAAGATCACCCAGAGTTATAGCTGAAAAAAAGAAGTTGGGGAAACAGACTCCAACACTACGTGGGGAATGAAACCGACTACGGAATCCTACAGATTAGCTGGTTTCCCCTCCATCTGGTGCAGTCCCAGTGCGTGCACGGGAAAAAGGCTACAGTTTCTCTCCCCAGCCCTCCGGTGACCCTAACGGATTCCAGGTCGAATGGAGGCAATTCCACGTCTGTCTGGCACGGCCTCATTAGAAGTTTATGCAAAGCTGCAGACAGATGTGGCTCAAAATAGTTCCCAGCAGTGGAAAGAGTGACCATAAAATAAGGAGCAGGTACTTTTTTTAAGGATGGGGGGCAGGGGGGTTTGCAGAGCGATAAAAAAAGAAAATACAGACACCATCCTGCATCCTCTAAATAATCCACAGTAAGCAAGAGAAGACACTCTTGCTAATTGTCAGGAGATTTCACCGTAAGGATGAAAAATGCTACCGAACAAAGACACACTCACCAGGGCGACTCTAACAAAGCCTCCTTCTCCTCTGAATCTAGCTGTTGCGTCCTTGGGTCGGGTCCTTGTGGTAGCTCTGAGGCACTGATCACCCACCTCAAAGCAGGAATACTCGAAGCCCTGTCGAGAGACAGGCTTTACCCCCACAAGAGACCCCAATGTTGGGATCTGGGCGAGGGGAGGGAGGCAAGGCGGGCACGCACAGTGTGGGATCCTGCCTTTATTACAGATGTTGACGTTTCGCTGATGATGAATTTTCTGCTTTAATTTAAAAAAAAAAAATTGCATTAACATTCATTTATCTTGACGACAGACTCTTGGGCAGATCCCCAAAGATGGTACCTGGGGGAGTGTGTTACCGGCCTCACCCCAGCCTCAACCCTGCAAAGAAACCCATGGAAACAGTCTGGGAAAGGTACATACACCTCTGCTTTCTCGCTGACCTGCTTCTGACTTTGGGCAGAACTTCCACGCTCCCCAAGTCATAGGTGGAACTGTCCCCACTCTGGGCCATTCATGCCACTGTCACGTTGGCCTCCGTGCCTCCCGTGGACTCCTGAAATGAACCTGTTTCATTCTTTAGGTTACGGGGGCCAGGCCACAGGGCTCCCTGGCCACCCTGTTCTAGAGTTACTGTGTCTTGAGGCATCCTGCTCAAGTCGGCCCTGAGCAGGCTGTCAAAGAAGAGAAGGTCTGTGCCTCCCGGCCTTCGGACACGTTCTCCAAAAGCTCTGGGGCCCCCCCAGGCTCCGAGCTGGCGCAGCTGAGAAGGGCAACTGGATACCCCGTCCTGCTGTCAGTCCATTCGAGCAACACTTGCCGGAACGCAGGAGTTTCGATGCACCCCAAACTGTGTCCCGACAAGCAGCTCTTCCTTCGCGGTCAGACGGGTTCCTATCCCAAGCAGGGGAAAGTATGTGCATGTCCCGTTTGAAGGAACAGTTTCCGTCAGAAACATGACACAGAATGAGAGCAGGTTGCCTCTCGGGCCGGAGGCCGAGCAGCGCTTCCGCGGGCCGCCTGGAGGTACGCAAGGTGTGCGGAGGTGTTGCAGGTCCCCGGCAGCCGGGGCGCTGGAGCGGAGAGCGGGCCAGGCTCCAGCACAGCCACGGGGCCTCCTGGAGGAAAACGCTGTTTGCTCCCAGCTTCCTTTGTTTTAAATTTTTGCAGGAATAAACCACACCAGAGATGTCAGAGCCTTTCACCTGCCTTCAGATTTAAGGCGAAGTTCCCAGCTGTGAGGTCCCTTTCATCTAGCAGAAACCCAAATTCTCCCCCCAAGGTCACACCGGGTCAAGCCCTCCGTTCCAAGCCTTCTTGCTACAAAGCAAAGTGCCCCTCGCGGCAAGTCACTCTCTCTCATCGTGGGGACCGGCTGCGTTTCGGCCCGCCCCGTCTTGGCTCCTACACACCCCTGGCCTCCTCACCCCCACCCCAGGGCACAGAAGGGGCTCTCGGGCCCCGTGACCCCTACAGTGGGGTCGCCTGGTGTGTGCCGCCCTCTCCAACAAACTGAAATTTAGCCCCAAGGCCCTCGACTTTTAAAGACCTATCTTGCCATGAAGTGTCTTCGGAGATATGCTACCTGAACTCAAAACCGGGATCTAAACATTTACCAGATTTCGAAGGACACAGAAATGGTTACGCGGGGAGACAAACTCACAAAAGTCGAGCAAAAGAGTCATCGGTCAGAACCCCTCGTCCAAACTCACATCCAGTCTGGCCAACAGCAGCTTCTCTCACGGGTCCTTCTCACAAGCGTACCGTGAATGATTTCTGCAAACCAGTGTGCAGAGTGTCTCCTCCAGGCCCCGGGGCAGGGTCCTCTGCCCACAAACCCCAAGGCTCCGTGTTCACTCAGGGGAGCACAGGAGAACGCAGACAGACCCCTCACCAGGCTTTCACCAGGAAGCACTGAACAAACAGGGTCTAAACTGATCGTTCAAATTATCCTGAAAGGCCAGACCCCCCCCCAGTCGCTGCCCACACCACCCCACTAACGGAGGGAGCCCCAGGCCAGTGCCCACAGAGAACACCAAGCCCCAAACATTCCAATGATTTACCAAGGGGAGAGGTAAGCAATAGAAAACAGGAGGGGCAGAAAGGGCAGGACCAAATCTCATCAAGCCTGGACCGACCTTTGGCCCTCGTGTCCTTATCAATCTACTTATCAGCCGCAAAGGCAGCCGGGCACACCTTTACCCTCGGTCTGTACACCTTATGCCAATGGAATGCTGAAAGACCATCTACCGAGCTCGCTCAGTGCTACTCCAGGAGCCGGGGCGCGATCTGGGGTGGATGGTCCTAGGAGGTGACCTCAGCAGTCCTGGAGAAAGCACTTCCTACTCGCTGGCGCCTCCCAACCACAGAATGGGGGATGGCAGCTGCCCCCAACCACAGAATGGCAGAGATGGCGGGCAGGCCAGGCCCTGGCCCAGGGGGGTTTACACAGCCCCAAGGCCACGCAGTTATCCCAATGGTCACGTCTTTGCGATACCGAGCGTTCGTCAGACTCCATGTCCCCTCTCCCTTCTGGTGTCATCCTCACACGTCTTCGGTGAGCAGCCTGAGCAGCTGCATCTCCTGCAGCAGTGCTCCCAGTCCTGACCCATGGGTCGGGGGGAGGATCACACCCCGGGGGGGACAGCTGGCCTCATATCAGCAGGAGACAGGGGGTTCCGGATCCATCCACTTCACTGGAACGTTCTAACATTTGGGATGCCCCTTCTTGGAAATGTGAACATGACTTTCTTGAACAACACAGGGGCAAAGATGAATCTGTGGCATTGTTGCCTTTTTGTGGCAAAACATATTAAAATACAAGTCGCAATGTTTTTTAATTACATTATTATTACTGGGGTTTTGGGGGGTTTTGTTTTGTTTTTTTTACTCTACTTCTTTGGGGAGGAAAAGAACCCAAAACAAATGTCATTCTTGCTGGACTGAGTCTGAGAGGCATGCTTTGAAGCAGCCAGGGTGGCAGGCAGGTCGGTCATCTTGTGAGGTCACTGTCCCAGAGTCAGCCTGGCACTGACACCTCACCCCGGGGGTGCTGAGAGAGGTGGGCAGCACACCCAAGCCACTCAGCTTGTCAGCGAGGACACCGAGCGGAGCGCCGGAGTCTGGGGCCTTCCCCCGAGTAGGTGCTGGAGATCCCAGAGTTTCCACCACAGTTGAGACTGCAAACATCACCACCACTCTTTTCATAAATACATTCCTCTTGGTCAGCTCACATGGCTCCGAGTTTTGTGTGGAAAACATGGTCCCCATCACAGCCTCTCCCTCATTCTGGGCTTGGAGGGATTAGCAGATGGCACGTTCTCTCTATTCTTGGGAACAGAGTGGGAGGAACACAGAGAAGCTCCTTGCTGGGTGCCCTGCAGCTCCGTCGGTCACTTGTCGGCTGGCTCACTCTCCTACCAAGTGTATGGTGGCCAGAACAGAGGGATTAATTTTATGTGTCAACTTAGCTGGGCCACCACAGCCAGATGTTTGGTCCAGTGCCAGTCTAGATGTTGCTGAGAAGGTAATTTTTTAGGTGGGATTGAGATTTAAATCAGTAGACTTTGAGTAAAGCAGATTACCCCCCACGGCGTGGGTGGGTCTTGTCTAATCAGTCAAAGGCTTTCGTGGAAAAACCTGAGGTACCTGAAGAGGAAGGAATTCTGCCTGCGGAGTTGAGGCTGCAACATCACCTGCTGTGTGCATACGTATGTGTGTGTGTATTTACACAGACGTGTCTGCACACACACATGCACACACACATGTGTCCTGTGAGTTCTGTCTCTCCAGAGACCCTGGTGAATACAATTGCCCACTGTGACTCCTGGTTTTCAAGGACTCATGGAGAATAGCCCCAGGTGTACAAGCGTGTAAGCACATGGACTACTTGTGCACGACCTCTCCCTTGTCATCTTATTCTTGGCAAACTTCTCATGATCATAAGACGGGATGTGTTTTTTCTCTGATTTGGAGTTTTGTTTTTGTTTTTGTTGGCAATGGGGGGACCACTGGGGGGAGGGGTGGGAGCTCCCTAACACGGCCAAAGAAAGTCATGAAAACCATACTGTGCCATGGACCATCTGTGGCCTCAGCCGCCTCCACAGGCCCAGGATACATTTGGTTCCCCTTTGGGACCACAGACTTCCTGGAGTCTACAGTGGAAGTTATGGGCAACACCTCTGAAAAAACCCACATTCCCAACGTGTCTGCTGGGCTGCTGGGGCCTCTGGAGAGCATCCATTTGTCCTGGAACAAGAAGCCTCGTTTCTGGGAGAAAGCATTGCAGACCACAGCCTCTGTGAGAGTGAAGAATCTTCAGGCAGCAGGACCTCACCGAAAGCCAACCAGTGTTACTGAACGTCTAGTACACACTGGGTGCCGGCCGAGCGGGCTGAGCAAGCTCAGGTCTGGAAGAAGGAAGCATGTGGAAGGATGTGAGAGAGCCAGAGATCCTCAGCTCTTACACCCAGAAGATACTTCGGGACTACCCGGTCTCTCGGGCTCTCACCAGCACTGACTTTGCACGTAAGATGCACAAAGGGTCTCAGCAGTACCTTGTGCACCCCAGTGGTAGCTTTCAGGTCCTTAAACACAGTGTGAGTGACCACACTCCCAGGATGCCTGCAACCCTGCAAATGTCCTCCCGAGGCGGAGTAGGACTGTGGGGTCTATCTTCACGCAACAGGATGGGCAGTAGGAAGAAAGACACCAAGAGCTGAAAAATCACCCAAAGTGAAGCCTCTCAATGTAGGCATGAAGCTCAAGAGCCCTACAGTTCCCAGCACAGCCAGCGGCAGAGCTTGGATGCACATCACACGCTGGACAAGTTTCCACAGACCAGGAGGGTCTGCAACAGGAGGTGGGTACGGGAATGGACAGGAACCTGGAAAGACCTCATTACTCTCCACTATTGTCCCGTTAGCTCAATTCGGCCATTTTTCATTCTTCCATTTCTCCAAAGGCCCACATTCCCTGTCCCTAGAGCCCATTTTCTCACATTGCAATCTTGTCCAAGATGTTTAAAGACAGCAAATGGACCTGTCTACGAATCTATCAAGTTTTAGAAGGAAGGAAAGAAAGGGAAGGAGAGAGGCAAGCATGGGGTGGGGGGTGGGGGGAGGTGGGGCGGGGGGGGAGAAGAAAAGAGAAAGAGCATCTGGAAAAATCTTCCTTATGAAAACTATTTTGCTTGTCTAACTTCAAAATGCTCGTCTGGCTGTTGTCATTTTTGTTGTACGCAGAACTCTCAACACCGTATTTAATCCTTCTTTCCTAGTGTTTAAAATGAATCAGGGTCAGAAAAGAGGAGAAGAGGTCAATCAAACTGTGAGGGGGGATGTCAGCAAGTTGGCTGCCCTGGAAGAAGTCAAAGGTCCATGGCTTCATACAAGACAACTCAGAATTACAAGCCAGAGCTTCAAACAGATCAGAGGGCGTTTGCGGAGCCTCCTGGGTGCATTTCAAGCAATCAATCCTCCAGCCGGTGCCAGGAGCCTGGCAACAAGCAGAGAATGGAGGTAGTCTCCAAACCCTCTCCTTCCTCCCCTCCTTCTCTCCTCTGCCCCAGGCCCCCTGTCCCTAATGTGGTTGGCTTTCCTTTCTTCTTCTATATTCACAGCATGGGACTCAATCCTGTGCTAACTGCCCTGCGTCCTCGATTCTGTGAAGATACTTTGGTCAGATCACGATGCCAGGAGGGTAGGAATCAGAAAAGACAAGTGTCAGGGTGATGGGGGCTGCGAGAAGAGGTGACCTTGATCGTTGTCTGAGAAGAGAAGGCAATCAATGGCAGCCCCGGCCCGGAGCCCGTCTCCCGCCACACAGCACTTTCTTCTTCCCCACGGAGATGAGGCTGCGTCCTCCCTGCATGGGCTCACCGTGTGTACCGGAGCCTGATCAGACTCAGCCTGGCAAGCAAATCCTGCCATCTGGATCAGCTACATAACGTATGGGGCCCAGGATAAAATGCAAACATGGAGCGTCTGGTTCAAAAAGTGTTAAGAATTTCAAGACGGCGTTAAACGGAGTGTGGGTCCTTCTGAGCCTGGAACCCTGAGCACGAGTCAAGGTGGTTTAGTCAAGCCAGCCCTGCCTGCCATCTGGCATAATGGGGCCACTTTCCAGACCTATCCCAGACGTGCTTAGGGATCCTGTCACCTGGTCTGAAAGCTACTCGGCCCCTCATTCTGCAGGTGCTCACGAAACAAGGTGGGTAAGTGAGCCCATCCAAGCTGTCACCCAGTGTGCTCAGAGGTTTGAGGGTGAAGGAAGCCATATGGGGACCTGAATCAAGGTGGCTCCAAACATAGCAGCCAAGTTGCCTTTCCCAGACAAAGGTTCCCATTCACCACCAGCTCTCCATAAGAGTCCCTAGTAGGGCACCAGCAGGAGTCCACAAGGTCCCAAGAACACCCCGGGAATGGAACGTGGAGTCATTAGGTCCAAGTCCCAGATTTTAGAGCTCGGGATGGCCAAGCCCAGAAGGCATGTAACCAGGGCAAGGTCAAGTCCTCTTTACAGTTGGTTAAGGTGATTAAGATGATGTGTCTGCAGAGGGAGGTTGAGATAGAGTAAGTGAATGGGGGACACTGTCACATCCTCCCCCAGCAGAGCACTCTGTACCCCATGGCCTTGGAAGAAGTTTGACTTTACAGCAAGGCCGACCCCAGGACTCCCAGTGGCGCTGGCCTCCGTCCTAAGGGGCTGCAAGGGAGGAGGGGAGGCCATCTGTGGCAGGAGGTGACAGTGGGCGGCACTGTGGGTGATGGGGCTCAGCCTGTGGCAGGACCAGTCAGCACTCCAACCCCGGGAGGAAAGGAACCTGGTACCTGTGGAATTTCACCCTTCCTGGGAAGGTTCCACCAGGCCCTGCCAAGCCCACCCGTGCGCTCTCTGGAGAGCAGGCTGCTGTCTAGGAATTTGAAACTCCTTGGAGCCTGGCAGGGTCGGGAGGGGGCCCACTCAGCCCCTGGGGCAGGAGATAACTTTCCTCCATGGAAGAAGGACTTCTCAGGTATCTAATCCCTCTGCCAGCTCATTTCTCTCAGAGGGAGGGCTCCCCCTTCCACTGGATCAGAAACTGAGATTGGGTTTCTCCCAGGCCAGGCCCTCCGAGGGGGTGGGAGTCACAGCCCTGACCCGCAGACCAGGCCTGAGATGGCAGGAGGCCCCAGCAAGAGCCCGAGGCTGTGCCAGGGTGGGCTCAGGCGGGCTCCAGGCTGACCCGGCAGGGATGGGACGGATGAGGCCCTCTGGGACTGAAGATGTAGGCCCGCCCTCCCAATCACTTCCCACCGCCCAGGTCTGGGCTGACTCACTCAGGAGTGTTGATCCAGATGATGTCCAGGTGGCAATAGTAGACACACTCCTTGTCCTTGTAGGTGAAGCACGTACAGCGCCTCGCACGGCGGTGCACAGGACCCCCTTTGGACTCCTGCTCCTCAAACCGACCTGGTTCCTGCTCCTGCCCAAGGCGTCTGGGACTCGGACCCTGCACTGCGGTAGTGGCCACAGTCTCCTCGATGTTCCCCTCAGATCTGGCTGCAGGGGGGGCCCCAGGCACGCCGCTTCTGCCAGCGTCCCCAGGCTGGGGGCGAGGCACCAATCCTGCAGGAGGCAGATTGAGGAGCTCCTGAGCTCCTGAGTGTGCAGATCCTCCCCCCGACACACACACCTACCATTCCCAAAAACCTGGGGGAAGGGGACGACCAAAGTTTCTGCAAAGTTTGCAAGCTAGTTGCACTTTCTGTAAAGTCTCCAAACTCTGCCATACATTCTGAAAAGTTTGCAAAGCTATGTGCACAGTTTCTGAAAAGATTACAAGTTATGTGCATACTTGGTGAAAAGCTTGCAAGCTATTTTCCCTTTCTGCAAAGTCTGCAAGGTATCTGCACCCGTTGAGAGCTTTGCAATCATTTTTGCACAGTTTCTGAATAGTCTGCAAACTTTTTGAAAAGTTCCCAACTTCATGAAAAATTCACCAAGTCCACCGGGCCGGCCGCATCTCTGGCTCGCCGGTGGGCTGCAACCTCCAGAGCCCCCGGGGTAGCTGGCGCTCCGCTTTGGCCCCCAGCCCACCCCCAGGCGCCTCCAGGGTTGGCGAGCCCAGACCAGAGGTTGCTCCCCACAATGCACTCTTCCCCGCGCCCCCATCCCAGGGTCCTTTTGTGTACGCTGGCGCCGGGAGTGGCGCGCCGCCCCGCCCGCCTACCTGCGGCGGAGGTCACTGTGAGCCCGAAGATGAGCCAAAGCCCCGGCTCCATGAACCCCGATCGGGCGCCGGGGCACCGGGCCGGGAGCACGGACGCCTGTGGCCGAGAAAGGGCGCTGGGCCGGGCACGGCGGCCTCGCCCTCCAGCTGCGGGGTCCGAGGCCGGCGCTCGCTCGCTGCGTCCCGGGCCCCGGCCAGGAGTTGGCGGCGGCGGTCACACACTTGAGAGCGCGCTGCCCATCCCTGCGCAGGGCCGGCTGTGGGCTCGGGCTTTTCTGGCGCCCGCACCACCCCCTCGCCTCCCCGCCCCCCGGAGGGGCTGGGGCCGCCGCGCGGGGCCTTTGAACCCGGGGCGCGCCGGGGGTCGCCTCCCAGCGTCGGAGGGGGGTTAGCGGGGCGGCAGCGCAGCGGCCCGGGGCGCACCCAGCCGGGCGGGGGCGGGGGCGGGGGCGGCGCGCGGCGGGGGCGGGGGGGGCGCGGTGGGTGCGGTGCGGTGGGGGGACAGCTGCCCGAAGGCCACGCGCGCGCACACTCACACACATACACACATGTGCACACGCACACGCGCGCTCACACTCACAGCCCGCCGCCTTGCTGCCCCGGGACCTGCAGCTGCCACCCCAGAGCAATGCGAGCGATAAAAGGCTGCTGGAGGAGGCTGTTACCTTTTATCTCAGGGGCTATGGGAAAGCAGCATTTCTCAATGTTCACCTAATGACACCTTACCCTTGCACACATGGTCCTGCCAAGGTCCTGTGCGTACTTTACACTCGTGACTCACGGGCACGGGCAGCGGCTCCCTGCCTCTCCCCGGAGTTCAGAGCCAGTGGGTGTGGGCAGTGGCAGGGGGGCAAAGTCAACCCAGAAGCACGTTAGCGGTCTGGGCTACCCGGACTTGCTGCCAGCCCCCTGCACAGGGTGGGGACTGCAGTGGGAGGCCTCCTGGCATCCCCTCTGCAACCTTCAGGGTGGTTCAGGTGCAATGCGTGGAGGGCTCTCCCTGCTCACCTGAGTCTTGTCTTCTGCCCTGAGCAGCACAGAAGACAAGGGTTGCCTTATTTTGTTGTTACCAAGACCGTGTGCGCTGGGAACGGTATCTGGGTGCACAGGACGCGCGCCGGACAGATTTGTGATGAGCGGATGAATGAATGAAGGATTTGGCCCTGGGCTGCTGACCTCTGAGAAGCCCTGCAGGCCCCCAGAGGCCCTCCCTCACCAGAGTCCTCTGACCAGAGGGACAGACAAATACACAGAGGTGGGCCCCGGATGGCACTAGGCGGTCCCCGCAGGGCCAGCAGCTGAGCCTGCCAGCCTGTGCTGGGTGGGAGGTGGCTTTCCCAGGGAACCTCGGGCACCGCCAAGTTGTGGGGCGATAGACAGGCCTGAGGCCCTGGAGTTGCTCCATTCTCAGGGCATTTGAGGTCGACTTCACACACGTTCCCCAAATCCTTTGACGCTCCTCCCGTAGACTCCTCCCAGAGAAGGCGGCAGACGTCATAAAGAGGCCACAGCCCCACCTGGCTGCCTCCGCCGGACGCTGGTCCTCTGAGCACGGCGGCCATGCTGGGAGCAGGCCTGAATGAGCCCGCGCACGGAGGTCACACAGAGCAGCCCACATGGAGAGAATCCGACTCCTCCCAGCAAGAGCCGGCGCCAACCAACGACACATGAACACCTGGGCCCAGAGGCGACTGGAGCCCCAGCCTCCCAGACCTGCGGCTGAGGACTGGCCGGCCCCCTTCCCCGCGGCCCGGCGGAAGGCTGACCCACAGAACCCATGAGCGCTATAGGTGGTAGTTTGCACCAGTCACTGCTGGGTAATTCGTTACAACACCATGCGAGGTGAAGAGCACGCAAGCCCCTGGAACCGGGCTGATGGGGAAGTCTCTCCAGCCTGCCCCTGCCCCTTCCATCCTGCCCAGTCCTTGAGTCCAAGGCAAGGAGTGGGACGTGGAGACATCATCCTCCAGGGTGATTCATCACCAAGCAGGACATAAGCTCTGCAGGGGGGCCCTGCTTCATTTTTTTGTGCTCCATGCTTTGAAAATTAGAAAAACACCCAGGACTAGGATTATCTTCTGTTCCTGCCGGGCTAGAACTTGGATCTCTTCATCATTATCCCTTCCCTTAGAAATAAAATGCCCATCACCTACAAAAGAAGATGTTTTGGACTGAGGGGTGGCTGGAGAAAGAAAAAGTAACACTAACGAGCTAAAAAGAGGAAGGGGTAGAAGGTGGTTTTGGGGTGCGCCCAGATACAGGACGCATCAGAGCTGCTCAGGCCACTCACGGAGTCCGTTGCCTTCCACAGCTTGGACCAAAACCAGCACACCTGGGTGGGCACATCGGGAGGCATCCACACTGCGGGGGACCAGCCTGGCTCTGGCCCTCGCCTTAGAGTCTCCTCATCTAGTCAGCAGCAGGAAGTCTGGGACAGAGAACCCAGGATACAGGGCGCTGAGACCAGAGCTGAGAAAAGAGGCGACAGTCAGCTGGATGGTCGGTGGGGGCAGAATTTTAACTGGTCTTCAGCCAGGTCAGCAACCTGAGCCCAATGATTTGAGCAGGTATTCACCAGGACATTCAACAACATGTGCTCTCCTGTGAGAAAGTTCTCCCCTTTTCTGCTCTTCCTCGGTCCTTCTGACTGCTCCCAGGAGAGCTCCTGGATCGGGAATGTCTGCAGTGACTCTCATACAATCTTTCTTTTCCCGCTGAGAGACACAGGCCACAGGCTTGGAGGCCTCGGGCCAGCCACAGAATCCAGATAAGATTTCTTTCTTTCTTTCTCTCTCTTTTTTTTTTAACATGGTGGTAAAATATGTATAACACCAGATTTACCCTCTTAACCTTCTTCAGTGCCCAGGTCAGGGATGTTAAATATATTCACACTTGCACAGCCACCACCACGACCCCTCTCCACAGATAGCCCTTTCACCTTGTAAGACCGAAACACTGTCCCTATTAAACACTGACTCCCCGTTTCCCCCTCCCCGCAGCAGAACAGCCTTTTGTGTCTGGCTTATTTCACTTCACATGATGTCCTCAAGATTCGTTCCTGTTGTAGCAGGTGTCAGAATGTCCCTCCCTTCGAAGGCCGGTACTCCCTAGTAGGTATGGACCACACTTTGCTTATCCTCCGTTGATGGACGCTGGGTTGCTTCCATGTTTTAGCTGTTGTGAAGAATTCGGCTATGAACACGGCTGTGTGAATATCTCTTCCAGAGCCTTCTTTCAATCCTTTCAGGTTTATATCCAGAAGTGGATTTGCTGGATGACACGGTAATTCTGTTTTTGACTTTTTGAGGAACCTCCATACTGTTCACCACAGAGGCACCATTTTGCATTCCCGCCAACAGTGCACGAGGATTCCTTTTTCTCCACATTCTCACCAACACTTTTTTTTTCAATTTTTTAATTTTTTGATAGTAGCCATCCTAATGAGTGTGAGGTGAGGTGGTACAACTACTCATTGTAGTTTTGATTTGCATTTCCCACATGATTAATGATGTCGAGCATCTTTTCATGTGTTTATTGGCCTTAAGTATGTCTTCCTCAGAGAAATGTCTGTTCAAGCTCTTTGCCTGGTATTGAATCTGGTTGTTCTTGTTGTCATTGAGATTTTGTAAGATTTTTTTCATTGCATTTAATTTTATATTTATCTTTTATTTATGGCAAGTGGTACTGGTTTTCCATGTGTGGTGGTGAATAGAATTCCTTTCTAAATTAACTTATTAATTAATTTATTTAATTTTAAAAAAAGTAACCTAAGCTAAAATATGAAGTAGTCATTGTAAAGGTGGTTTGGAGACTTGGCAAAATCACAAAGCTGGTTTGCCCATAACTGAAATCTGGAAGAATCTCATTAAATTGGGCAAGGAGGAGGGGCAACATGGAGGGGAGAGGGAGGCAGGGGAGGGGAGGGAGGACAGGGGAAGGAGGACAAGGAGCAGAGCGTTTTGATTGCAAAATCGCTCAGGTGGAGGACCGTGGACATGAGCAGAGAGCTGTTCCTTGCACTGGGAAGGGGAAATCTCATCATTCTTGAAAGTAGCTCTTAAAAGAATCTGTGGGAATTAATAAAACGTTATCTATTTTGGCAACTTGAAGGTACAGAGGAACTTCGAAAATCCAAATCACTTTTCTTATAACAGGGACAAGGGCCAACAGACACAGGAGGATGCACCTCTCCACATCATGGTGCTGCCTCGGGAAATCCGAGGGCTTGCTCCCAGCGCTCTCATGGTTTGATCCAGCTCGTTGGGTGTGCAGAGCAAGGAGGACTTGAGAAAATCAGGAGTGGTCTCAGCGGCCTCCCCGTGTTTCTGTTGGGTTGTTTGTTCACTTCGTGGTGCACTGATTGATTCCTTAGCCATGACTTTGAAGGCCGCTGTGGGAAACACTGGTTATTTTTTCCCACCCAGCATCCCCACCCTGCCTTTTGGTTCTTCTTGGAGGACCCACCGTCCTTTGTCCATGTGGTCAGTGGGTCTGGGACTCCAAGGTGGGCTTGTGACTGAGATGTGGCTAATCCAAAGATCCTGTCTGCTTGGCCCCAGCGATCAGTTCAGGGCTGGGCAAGGTTAGACAAATCAGTCAATCTCAGGACTTTTGCCAAAACACTTGAGAAAGAAGTTCTCTATTCACTGGGATTGTGGAGAAGAAAGGAAATGTCCCTGAAGCTACTGGTCGCCACCTTGCCACCATGAAGAAAGACCCTGCCTGAGGCTGGACCCAACATGGGGGAAAGTGGAGTCAAGAGCTGGAGAGAACTGGGTTGGTGTCCTGTTTTGAGCCCCTGGATATATCTGGGCCTGAAATCCACACTATCCCTACGTTTTTCATTTGTAATAGCTCATAATTTCTTTTTGGTTTAAGCTTTTTTGGGATTCTGTCACTTTCGATGGAAAAAATTCTGGCTGGAACACTACCAGTCTTCCTGGGCTTTAGTCCATGCAGTGTGCAAAGGAAACAGACAGTTCACATGATTTGATGGTGAGCTGATGGTGAGGGTTTTAATCATTGTTTTGCCCTTGTGACAACTCAAAAAATCTTGTGCTATCATTATCCCCATTTTCTAGATGAAAAAAAAGGTTAACAATTATAGAGGCTCAAAAAGGTTGGAGTGACCGGTTCGTGGCCTCACAGCTATTAAAGTGACAAAGTCAGGATTCAAATACAGAATTTTCCAATCCCAGGGACAAGGTTCGCAACCAGTAGGCAGCTGCCTCTCAAACCCATACCCTGGGTCTATGATGATACTCATGTTCTTCTGTGCATCATTGACGAGTGCTCACCTCTCCATCTGTCTAGCTTCCTTATTCCCATAATTGCTGATGCCAGGTCACTTGAAAGACCGTGTCCCCTCTGCAGCAGGCAGTGAGTGGCCTCGTTCCTTCTCCTCGATCCCCCCTTCACTGTCCCTGCCATCAAATGCACCCAGCTGAGGAGAGATGTATTGGGACTCGTGTGGGCCTCTGCCAAGTGCATGGCAGGGTCCTTCTGCTGATCTTCCAGCTACTTCTTCCAAACCGGCAGATGTGCGGCTCTTTGTGCCTCTCACTTAATTTGTGATTCAAAATCCAGCTGTTAAGAATATTGTGATTTATCTAGAGAAGCATCGCCTCAAGTTGCCTCTTCATGTGCTTTGTGACTCTTTTGAAGATTGTTTTCTTTTAAATTTAAGGGATTTAAGTAAGAGTAACATAATACATTATGTACTTTTCCATTATCCTGGAGTTTCCTCCTCCCACCCAACCTATCCCAGCGGAACCCTGGACTTGCTCAGAAACCAGATAATTAAGCACTTTTCTATGTTATCCAAGTCCTAGCTATGCGCCTTCTCGTCAGCATGGGGCTCATTGTAAGACGCACTGCAGGAGGTACAAGGCTCCAAATTCCTTACTTTAAGAGTGACATAAATTGTATATAAAGTTCCCAATGAAATAAAATTATCACAATGCATTCCAAACTTCAGCCCTGCCAATTACATGTGTTGAAGGGCTAAAAGAAATTGGGTTGATCCCCAAAAAAAGAATCTGACAGTGAGTCTAGCAAAAACTGTTGACAAGAGCTGCAGAGTTTCTCCTGTGTTTGCTGTTGCTACCCCCTTCAACATCCTGTTCCTCCAGGTCTGGACTATATCTTCCGTTGAGAAACTATGTCTCCCCACGTTCTGTGTAGCTTGTGTGGGGCTCCAGGGCAAGATTTATGTCTGTGGACTAACCAGAGCATCGCATCACCTTTAAAATAAGCAGACCTCCAGAATTATAATAAATTCGTGTGGTTTTAAGCCATTGAGTTTGTGGTGGTTAATTACAGCGGCTGAAGGAAATTAACACAACCTTGAATACAGTGATTTGTTGGAGGACGGGGCTGTGAGCCAAGCCTGGCCCCATCAGAGCAAAGAGATTCGGTTCTGGGACTCCGAATGTTTTTCCATGCAGCTGCTGAGAGGACCAGAGGGACTTGCAAAGGTGCTGGCAGCCATCTTGTCCCCATGAGGGGAAAGTCCGTCCAACACAGAGAGAGCAAAGGTAGAAAGCAGCAGCAGGGAGCTGAGACTAAACGTTAAGCCCCTGGATCCAACATGGCACCCTGGACTTTTCACATCCACCCACCAGTAAGTACATTCCCATCTTTGTCCGAGCCAGTTCAAATGAGGATTCTGCCACCTGCGGTCAAAAGCATCCTGATGTTTTGGCTCAACTTACTGCAATGGCGGCTGGTGCAGAGGTAAGGGGTTGCAGTATCCACTGGTGAAAGATGTGTCTGCTGGTGGTTGTCCCCAGAACAGCGGCAGGACGGGCATGCCGGTTGACCTGGTCAGGGGATGGCAAGTGCTACCAAAATAAACGTTTAAACCTTGTCCAGAAAATCGGAGTTTCCACACTTCTCACAGGCAAGACGCGAGTGCTCTTTCAAAACCATTCTTGTGGCAGCAGAAACGGCACAGCATGGAGGGGAGGGAGGGCCGTCCTGAAGCAGCATGTTAGACGGCCATCAGATGGGACCTCACGGCTGCCTGGCACAGCGACATGCCACGGAGGGACCGGTTCCCGAGGGAAGGGCGCAGAGGCTCTGTCTTCAACAGCATCAGCCCTCGGAGGGAGCAGACTGAGTTTGAGAATCTCTGTCCTACACTTCAGGGCCTGCCTTTCAGGTTTTTCTTCAGTGATGCCTCCAGCTCCTTCCTTTCCCAGCACCCGTCCCAAAGGATCCCCCAGCCAGACCACTCACACACATACACAGACCCTCTCCTCTTATCTCCAACATGTGTGCTTTTAGCGGGCGCCTTCTGCGCCTCCCTAAGATGGGAATGCCAGGCATCCTAGCAGATTCATGGGAGAGATGCTTCTGAGCAAGTTAAGTCAACACACCGCAACACACCTGCTTGTTTTACCCACCTTGAAGTAGCCTTCACTCTTATCAGAGGAATTTTTCACAAAGTGTATCCTTCTAGAGCTCCTAACGTGGTGAGTTCCTGTGTCCACCAAATGCAACCAGTCGCTGGATTTGGGAGACTTGGTTCCAGCCACTATCAAATAGTAGCTTGATCGGCTTGCAGAATAAAAATATTCACAAAAGCACTCCTCCATTCCCTCCACCTCTGCATGAATCCTATCCAAAGCCACTTCAAAACCCAAATGCTGCCCCTTCTAGAAAGTTCTACCTGAGCTTGTTTAAAGGAAATACCTCCTGGCTCTCTTATAGCCGCTTACAGCCTCTGCAGACTTGTAGTAAAGCATGACGGTAACACTCACGGGCTTTGAAGCCAAATAGACCTGGATGGAAAGCCTGACTACCCGACCCTTGCTAGCTGTATGACCTTCGCCAAGTCACCTCACCTCTCTGAGCCTTACATTTTTTTATCTTTGAAATGGGGATAATGGTAGTAACTACCTAGTAGGGTCGCCGTATGGATTAAATGAGAGAACGTAGGTGAAGTATTGACTATAGGGCCTGACACAAAATCAGTAAGCATTGAATAAATATTACCCAGCTATAGTAGTGGTTGTGGTTGTAATTGTACACGTACTTTTCTCTCCTGATAGATCGGAAGTCTTTGGGAGGGGGGTGTATTTGTTATCTACAGCCACAGTAGTGTGCATCACAAACATCCCCCAAACAGTACCGATGGTGAACGAGAGCATTTGTTGGCTAAGCAGCTCTGAGATCTTGCCAGGCTTGCTGGCAATCAGCTGGCTGCTGGGGGATCCCAGTTGACTTTGGGCGGGACAAAGAAATAACTCAGCTCTGCTCCATTTCTCATCCTCTAGCAGGTCATCCCAGGTGTGTTCTTCCCATGGCAGTGGGAGGGGCCCCAGAGAGAGAACACCCAACACACAGACCTTTCTCAGGCCTCTGTCCATACCGCATCTGAGAACATCCCATTGGCCAAAGCAACTCCCACGACCAAGCTCTTGGGCCTCGGGGGGCACAGCAAGGTTATGGGGTCAAGGGCTTGGTAATGGAGCTGTAAAGAACCGGGCCCATTAAAACCTGCCCCACACAGCGACTGAAATCCTACAACGCGTATGAAATGGCACCTTGATCCTGAGGAATCTGTACACCTTGGCTGACTGGAATAGGAACTGGGGCCCCAAACCGAAGTGGCAAAACATCAGAATCTGCAGCAATCAATTCATTGTCATTGAAGTTTGGGGCCGGGGGGGGGGGCGGGGGGGGTTGCAGTTTCCTCACGCGACTTGCTTCGTTCCCTTACATGGAAATATTTAAGCTTTTGTTACCAGGGTCAGAGAAAAAATATCTGTTGGGTTTGCCTACATTTTGTGGTGTGTCCCTCCTTGCTCCTCCCTATCTCGGTCTCCATCACACTTGGGGACCGTCCAGACTCGGGGGAGAAGTACAGAAACGAAGTGCAGGAGAGAAGTGAAAACACATGGCGTGAAGGAGGGGCGATGGTCAGGGAGTGGGGAAAGGCAGGACAGAATCCTACTCAGGATTCCCCAATTCCAGAACTTTCCAGAAGTTAGAACAAGGAATGGATTCCTCAGAACCTCCCGGGTTATAGCTCAGATGCATTTCCTTCTGAAAGAAATTTCACAATCCGGGTTTTTTAATGAGCTCCACATTTTCTCATGTAGGCGAGGTTTCTTTCTAAAAGACAAGAGAAGCCCCTCAGCAGGACACCAGTTAAACAAAAGAGCAATGCTGTGGGGTCTGGAAGTCATAACTCAAGTTCAGAAATGCACAGAGGGCAGGGTTTGACCTGATACCTTCCCAGAGCCAGAGAGCAGCCAGCTCTCCTGCCCAAACGCGGGCATGGATGGGGGAAGAAAGAAATCGTGAGACTTTTTTTTTTCAACCTTAGGATTCAACTCTTAGTTTCCAGGAATGTCAACTGGTAGCACAGAGAAAATACATTTAGAAGGGTTCTCAGTTTGTTCCTTTATTCGCTCCACAACTTTCTGATGAGCCCCCATCAGGAGGAGCCCGACTCTACCCTAGACACGGCTGCCAGCACTGCGAGCAAGGGGCGCGCCTCCGTGATGCGCACATGCGGTTGGCGGGCAAGACAATAAGTAATAAAAACACAAATAATGGGGGCGCCTGGGTGGCTCAGTTGGTTAAGCAACTGCCTTCGGCTCAGGTCATGATCCTGGAGTCCCTGGATCGAGTCCCGCATCGGGCTCCCTGCTCGGCAGGGAGTCTGCTTCTCCCTCTGACCCTCCCCCCTCTCATGTGCTCTCTCTCATTCTCTCTCTCTCAAATAAATAAATAAAAAATCTAAAAAAAAAAAACCCACAAATAATTAACTAGTGTGACTGGGGGCTGGGACAAGCGCCATGAGGAAAAATGCATGAAGGGAGGGCTCGAGAGTGACAAGAAGGGCAGGGCGAGGGGCCCCATTGTGAACGGAATGCAGAGGGAGGTTAGCCGAGGCCCAAGGAGCTGAAGGCGGCCAACCCGCACAAAGATGGTGGAGGGTTCCAGACAGAGGGAACCGCGTGCAGGATGAACGTGGCGAGGCCCAGGGACAGCGACAAGGCCAGTCTATCGGTTACTCTTCACAGAGTCATCTGACCTCCCTTAGACCCCAGACCAAGGCCGGTTCGCTCTCCTGGCCTCTCAGGCTGGGAAGACCCAGGACTGATCCTTTACAGCGTTCTCCAGAATTGTGACAAAATGCCTATTTCTGGGATGATCCAGTGAGTGTCTGTGCCCCAGAACCATGACATTGCCAGAAGGCACTGACCAGGTCTCTCTGCTCACTGCTGTGGCCCAGTCCCTGAACACTTAGGAGATGCTCCACAGGCATACTCAGGCCTTCCCTCCATTCTCTCATTTAAATCTCACAACACCCCTACCCAGCGGGTACTATCATTATCCCCATCGCACAGATGAGACTCAGGGAGGGGAAATGACGTTCCAAAGGTCACATAGTTAGGGTGGGGAGATTCAGAACTTTAATTCCAGCCTGTCTGACTCTAATTTGTTCAGGGATGGGCACGGCACCCCATCAGAGCTGGCAACGTGCCAGGCAACATTTGCCTCGGCTTCTGGAAAGAAGGGCCATCATCCCCCGCTGCGGAGACTGAGGTTGAAGGCAATGCCACGCAAGACAGAATGGAGACAGACTGAGAGAATCAGGTCCACAGTGACATCATCTGAGGCACTGGATCAAGCCCCACCTGAATCAGACATGCATCTGGACAACCAAGTCTTTATGTTCGAAGACAACACTAGTCTGTGTCTTTCACTTACAACATCAACATTTTCTGATTGGTCATCACTATCACTACTGGGTTATTGTTTCACAGAAAAAACTAAGACATAAATATGCATACATTTTGTCAGAGCTGGTTACACTTCATTTTTTCTAGAAAGGTCACTACTGCTTGCATCCCCTCCCATGTTCTCCAACCTCAGCAGCCCAAAGTTCCCCAGGGTAGAGCAGCCATCCTCACTCCCTGCTGAGGCCACCACGGCCCCAGAAGGAATGAGATGCCGAGAGATGCGTATACTAGGAAAATTCTGAGTCGTGTTGGCCTGTTTTCTTTTTTTTTTTTTTAAAGATTTTATTTATTTATTTGAGAGAGAGAGAATGAGAGACAGAGAGCATGAGAGGGAGGAGGGTCAGAGGGAGAAGCAGACTCCCCGCCGAGCAGGGAGCCCGATGCGGGACTCGATCCTGGGACTCCAGGATCATGACCTGAGCCGAAGGCAGTCGCTTAACCAACTGAGCCACCCAGGCG
>NC_138378.1:3571004-3587315 GCF_054177405.1 Leptonychotes weddellii
TTTTTTTTTTAAAGATTTTATTTATTTATTTGAGAGAGAGAGAATGAGAGACAGAGAGCATGAGAGGGAGGAGGGTCAGAGGGAGAAGCAGACTCCCCGCCGAGCAGGGAGCCCGATGCGGGACTCGATCCTGGGACTCCAGGATCATGACCTGAGCCGAAGGCAGTCGCTTAACCAACTGAGCCACCCAGGCGCCCTGGCCTGTTTTCTCAAATGTGTGAATAAGCGGCTAATTCATGCCAAATGCTCAAGCCAGGTACTGTCGAGCGATAGCAGTGACATCCACAAGATCGAGACCATCAATCACCAGCAACCAGGGAGCAGTATGCTTGGTGTCCAGGGACATGCAGAAATGCAACGCAGTCTTTGCACTTTAGAAACCTGTGACTTGCCGAGGAGATGAAGAAAGAGGCGGGGAATCACTAGAGCACAAAGCCAGACAGGTGTGATGAAGGGCTAGGGGTGTCCTGCGGTCTGTAGGGTGGCGGGCATTCACAAGAGGCGAGGCCAAGTCCGAGCACGGCCTGCGGACCTGCAGTACAGCGGACCCATCACACACATCCTTCAGCCCAGAGCCTGGCATTCCTCTGCCACCACTCACTTAATATCTTTTACTCCATACCTTTTCTCCTCAAAATTCTTACTTTAGAAAGAGACGATGCCAGTAAACAAATGGAAACCAGTTTCAAGCGCCATGAAGAGAAAGTCACTATAAATTTAAATAAAGGAAAGCGCAAAACACCCTCATCAGAATCTAACCAGGTATGATTGTGTGCCGAAGGCTCTGAGCTCTTGGCTCTCCCTCTCTTTATGCAAAAAAAAAAAGTTAGTCATCATTAAGAAGGTGTTCAAGGCGGGCGCCTGGGTGGCTCAGTCGGTTAAGCGACTGCCTTCGGCCCAGGTCATGATCCTGGAGTCCCGGGATCGAGTCCCGCATGGGGCTCCCTGCTCAGCGGGGAGTCTGCTTCTCCCTCTGACCCTCCCCCCTCTCGTGCTCTCTGTCTCTCATTCTCTCTCTCACAAATAAATAAATAAAATCTTTAAAAAAAAAATAAAAATAAATATAAAAATAAATTAAAAAATTTAAAAAAAATCACCTTTTAAAAAAAAAAAAAAAAGAAGGTGTTCAAGGTATGTGGTCTGCAGAGAGACTGTCCTGGAGGCGATCAGGATCAGGGCAGAACTAGGGAGTGGCCTTATCATGGGGGGATTAGTGTCCATGCGGTGGCCCCGCACCTCCTGAATCGTCCCCCGTGCGGCACTGGAACTCACCTGCATGGTTGCTACGCGCGAGGGAGGGCACCAGCCTCCCAGCTCAGGTTCAGATGCCGCTCAGCACCCTGGCTGTGAGCACCTGCTCAGCTCTCCAAATCTCTGTCCTCCTTGGAGAAACAGTGACAGCAGTGACACCCAGCTGGCTCACCGTGCCGTTGGGAGGATTCTAAGTGAGACCATCTATCTACGCAATGATACACGCATCTTAACTCAACAGCTCTGTGCTGGTACTATTTTTGCTGCAATTCTGATGATGACGAGGGTGACCTTGGAGCCCCTCGAGGGGAGTGGCCCCAGCTTGCTGGAGGCTTATTTATCCATCACATACTCTGAGTGCTTCCATGGCCTCAGACACTGTGCTCATAGCCACTGTCCCTTTGGTTCAGCTTATCCTTTAGCAGGGGAGACAGCATGAGCCCCAACAAAGGTAAGGTGATGGCTGTGACAGTGGCCGCAAGGCTGAGCTCAAGGTGTTGGGACGGGGCAGTCCACCCACGCCTGAGACTCTGAGAAAGCCCCCAGAGAAGGTCCCTGGTGCTGGTGAGGGGAGAGCAGGGAGGAGGGAGTGCACGCAAGTGAGCAGGTCTGGGCAGCCGATGGGAAGCAGCTACAAGCACGTGCTGAACCAGGTCTCATCAGGGTTCCGGGGATTTCCACCCAGCCTCCCTCTGTGCAAAGGCTGACGGGCCTCCCAGCGCGGGCTGATCATCGGTGAGGGTGCGGCCAGACCAGTCTGCGGGCTGTTCATCCCAAAGGGCTGCCGGGGTGTCACCCAGCGGTTGCCCAGGAGAGGTGCTGCCTCTACCCTCCACTCCCCTCACCCCGCGAACCTTGCTTCCCCCTCCATGGGCTCCTCACTACTGCTCAGCTACAGAACCTGAGGCCAGGCACTCCCAGACACGGACCATAATGCAGCCCCAGAGTCACTCCTTTTGCCAAGTGTAGGAATTACTGATAACGTGAGAACTTTGATGTATCATGTCTGCTTCAAGGAGACTTGGGGCCACTGCAGGAGACAGCCTGGAGACAATTCTGGAAGACAGTCCAGCTCAAAACCAACTACTTTGGCTCCCCAAATGCAGTTTGGAGCAGCTTACCACCACAATACTAACTGTGGTGCAAACACGGGCGGGATGCAATTTACCCTCCACGTGGCCAAGTATGAACCCCGGTGTGTGGGTGTCTACAGAATCCTATACAAATCATTTGTTATGATTAAAAGCTATCATTTATTGTCTCCGCTGTGTGCCAGGCACCACGCTAAGCTCTTTCCATATCTCATCTCATTTAATCTTTCTGTCAACCAGGGAGTAGGTACCCTTATGATCCCTTTTCACCATCAGGGAAACTGAGGCACAGAGAGATTAAGTAACTGGCCTTAGGGCCTAAAGCTCAAAACAAATGGAGGTCCTCGGCCAGAACTGAGCTCTGACACCACATCCAGGTTTCCCATCACATCTCATGCTTCCTTGTCTATGGTAGCACGTCCTTGCCCTGGCGTGTCCCCTGTGATAGAAGGGGAGGCTCCCTGAAGATGAGAAGGTGAGGTCCATGTCATTATCACCTTCATATCCTCAGCCTCTCTCAGTACCTGGCTGGTGTTGGCATCCAACTAAAGCTCATCAAATGAGTTTGCTGAAGTGAGCTGACATCTACCAATATGGCAACCAGGAATGGCTGGTTTGGGAATGTGCTCTAATATTGAGGGTTTATGTCAAAGGGAAGGGAACCCAACCTGTTCTCTAGAGGAGAAGGAAGGAATTCTCTGGCCTTGGGGACCTGTGTGCCTGTTTCCACCAGGAGCTGACTTGCCATGTTCACCATCTTGGGAGCAGAGGCTGGGAACATGCCAGGTGGGATCAACAGGACCCTTTGGCAAGGCCACCAGACTTTATGAGGGCTCTCCAGCTTCCACCTCCTCCTCAGTTCCCCTATTTGCTCAGAAGCGAGGCAGGCCACCCAGGGGGCAGCCACAAGGCTGGGAGCCAATGGGGAAAGCTGAGATGCCACTGGTTTCTATGTAAGCCCGAGGGTTCTCAACCACCTCCCCAGACTGAGGTCTCTCCAGGAGATAGAAGGTGGGTGAGTCACAACTTTAGATACTTAAAAAGCATGCACATGTTCTCTGCAAACAGCCATGTTATTTGCTGGGGCTGGTGGGCCTGTTGGTTCATCTAATACGCACGTGTGTGTTCAACACAGATGCCTAAGAGCAGCCTATCCTCTTTGGAGCTACACGGCCTGGGAGAGAATGTTCCTTGATCACTGTGGGCTTGTTAAGTAAGATGCTCTGGACTGGAAAGAAGAGAAGGAAAACAGGAAAGGGAAGGGCAGAGGCCAGGATGGGGCAAGGAGCAGACCAAGGAAGTGTGAGCTCACAGGTCCCAGCCAACGGCATCCAGGCATCAGTGGGTGATGGGGGCACAGGACAGCCAGAGATCAAGCAAGATGGAAACCCCAGACCCCTGAAAAAGAGTCTCCAGACAGCAGAAGAAAGAACGGAAAAGGGCAGAAGTCTTGCCAGCTCCCAGGGTCTCAGAAGATGCACTCTGAATGCTGTCATAGGCTTGCTGGTGGCCTGGAGCCCCCCATTTTCTCCTCTGTTCACAAGGTGAGAAAATATGAGGCCTGCAAGACCAGAGGCCTTCTCTGCCTTTTATCCATCCATCTACCCATTTGTTTGTTCAGCAAATCTACTAAAGACCATCCAGGACACAGGGACTGTCTTTGGCACTAAGGAACAAAGTCCCAGCCCTCAAGACACTTGTAGTTCTGTTGGGGGAAGACAGGGAAGAAAGAGATCAATAACAGGGAAGAACATAATTAGACTGTGGAATAAACTGGAAGGAATTGTGAGGCGATACTGAGTAGCTAGGGAGACCATTCACATTGGTGCTGCCAAAGGCCACTCTTAGTAGCTAGCTGATTTTGGAGTGGACCCCCGGATGGGGGGGGGAGGCAGATACTTACAGATCTGGGGGAAGGGTGTTCCGGGAAAGAAAAGAGCCAGTGCAAAGCTCCCAGAGGGGTGGAATCGAGCTTGGCATTTGACAAACAGAAGGAGGGACAGAAGGATGAAGGAGAGCGCACTAGGTTTCTGTAGCTGCTGTAACCAATTACCACAAAATTAGTGGCATAAAACAACAGGAATTTATTATCTCACAGAAGTCTGAAATGAAGCTCTGAAGGCTCTAGGGGAGACTCCTTCTGGTGCCTTCCAGATTCTGGCAGTTCCAGAATGGGGCAGTGTAGCTCCCATTGGCTCGGCCCTCACTCTGCCCTTCTCTTCCCTGTCCACTCCTCCCTCTCCTCTTATAAGGACACGCAGCATTGGATTTAGGGCCCACCCTAATCCAGAATGAGCTCATCTCTTAAGTACATCTGCAAAGATCCTTTTTCCAAATAAGGTCACATCCACAGGTTTCATGTGGACCTATATTTAGAGGAGGGTCACCATGGAACCCACTACAGTCTGGCCCCCGGCTCCCCAAATTCACATCTGTCCTATACGCAAAGCACACTCACCCCAACCCAAATTCCTCAAAGTCTCAGCCCATTACAGCATCAACTCTATGTCTGAAACCTCATCTAGGGGCACCTGGGTGGCTCAGTCGTTAAGCATCTGCCTTCAGCTCAGGTCATGATCCCAGGGTCCTGGGATCGAGTCCTGCATCAGGCTCCTTGCTGCTCCCTCTCCCTCCGCTGCTCCCCCTGCTTGTGTTCCCTCTCTCTGTCTCTCTGTCAAATAAATAAATAAAATCTTTAAGAAAAAAAAAAAAACCTCATCTAAATATCATCAGTTCAAAAGTCCCCAATCTCATGATCTACATCATCTAAATCAGGGATGGGTGAGACATTGGCTATGATCCATCCTGGGGCAAAATTACTTTCCACCTGCAGATGGTGCCCCAGGAAACCGGTTATCCGCTCCCTGAATACAATGGTGGGATAGGCACGAGGTAGACATTGCCACTTCACAAGGGAGAGACGGTGAGAAGTACAGGGGTCGCTGACTGCATGCAGGTTAGAAACCCAGCAGTGCCAAGACCATTCGGTTTTAAGGCTGGAAAGTAACCCTCTGGGGATCTGGGCTCTGCCCCTGGGCCCTCTAGCGGCATGTAGAGAATAGACCGTAGGGACCAAGATCAAGCAGGGAGATCAGTTGGGATGCTTGTATAGACCAAACAGGACATGCTGGTGGTTTAATGGGGATCATGGTGGCAGGAGTAAAGAATCGTGATCAGATTCAGAAAATGTTTTGGGGGCAGAGCCACTGGATTTTGTGATACAGAAATCCCCCCTTATCTGTGGGGGATGTGTTCCAAGAGCCCCGCTGGATGCCTGAAACCGCAGATAGCACCGAATCCTATCCCCACTTTTTCCCATACATACATACCTACAATAAAGTGTAACTTACAAACCAGGCATGGTAAGAGACGAATGGCATCGGTAAGGAAATGGACCAATAACAACAACATACTGGAACAGCATTTATGTGTATGTGGCTTCTCTCATCATCCTCCTGTGCTGTTGTCCCCTCTTCTTGCAAGGATGTGAGACAAGGACCTGCCTCCATGATGAGATGAGCGAGGTGAGTGACGCAGGCATGTGACGCGCGCGGGGCTTCTGACCACTGCACGGGGATCGCCCACAGGTCACCGGCCCCTTGAAAAGCTAGACTGCGGATAGAGGCTCTGCTGTTCTCAATGTGAGAGGGAGGCAGAAGCATGATGAAGAGGACACAGAACGCCTTCCAGGATTTTGGCTTGAAACCCAGTCCAAGGGGACGGGGGTGGGAGTGCTGGGGATCCAGGGAGTTCTGAGCAAAGGGGACGCCACACACACAGTCCACAGAGGGAACTGGAGGGCCGGCAGCCCCTGGTGCCCTCAGACCAGAAGGCCTTTCCTTGAGTGTTCAACCACGTCCTCTTTTATTCCACACTTCAACTCGGTTTCAAACTCAAAGCACGTTTCCCAGACAAGAGTCCTGGGGATGAAAGAGAGAAAAGTTCTTCTCGAAGGCTGACCCCGTAACCCTGAGTCCTGAGAGGGCCTACCTCCAGCTCTGCCCGCCCCCACCCTCTGGTGGAGGCACTGCGTTAGGCTGGGCCGCCGCAGCCCCCCTCCGAAAGCCCCCCACACGGGCCCCAGGCATCGGCTCTGTGACCCCCTCGTTCTCACCAGCACTGTCTCTCAACAACACCTTGGTCGTTAACGACTCAAAACAATCCTGGAGTCTGTTAACATCCCTGCTCTGAACTGATTGAAGACAAAAGGAAATGACAAATGAAAACCTTTGGAAAAACAGATTAACAAGAAAAAGTACAAACAGTACACATACTTCACACTTCAAGGAGACCAGGGGTGGCTCTGGGCTGCCTTCCCTGCATGTAGAACAGCCAGGAGATGCTGGGATCTACCATAGTTTAGTTCTTGCTTTCATTTTCTCCCCAAATGTTCCTTATTAGGGATGTCTGATAATATAAGTGATCTCAGGAGCGTCCTATAGCAGAACCTTAATAAGATAAACTTTCCACTTCCTGGGCACCTGCTAGACATTGACATGTAGTATCTATAATACACAGCAGTAAGAAAGGTCATTTTATCCCCATTTTACAGATGAGCAAACTGAGGCACAGAAAGGCTCAGAGACTTAGCCATGGTCTTACAAAGGGGATGGTTGGGTCTGGAGATTTGAACTTGGGAGTTGTCAGCTGATGGGTTGCATTTATAGCTTTTGGGATAAGCTCCCCTTGGAAATAAATGTGGATTGAGAAGACACCTGGAGACTGAGATGTGAGGTGATCCAGAGTTTAAAGCTGGAAAGAGGAAGGAGATTCAGAAGAAGGGACTGAAAACAGAGCCCAACTGTGATCCCCCACCGGACCACTGACCTCCACTGATAATCGGAGGGAGGGTCCAGAGACCAGTGGTCATTCCCATATTTCCAACACCATTTATCCACTGGCTCACCTGTTTGCTCAACACTTGAGAAGTAAGCAGTGGGCAGGGCAGTACCAAGGTGCCTACAGGCCAGAGAAGGAGGCTGGCTATACCAAGTCAATAGGATATTGCAAAGCCGGCCTTCAACATGCCCAAGAGCAGCAAGTTTCAAAAAGGGATCAAGGTAGACCCACCCACCATGTCACTCAGGTATATGCACACCTGACTACATTGGTCAGAGAATCCCAATAAATAAAAAAGAAGGCCACCAGGCAACACCAAGACACAAAACAATAAGAAAATCTGGGCACTGTTCTGGAGAAGTTTCTAATCTAGTGGAACAGCTAGGCAAGAACCAAAATCACCCAGACACTGTGAAAACATGGCAAATTCAAATCATACATAAATACGGTAAAAGTTACTAATGACAAGCCCAGGGGAAAAAACCTCCTATATATACTCAAATGATTTTTGGCAAGGGCACTAAGACCATTTAATGGGCAAAAGAGTTTTTTCAACAATGCTGGAAAATCGGGTGCAAGGGAATAAAGCTGGACCCTTATGTATCACCATGTACAAAAACGAACTCAAGATGGTCTGAAGACCCAAACAGAAGAGCTAAAACTGTAAAATTCTTAGAAGAAAATATGAGGGAAACGCTTCATAGCATTGGGTTTGGCAATGATCTCTTGGATATGACACCAAAGGCTCAAGCAACAATGAAAAAGCAGACAATTTGGACTTCATCACAATTAAAAACATTTGTGCGTCAGAAGACACCACCAACAGAGTGCAAAGGCAACACACAGAACACACAACACAGAAAAAAGGGAGGAAAGATCCGCAAGTCATGTCTCTGATAAGAGATTAACATCCAAAACATGCAGAGAATCCTCAACTCTACAACAAAAAAGCAAACAGATTCAAAAATAGGCAAAGGACTTGAAGAGACATTTCTCCAAGCAAATATACACATGGTCCATAGGCACGTGCCAAGATGCTCAACATCACTAATCATTAGAGAAATGCAAACCAAACTCACGAAATATCAATTCATGCCCATTAGGATGGTTACTATCAGAAAAACCAGGAAATAAGGATCGGAAGCAGGGATGCATACAGATATTTGCACGCCCACGTTCATAGCAACACTGTTCACAAGAGAAGAGCCAAGCGATGGAAGCAACTCTAATGTCCACGGGTGGCTGAATGGATGAACAAAATGTGGTCTACACAAAGGAAGATTACTCAGCCTTAATGGGGGAAGGGTACTCACCCCTCTGCAACAGGATGAACTCTGAGGACATAGCACTGAGAGAAACAAGCCGGTCACATAAGGGCAAATACTGTAGGATTCTGTTATCATGAACTCCTTGGGGTCGTCAGATTCCTGTAGACAAGAGTGGAATGGTGGGTGCTGGGTAGGGGGGGCGGGGGTTGGGATGCTGTGGGGGAGGGGGAGTTAGTGGTTTAAAGGGGGCAGAGTTTCAGTTTTGCAAGACGAAACAGTCCCAGAGATGGGGGTTGGGGATGGTCGTACAGCGACATCGATGTACTCAATTGACCTGTACACTTAAAAATGATAGATTTTATGTTCTGTCGTTTTCACCACAGTTTAAAGAAATACGTTTTTTAAAGAGAAGGAAAAAGCTCCCCTCCCCCACCAAACAAGTTCCTGCTGTCAGTAGTGACCAAGTGAGGGGGTGGGAACCCTTTAGTCTAGACCAGAAGGGCAGAGAGGGAACTCCCATGAGTCTTTGAAAGAAGGGGCAAAGGCCCATCATTCCTTCTTCTCCTAGCCCCTCTACAAAGCATAGCTGGTCTGCAGTGACCCGCTCCGAGTCTTCCACCCACTCTTGGAAGGGCAGTAAAGCCCAGCGTGTGACCTGGGAGGGGCCCTTAAACACGATCCACAGACTGCTGCCACTGTGATCTGGCCACAGGGTGCCCGGTGCAGAGCGGGACACTTGGAAGGTGACAGTAACCCCTGTGAGCGATGGGCCGGGTTGGCTGCAGTTTCTCCAAAGTCACCTGCAGGGAGGTCCGACGGAGCTGGGGGATTCAAGATAATAAAAGTTTCGAGGGAAAGAGGTGCTCTGAATCCCTTATAACATATTCTAGGAGAAAGGACCAGGAAGGGGAGTCACACGACAATGACATGAGCAGGGATGAAGCCGGGTGTGGCCGCAGGCTGGACAGCCAGCATCGGCACTCCGGAAATGAGGGCGGAGGCGGCCCAGACGTGGCTGCGACCCAGACGGTCTGAATGACACAATTTTTCTATAGAATAAACTCTTCCTTCCTCTGGGCAGAACATCAAAAGCCTGGGTCATGTCTCAACGATGCTCAGAGGCTGGCTCCCTGGGAGGAGGGGTCTCTGTACACGGAGGTGAGGAAGCGCTCTCATTGCCCCCCATGCCTTGAAAAGAGCAGCGTCGATGCCCATTTGTGATGGAGATTCTCTCCTTTGCGCGGGGTCACCTGAATTACAATGTACAAACTTGCCTGGCCCTTGAACAGAACCAGGCTCTTTTGGACCAGTTTCTCTACCAAGAGGAGTTTTGATGTCAGATCCCAATAGTTAGATAAATGAAGGCTTCCATTCCAGCCTGGGCTTTGTTTGGAAAGAGATGCACTATTTAATGACATTTTGGAAAATATTTCAAATTAAAGATTCTTGTGATGTTCAGATAGAATAAAGAGTAAATTGCCCTACAGAGTCATCAGTGACAGGAAACAAGATTATTCACTATTTGCACAGGTTTTGTTCATTTGTTTGTTTGCCTTCAATATTTATTCTGTATCAGTCTTTTAGATTTTCTTTAAAAAATCAGTTTTTAGATCCATGTTTACATGGGTTCATCCAGGCAGGACATCTGGATCATCCATCGATTTGATCAAATCAGTTTAAAAACCTAGCATATCTTATTGAACAATCGGTCTTGCTTGGTTTTTTGTTTTCCCGCATTGGCTAATTAAATTGATTTGAATTCAACCTTCTTCTGTGTCATTGAGGAATATACGATTGTCTCCTCTTAATGCCTGATATAACCTCATGACCACCGCCCTCCTCCTGCCCTAAAGTCTGTGTGTTTGGGGAGGGAGATCAGTGGGGGGAAATCCCTGAAATTGTCTCAGGGGATTCAGAAAAAAAAAAAAATCAAAGGGCAAAGAAGAGGTCATGAAATTAAAGGCAAAACTGAGGAAGACCGCAATTCGCTATGAGATTCCTCGATTTGGTTTTTGCTGTGGGTGAGTCTCCACAACAGAGTTAGGAAGTCTGACACTTTTTCTGGGAAACATTATGGGAAAAGGTTGGCTGAGGGCAGTGTTGCCTCTTACTTCTGATGAGGTCTCCTAGACTTGGGGCCTTTGTTCTGTGTCACAATAGAGTCGTGAATGAGATTTCACGGTTAGAAGTAGCCTGAAACACCCAGGGAAACAGGCCATGGACGGGTCTCTGGAGAAAATACTTTTACATAAACCAAACAGGAGGCCAGAGGTTGTCTAAATAAGCTTTGGAAAAGAATAATTCTGAAATAAGCCGAGACCAATTCTGTGGTATAATGGATGTCCAAAGCTGTCCAGATTCAACAGAGGAGAAGACTGCATCCTCAGGGGGCCGCCCAATGTCAGAAGCTGGGGGGCCGGGGGCTGGCCTACAAGGCCCGGTCCCCTCGGGCTGACGCGCACTGAAAAGCTTCACCTTACAAGACCATTTCAGAGATTTTTCACACCTGCAAACCAAAGGAAAGGGAAACATGCACTCTAGTGACAGAACCCAATTAATTACAGGCTCTGCTATAAACATTCAGCTGCGTAACTTTGACAGAAAGCAAATTTGTCATCTCGAGGGGAATCTGACATTGTAAATAAATAAGCGTGATTAGGATGATAAGCAAACTTCTACCCACTTGAAACCCCTTCATTATGAAGAGAGAGAAAGACAGAGAGGGTGTAAATTTGAGCAAGACAGGGAGTGTTCAGCAAGAAATTAAATGAGTGCCCAACAGACCAGCGGGTGAGTGGTGTTGGTGGGCCGCCGCAGGCGAGGGACACCCATTTATCTCCCAGAACCTCCCGGAATGTAAATGGCTTGGATCGGCTTCAGCACCTGCATTTGGAGATGGCAAGCCTCTTCTAAACCTTAAGTAACCCGTTTCGTTTCATTTCACCTTATCTTATTTTATTGTTTGGTGTTCTTGCCCAATCCACGTGGTACTTTTTATAGGAGACGTTCAATGAATTCTTCAGAACGAGGCATTGCAGGTTTGTCTGCATCGGTGGTTCTCAGTCAGGAGCGATTTGCACCCCCAGGGGACATCTGGCAGTGTCTGGAGACTTTTGATTGCCACAGGTTGGGGGGAGGGACGTTGGCTACTGGCATCAAGTCGGTGAAGCCCAGGAACATCCTACAAGGTACAGAGCAGCCCCTACAAAGAAGCCCCTGGTCCCAAATGCCAACACGCCAGGGCTGGGAAACCCCGATCCAGCAGACCACACATTTTAAAGCATTCAGTCGGTCGGACAACAGACCCTTATTGAGCATTCCTTTGCACACTAGGCTCTGCATTTAGAAATCAGAGAACTCTTTAGATTATAAGAGGCAAAACCCAGCTCAGATACACTCAGGAAGAACAGGCTGTAGTAACTCAAATCTCCGGTTGGAACATTTAATGGATTGAGTGCAGTTGGTGCCTTCACACAAACTCTGATCAGACGGACCAACATGTCAGCAAACCAAACATCAAGTGTATGTTCACTGCACCTGCTTTGTCCTTCTGAGGCCACCTGCCTGACCCAGGCAGAGCGTCTGTTCCTTGTCAGTGGGGGTGGAGGAGAGGGGAGCCCACAGACCTTTGATTTTCTGTTGTCTTCTAGACTTCCTATAGAACTGGTTGGCATCTCTCTGGGGTCTGGACTTTCCCTGGAAAAGAGTGGTGAAAATAAATGTAATTTATACATAGCTGGAGCTTAAGCACATGCCTTGTGCAATATAATGCCACCTCAAGATATTTTGTGCAGCTTTGCCCATCAGCACTGTAGTGAGGGTATCTGGTAAGTTCTGGAGCATTTATAAATCCTAAGGAAGGGGGCCAAGCCTCATGCTAAGCTAGCATCTTCCCCTTGCCCTCAAAAAAAAAAACAAAAAAAAACAAAACTTGTTTTCCCCAGTATCCATTTTTTCACCCATGATCTCAAAAGTGCCATGAGCTCTTTAACAATTAGGGCAATATGATTAAAATGTTCTGATAGTTGTAAAGAGCAAAAGGCAAATCACACACAAGCCCATCACTGCTTCTTCCTCAACCAAAAACTTAAAAACTCATTTGGGTTCAGCTGGACATTTACAGCAACTAAAGAACCCAAGAAAACCCATGCTAGGGTATTTTTACATATCCCTTTTAAAGCCATCAAGCTTGCAGACTTGAAACAAAGTTGCTGAGCCATCTCCCACAAGATTTTCAATAGGGAAGAGTGGATGGATTGAGTTTCGCTGAGTCCCACTCACCAGGTTGTGATTTGGCTGAAAGCTTGTCATTTAAAAATTGCCTGTTTCTGGTGAAAGATGGAGATTTTCCCTCACGCTGTGTGGCTGGCCACTCAGAGGCAAAAACCTCCATAGCATTGCTCTTTCTGCCCAGAGATAACCCTGGCGGCGGTGTCCCCGGGCACGCGGGGCAAAGCGACACAAAGACAGATGAGGTCCTTCCAGCCTATAATTTGAGACCCTCACCTCTGTGTTGCATTTCCTATTTAAAAGCACCTGTGATGTGTTTTGTACCTTTGAGTCTCACAGGATTCTAAGACTGGGCTTTTTGGGGACTGGGACTTTTTCGTCTATCTACATGTGCCCAAGGCTGATGGGCTGTACTCGAGGAGAACCTGGGGAGAAAGGCCAGCCAGCTAGTGCGGGCCACACTGTACATACAAGGAGGCCAACAGCAGGCCACTTTGGAGGGATTCTTCTGAGGTTACATGGGAAGTTTGTGGAAGAGCCACCGAAAGTGTTCCTTGTGGCCACTAGGTTCTCCTGGGAGCTGTTCAGAAAGAATCTCCTCCTTCTCTCGGCTCACTGTCCCCACTACATGCTAAGCTGTGGCTTGTGAGCCTCTGTCCCTTTGTCTGTCTGGGCTCTTCGTCCCGGGCCAGATACTGCTGTGCTGGTTCATATTCAGGTTTCCCACAGACCCCAGCCGCCGGCAGCCACAGCCCTGAAATTCAGAAGCAGCGGAACAAAGCAAAGTGAACAAAGCATTATGGATTGGGGGTGGAGGCCCCTGTCCACCCCCCAGACTTGGGGTCCCGGAGGGCAGGAATTAGGGCTGATTCACCTTTATGTGAAACAGACACGCAACCTGATAAAGTGAAAATCCTGAATAACCAGTTGTTCAATTAACCCACGTGTCTAATCGTCGTGTACCTGCTATGGGCCAGGGATTCTCCTAAGCTTCCCGCAGGCGTATCATTGAATCCCCAAATGACCCTGTGTGACCAAGGTAAATGATGGTGTGCACTCTTGAGCGGATAGGATGAGAAGGGCACTTCAGCTTTGTGGTCTTCTTCCCCCAAACCCACCACCACAGCCTAATCACGAGGAAAACATCAGATGAACCCAAATGGAGGAAACTTTACCAAACACCTAGCCAGTCCTCCACCAACTGCCAAGGTCATCAAAACCACGGGCAGTCTGAGAAACTGGCACGGCCCAGAGGAGCCTAAGGAGGCATGACAACTCAATGTCATGTGGTGTCCTGGGTCCCGGGGACCTGGGTCCTGGGGACCTGAGAAGAGTGCTGAGATCTGATTGAACCATGGAGTTAGTTACTAGTAATGCACCAACATGGACAGTGTCATCCTAGGTGTGTCATGGAAATATAAGGTGTTAGAAATGGGGAAACTGGGTGCCATGGAGATGTAAGGTGTTAGAAATGGGGGAAACTGGGTGAAAGGGTTACAGGAATTTCTGTACTCACTCTGCAGCTTTTCTGTAAATCTAAAATAATTTTAAAATTTTTTAAAAATCACTTAAATTAGAAAACTTGCTAAAAAATCTAACCCTTCAACATAGGCACTATTAATTACCCAGTTGGATGGGCGAGGGTATTGTCCAGAGGGGTTACAAATCATTGTCTCCTAACCTGATTATCATTCTAGCAACTTCTCAGACCCTGCTCTAGGCTCCTATTTATACCACAGAAACCCTCCCAGGGCTCCTGAGAATTAGATCATGGGAGGGGATCTCGAAGGGATAATTTCTCTGCTAGGAAGCATGAGCAACCCAAATTGCTCTGAGGGTAAGCTGGTGAATGAGTCTGCATAGTCTGGGTGCTGGGGGCTCACACAATAATTGAATCGTTCAAGCACTCCCAGGGAAAAACACTGCAAGATTGATTTAGAGGGATGCTCCGAGACCTCCTCAGAAACCCTATAAGTCTTAGATGTCGAGGTGGTTGAAAAATAGTTCCAATTCAGCAGGCCCAGGTGGCAGGAAATCATCTGGAGTAACCTCTAACACCATCAAGACACCAAACTTTCTGCCTCTCTACAGAGTCAAAGGCCCACAGCTGCTTCCAATCAGGAAAAGCAAACTTTCCATCCTGGAGCACCACGCTCTTGCACATTCCCATTGCCGGCTCCTCAAAGCACCGCCCCCTCACCCCAGCGCAAGGAAGGGAACACACACCCTCTCAAGATGCAGACCCAGCGTTCCCTTCCTCCTGCTCTCCTGGAGAACACAGGCTGTTTGCTGAGTCCTCGGTGGCCTCCAGCATCCCCCACAGGGATTTCCCAGAAGGCACTCTGTCTTCCAGGCTTTTCAATCTGCCACTGGATTTCCCCCAACAACACGCAGGCACGTAGACTCCAGTGTTGCAGATAGGCAGTGGGCTGCAACGGAGCCTGCTGGTTTCACAGTCCCAGCCTCCACACTCCCTTCCTCCCAGAAGAGTCTGGGCAGGGCTATGTCCCCAAGCACTGGTTCTTGTCCTCGAGCTTCTGATAGAAGAGGTCCCCACCTCCCTCATCCAGGCCTGGCTTAATCATGGTCGCAGTGAATGGCGGGCTCCAGGAAGGGAACACAAACCCAGGGAGCTTGACCTAAATTTTGTCTCCAGCAACCGAGAGTCTTGAGTGCTCTCCGTCATGGAGGACAACTCCTAGGTGGTGCTCCAGGTGGCTTGCATGGCTTCGGGTCAGCATCCCTTTCCCCCTCACAGCACCCATGTTGGCCAATTAGTTACATGACTACGTTACTTATGGTGCCACCTTCCCACTGAGAAAGTCACCATCAACTGTCCGAGTCACATTCCTCTCACTATTTTCTTCTACACTCAACTTGAGGACAGTGCTGCTTCTTACTCATTCTTATGCAAATGCAGGCATCCTATAAACACTGTTATAGCCTTTCCTTTTAGGACTCAGTTACCCTTTCCTGTCATACTTACCCACCTACAGCTTCTCTTCAATGCTGTGGAAATCCACCAAATGCTTGTACTATGGTGTACTTCACATTGATCTGCTGACGGGCATGGAGGTTGGTCCCACTATGTCGCTGCTGCAGACAGCACTGCCTTCTCATAAAAATGCCTTGGTGGCCTCATAAACGTGTTTTTATAGGACAAACATCTAGCAGTGGACACATTACTTGAAAGGGAATGCGGGTAATGACCACACCATGGGCTGACCTCAATGGCTCATCGTTGCTCACCGTGGCCCCGTTCTCTGTGGCAAGCTACCACCTGAGCAGAGGGCTCATCTTTAGCGAGCACCTTCTGGGGGTTGGTTTCTGATGCATCTGTCACCATTTAGAATTTTTCTGTTCATTTAACCCTGAGAAGCAGGAGCAGTTCCTACCCCCACTTCACAGATGAGAAAACTAAATCTTGGGGAAAGTAAGGAATTTGCCTAAAATTGCATAACTGATACACACACAAAAAGTACGGATTTGGAGGGGGGCAGAGCAAGATGGTGGAGGAGTAGGAGACCTGGATTTCGTCTCCTCTCAGGAATTGAGCTGGATAGGGATCAAACCATTCTGAACACCTACAAACTCAACAGGAGATTGAAGAAAAGAATAGCAACAACTCTCTG
>NC_138378.1:3587815-3709304 GCF_054177405.1 Leptonychotes weddellii
ACTAATGATGTAATGTATGGGGATTAACATAAGAATAAAAAAAAGAAAAAAAAAAGTGATGGATAGGAGCTCCTGGGTGGTTCAGTCGGTTAAGCATCTGCCTTCAGCTCAGGTCATGATCCCAGGGTCCTGGGATTGAGTCCCGCGTCGGACTCCCTACTCAGCGGGGAGTCTGCTTCTCCTTCTCCCCCAACTCACACACTCTCACTCTCTCTATCAAAAATAAATAAAAAAATCTTTAAAAAAAGTGATGGGTAAGGTGAATACCTAGCAACATGAATGGATCTTAACAACATAGGACTTAATTTTAAAAATCAAGAAACAGGACAAGATATATAACAAGATCATTTCTATAAATTGGAAATACATGCACCACCAAATTTATTTATGGTAATAGAAGTTAGAATAGTGGTTTCCTTGGGATGCAGGGTGGGGCAGTAATTGACTGGGAGGAGCATGGGAGAGCCTGCTGGGTGCTGGAGGTCTTCTGTACCTTGATCCAGGTGGTGGCTATGAGTATAGAAGTATATGAAGTCCATTGAGGAATACACTTCAGACTTGTATTTATATGTGTGTATGCATATAAAGTAATAATATGTATTTTGCAAATAATACAGACAAAATGATTAATACATTTGTATGTTGGTCAGTGGGGTCGAAATGAAGGGGAGTGGAGTGGGGTGGTAAAAGAGGACAAATGGCTAGATGGATGGAGGGGTGGGCAGGAGAATTAAGAGAAAGATACAGGGATGGATTTGGATAGATGAGTGGATAGATGGAAGGGAGGACTGATAGATAAAGAGATGGCTACAAAAATGGGAGGATTGAGAGAGATAAAGGGATGAATGGATGTGCAGACAGATGGATGGATGGATGGACGGATGGATGGACGGGGATAAACTGACAGATAAAGCTAGTTGGTGGGGAGGTATAATGTTATCCTTGATCTACCACAGTAGACACAAGTAGCAGACATCAGAAGCTGACTCCAGCTAGCTTAAGCATTGAACAAATTGATCAGAAGGACATTGGTTAGCTCACAGAACTGGGGAATCGGGCTCAGAAAGCAGGCCAGCCCAAAGGGAGCTGAGAAGCCACAGACAGTTTGCCACAAAGACGACCTGGATGCCGGGTCTTGAGCAGGCAGGTTTTAATAATCCTGGAGACTCTGTGTGTCTCCCTCAAGACTCAGAGTCCTGATGGAGAGCATACAGCTGGACAAGCGAGGACATGGGCCAGAGCCAGAGTCATGTGGGGCGGGGAAAAGGAACCAGCTTCTCCATTGCCTTTTTGCTCCTGTAGTGATGAGGAAGGCCACACTAAGGGGACTCCCCCAGAGAAAGCCAGTGCTCCCGTTGCAAGTACCCACTCCTGCCTCTCTGCTCTGACACAGCAGAGGAGGGGGGAGAGGAGAAGAGCAGTTCTCCGGGTTCAGGCTGTGAGGCCAGTTCCGGCCTGTAAGACCAAGGGCACTTCTGGAACATTAAGTTCTGAGCAAGCAGATGCCGGGAGAAAAACCACAGAGAGGAGAGGGCGGAGGTAGGCTCAGAGTGTGTGCCGCTATGTGGGACTGTCCAATGTAGGGTGCCCAGCTGTGCTGCTGTGCCCAGGCCCGAGGGGGTTCTGGATGCTGGGCTTTTAGCACTCCCAACCAGGAAAGCCCCCAGGAGAACCAGGACAAGGTGGCCCCCATGGCAAAAGGCTCCATCCAGTTAGCACTGGGAGAACGGAGCTTAGCCTGGACCACTCCCCAAAGCGGGGCCCGGACCTCTTGGTTCTGGAAAGCAAGTTCTGAAAAGTTTTGTTGAGTTTAAGAATACCATAAAAAAAAAAAGTTAACTATTAATGATTTCCTCCCCCCCGACTCCCTCCACCCCTACCTACCCCTGCAGGCACTTTGGATCTGGAGTGTTTATCCATGATTTGGAGCATGACAGTAATGAAGTAAAATCCCTGTCCTCTCCCGCCAGTTCCACCCAGGGCAGAATCTCCATTCCACGCAGCTATCAAAGTGAAATCCATGGGGTATATGACAGGGCCTCGTAAATTGTAAAGCATTATGCAAATGTAAGTAAGATATCATTATTATCCTGGGTTGTGAAGGTCCCTTGTGGTATTGATGATTTTTTATATGACAAAGATCTATGCTTTTTCTGTGCTGAATTAATAATTCACTTATGCTAATAAAACAAAGAAATCCAGTTGCCAGTGTCTCAAAACAATCTTATTTCTTCCCATGAATTCTAATGTGGCTGGGTTTTGTTTCCCCCTCGTCTGTTTTTCTTTTTAACTGGCAAATGGAAACAGGTGAGTTGCAAAGTCTTCGGGGGTATTTTGAGCCACAAAGAGTAAATGATCCATGCATTTAAAAAAAGGAGGGGGGGAGTGTGAGAAACATTCCCCTGCATTTGCTTGGCCTCAGAGCTGCAAGGGCTCTGGGCCTCCCCTCAGCTGCAAGCCCTTTGATCAACGACCCACCTTTTTGGTTAAAGTGTGAGAGACTTGAGCTGATGTGACATTTTCGCCCCTGCCCGTAAATGTGCCTGCCTCGTTTGTCCTCCACGAATGAGTGGGGTAGGTCGGCCCCACCACCAGGTAAACCACGGTGGAAGAGAGCTGCTCGGATGGCTGAGGATTTCTAAAACTTTCCAGATGATCTGACAGACTCTTCCTCTGTGAGCGACTTCTGGTCCCTGGAGATATTCTAGAAAGGATTCAGGTGTTTCAGGGATGGTCAGAATCTTACTATTTTCCAAAGCCTCGCATCTTGAGATTCCAGTGGCCTTGCTCTGTCCGCTTCTCTTGAGCGCTGAGATGAACTGGCTCTTGGGGGATGGGGTGGGATCGTCCATGCCACAGAAGAATGTCACATGCTTCAGGGCTGTCCCAGTGACCCCATTTCCCTGAAGCACCCTGCGCCAGGCATTGCTCTGGGCTCTCTGCCCCAGAGGTGGTAGTGGGAAGTCCCTGGGGGCAGACAGCTGGGTGTAAATGCCAGTCTGCTGCTTCCCTTGTGTGGCATCGGGGAGGCCCCTTAACCCTTCTGTGCCTCAGTTTCCTCATCTGTAGAATGGGGATGAAAATAGCCCTTGTCCTGGAGGGTTGCAGTGAAAGTCTAATGACTTCCCACCTTAGTGCCCATGGTGTGGTCTGGGGTCCCCCAGACCCTTTCAAGGGTCTGACCCTATTTTAACAGTAAGACTCAGAGGTACCTGGGTGGCTCAGTCTACCTTCAGCTCAGGTCATGATCTCAGGGTCCTGAGATCGAGCCCTGAGTCCGGCTCCCTGCTCAGCGGGGAGTCTGCTTTTCCCTCTGACCCTTCCCCCCAACTCGTGTGCACTCTCTCTTTCAAATAAATAAATAAAATTTTAAAAAATAACTAAATAATAAATAAACAACAAAACTCAGATTCTGTTAGGACCACATAGGGCAGTTCTCTGGAGATTACATGGAGTGTGATATTGCAACAGACATTAAAAGAGATGTGCAAAAATGATGAATAATGCCCCTCTTTTCCCTAAATATTCTGGAAAATATCACTAGTTTCCATTAAAAAATACATAATGGGTTTATTATTGCTATTTTTAAATGAGTTAATAAAAATTCTGCATGTGTTCAGTGTTAATTTATAATACAATAAATATCACTGTTCTATAATAGGGATTTTGTAACAAAAGCTCTTTAGGGTTCTCCATCATTTTTAAGGGTGTCAAGGAGTCCCAAGACCAGGACCACTAATACAAGTAAAGCGCTCACCTAATGTAATCAGTCTGAGTGGTGCTCCCTCCTGTCCCTGTTTTATAGGAGGGGAAACTGAGGGACAGAGAGGCCTCCAAGCCAGACAGAGGTTCAGAGCAGAGGCAGACTCTAGCCCAGGTTTGTCTGAGTCCAAAGACTGTGTGTTTGGCCAGATGTTGAGCTTACTCTCATTCAATCTTCCGTGTTATCTAGTGACTAGTTGACGTTGTAGTCACTCTGGAAAGTCTTGTCAAATGAATGAATCCATGAATGAGCCTCCCAGTTTACACAGTACAACCAAACACGTCTTGTTTTGAGCCCACCACATGCCAGCCGTGTACCGGGGCTAAGACAGGTTTCCCCAGAGCAGGAAGAAGCCTGTCTTGATCTGAGTCTTCGATGTCCCACACCAGTGGGCTCACAGTAGCTATTCGCTATGCAAATCAGCAAGCCCAGGTGAATTTTGGGGGGGTCTATTCTCCACAGAAGCAAAAGACTTTCTTGTTAAAGGAAACCAGCGTCCATACTAACAATAAACCCCACCACAAAAACCTTGTCTTTTGTTTGAATACTAGAGGAAAACCCCCGAAGCTTAACAGAAGAGGGCCTTCTAAACTTGGATGCTAAAGAATTCATATTAATTCAGAAAAGCCTTCCTGTCTGTCCCTCATTTTATTTCAGCATTAGTGAACTCCTGAAATATCACTGGAAGTCAGATACAATCTTCCTGTTGTCTCTCTTTCAGGGTAGAAAATGGCTAAATGCATCCAGAGGTATTTCTAATTCAAGGCCAATCTGAAATCTATTCAGGCCAGGGCCATTGCAAGGGCTTTGCAGGAAGGAAAGTAACACATGCTTCAGCAGAGGGCTGGCAAGGTGGGGCCCTTACAGATTGGGGCTTTACACCCCCACAGTGCTCACCCCTAACACCCTAATTGCATCGTTTTATGGGGCGGCGTGGTTCTGCTCAAATGCATACACACATGGGTTGCAGCTCCCAATCCACGTGAATTCCCCTCTCTGGTACACCAGGTAGTCATTTGAAATTCGTATGTATGTAATTGAAAGCTACGTTTCCTCCCGCAGCACAGGAAACCACCAAGCAGTGACCACAGTGGTGATTAATAATATAGCCTCTCCCACCACCTCCCCTCCAAAGCTCCTAGGTTTAGGGTAGAAGTCAATTAGATTTCCACCTTTAAGTTCCCTGCTGCTCTAAAGCATATTATTTTATTCAATCTGTCAGTAATTTCCAACAATCTGGTTATAAAATCAAAGTACAATCTGTAGGGCTTTTTTTTTCCTCCATCCATCCTCCTATAGGTTCTTTCTCCCCCAGATGAAATAGTGATGAAACCTGCACAATGAGGCTCTGATCCTTGGTCGTGCGTGGCCCTCGCACATTCCCAAGGCTATGGGCTTCTCCTGGCAGAGGGCTCTTACTTCTCCAGCCCTGTTCATGTTTTGTGGCAGACGTGCCCCCGAGAGGGGACTGCAGCTTTACTTTCTTGGCCACTTGTGAAAATTGAGTTGTCACAGCATGAGGAGCCTACTGTGTCTTGGTTCTAATCCCCCCTGCTGGGCGGCATTTAGCTTTGGGTCAGCGGCACAGACCAAGGCAGGTACCGGGACAGCTGGGACAACAAGCCCATCTTTGTGACCCAGGGGATCCATGCTGCCTTTAAGCCACCGGTGGTTTAAGAAGTTAAATGTTCTTCATTCTCAACAGTTTCCTTAATTAAAGACCAATATGCACCTTCTGTTCCCAGGCTCCCAGCCTGATGTGGGATCTGACACTTTGAAGACAGCGCATTTTGAAGTGCTTTTCCCTGATGCACTCCTTGGCCGATGTGGACCACTTTTGTAAGTGCCAAATAAAAGACGACTCATCTACACTGACCCAAGAATTGGTTTTTTTTTTAATTGGATGATCTCTACGGGGGAGAGCTCAGCTACTAATTGAAAAGGTTAAGCTTTTCAAACTTTATGTTAAATAAGGACTCAGCCTGCTGAACGCACGCAATAAAGTAGCCCTGTTTGGCAGGGGAGGGGGAGGAGTTGCTCCCAGAGAACCCTGAGCAAGACCACAAATTCTTACAGCCTGTTCTTCCTCAAGCCCAAAATAGGCTTGTTTTTCAAATGCTTCTCCACCATTCTCTCTGAATGAAGAGAGAATGAGGGACTAAGAGGGAGCCACAGACTCCGAACATGAGTCCCTTCTGGAATTTTATCAGATTCTAATTGATTTTAATTCTGTTCCTACATTAAGTCAGAAGAGAAACTTCTTACTCCATGAATCCCACAAGACACAACACTGGATGGCAGACATCTGGAATCTTCTGGATGTTAAAGTGACCTTTTTCTTTCATCTTTTCAACCAGATGAACACAAAAATTGCAAGGCGATTCAAGCCACCTACTCTTTCATTACAAGGTTTACAGACTGCAGTTCTCAAATCCCATGGTTGACTGACCCTTTAAGTATTTTGTTTTATAGCTTAGATGATCCCATGTAGATGGTCTGTTGTGAAAATTGCAGTGGCCAGGTTCAATGGGATGACAAAAACCTAAATAGGTCTGTATGGAATTTTGCACAGCTCTGCACAGTGCCCCCTTAGGCCACACTGAGAGAAGCTAATTTAATCTTAGGTACCTCCCATTCTGAAAAACAATACAAACTTTCTGGGCAGGACTGCCATTCACATTTTAAACCAATTTCCAGCTTCCCAGTCCCAGAAGAACTTTCCTGGATCCCCAAACATGGTGTGGAATTTTAGGTCATACTGTTCAGGATAAAAGCACACTGCTTAACTCTACCCATAGAATCCTCCAGATCCAGCCTCGCCCCACAGTTTCATTCCTGCTTCCCTGTGGCCCACAGGCCACACCTGTCCTCTCCTCCTCCAGCTCAGAGTTCCTTCACCAGGGGCACTGTTACCCTTACCCCAGCTCAGCCTTCTGGGTTCAGCCTAAAGGCTCCTTGATTCTGTTGGCTCCCCCAGATTATTTTCTCTTTTCTCACCTGGCATAGTCCCTTGTTAGCATTTGTTAAGTTGTAAGTAAATAATATATAATATTTTGTTTGACATCTTCTCTACCAGGCTGTGCTGGGCAGATGGCAGATGCTCAGTACATATTTGTTGGATAGGAAGGAAGGAATGGAGGAAGGAAGAAAGGGAGGAAGGGAGGAAGGAAGGAAAGAAGGGAGGGGAGGGGGTGAAGGAGGGAGGGAGGGAGGGAAGAAAGCAGGAAGGGAAGGGAAGGAGGAAGATGGGCCTGCAGCGGAGCCTCCCTGGAGTAGAGACCGCGATGTGCCACCCCAATCCTCCTAGTGAAGGGCTGCTGCCCCAGCTGCTGGAGTGCTGTCTGCAGGCAGCCTTTAGCTACTGGCCCCTCCAAGGCCTGCCTGGGCCACAGAGAGCTGCCTCCCCCAAGGGCACAGCCCTTCTCCAATGCACCCCATGGGTTGGCTAAGGCTGTCTTTGTATTAGAGCTCAGCCCCTCCCTCTGCCCTTGCTGCTCCCCTATGCTACTTTACACAGGTGATGGTCATCCCAAGGGCCATCCCAAACCAACCTCCAACACTAAACTCTGTTTCAGAATCTGCTTCCAGAGAAAGCCAATCTGAAACTCTGATAAAACTCTCCTTGCAAATGGATGCCCCCCAAAGCCTAGGAGGAGCCAATCCCTAAAACTCAGGTTCCAGTGGGGAAAATCCTGGGTGATACTCCCCAGCTGTACCTCTAAGTTGAACCATAACAGTTTTGGCAAAAACCTTAGAAGAAATGGCCTTTCTGGAACCACCCCTGGAATCAGCAATGAGGCATCTAGAGGTTTCTTTTACCTGATTGAAAGTAATTTTAAAAGTAGAAAAAGTCACAGAAAGTGTAGCCTGGTGCCTGGCAACATACCAAATACCCAATAAATGTTTGTTGAAACAATGAAAGCTTCTTTTTTTTCCCCTTGTTCTCTGTTTCTCCCCTAAGAATTTAAAACCAGAAAAAGATAATAAGACTAACACATTCAGCCCCATGCAGTTATTTTCTTCAAATCACTTGTTTTTAGCACAAAAGGGATAACTACTTGTGATGTATTTTTCCATTATTTTCTTTGTGCAGGAGGTTTTTAAATTAATTTATTCTCTCTCTGCATCAGGTTGTCTTGTAATTGAAGATGTGAAGTGTTTGTCTTCCACAGGCTTTCTGGTGATGTCTTTCTGCTGTTAGCATCTTCTTTGTCTACGTTTGTGATCCCTGCCAAATTGCCCACGGAACAGCAACTCAAGTGCATAAATTATAAGACCACATAGGCGCTGCTCACATCTCTGAGTCTAAATGTCTTAGGACAGAAGTTTTCTTTTTGCAAAACAAACACAATCAAACCTTGATTAACCAGAACATTTGGGGAATGGGATATTCTGGATAGTTTAATTGTCTGGGTAATTCCCAGTTAACCAGAAATTCATCAATATTTTCAAACCCTGATGCAGAGAATCTTTATAAAATGTATTGTTCTTCTTTGCACTTTTAGCAAGGATGGTAGAACATAATGGAGCATTTCAGAGGCAGAAGGTGATTGTGTCATGGCAAGAATGTTGGACTTCAGGGCTGAAGCCCAGGTGTTAGTCATGGCTAACTCTGACTCAAGCCAGGACAAAATGCTCTGGTTCTCAGTTTCCCCTAAAAAGAAGAAAGCACAAGCCAACAAACCACTCAGCTTAGTCAAATCCGAAAGCTTCCTGGTGCCTAAATCAGTATCCATTCTCTTTCCTTCCTTTTGGATCTGGAGGTCCAAGGAGACTGTATGAGAGTTTGGGTTGCATTCACCCTCACAGTAAAATCCAAGCTTTTGATCTAGAAATATTTCCTGAATATCTACTCAATACCCAAACACCTGTTCACATGGATTTACCTTCCCATGTCCTGGTTCTTTCTCAAGGTGGAATGAATAGAAAAAGCAAATGAGATTCAGGGTAAACTAAACCATAACCAACAGATGGCCTACTGTGTGCAGACTCTGGAAGCATGTCCTCTTGAACCTGTGATGCTGTGTAAAGTGTGCTGGCCTGGGACATGGAGCCTGGACTCTACTTCGGGTCCACTGTCATCACCAGTATGAGGAGCGAGCTGTTCTTGGGTCTCTCATGGACTGTAACCTCACCTCCTGAGCCCCAGGCTCTCGACCTCAGGACTAGTGGCTTGGTGGACTGGACATTTTTGTGTGGGGCCAGCCTGTGCACACGGGAGGATATGCATTGCAGGATGTCACGCAGCATTCCTGACTTTCACCTACAGAGGCCAGCAGCACCCCTCACCCAAAGTTGAGACATCAGAACTGTCTTTCAGATACTGTCCAATGTTCCCCTTTCGTCCAATCACCCTCTTTTGAGAACCACTGCCTTTAAGGGTGATTGCTTAACCTCTCCTGAGAAAAAGAATCCAGGACTGAGATCACCAAGGCATCAAATATTTGATGGCTTCTGTCAAGGGAATTAGGTTAAAACAGTGCCCACCTGCTACTGCGGGGTCCAAGAGGCATTCACCCCTAAGTGCTGGGGTACCTATAAATCAGCATGAAGTCACCATGCTTGGGTCAGGATATGCCACTAACACTTACTGAAGCGACCAAGAAAGTAAGGAAACTTATAAGCACAAGACACGAGATCACTCTGCAAAATTCTCTGCTTCGTCTGAGAAGAACTGGGGTGGTTGGCACAAAGTGGGATAGATCTTAATGCAGAGGATGATTTCTCCTGCTTTACTGAGGACAGTAAGAGAAAAATGTTTATTTGCATTAGACGTTTTGAATTAGGGTGAGATAGATACTCTCTAATACCCCCTTAGCACCATCTGATATTATACTTTTTACATATTTGTCTGTCTGGTTGGTTAATGAATGGACACTCCCTCCTCCCAAATAAAAGCTCCATGGATCCTGTCTTTTTCAATCCTGTATCCTCATATGCCTACTACATACTTAACACTCAGTAAATATTGGTTGAACAAACAGGAGGGAGGAGACAATGGGAAAGTGTTGATACATTCTGAAATTGGTGGACAGAAACTCACTATATGCTTTTGCTCATCTCTGATAATAAGGAACAGGGCTGGGCCAAATCATTCACCTTAGAGTCTTTCTTTCCTCTCCTTAACTAGCAGTGAGCCACTTCAACCGCTTACTTAACAAATGTGCATTAATACCTGCTGGGAGCCAGACACTGTTCCAGCTGCTGAGAACACCCAGATGAAGACACTATGGGCCCAGCTCCAAGGAGATCCCTCCTGGACTATATATGTGGCCATCTCATTTCCTAGCTCACTGGCCCCGCTCCACTCAGTTCTCGAACAAGAAGAGGACTTTTTGCATAGGTCCTCAATGTATGGCCTCTACATGTGTGCAGGAATCCGTAGAGCAAACGTGTCTGACTGGAACACTAGCATATAGAAAAAACAAGCCTGGATAGCCAGCCTTTCATTTATAAGAGAGTTGAGGCCTCATTTCTACTGAATTATATCCCATTTCACACTACGTACACACAGAAGACAACCAGATTTCCACTGTGGCCAGAGACAAGACTGGGTCACTCTGCCCCAGATGCTACATGTACAAAACCACTAATTTCTTATAGGAATCCATTCACTCATGCATTTACACAGAAAAACAATTCACTTACTTCTGGGCAAAAATCACCAAATGCTCAATCATAAAGGGTGTTGAACTTGCCTCTGGGAGGGAGACTGAAAGCAGATGTCTGTCACAGCTGGAGACAAGGGTCCTAGACGCCACAGAGCAAATCCTTCTGCATTCACAGCCTGAAGAGCAACAGGCTGTCACCAAGCAGCAGACTGGAAAGCTGCTCTCCATGGTTCTTGGTGCAGCCAAATCCATTCGCTTCAAATCCAAAAGTATGGAAGCAGGTCCTTCAGCAGAAGCAGAATTGATGATAGTCCTTGCGGTTGGGCACGAATCCTTAACTGTGCTTTCCTCTATATCACCTGGTACTCACCAGCCAACCAACCGATCAACCAACCCACCAACCAAACACCAAAACAACAAAAAATGTGCTTGTATCACAAGACATTATGTGACTATCCTTTGCGACTGAAGGATGTGATAATCCTTTGACTTGGAATGTTAATTACTCACCTATGATGTTTGACTGGTGAAACTTACCTGATAAACCTACAATTCTACTTCTGGTCACCAGTTCTTTTGGCTTGGAGAAAAAATGGGGAGAGAGCTGTGCTTACCAGGAACTAGAATAATTAAAGAAACTAACAATGCATGTACCTTTCAGATTCACTCAATGCTTCTGCAAGTGTGAGGGATTTACCACTGGTAGTGTAAAGATGATATTTAACTGGTACATGGATGAATGATTTTTAACAGTTTAGTTTACTGCGGATCAGAAAATAAACAAAACTATCACATTCAGGTGGAGATTTCACAGATATCATTATTTAGGGCAACAATCACTTCTTTAAGACAGGGATGATAAAGATGTAGTATATATACACAGTGGAATATTACTCAGCCATAAAAAAGAATGAAATCTTGCCATCTGAGACAACATGGATGGACCTAGAGGATATAATGCTAAGTGAAATAAGTCAGACAAAGAAAGACAAACACCATATGATTTCACTTACATACAGAATCTAAAAAGCAAAAACAGGTACTCTAAAACGCAGAGAACAAACTGGTGGTTGCCAGAGGGGAAGTGGGTAGGGGGAGGGAGAAATAAGGGGATCGGGAGGTATAAACTTCCAGTTATAAAAGAGTAAGTCACAGAGCTAAAAAGTACAGCATAGGGGATACAGTCAATAGTATTATTATAATGTTGTATGGTGACAGATGATGACTACACTTAACATTGAGAATTGTTTAAAACTGTTTAATCACTATGTTGTATACCTAAAACTAATAAAACACTGCATGTCAACTATATTTCAATAATAAAAATTTTCTTAAATAAAAGCATGTGGAAAACAAGATGAGTTAAACAGAAGTATTAAGTAAATAATACACCCATATGTGGACATATATGGCAAAAAGCATTAGGATGATTTTCAAATGACTGAAGTTTGGAAGTAATGGGTTAATTTATTACTGTTAGAGTTTGACGAGTTAGCAAAAACACATCTCAGACCCATCAGTAAGTATGTCTGTGCCTTACGTATTTCCACTTGTACTTTTTCTCCCAATGCATTGTGTCTCCATTGACTTCAAGTGCCTTCAAGAGGTATAGATGTAGAAGACTAGTATTGTATTGGTATGTAAAAGAACTCTGCTTATTCTCATGAAGAATACATGAACTATCTTCATAAGGAGGCACTGTTTTGAATTAAGAATGTTTTTTCTGTTGATGAATAATATTAAATATCCAAGAGACATCAATTCTAAGGGGAAAAGTTTTAGATTATTGCACTGTGGATAGTGCCCTCATGTGGCTTCAAAACTTAGCTACATTTAAGAATTTAAAAACACATTTTTAAGTTAAGAAGTCTAAAATATGGCAGACAATGACAAATGAGACACGTGGGGAATGGAAACAGCACAAGAAAATGTGGTAATTTGCCATTACCCAATCTTTTTGTTGAGTGGAATGGGATATCAATATGGCAGACAGGAGTCTGGTTCACTACTTGGGAATGATCAGGTATCGTATTCATACAGGATACTGCCTGTGATAGTTTTAGTTAAAATGTTAACAAATCACACAAGACATTTTTCTTTTCAGTTTTATTTTTATCAAAACAAAATAATTTAACCATATAAAGAAGGAGATAAATTTCAACAAACAACCAAGAGGCCAATAGCTTTCCTGATCATGAACAATCAAGAGAGTAGTAAGTTCTGAACAGTTGGCTGCATATAGATGTTGAGTCATCCTCTAGGGCTCCAAGTGACAGAGATGCATTATTTTCCTGGCTCCTTTTCTTCCAATGGTGAAGCAATATGCTCAAATGTTCCTAGACTTCTTCACGTCAAATTATGTATGTGCCCACATAAGTATAAAAGCATGGGTGAAGAGAACTATACAGGTGCAAATCTAGCACACAAGATTTTCTGGGTCCTGACACCTATATTTAATGAGTTCTGAAAGATAAAGACATGAAATTGTGCTTAAATATCAAGAAATGTAGTGTTTCAAAAGCCAAAGAGAACTCTGGGAATCACAACTGAAGTGAGGAAAAATACACAGGTTCTCTTTGCTGCAGTTGTAGAAATCTGATCGCCATGGAGCCAGGCAGACCATTTTCTCCTCACCATATTAAATTATGTCTGGGGAGCTGAGCAGCAGCACGTTTCAATAATGATGACAGTTTCTCTAACTATAAAAATCTGCTGCACCAGGCAAATTTTGTGCAAAATGCAAATTTCTATGCTGGGGAAAAAATGAATAATGTGATCATTCTAAGTAATGAATGTAAATGCAAGGAAATACTTTTTGGCATAAGGCTGCAACTCGTTCATCTTTCATGCCAAGAACTGTGGTCACAATGCATTCTTGCAAGGCTACTCTTTCCATCTGAGCCTTAGAAGAGGGATTTTAGGAAGAGAAAGTGTAACTTGCCCTCAGTTACCCATCATGCTATTGGCAGGGTTTGATTAGAGTCCAGAGGCACCCCTCACCCATCTTTTTTTAATCTCTCAGCAAATGAACCATAGGTTCTCTTGGGTTGTGAATCAAAGGGATATTCAGTTCATCCAGAACCTCCAAGGTTATACATAACAGAAGGGATGAGTTGTCCTCCATCATGCCTTACAACAAACAGGATCCAGGTTGTCTGTTAAACACCATGTGACTTCAAAAGTCACTTAACAGTACAGGTTGCCAAGGGGGGAGGTGAAACCTCTTTCCTCCACGCATCTTTAACAAGGGATGTCTGGCCAGGTGTAGGTACAGCTGGAGAGATAAACTAGGTGGTGAGCCTTGAGCATTACTGGTCATGGCACTTGTATACCTTGCCCTGAGAGAACAGCAAAGAATTCAAAGTGCACTTGACTTTAGTCTATGCCAGCATCCCTAGAGTGGAAGAAGCTGAGCACCAATTGGTTAAGACCCTTACCCAAAGGTACAATAAAATTAACAGCCCTAAGGAGAGGGAGGAATCCCTAATCGGTAAACTCCAGTTTGTCTTGTTCTGAAATAAATTTGTTTTCCCTTAACCACTACACAGTGCACACCTGAAGAGTAAAAGCTGCAGCAATTATCAATTGATAATATTGAAATTTCATTTTCAATAACCCAAACTGGGTTATAGATTGCTGATAAACATAGCCCTGGGACTGCATTTCTCTTTAAGAAGCCCCACAGGAAAATTAAGATTTATAAAATCAGAGAGTATTTGTTGCTTTATAAAAGGATTCTTCATAAAAAAAAAAAAATTATACCTTAGGATGATTTCCAATAGCCAACTCCCCTAGAGTCACTCAAAATACTTTGTTTTTTTAAAAATCCACCAAAATATAGCTTTTCACAAATTCATGCTGATATAAAGTAAGGTACCCTTGTAAACATTGCTACCCGTTGCTAAATGACCAGCTGACAGGATGGCTTGGCAACCTGCTTGCCTTGGTAAGAGACACAGGGAGTCAAAGAGATGGAATCAATGTTCCACCATATTGGATCCAAGTTGGGATGTGGGAGCCAGCAATGGTGGCTCTTAGAAGGACAGAACTTCCACCACCATCTGGAGGTCAGTGCTATTTGGAGCTGTGACTTACTGATTTAGATCAGTGATCCTGCTGACAGCTTAGTAGCCACCAGGAAAGAAGTATCTGGAAGATAGTTTTCTTCCCCTAACCAGTGCATCCCCAGACAAAGTAGTCAATTCAGCCCATAGACATGTTGTCTTCACCTCACACGGTAGTGTTCTGGTTTTGCTTTCAATTTTTGAATTATGAGCCAAATGTATAAACTGGATGACTGTACCCCCAAAATCTGGAACTCTGAAGAAAAAAAATCATACAGAGCTTCTCTGAGCTCACGTTCTTCATGGCAATACTTGGCTGAAGATGTTCATGCTTCAGTTCTCCATGGTTCCCCCGAAATGTCTTCTGTGGGGGGCCCCTCCCCATGGGGGCCACCTCAGAGCCCCCAAACCTCCTCAGGTAAAGGACAGGGAGCTCATCTGACAAGGATTAGAGCCTGGAGATGCATCCAGTTCATCTAGTCCAACTCTGATTCTCAGCTGGAGAAACTGAGGTGTAGAGGGCATGTGTCTTACCAAGATTTCCCAGCTCAGTAAGGACACAGTCAGGACTTCACTCTTCCTCCAAGACTCAGCCACTTTCCTAGACCTCCTCTCTCATTACAGGGGCATGGGTCATTCAAAGGTAGATAATCACCACATCACTTTTGTTTGGTTTAAAAAAGTACACAATGAAAACAAAAGTACACAAAGTGAATACCTATCATCCTTTTACCTCCCTCCTTATGTTTTATTTGGCTGGGCTTGAAATCACTTGAATATTTATGAGCACATCTCATATATGCTAAGTCACCAGGGGAAGCTGGTCTTGCATTGAAGTTCCCTGTGAATAACTCCAAAATTGGAAAACTCACATGACGATACCTGAAACTTGCCCATCCTTAGTCCCAGGCAAGGACACGTTAAGTGTGTTCATGTGTGTGAGATGCTGTGCATTGCTGCTGCTTCTGAAGGTACAAGATGTCATATGAACATCATCACGTCAAAAGCTAAGCCAAAAGAGCTCGGCTATAAATTTCAAATTGTACAAAATCTACCAAAAGCAAGTATAAAATTTTATCGAAATGCAGCAGTGTAAATCTCTGTAAGTTTTTCCTCTCCCATTTAAGGAGAAGGAGAAGAACGCAGTAAATCTGAGGCTTCGCTCACTGAGTTGGCTGACGTCGATCAGCTATTTTCTTCTGCACAGGGGCGCACTGGCTTGGAATACGGGGGAATTTTATCTGTACTGTTCTGACTTGCACAATACAGAGGCTGATTTAATTTGACAGCAAAGTAACACCAAGCCCCCAAAATAAAATTACTGAGATGTAAAACAGCGTCAAAACTCCAATTAGTTTTGTATCCTTGAAGCTTCTGGAGGAAATCTAAAAGGCTCCCGTCACGATGAGCAGGCATCAATTTAAGCTGTAGAGATTACTAAAATGTAACCCTCTAATTGAAATTGCTCAGAGCACAATATGACAGAAAGAATCAGAGAAAAATAAGTGAATTTTTCCCCCTCAAAAAATGACTCATTACAGAGACTGTTCTATTAACTTTTAACACAGCGTTCCTTTGCAAGAGCTAAAAAAACCAAGGGTTTCAGAGGTCTCAAGAGAAAAGGCACGGGGCCCAAGAGCAGTACATGCTTGTGTTGTTGGATCATCTGTAAGCACTGACCACTGGTGTAACATTTAAAGATAATCAGCATTTTACTAGATCATAGGCATTCTGAAGTATATTTACAACTTCCACTAAGGACGCAAGTTATTCTAACCAAACTGCAGTTTTTAATGAATCTGGATTTGGTTTCCAGAATGAACAGATGTATCTTGATGCCCCATCTCCTCTGCAAGCTACCCCAATTACCCAAGTGTGCTTACCACCTTTGAAGCAAACCCTCAGCTTACTGATGGAGGAAGCCAGTCGACTTGACACTACGGGTTCGCTTGCACATAACTACGTCGACGGTGGCTCTCCTGGGCAATGCCATCTTACAGAGGAGGCAGTGGGGGCCGATGTAGAAGACATGGTTGGAAGGTGAGTGCAATCACTGTGCGCCAAGCATTCTTAGACTGGGCTCCGTTTCTGCCTTTGCCCACCTGGCACCTGGTATACCGCAGGGGGATCTGGGGAATAGGGGCTGGAGTTCGCTGGGGATGCCTTGGAAAGATCCCCAGATGGCTTTCCTCATAGGTAGGTGCTTGGTGAAAGAGAGTTCAGCTGTCTGCCAGCCTGACAGCATCTGGTCTCCAACCGCAGGCTCAGAAGCTTCACATCTCTATCACTAACCGGTCTTCATCGTCACTGCTGGTGTCACTGACCTCCACTCGAGTCTGCTTTCTCAGTCCTTCCAGACCCCTCCTTTTGACAGATTTTGAAGGGGATTCAGGGGATTCTCTGGGCTGCCCTGGCTTAGAAGGAACCCCACAATCTTTTAGAGCAGTTAATCCAGAGCCTCGACATTTCCCACTCTCATTTCCTAAAGGAGGGCAGGGCACTACCATCTCTCCACACCCCTCCTGTCCCCCAGTAGGAAAAAACATCTTGTGTTCCCCTTCCTCTTGGTATGAACTAGCTGAGCCTGGTCCTGATGCTGGTATTTCAAGATGAGTTTTTCCAGTTGACCCCAACAAAACCAAACCTGAAATTCTTTGCTCAGATGAAGGTCTCCCTGGCAGGACTGGTGGTGACATGCCCTCTGCTTTAGCTTTTCTGTCTGGGGAGCTTTGTGTCAGAGCCTCCCCTGCAGCTCTGTGGTCTTGCGGCTCCGCACCATGAATTCCCAGGGTTGTGTGACCTGCTCTCTCCCCCACAGCACAAATGGGAGCCACAGAAGGAGCAACATCCTGGCAGGGAGAGGCTCCTTTGGACTCAACGGAAGAAGGCTCCTGAGCATCGGAGGAAATGTATGGTTTCATATCTACTGAGACTTGCTCCTGGGAGGGCAACGGCCGGGTCTCCAGCAATCCCGGGCTGAGACTTCTGCCTGGAGACAGAAGGCTGTCGGTAGCCACGGCCATGCAGGAGCCCGGCCACTCAGACTGTCCTGACCCGGCAGCAGTGTTCCGATGGTGGCGGTCACCGCGCCCACCGGCAGCTGGAGAAATTACCTGCAAAAAAGTGCAAAGGAAAACACATGGGGGAAGAAAGGTTAATTGGTACAAATAAAAAAAAAACTTGTGGTCAGAAACGTGGTCCTCAGTAAAACTAGGTCTTGAGTTCTTAATGATTCTTTACCAAGCATGAACTTCAACAGGATGCCCTCAATCAGTTCCCATTAATAACTAATTGGTGCATTAACTCGAGGAAAACTTGTTGCCACAAAAGAGGTTGCTGAGATTGCTATGTGTTTTTACCTGGCTTTGTGAAAAACCCAATCACTCAATTATCCACCCAGTTCTGAGTGTCCAGTGTTAAATTACCACTGCTCATGAGGTAGACAGATGGGCTACTTTATAGTTACCTCGAACTTAAGTTTTTCCAGAGGAGCACTTTTTGAAGTGTGGTCTGGATTAGCATTTTTGTGCTTTTCAACTGACGCGCCCCGCCCCCGCTCTCCCCCTAGTCCTGCCTGGCAGTGAAGTCATGTCACAGTGATGTCTGCAGCATGAGAGCATCTCTATCCTACTCAGGTATGAATTAAAAGCGTATTTAGGATTTTTAGTAATCACCCCCATTCTTTCAGCACACGATGTCTGGAGGTGTTTGTGTACCTACTGGGCTTTGCGTGCTGGGTGGTGGGGCGAGTTCTGCCACCTGGGACACCAACAACAAGCAAAAGAGAGCCATTAATCTAGACAACCCACGGACAGAGACGGCTCAGAACCCTGGTCCCCACCTTCACGATTACTTGGTCTATTCCACTCCCGGCCCTTGAACTTGTGCTGGGAGAGAAGCTTCCCGAAGTTTGTCTGGAGCCATCATCCTCTTCCTTCTCTCTGTGCCCACAACCAACAGGTGATTCTGAAGAGGCACGAGACGGTTCCTCTTGCAGATTCAGACCTAAAACGGGGAGGCACGTTTACACACACCGGAAGTGATAACATCAGCAAATGGGAGTTCCCTAGGACTTTGTCTTCCTCCACAGCTTGGGGCTCATTAACCCGCGTCTCCCACAATGTGTATGGGAACCCCGCTTACCTTGAACCCACTTCACACAGCTCAATAAAACATCTCCACTTCCGCTAAGAAATGGTAAAACCAATTCCCAAGGCAGAAAAATCCCTAAATCACATACATTTTTTTAAAAATATGTCATGTGGCTATTTTTCATCAGAGCCATCTTCCTGGCACGTTTAGGCCAGGTTAGGTTCATTTCAGGTTAGCGTGAATTCTCTGGCCATTCAACCAGGGTCAAGGGTGGATATTTCCGTCTCTATGGAAATGAGGTTTTGTCTCCATTGGAGCAGGAAGCCAGGTTGGTTTTGGTGTTGCTGTTGTTTGGTGGTGGTTATGGTTGTGATCTGGGAGGGGAGGGGGCGCCAAAGAGGGAACCTTGACAGCATCCACCAAACAGCAGCACCCTCTCAAGGGAGCAGCGGCTTCCCCTCCTGCCTCACCCATACTCGCTCTCCTTTTGTCACAGTGGCCTGGGATACGGGTCAGAAGGCCCATGGAATTGCAGAGAGGATGGATTACATCATGAAATGAAATCAGAAAAAATTCTAGCATGGCTGTGCCACCAGAGAAAAGCATTAGATCCCCTTTCAAATTTGCTTTCATTTTGATTAAAGTTACATATGCACAGAGTTTCAAAAAGTCGAATCTTTCTACTTATTAAGAAAAATAGCAATGCTTGCCAACCCACTCACCTTTTCCCGCTTTGGATTCTTTTGATATTTATCTCCTTCAGTTTTAATAACATGCTTATAGCACTACTTCTTGATCTTTTTTTTTTTTTTCAGTTTGGAGGAGGGCCTGTAACTTCTCACGAGGAGAGAGAGGCATTCACCTCTTTCTCCAGCACCCCTGGATCCAGAACCTTCATTCCGCCCCCGACCCACCATGTATGCACACTTTCCACCTCATCTCCTCACAACAGTTCTGTAACTATGATGTCATAATTTTGTTTAGGAGAATAGTGTTTGCATGTTTAGGACCATGTCTCTCACTGCTGAGCCACGTACTGTGCTGTGACTACACGGTCTTTCTGGCCAACACTGTTTTCCCTGGAGTTAACAACTACCTCATTTTTAAATTTTGCTTGGTTGTCCGTAGACCTAGCACTAAAACTAGGCTCCCACCTCCTTCTCAATTGTCTGAGGTTTTGTTTCCTTTCCTTAGAAGGATCGCTCTTCAAATTCTCTGACCTGCCCCCAGTGGCCCGCTGCTCCCTGGGCCCACTGTGTGGCTGTGCCCCCGGATCCCCTTCACCCCACTGTGGCGATTCTCCTCACCTCCTTGGTCCTGGAGCCCCCCACTTCTGTTTCCTTGCTTTCCTAATGCAAAGCTTCCCGCAGCTTCGTGAGAACGGGTGTGTGAAATAAAATTGTTTAGACTTCAGTCTGCCACTTGTTAGGGTATAACTTTCTGATTTAGAAATCATTTGCTTTCAGAACCAAAGACACGGCTCTGTTGAGTTCTAGTTGTTAGGAAGTCTGGAGCCAACATGATTTATGATTCATGATCCTTTGGGCAAAACCTTTTTGTATTTTGTCTCTCTGGAAACTCCTAGACTCTTCTTTGTTCAGTGTCTCCATGGTCCTGGGTTTATTTTCATTCATTGTCTGGGCATTCAATGTGCCCTTTCAATCTGAATCATGTCCTTTGGTTTTGGGAAAACATGGTGCTGTTTCTTTGATATTTATTCTCCTGTTTCATCTTTTCTCTCTTTCTAGAACTGCTCTTGGTAAGTTATTGGGCTTCCTTGTCTAATCCTCTTTTTTTTTTATCTTTTCTCTCCTATCTCCTACTTGTCTTTTTATTTTATTTTTGGGATTTTCTATTCCAACTCATAATTTCCTATTTCTGCTATCATGTCTTTAATTTCTAAAAGCCTATTATTATTTTCCTCTTTAGAGCACCCTGTTGTTACTTCATGGCTCCAGTATCTTCCATTGTGTCTCTGGCAATATTAATAACGGTTTGTGGCCACCGTTGTTCTTGCTTAAGTTTGCCTCTCCCTACATGGTCTTTCTTCCAAGTTCCTTTTGTTCTCATTTGTTTTCATCTTTCCCTTTCGTATTAAAGACTGTCCTGCGGTATCCAGCAATCTTAAATATCCACCCACGTCTAGGAAACAGGCACTACACAACAGACTGGGAGCTCTTTACATGTGCACTTTGTCAACTGGGGCCACCCTGCGGGGTTATCTGCTTGCCGTGTTTAAGTGGGAAGCCCTGAAATAATTCTCTGGGTCTTCCACGAGGACTAGAAGGACTAGACAGCTTCTGTGTGAGGAGTCCTCCAATCTCCTGCCTGGAAAGTACAGACCTACTTCTTATATCTCGAGGGGTAGGTGACTAGATTAACAAGTGCATTAATCCTGGCAAATCAACTCTGAAAATCTATAGGAAAGTGCAACGGTTTGGGAAAGGAAGTAGTCATTTTACCTTTAATACAATTTTCACTTGAGCACCTGCGTATCGACACAGAACCAGGCTTTTGGTATTCCATTCATTTGCTCAACAAACATGACTTGGGCCCATTCAGTGAGGCAGGTGCCATGCTGCTGGCCCCCCAAACACTGGAGAACAAGATGGAGGTGCCCTGGCCCTCGAGAGCCTCTGCTTCAGTAGGGAAGAGAGATGAAGACCAGTCAACTGATAAGATCATTTCCAGTTGTGCCAGGGGTCGTGAAGGAAATGAGCACAGGGTGGGGCTATCACAGAGCGTAAATAGCAGCAGGGGGCTGCAGACAGAGACTGATGGTAAGCAGGGAGGGGAGCACGTTCCCGTCACTGTAAACAGGGGCTCTTCCAGAGAGTCGCAGTCGATATGGGGCACATGACATGGAGTGGTAGGCACGTGACTGCTGCCCATACCGAGGAAGGCTGAAGAAGCAAAATCTGAAATGAAACTTTCAGGGTGAGAAAGAACCAGCCCAGGAAGGCCATTCCAGGTGAAGGAGGAACAGATGCAGAGACCCTGCGGCGGGAAGGAGACTGGGGGTGTTGAGGATCCCGGTGGGAGGCCATGATGGAGGAAGGGTGGTGGGCAAGGGGGCAGGACACAAAATGAAGGTGGGGAAGCCAGCAGGGGCTCAGATCTTATCGGGTGCAGACAGCTGCGGAAAGGGGCTTAGATTTTTTCCACATTCACTGTGAAGCAACCATTGTTTCCAGCGGAGGGTCCCCATCTTCTCAAAATGCATAGATGACTGCGGTCTGGACCCTGGGGCTTACCAGGGCAATCCAGTGGCCAGATGAGACGGCAAGCAAAGGCAGTGGACATCAAAACAGAGAAAATGGATGGATTCAAGCTATATCTTCATTCCCACCCCCCAAGAAAAATCACCAAAAGATAATAATGACGATAAACGTTTCTATAGCCCCCTGGCTTACCAAGCACAAGCACCTCACTGTAAGTGGATTAAGCTGGGTCCCCACAGTGACAAAACAACCAGGCAATTCATTCAATTCAATGAAGAAGGAAAACCAATTAGTATAGAGAAAATAATCAGATTGGCCTAATGTCTTCTCAGCAGGTTGTTTGGGTTTTGAAGCTTAACGGAAAGGCCATGTGCGCATTTGACCAATACTTTCTGACTCATCTGAGAGCACGAAGGGAGAAAATCCATTGATTTAATTTGCTTTTGACCTACAGTCTACAGAGAAAAGTGAGTTATCTTTAATAATTGTGAAAAATGCCCAAATAATGTCACTGAAGTGTGTTAAACTAATTTGGATTATTGAAGAAAGATGCTAACTTGCTTTTAAATGAATGGCCCTTTTCAAAAAGTAAGTGGCGCCCTGGCCAAATGTTAAAGCACAGAATGTGATCCTGTTTACGGCACAGTGTCCCTCTGTGAATCACTTCCTACATCTTCAGAAATGATGGACTCTGCCATCTTCACGCAATCTTCAGAAATTCGACCGCTCTCACACAATTACGTGAATCTTCTTAAGAAAGCACCTCTCGGGGTGCCTGGGTGGCTCAGTCGTTAAGTGTCTGCCTTTGGCTCAGGTCATGATCCCGGGGTCCTGGGATCGAGCCCCGCATCGGGCTCCCTGCTCCGCGGGAAGCCTGCTTCTCCCTCCCCCACTCCCTCTGCTTGTGTTCCCTCTGTTGCTGTGTCTCTCTCTGTCAAATAAATAAATAAAATCTTTAAAAAAAAAAAAAAAGAAAGCACCTCTCATCTGAGCTCCGCATGCCATTCTGTTCTCCCCCTGATGAAAGGCTGAGCTTTTAATCATTTCCCTCAGAAATAATTGCCAAGCCACATTGAGAGGAAGAGACTGCTTAAAACGTTGGAGCAAATTTAAATTTAGCCATCTTGAAAAGGCTACCAGAAACTGTAAAATAATTAGAAAATGGAGTGAAGCAGGCTGATGAAACTCACAGAACTGTCAACTTCTTCAGAGCCAAGCCTCCTCCCAAGCCAAAGCCCCTCCTGGGCTTTATGGAAATGCTAATAGACATATTACTCAAATATCATTATCAGAAAATGTAAGTAAATGGATACATTTCCTTCGGTTGCCCCAATACACCAAAAACTCCATTAATTTGGAGACTAGAGACTCTGAATTATATAAAAGGAAGGGGTAAAAATGAGTCTACCATGTTGGCCTTCTAAGAAAGCTACAAGCATAAATAAGAACACAGGAGTGATCTCCTAGACTATGAACTGATCTGAGATTAAATTGTTTAGGAGCATCCCTGCCATTGAAAGATGCACAATGTGTGAGCGAGAAAAATTTGCAGTTATTTAAGAAAGGTTGGGTAGAACTTGAAAAGTAGTCACTATATTGGCAGATGTTTGCTCATTTGTTCAAATGTTTGCTGAACCCATTTTTCTGAGTCCCTATTTGTTGAGCCCATTTATGAGCCCATATTTTTAAGCCTAACTATCCACTGAGCCCATATTTACTGAGCACTGAATACAGCCAATACTCTGTGCCAAGAACCGTGGTGAACACAGGCAATTCATTGAGTGGCAAACGAGGCACCCATTACCATCTAATGGGGGAGAGATGCAGCCAGCAAATAATGACGCAGAAAATTTGCCAAGCAAACGTGGTAAACACTATGAAGGGAAAAGTGGAAGGAGCCATGAGATGGTGAAAATGGGGCCCTGACTCCACCTAGACCCATGGAGGATAGTAGAAGCGTACACTCTGCAAGAATGTGTGGACACTGCACCTGTGGGCTGGTTCTCTCTCCACTAAGTCTCAACCATTCACTCATGTTATTATTCAGCCAAAATTTTTAAGGCTCTGTTTCACGCCAGACATTGTACTAAAATATTTTTGCAGGTAAATTCATCTGCTTCCTTGATCCTACTATAAGCTTCATTGGTAAGGACTCTGTGGAAGGGTGATGGAAGACAGGACTTCTTCCTCTCAGGCAGAGCCTGGGGGACTTCGATCCTAATCAGAAAGTGATCACGAGCCAGCAGGCGGCAGCCAGAGACCTGAGTTCCATGGACAAGGGGGATGGGAGGGAGGACCACAAGGACGCCTTCATCAGGGAGAGTCTCAGTGTCTCTGTGCCACCCTAATGCAGTCTGGTGGGAGTTTGCCTCTAAGTAATCACAAACAAATCTTTTACTTCAGAAACTGCTTTTCCTTGTGGTTTTCATCTCTTGTCTATATCTTTTTTTTTAGAAGGGGGGAGGGGCAGAGGGAGAGAGAGAACCTTAAGCAGACTCCATGCCCAGCACAGAGCCCAACGTAGGGCTCAATACAATGACCCTGAGATCATTACCTGAGCTGAAATCAAGAGTCGGACACTTAACCAACTGAGCCACACAGGTGTCCCTCTTGTCTATATATTTGATGAAAGGCAATCAATCAGGACAAGAATTCTCCCCACATGGAAATTCTTCACTTAAACTGTGTTTAGTGCAAAGTGTGGTTTAAAATCTTGCTTTCGGGGGCACCTGGGTGGCTCAGTCAGTTGGGCGTCTGCCTTCAGCTCGGGTCATGATCCCAGTGTCCTGGGATTGAGCCCCACATCGGGCTCACTGGGGAGTCTGCTTCTCCCCCTCCCTCTCTCTCTCTCTCTCTGTCTCTCATGAATAAATAAATAAAATCTTTAAAAAAAATCTTACTTTCAGTTAAAAGTTTTATCATGTCCAGGCAGGAGCATGACTTTAAGACACACAGCAAAAATAGGATTATGAAATCACATAAGGAAAAAAGAAGATTATAAAAGAAATGCCATTTGGAACATTATAAATGCCAAGGCTGCACCTAGCTGATCTACTTCATGTATTGTTATTCCAGAATTTTCTTGTTGCTAAATGAGAATTGTCTACACAATTGTCTACACAACTCTCTTCCCTAGGACATATACCTGCAACATCCCTCATCTTTTCTCAAGATTTACACCCTAGAATGAAGGAGGAATTATTCTGTTTCAGCAATTTCAGAGCACTAAGACTTAACTAATGGCTTTCGGGAAAGAATACTTCTCTATTAATTCTAACGAGAAAAGATGTAGAGAAGTCATTAGCTCCTGTCAGAGAAGGAGAGCGAAGGCACCGGGGGAGAAGGGCCCTGGAGAGACCCCTCTCCAAACCCTCCTGTGTCTTCCTGACACTCGAATTGCTTTCCAAGGGGCACCCAGGTGAGAACAGGGAGAGGAGAGGTTAGCTCCCGAGATGCCACCATGAACTCACAAAAGGAAACCACTGCCAAGCGCCCAGTGAACAAAGGCAGCATCTACCTTTATTCTAGGGACTTATTCAGCCTCTTCATACACTAGTTAGAAATTGTACCTTTTATGTGTGTGTAATTAGGTAAAGCTTTTACTTCAGAAACCACCTGTAATCACGGCATCTCTACATTTCTGTTCCTGAGATGAAAGGAATGTGTTTTGATCACTTTCTCCTCTCAGATATTTTCTCCAAACTCGGTGCATGGGGCTGGTTTGAAACATTTCAGGGACTTTAAAGCTTGGTCGTGTACAGAATTCAACAATGTGCCTTCATAAAGTGAAACATAGGCCTACAGAATAGAGAAACATAATAAAAATGGCTCAGGCCCACGCTTTGAAAAGTTTACCTCAAAACTGGCTGAGGAAGATGGGCTTTGTGATCTGTCTGAAGCAGTGGTTCTTAACTGGGGGTGATGTGCCGAGACTTTCGGTGGTCATCCTGACTCGAGTGGGGCATGGCCCTGGCATCTCATACAAGGAGGAGGCAGCCAGAGAGCTGGTACCCAGGATGGCCCCACAGGGAGGGACCCAGCCCCCAGGTCAGCAGAGTCACACTGCAGATGCCCCACTTTAAACCAAGAGTCACAAACGCAAATGCTGTAGGGTCAGGCAAATAACATAAATGGGGCTGGGGACTGTGGTGAATGGAGGACATGCCCAGGTTTGAGGCACAGCTGACTCCCAGCTCCGCTGACTGAGACTGGGAAGGACCAAGTTCACCACATCTGTCCATTTTCCAAGAGAAACCAAAAAACTGGATTCTATGTGTTTGCAAACACTGATAATGAATTAATTTTCAAACAATAACACTGTGCTAACCAATGTGCCCACGGCCCGAATTTGGCCAAGGAGGGGTCAGTTTGTGACCCCTTGTTAGTTACAAAGCTCAAGTACTCCCAACAGTGATGGTAAGGCTTGAGGCCTCCACAAGGCCTCCCTCTTTTTTTTTTTTTTTTAAAGATTTTATTCATTTATTTGACAGAGAGAGACACAGCGAGAGAGGGAACACAAGCAGGGGGAGTGGGAGAGGGAGAAGCAGGCTTCCCCGCGGAGCAGGGAGCCCGATGTGGGGCTCGATCCCAGGACCCTGGGATCATGACCTGAGCCGAAGGCAGATGTTTAATGACTGAGCCACCCAGGCGCCCCCAGGCCTCACATTTAATGGGAGCCAAGTTTCTTTTTAAAAATGCTGTTGGGGGGGGGGGCGCCTGGGTGGCTCAGTCGTTAAGTGTCTGCCTTTAGCTCAGGTCATGATCCCAGGGTCCTGGGATTGAGCCCCGCATCAGGCTCCCTGCTCCGCGGGAAGCCTGCTTCTCCCTCTCCCACTCCCCCTGCTTGTGTTCCTGCTCCCGCTATCTCTCTCTCTCTGTCAAATAAATAAATAAAATCTTTTTAAAAAAATAAATAAATAAAAAATAAAAATGCTGTTGAAAACTATGGAAGAATAAACGTTTTTTGAAAGTACTTTGGTAGTACCTTATATAGTGAAATATATAATTATAAAATATAAAACTGAGCCAGAATATTTCCTGCAGCAATAGTTGTGGTAGAAAAACAACAGCAATCAATAGGAACATCCATGGATATGGGAAGGGTTGAATTCAAAAATTATGATACAGCTATACCGTGGGATTTTATGCCATTATTAAAATGATCAATCAATCTATAATATAGGCCTAGAATTTTATACAAGATAGATGAAGAAAAAAGAGTTGCAGATTTCTACATATGGGATGACTCTATTTGTGAAAAAAACAAGAGACTGAAGTGTCTGTTCTTATTTGTATGTACACGGAGGAAGGTGTGCAAGGAACATGAGCTGAACTCTGGTAGCCTCAGGGAGCCACGAGGCTGGGGACGATCAAGCTCTACTCAGATATGTCGATGTTGCTCTCTTTGTTGCAACAAGCATAGTATTGCTTTATTCACTTGAAAGAAAAATAAGAGACAAATGATGGCACTGGCCCTAAAATTCACACTGAACATAATAAGGAAAAGCCCCCGGGTGTGCCTGGCGTGTTCGGGCAAAGCTAAGGGTCAGGTCAGTTCAGTCAGAATACAACACAACTGCTGATAGAGGGATTGAAAGCTTCACACTCTGGTGTGTAATGAAAGTTCTGCTTCTCAGACAAACAACAGGGGAGACTCACCAAAGAAGAGAAAAATACATTTTTCCATCTCTAATCAAATCTGGAACATTTCTGCACTACCTTAATTTCTTTTGAAATTTCGCCTCTTCTGAGCAATCATTTTTCAATCTCTTTTTTTCAGAAACCACTTTTCTCTATGGTTCGAATTTCTCTTCTCTTTCTGATGAAAGGCAATCAGTTTGAGAACACTTCACTTACCATTTTCTCCAAAAAAAACATATTTAGTGGGAAACTATGCTTAAAATCTTTGGTAGGTTGAAACTTTAATCACACTCAGACAATAAGAGAATGCTCTAAAATGAAGAGAGGACAAATTGTGGGGGAAAAGGAAAACTAAATGGAGAACAAAAAATTGCTAATATTATTTGAATTATTTAGTGCCAAAATTGAGTCAAGAGAATCCACTTTATGGACCATTACTTTCAAAGTTTCTTAACTCTAAATGAAACTGTAGAGAAAAAAGTTCAGGCTTTGGAATATAATTGATGTGTTTAAGCAATTGTCTCATCATTTCTTAAGATTTACACCCTGGAGAAGGAGGTGTTATCCTGTTTCAGCAATTCTGTAAGCAATATTACTTAACTAATGGCTTTAGGAAAAGAATATCTCCCCATTAATTCTGACAGGAAAAATAATGGTACAGAGCCATTAGCTCTCATCAGAGAGGTGGGGAGGGAGTTCGTGGATTTGGAACCCTGGCGTTCAGGCTGCCATTTTGTTTCTCTTAGGAAAACACTTTGAGGTGATTTGTGACAGAGGGAGCAGGGCACGACCAACACCAAGGGAGCCCTAACTCTCCCATTCCACTCATGGCAGACTAACAAAAGTTTAAAGGCTAAAAAGGGAAAAAAAATTGAATCTGCTTAATTTCAGAGAATTACATCACCATGCCCACTTAATATTTAGCTATTCTACCTCTTCAACACGATTAGGTAAACCTTTTATCTCAGAAAGTACCTGTCAGAGAAGTTCTCTTTACCTTTTCTGTTTTTTCAATGAAAGACAGCTGCTTTGATAATGTTAGCCTCAGAGGCATTTTCCCTAAACTATGTTCATGGGGAAAAAAAAAAATCTACTTAAAATATTTCAGTCACTTAAAAGCTTAGTTAGGTGCAGAATTCAAAGGATGAGATTCCAGTGAGAAAGAAAGTAAATGAGACAAAGAGAAAGAATAGAGTGGCTCCCTCACCTTGGAATTAAATTCAGGTTTATTGTCAATGATTGAAGAAGCTCAATTCTACCTAGTTGATGCAGCATACGCATAGCTGAAGAGAAGAAAATTAGAACATAATTACACAATGATTGGTATTGTGGTAAATGCCACAAAGGAGATGAGTTACGAATCATACCACAAGGACATCTAGTCTGGCTTGAGCCTCAGGAGCGACCAGCCTACAGACCCACTAAAATGTCACCTCACAAAACCATCCAAGGAGCCAACGTGATAAAGAAGCCTCAACCTGGTTCTTCAGAGAGAACATGGCTGAAGGACCCATCAGAGGGACAGGAAAATGCATTTACTGAAAACCTCACGACATGCCTGAGTATTTCCCTCTCCTAATGTGATTTTCTGAAAGTTTGTCTCTTCCAAGTAATCATATATTTTATTTCAGAAACTACTTTTCTTAGTGGTACTCATTTCTTTTTTGTTTCTTTGATGAAATGCAATCAATTTAAGATTTTCATCTCAGAGAATTTTTCTTTCCCTGAAAGATGTTTAGTGGAAAGTCATGTTTAAGATCAATCCTTGGGCGCCTGGGTGGCTCAAAGCGACTGCCTTCGGCTCAGGTCATGATCCTGGAGTCCCTGGATGGAGTCCCGCATCGGGCTCCCTGCTCGGCAGGGGGTCTGCTTCTCCCTCTGACCCTCCCCCCTCTCATGTGCTCTCTCTCATTCTCTCTCTCTCTCAAATAAATAAAGTCTTTAAAAAAAAAAAAAAAGATCAATCCTTAAGTTAAAAGTTAATGCCCAGATCATAATCATGTACCTAAAATTTACAGAGCAAATGCAGACAATGAGATGAAGGGGGAAAAAATACAATTATTGGAAATACCATTTGAAATCTATAATGCCAAGATTGAAATCAAGAGTATCTACTCTTTGAATTATTATTTTCAATGCTACTCATTACTAAATGAGTCTATAAAAGACAGTCCATTTCTCGAAATATAATTGAGGTATTTGAAAGAGCTCATTTTTCCTCAAGATTTGCATCCTTAAAAAGAAGAAATTGATCCATTTCAATGATAATAGCTGGGAAGAAAGATCTTCCCTTTTCTACTTCATTAATCCTGATAAGGGGGAAAAATGGACTAATTTCAAACTAGAAACAAAGACAAGAAAGAAAATATTGGAGTTGGCCTCATCAATTTTGGTTTTCCAATCACCTTAGGAAAGAAAACATTCTCAGCCCAGTCTCTGTGAAAAGATAAATGGTCAGGGAGAATCTAGCTCTTCCCTCAATCCTAAATTGTAGACGAATAAAACCTAATTTGACGAGAAAATCAGGTAAAGAGGAGGAAGGAACACTCTTCTGTTTCCATGGCATGTTTAGATATGTTACCTTGTGTGGCACAGAGGTCATTTCTTACTTCGGAACACCTGCCAGTGCGGTGCTCTTTGCTTTCTTGAGGAAAGGCAAGTGTTTGGAAAGCTGGAAACCCTCTTCCACTCAGATACTTTTTCTAAACATTAGTGGGAGAGCCTGTTTAAAATATTCCAGTAATGTAAAGTCCTGCACACGGACAAAATTCAATAGCATTTCTTACATACTATTTGAGGGCAAGGGGACCAGGATAAAGGGAAAGAAGAGAAGTGACATCCAAATACTCTTTAAAAACTTTCATACCAAAGTTTACTCAAGAATGTGTGGTTTTCTTAATAATGGCAGAACCCCGACTGAGTGGACTATGCCAGTCATTGAAATACTTGTAACTTGGCTTGATCTTTTCTCAAGAACCCCACCTCAAAAGAAACAGAACTCCTATCACTGCAATCCTGCAGCGACGTAGCTCAAGTAGTGTTTTTTGAGCAAAGGCCTCTACATGGTTTCTATGGATCCTGACACAAAAATACAGGGGGATGGTCACAAGTTTTTTCAGACCCCAGCGGGGAATGAAATGTCAAGAGTTGCCCGTGCTCTGCTTGGGAAGACCACGGACACTTGCACTCACAGGTTCCCTGTACCTCGGAAGCTGAGACGCAAGCAACAAAGAGGGAAGGAGGAACAATAGGAAGACATGGGCCAAATTCTCACAGAATTATATGAAGTCACTCTTTTGTCCTCACACCAGCTTTAGAAATCCTCCCTTTTATGATGTGAAACTTGAGGTACTTTTTTTTTTTTTTTTTTACTTCAGAAACTCTCTCCCAGACTCAGACTAGAGCCTTTAGCCTCCTCTGAACTTGATCAGTCTGGAAATTCAAAAGCTCAGGTACACGTGCAACCAAAAGACTACCTAGAAATAGGGGTAAGACCATCAATGTAACAGGAAGGAAAGACAGAGAATACAAAAGAGAGAAAACTGCCCCAGAAATCATTCTGAATCCCAAATAATCAAGAAATCAAATTTCTAGATTTTTTTTTTAGGTAGCCACTGACATAGTGGAACCATCTAGAAAGTCCAAACTGTGAGGCATTTTAAAAATCTTTATACCTTTCCTGAAGACTTCTACTCCACCACCCCCCAAAAAGGTGTTTGTTTTGTAGTTCTAAAGCAATATAGGAAAGGAAATCTGTGATCTGAGAGAAAATGGGAGGTGCCCTTCAACTTCTGTCTGGAAAAGACTGTAAACAACATCGTGCACCCAGAAATTCCACCTGGAGAAGGGGTGGAGAGTGGAGTGGGAGATGAATCTTGAGGCAGATACACAGTTCTGCAATAATGACCTATAGGAGCTGAGGGGTGTGTGGCAAGAATGGAATTTAAAACACTCAAACCCGCTAGAGGGAGAGGGGACAATCTGTGGGAGCTCCTGCCTTGGAGCAGCTCCCAGAATGCTCCCCAGTAGCAGCCCTGGGCAGGCGTGGGGTGAGGGCATTGGCACCCCTTACCACATAGCTGTCCACTTGCTCATTCTCTTGAAGGAAAGACAGCTAGGTTGGTAAGATTAGCTCTCCAAAATCTTCTCCCCATAGAAGGCACAGGGTCTGTTTAGAATGTGCACAGAATGAGATGAAAATTCAATTAAGTACAGAAAACAAGGGTCCAATGAAAGGAGACTCAAGGTGGGGGGGGGGGCGTTGTCACTGAAAAATCATTCAAGAAAGCCTCTTGACTTGTCTTTAAAAATATGTTATTACTAAATTCAAATCAGAGAAAGAATACACAGCTTAAATTATCATGGAGTAAACTAACATAATGGTTTTGAAATAAAGTAGTTTACACTGTTTCTGTGAATGCTGACAGGAAAATAATGAGAAAATTGCATGAACATCCATCAAAGAATGCGGGCTGGAAGCACCAAGAGTGGGTTCTGGTAGACTTGCTCACTCAGGCCCCTCATGAAAATTGAAAAAAGTCAGTGAGGAGAAAGCAGAAGAAAAATGGCAAGTGGGCTCCAGCCCCAAAGGACACGGCTACACAGAGACAGAGAGCCCACAGCAGCCTGCCAGGGAGAGAGAGACGCGTGATTATGATGTCCCACACGCATTCTATCACTTCAAGGAGTTTCCAACTTCTCTATGCAAGAGCAACCTTCAAAACTTCTATCTTGAGAAATTATTAGTCTATTTCACCTCAAATATTTCTCTCATACAGAGGAAAACGAGGCTATCCATTTTCCTTGCAGAATACCCTCCAATCCTGTATTCACTGTGAGCAGCTTCCAAGTACACTTCATTATTATGAAAGTTCTCTCAGGGAGAGAAATCCATACCCAGCCTCTAATAAATACAAGAGGGAGAGGACATGAGGAGGTGAAATAGCATGAGGTAGATAATAAAATTTAAAATAGGTTCTAGTGTAGAAATATTACCCTGTACACAAGACCATAGCTCGCCACCGATTACTGCTTCCCAGTACATCTTCTGAGCCAGAATGGCGCAGCTTTGATTTTTCCCTCACAAATTTCGAAGAGAAGAGAAAATTAACCCCTTTCCTTCCATGGTTTAGCTTTGCAAAGAAAGGAAGTGAAGGTGGCGAAGTAATGGAGGAAGCGGGGCCCGGGAAGACCTCTCCACCTATCTGTACTCTGGTTGGGGTGTGTGGCTTGGAGGCCTCAGGCCCTGAGAAGGAGGAAACCCCATATATTAGAGCCAAGGACCCAGAGGGAAGACCGGCAGAGACACTCAGAGAAGCAAAGAGACCGAGAGGGATCAAAATGGACTGATTACGGGGGACTCCAGAGGGTCCAGATGCCCAGGACTGGAACCAGCCTCCCACTCCTCTGATGACGTAATCAAGTAAGAGTACCACCACCCTGAAATCAACCCAGCTACAAGAAGGGCTCCAGGCAGACAGGGCAGGAATGAGCTGGAACCCCCAAACTGATGACAATTCAGAAGTGAAATCAGATTTGAAAGAAAGTTGAGGGTAAAATTTTGAACTACATGGAATCCCCCAGGGAGGCCGAAGCCAGAAAGAGTGCTCTGAGGGTCTTAGGGAAGGGTTGCCAGATAAAATGGGGATGCCCAGTTAAATCTGAATCTCAGGGCAGCAAAGGATCATTTTTAGCATAAGTGTGTCTTACGCCATGTTTGGGACATACTTATGCTGAAAAAATATACTCATCGTCTGAAATCAACTTTAACTGGGTGCCCTGTATTTCCATTTGCCAGCTCTGGCCACCCTGCCACAGGGTGTGGGAAAGGGGGAGCTGGCTAGGGGCTGACTGTGCTCAGAAACATCTCACTGAAGGTGTGGGGTTGGGAAGCCACCTCTTCCTCTGACCTGCTCCAGGCACCACACGCTGTTAATCCAGGGATGGCTGCAGAGTCTGGATTGAGCAATTATTATCAAGCAAGACATCTTGTGACGGGGCACACCACGAACGTCCTGACAGTCAGATGGCCCCAACTGCTTTTTTTTTTTTTTAAGATTTTATTTATTTATTTACTTATTTGAGAGAGAGAGAGCACACGAGTTTGGGGGGAGGGGCAGAGGGAAAGGGAGAAGCAGACTCCTCACTGAGCAGGGAAGCCTGACATGGGGCTCAATCCCAGGACCCAGGGATCATGACCTGAGCCAAAGGCAGATGCTTAACCGAGTGAGCCACCCAGGCATCTTGGCCCCAACTGCTCTTGATGGAGAAACTGCTTATGGGTCCAAAACACTCAGGAGCCAAGCCCACAGGAAAGGCCAAAGCAGGGTCTGGCGTGGAGAGAGCCAGCATCCCACAGCCCTTCCCCCAATTTTAAGAATTTTTTAACATCACCACGAGAAAACAACCTTCAGTCTATTTTGGAAAATTATTAGTCTCTCTGATCTCATTATTTCCCCCATTCTTGTGTATCCAAGGACCCCAAGCCATTCATTTTCCTCCCTAGAAGGTCCCCTAACCCACACTCACTAGAAAAGCCATTGAGTAGAGCTGGTTATCAGGTTTTCTGGGTGAGAGACCGTGGCTGGCCCCTAACAAACACGAGAGGGAAGGACAAGCTGAGCAGAAATGGCATGATGCAGATAACAGCACGGGGAAGGGGCATTCTGCAGAAAGGCACGCTAGAGTTCCCAGCCAGGTGGCCACACTCCGGTACTGGCTGGTGTGGGGACACTTTCCAGACGAGAGTCGTCTTGTGCTCATAACTTCTCCCGCAAGAGCTTTAACTCAAGGGGAGGGGAGAGAAAAAGAGTAAAACTCTTTCTCTTCTCTTTTTTAAGCCAGAAGGGAAAGAAATTACAAACTTTGGCTCTTATTAGTAAACTTGCCTTCAGAAAAGGACAAGAGTTGGCTTTTTTCTGCCAGGAACATCTCTTTTCCCCTGAGGGCAAAGGGCTCATAGGAAAACGAGCCCCATCCAGAGGAGGGGACTCTGCCCTCAAGGAGGGCTCCCTGAAGGGACAAACCGAGCACCCCAGAGAGACGCTTGGGTATTCTTTTCCCCTCCTGCACCTGCTGGAAGAGGGAGAAGGAAGCAAAATGACACAATGGAATGTCTGATCCAAGCATTCGCTTTTGGGTTCATCACATGGTTACACGCAGCACAGAAAGGCACCAGCCACTTCATGAAAACATCTTGACGCTGCAGGGATCTGGGCAGGCCCGGAAGGAGGAATGAATTTACAAGGACTTCAAATGGACCCAGAAGGCCAAAATACACAGACAGAAAGTAAGGGATTGATGGATGGCCAGGCTGAAAAATCAGTATCTCATAGGCTTCCTGTCAGTTCAAGACATTTTTAACCGTACTACGCAAAAACAGCCTTCAAAAATTCTATTTTAAAAAATTATTAGTCTATTTACCTCAGAAATATTTCTCCCCCATATATGAGGACCCAAGGCTATCCATTTTTCTCACTGAACATCGCCCTACTTGCCTGCCGTGCGCTCCCTGGAAGGGAATCGGAAGCGCGCACTCCAGGATCATGAAGGTCACTGAGGCCAAGAGGGTTCTGCCCACCTGCTAATAAATTCAAGGAGTAGAAATGGGAGTCCATGAAATAGCACAGGGTAAATAACAGAATCTAAAGTAGGTTTCAGTGTGGAAATGTACCCTACGGTTATTTATTTTATAGTTAGTATCTCTCCTCTGATTATAGGTCTTGTATATGTTTTCTCAGTGAGGATTCCAATGCAGTTCCTATCCAATATTTTCAAGGAAAATAAAAGTAGTTTACTTTTCCAATAATGTTTGGGTTCAGGTAAAGACTATGTGAACTTGGTCTCACAGAGCAGCTCTGGGTTATCTTTGTTCAAGAAATCCTAATTACACCATGCATCACAGGAGACAGAATCTGGTGAATGGGGAGACTCTTGAGGGCAGAGGGCAGAGTCTGCAATGAAAGGAAACCCATGGGAAAATGAGGGAATGGGAGAGAGAAGCCAAGTTCCTGCAGGTAAAAAGTTGAAGGGTGGGCATAGGGGCCAGGTGACGTTGCAGTGGAGAGCTTGACAGACCTCAGCCTGAGGGTCAAGGTCAACATTAATGGCGGTGAGTGATGCCAAGAGCATGCACCCTTGATACAATGGGTTGAGAAGGGCACTTCACCCCTGGAGTCTTGCTCCCCAAACCATCTCCCCAGTCTAATTATGGGGAAAACATCAGACAAACCTCAATAGAGGGACATCCTACAATATACTTAGCCAGTCCTCCTCCGAACTGTCAAGGTCATCAAATACAGGAGGGTCTGGCAGACTGTTACAGCCAAGGGGAGCCTAAGGAGACATGATGATAAATGCCATGTGGTGCCGGGTGGGATCCTGGGCCGGAAAAAGAACATGAGAAAAAAAATATAGGGAAATCTGAATAAACTATACAGTTTGGTTAATAATTCTTTACCCATAGTTAATGTATCACTAGTTGTAACCAATATGCCATACTAATGTAAGGCGTTAAAAACGGGAAACTGGGTGTGGGCTATATGGAAATCTCTGAATGATCTTTACAACTTTTCTGTAAATCTGAAACTATTCTAAAATAAAAGGTTTACTGGGGACAAAAGAAAAGGCCAGTGTGCCAGGTGTTGTCTCCTGGGGGCAGAGCTTTGTGGCAGAAGGGGTGGTCTTCCCTTCCACTGCTCTAGATGTCTCACGACCTAGACAAAATCTGAGAACCTTCTGGAAGTCTGCACCTTCTCCCTTACTCTCCAGGGCTTGTACAACTTGACGCGAGGGCCTCTTTCCTCCCAGATGGGCCTTGAAGCAAACATATGCCTTGCCGCCATTCTCCTGTCCAACCACTTTCCTCAGCAGAATTTGTGGTACTATGCTGTCCAGACACATGGCCTCATTTGCAGGCCTCATGCAAATGAAAATGCAGGCTCTTGTTCAAAAGGATTGAACCTTTCAAGCCTCCTAGCAGAGCCCGGGTCGCAGCGTCGGGCCCTCTGAGTGGCCGCATGGGTCACACACAGTGAGGGCTGTGGTAGAAGGTATTCACAGCTTGTCATGAAGCTGTTCTTAGTACCAGCACTGACAACCCACAGAATAGTGCCTGGAGGACAGAAGAGAGGAAGAATGGAGTCTTATAAAGCCTGATGTGTAAGGAAGTGGGGTATACCAGCTGAAGGAGCCACATACCTGTGTGTCCTGTAACTCCCCAGGGACCCCTAGACCCCCAGCTGACCTCAGGAAGGAACTGGAGAGCCCACAGTGGGAAAAGCCGCTCATGACCAGAGGTGGCAGTGAGGGTGGGATGGTGATCTGGGTTGTTTTCTCTCTTACTCTTTCCCAGAAGGTGGGAGTGGAGTGGGGGGCGGGGGTGTTGGGCTCACATTAGAAAGGGGCTTCAGAGAATCGTTCAAGGTGTCTCCCCGATTCCTGTCATGTCTTTGGGATAAAAGAGAGGAGTGGCTTAGGTCTGATAAATAAACCTCTCATCCAACCCAAGGCCCCAAAGGGGCACATGGTACTTTAGCAGTTACTGAACCGGAGGGATCTGGGTGGGGGCGAGGCATGGGTAGCCGCTCTTCTTCCTCTGAAAGGATTGTTTCCGAGGCCTTGGCTTTGGTAGAATTTAAATTCTTGGCTGTTTCCTGATCAGATTTGGGGGGTTTTTTGTTTGGCTTGGTTTGGTTTTGGTTTTGGCTGTTTGGCTCTCCCATTGTCCATTGTGCAGGCAGATGCCACCTGAGTTCCCGTGTCCTTGCTACGCACGTGGCCCCCACCGCAGCAGAGGGGCTCAATGGCCAGTGCTGGGGGGAGACCCCTGGCCAAAATGGCAGCTCACTGAGACAGCCACTGCCCGTGCCCAGAGGGAGGAAGGAGGAGGTGACAGCCAGTGAGCCTGGCCCCTCAGAGCTGTGAAGGAAGGTGTCAGCTCCCACTTCCACTCTGTGCCTCAGGGTCCTCGCGTATGTGATGGGACGATTCTAGCCCTTCCTGCAAGGGTGGTGGAGAGGATTCAATGAGTCGACAGCACACACACCACGCTCAGGCCTGGGACGTCACACCTCAACCCTGTGGGGCTGCTGGGGCCCCTAGCGCTGCCAACACCGCACCACTGGGACATCTGTGTGTGTGTGTCATCCAACTCACAGCTTTGTGGCCTGGGCCCATCTCCCTCCGGTACAGTCAGCTCCATGAGTGACAGCACCTGGTCTGTCCCAATCATAGGTTTTTCCAGCACCTAAAACACTGTGAGCGTCTCATAAAAGGTGCTCAATAAACAATCTGTAATATAAACTTGCTGAGTGAAAACTAGTCTGACTGCAAACTCAAACCATACCCTGCTTTTTCACTTCATTCTTCAAGATCACAAATATAAATCTGCACAGACTTGCCCCTCTGATGTGACTGCAGATCCTGGGGGAGGCTCATCAAGGGTTAACTAAGTGTCCAGCATCCTGGGGGAAGGGGGGAAGGGCCTACAGCGGAGGCGGACCCCAGGGAGGACTCACAGTTGGATAGGCTTTCCAGAAAATCTCGTCTGATTAATTCACAGCAGTTCTTCCCTCCCACCCCCACGAGTGAGATCAATAATGATTTGACTCTGCTCTACTATTCTCACTGATTATAATCATATTTAAAAACCCTGATCATTTTCTTAAACTCCATTTAGTGTCAATTTGCATTCATCAAGGGTTTTTCTTTAAAGGGGTAGTGCTCTTTAACAGCTAAATCTGAATTTCGAAGGTGACAGGCCCTATGTCTGAAGGGAGCTTGAAGAAGATTAAAGGTGTCCATGTTTTTCAGCCATGTTCCCACAAGGAGCCTAGCCATGCGGGGAAGCACAGCATCCTTGGTTACGAGCCAGCTCCAGAGCGTCTCCCTCCTCCCAGTTACACGTGATATTAATTTTCTTTTAGAGGGTATACAGGTGTACCCATGGGCTCTCCCTGGGTGATCGGTGGGGGGCACCAGGAAGGAACAGTGGAATATGTACAGATAATGGGACACTCTCCTGCAGTTATGACAGGCTCACGCCTTGTTCTGTGTAAATAACAGCAAGGTGTTTCCACTACTCTGAGCTACTGCTGAAGCTCATCATATAATTTGGGATTTCTTCAGTGGGCGACTGTGGGAAACAGCAAGGACTGAATGGAAGTGACAAGGATGAAACCAACCACCATCAGGTGCCTAGAATCTTGGGGATAAAGGAGGAAAACGTGTTCCCTGTTTTACAATCGGGGGGCGGGGGGGAGCATGCAAAAAGGGTTCAAAACAGAAGCATCCGAAAGCGTACGCTCAGGAAAGAAAGGCACATCCCCAAGCTTGTAAACATGCACATGGCTGTTTAGTAACAAGACTCTTGAGCAGGATCGCTTGCCTTCTGCAGATAAACAGACAAAAACATGCTCTTCTCTAATGAGCATTTCAAAGTTCTATCTGTAATTTTTTTTTCTAACTCAACTTGTTATTGTGATAGAGAATATAATCACGAACAAGATCTTACTCCTGCCTAGGGAGGCACATGGTCAGGGCACAGAGGGAAATCTAACCATGTAAATAGAACATGGAAAATGGCATTACTGCATGAATGTTAACTGAAATTTCTCTTTACAAAGAAAAGATTTTTGGACTTTCAGCCTGTCTGTATCTCTAGCTCATGTGGCAGAGCATGGAAGTTGCCTCCTTATTCCTTATCCTTTTACTTAGTAACAAGAACCCACTTTCTAGGTGAGGTGCATTGCCGCTCCGCTTAAAAACTACATTTCTAAGTTTTTCTTGCAGACAAGTATGACCAGGTAATTAAGCTCCGGCCAAAGAGATGTGAGAGGACGTGATCCATGGAATTTGCAAGGCATGCCCTTAAAGTGGGGGGAGGGGGGTAAGATACCTTCTCCTTTCTCTTTTCCCTTTACTGTTGGCTGGAGTGCAGACCTAATGGCAGGAGCTGGAGCAGCCATCCTATGCCACAACAGAAGGAAAACCTATGGTGAGGAGAGCAGAGCAACCTGGGTCTCCAGAACACCATGGAGCCGCCCTGCGAGACCAGACTACCTACACCGATGGTTGTCTGTGAGAGAAATAAACTACGTATCTTCTAAAGTCATTGTTACTTTCAGTATTCATGAGAGAAGCCAAAGCTTTATTGTGCTAATACTATGGTGATGAAAAACACTATAGTGCAGATGTCTAAACTTTGATTGTCCACATACAACCTTGGTGAATCTGCCATGTCTGCAGACTGCAGAAAGGATTAAGCCTTCATCATTTTGCCATATCTGCAGATTATCTGGACCAGGGGTCAGCAAACCACAGCCTGCAGGCCAATTTTTATAAATAAAGTTTGATCAGAACACAGCCACGCCCATGTATTTACCTAATATCTACGGCTGTTTCTGCCCTATAGTGTCAGAGTTGTGTAGTTGCAACAGGGCTTGCGTGGCTAGCAAAATTTTTAAAAATTACAAAAAAAATTTATCTGGCCTTTAATAGAGAAAAGTTTGCAGACTCCCAACCTACACTATTAATTACATAAAAATGTTTGGTTAACTCCCTTTTTCACTTAAACTAGATTATTTTTTAAAATAAACTATATTACTGCCTCAAATGGGATGCTGGTATCATTTGGGCAGGCACTGTGTGTTGTCTATCCACTATTATTCTCCATTCTCTCTTACCCATGGAAGCCCAAAGCTGTTTAGTGCACCTCTAAAATACTCTTTTCCTGGACTCCCTCCAGCCAGGGGTGGCCTTGTGACCCAGCCACCCGGAGACAATGAGACGCAGGTAAGGACTGCTGGCAGCCCTCAAGAAAGTTTTGGAGGCATTCCCCTTCGGGCTTTAGGCCCTTTCCCTGCCTGCAGTGCAATCAGATCAGGCACTGCATAGATCATGCTACCCACAGAATAAAGGCACAGGGTGGCAGAAAAACAGAAGGATCCTGAGTCACTGGTGGGCACCCCGGCCAGCTGTACTAGCTCAGACCTCCTATCCTTAGCCTACTTGTTATATGAAAAGATGAACCATTTTTTTCCAGAGCTCCTGACAAATGTGTTCTAAATTGCTACATGTGTTCTAAATAGAAGGTATGGTTGGCTGATAACAAAACACAAAAAAACAGCCTAATTCTTCACCATTTCCTGTATCCACACCCTTTGCAATGTGATTTTTAAGGTCTTTCATGGGAGGTAGGGTCAATTTCCTCACGCTTAAATCTAGGCTGGTCTTGTGATTCTCCTTGGCCAGTAGGATACAACAGAAGTACTGTGCTGGTTCCAAACCTAGGTCCCCAGAGGTTGGTATGAATCTGCTCTCTTTCTCTTGCTCTCTCTGAAATCAATGCAGGTCTGGAGACATACTCTTTCCTTCACCCTCATTCCCCAGGCTGACACCCAACCAACTTCCATGCATGTGAGTGAAGCCCTCCAATCTCCTAGACATTCCCCCAGCTGACCCCACAGATGTGTGAGCAAACCTGGCAAAGCTGGCCCAGCCACGATCAAGTCAACAGAATGCCCAGCTAACCCAAAGACTCACTGCTATGAGCCACTGAGTTTGGGGTGTTTTGTTACACAGCAATAGCTAACTTAAATCACAGATAAACATATATTTGACGTAAGTTAGCTACTGCTGTACAGTAAATATATGTATGGTTACCTCTGATGTAACATACAGAGAGAAGTAACCTACAATCTACTAATTGCACTATTAGGTATTTACCCAAAGGATACAAAAATACAGATTCGAAGGGGCATAAGCACCACGATGTTTACAGCAGCATTATCTACAATAGCCAAATTACAGAGAGAGCCCAAATATCCATCAACTGATGAATGGATAAAGAAGTTATGGGGTGTGTGTGTGTGTGTGTGTGTGTGTGTGGTGGACTATTACTCGGCCATCAAAATGAAATACTGCCATTTGCAACGATGTGGATGGAGCTAGAGTTATTATGCTGAGTGAAATAAGTCAGTCAGAGCAAGAAAATTACATATGAATTCACTCATATGTGGAATTTAAGCAACAAAACAGACAAACACATGGGAATGGGGAAAAGAAGGGGAAAAAAAAGAGAAGGAAACAAACCATAAGAGACTCTTAATGATAGAGAACAAACTGAGGGTTGCAGGAGGGAGGTGGCTGGGGGGTGGGCCAGATGGGTGATGGGCGTTAAGGAGGGCACTTGTGATGAACACTGGGTGTTGTATGTAAGTAACGAATCACTGAATTCTACCCTGGAAACCAATATTGTACTGTATGTTAACTAAGCAAAATTTAAATAAAAAGTTTTTTTAAAAGATGCATAACTGACAAAAATAAGATATATGTATATATTTATGATTGATACGCATATTTTTTGACAACTAAAATTCTTTTGGAATATTTGTTTATAAATCACAGAGGTAAACACACTATACTTCGGGGCTTCCAGTGACAACTAGTGAAGTTTAGAATGAGCAGCACAGTAGTTCATGACCTGGGATGAGGGTCAGACCACCTACATTCCTGCTGCTTGTTTGTCGTATGACCGCCAACCAGTCAGTTACCGTCTCTGTGCCTACTTCCTCATCTGTGAAATGAGGATAATTACAGCACCTGTGTTTCTGTCCAGAAGCTTCCAGGAGATGATAAAATGGCTCAGAATAATGACTAGTCCACGGTAAGTGCCCCAGTGATACAGGCTACGATTATCCCTATGATGATTATTAGATAACATAAGACTTTATGAGCAAATCACAATGTGACCAAGCACTGAGCAGAACCAGAGACTGGGAATAGAGATGTTCACCCTAGAGAAGGCTAAAAAGCGAGTGACTCTCCACAATAGTGCATGGGAAGCTAGAATTGACGCGAATGTCCCCATCTGACTGACTCATCACTCAGATGTTGGGTATTCTTCTGTATCTGTTTGTACTGAAATACTGTGCCTTCAGAATGTCACATCTGAGTCAAGCAAGACCCACTGGTCCCACCTCAGCCCCTTGCTGAACACACAGAGGGCACGTTATGCTGAGGACTGCGCAGGCCTGACTAGTAGAGGCTGCCCCCAGCTCATCCTTCAGAAAAGATGGAGCTGCCTTATGATCAAATCCTTACGGAATCTCGCACTATATGAAGAGCTCACCCAGTTACTTCATGTTTTATTACAAAATACTGTTTAGGAAGGCACACTGGCCTGACACCGTGCCGGGCCCCGGCAGTCTGGGTCCCTGACAGGAGCACTGATAAAACTGGTGACGAAGGCCATGGGAGGACAGAACTTTAACACCAATCTAGTCGTTATTCTTGGGCACTTGGGACAGAGTTATAAGCACTGGATATGGTTATAAATAAGTCTCTTGAGGACTGCCTTAAAAAGCAAGACAGGCCCCACTGATTTAGTGGAAACCGCAAATGGCATGGGCCAGGAGAAACGAACGGGGCAGTGGGCAGACGGCTGGGACAGCATCGTGCTCTGATTCTGGAAGCACCAAGTCACCAGGGGCCTGGGTGAAAGTGCAGGTGCTGCACCCTGGAAACTCCTGCCTGGCTCTGGCAGTGACGACGGCCACGCAAAGACGCATGCCGCAAGCCTGGCTAGAACGGCTCGTGCAATGGGAGCAGAAGACACAGACGGCTAAGTTAATAGCTCACGGCATGGGTGGTTTAAACTGAGTATGGTAAGGACAAACTACCTGCTTCATCTACATCTTTACTTATTATATTTCAGGTTGGGTCCCAAACTTCTTTTGATCTTTGTGTTGAGAAAACAGGGTGGCCTGACATTAGGGCATGAGTGGTGGGGACATGCATCACATGATTTGTGGGTGACTGCTATCTTGGGTTCTTGCGTAAGTGATTTCTGGAGAGGGTGCTCCCAGGAGAAACTTGACAGGGAGCTGGAGAAGCAGGAAGAAGTTAGACAGCACTGTGACTTCTGGAGAAGACTAGCTTCTGCCTGAGCCCACAGGGAGCTCTGCAGTGTGAACTGCATTTGCAGTGTGTCCCAGCGGGGGACCAAGGGCTGCGTGGCCTGACCCCCATCAGGCAGTGCCGTGTGTTTGTTGACAGGAAGGCGGTCCCATCAGCCAAGGGCAATCCTCTGCAGAAGGGCATAGATAAGAGCAGGAAGGAGCATGTGGTGATGGGTGGGTGCCTGGCCTGAAGGGGGACCTGGGCAGGCCACCACCGGCACCCACCATTAACTTGTAGCTCCCCTCACAGAGAACAAAGCTGACTTCTCGGTTCTGACCTCCTGCACCAAGGAAGCAAGAGAAGCTGTGACAAATATCTGAGCTCATTCCGAGTTCAGCGGCCAGTTCAGCCACCTCAATTCTCCTTTGGAAACATCCCTTCCCAATAGAAGTCAGCTGGCTTATTACCACCTCTCCCATCTCCAGCTACAGGCATGTTCTACCCATCTGACCAAACAGAAGGTTCAGGGCCAGGCGCGGGACCCAAACCTCGCTAAATTAGAGTCAATGCCGGGGCTTCAGTCTGAGTGCTCTTTTTCTACCACGAGCATTAAGTGGGTAGGATGGAAGCTAGGGCACCTGGGGGCCAGCAAATGGGATGAAATGGGATGAAAGCAACCCAGAGAAAAGCCAACTCTGATAGGAAGATGGAGAATCAGAGCCCAGGTGACATCCCTGGAGTCCCAGCCAAGGCTTTGCATTATGTGAGCAAGGCAAGCCTTTCTGGTGCTTAAACCTTTCTGAGTTGGGATTTCAGTCCTTTATTACAAAGAACCGTGACCCATACCCAAACGTCCTCCTGACTCGTACAGACTTATTCACCTTCTTTGTGCCCCAGAGGATGAGAATGGCGGGTGCCATGAATACCCGCTGACCCTGAACACCCTCTTAACCATATTAAAGGTGGGATTACAGATTTACTTCACGTTACCTAATGACAGATTTAAAATTCTAACCTTGATTGTCTGCTCCCAGCCCCTGGAAAACCATCTAATGTGTTCGCCTAAGAGCCGCAATCATGACTTTGATGAAAGAAGCCAGTCTTTTTTATAAAGAGACATTTCCAACAGACATTGATTAATCTAGTTTCCCATTCTTCTAAGCAAAATAATAGAGAAATCATCATTTTCTTCCTTATCTAACTACACAGATGACTGCTTCGTGACTCTTCAAATTTGAGGGGCAAAACTGGAAGCAAAGAAGAAATATGTCCTGTGTCCTCAGAAGCATCGAGAGCCTCAAGGTGTCAGGACCAAAGCAAGCGGGGCTACGCCAGCTGAGGTACATCCAAGCAGAGGCAGGGACAGGCAAACACAACATTGGAAAGAGCCTCTTCCTCCTCAAGGAGGCTCTGGAGAAAACCAGGCTAAGCAGGTTTTCTTAGCATTAATGCAGAAATTACTTAGAATTCACTAAAAACGTTCCCCATTTCTTAATTTAAAAAAAAACTATTTAGGGGCGCCTGGGTGGCTCAGATGGTTAAGCATCTGCCTTCGGCTCAGGTCATGATCCCAGGATCCTGGGATCGAGCCCCACATCGGGCTCCTGGCTCAGCGGGGAATCTGCTTCTCCCTCTCCCACTCCCCTTGCTTGTGTTCCCTCTCTCGCTGTGTCTCTCTCTGCCAAATAAATAAATAAAATCTTTTAAAAAAATTAAAAAATAAATTAAAAAAACTATTTAGGCATTGATCTAGAATGAAATGTTACTTAAATGAATCCAAATTAGTTGAAATTAAAGACAACACAGACTTTAAAAGGCAAAGCGGATCAAGATTAATAAGTGGAAATACATGCCCCCCCGCCCCAGCAGCGCGAAGCAGTGGTCTACAGAGTGGAAAGGGTGGGGAGCCCTGCAGACACAGGAAGCAGTTTTAAAAGGAAAATAATTGTTTTCATATTAAAACATACAAAACTGATTTCTTTTGAACCACTAATGTGTGGATTTTTAAAAATCAATAATGTATTACATTTAATCCAGTTGAATGAAGATAAATGAGAATGCGTGTCCTTGGTTCTCAGTAGTGCTCACTAGAATGCTCTTTGGAATCACCATAGCATGCAATTTCTGTTGTTTCCTCTATTCAACTTGGAAAAGCTTGCAAGTCTCAACGCTTTAGGAGACTGCGGGAACGCAGTGAAGTGTGCTTGATCGGCCCTTCGGGAAACGATGTTGGATGCACAGTAGATGCTCAGTAAACAGCCACGAGCGAGTGGACGCCCGAGTGAAGGGAGCTGCCTCTGCCAGGGCCAGGCCAGGTACAAGAGCAGCAAGACTTATCACAACGACAGGGCAGCAAGAGTGGATGGGCAATAAGGAATCAGGAAGGGACAAAAGAAACCCAGAAGGGACTGCAGGCAGAAGGGGCGGCCCCCGTGTTCTCTCAAGGTGGAGGACAGTGTTGCCCCATGGAACTTAGGGAAGCCAGCCTGGGAAGAGATACCACTGACGGAAGCCAAGAGGAGTCTTGAAGCACCAAGGTGTGTGGGCTGGCAAAAAGCATGCACCTGTCAGGAGGAGGGAGTAGAGTCTCCAGGGACGAGGACGAGGTCATACCATCACATTTCCATAGTGGCTCCTGAAGATTTCCTTATGCTCTTGTACTCACAGTGGGTGCCCTCCATATTCTCCCCGGGGGAGTGGAGTGGGCCTACTTCCCCAAAATCCATTCACCCCAATAGAAGTGTGACCACACTGGGTTCAGCATTTGGTTCAAGGGCCCTGGATGCCCAGAGCGGTAGATGGAAGCCAGCCTCCCCTCCTTTCCTCCCCACTCTCCCTGTTCCTCCTGGCAGCCTGTACGGTAAAGGTCTCAAACTACCTGAGCACATGTGGCGTCCAAACCAGCATGCCCATGTGTTTGAATGTGAATTCATTACCACCGTGTAAAAACTGGGAGATTTTCTTTAATGGAAAATTCTGTGTCTCTGGCTTCTCTATGAAGATAGATTAGTAATATTGAGCTGGCATGCTCACCATACAGCTCCATTTTAAATTATATGATTAAATTATAAATCATAATTATTAAATTTTAAATTATATATATGATATAAATGGTAACTCAACAGCAAACAGTTACTGTTATTCTGAGCTTCATGTTATGGATGGGTAAACTGAGATATGGAGGAGCTAAGACCCATTCCAGAAAGCAGACAACGCCGGGGTGGGGGGGGAATGGCAGGGGGGCGGTGGCCACCAGATGTGACCAAGGGCGTCTCCACCCCCGCCCCTAGGTTGCCCTCCTGATTGCTCTGGCACTGTGGCCCCTGCTAGGCAGGCAGCTGCAGCCTCTCTCCTCTCCTGCATCTCTTGTTTTAGAAGGTTTGCTTTTAACATTATTGCATGTGCTTTTTAAAAACACGGCCAACTCTGAAAGAGAGCTGGTGTGTTTCCTAGTTGGGAAGGATAGAAACGTCTCCTACTTGGCACAGAAAACTTTGGAGGTCCTGCTCAGTATACAAAGACAGGGAGCTTGAGCTCACAGCAGAATCCTGGATTCTGCATCACATGCCTCAGGATGGTCCTTGAGCCCTGAATAGGACCTTTCGGTGCTTGAGTGCCCAGTGCGGTCCTTACCCCCATCTTCTCATGCTCTCCCTTTCCTCCCCTCTCCAACCCTCCCGTTCTCAGCTGGGGCTTCTGCTTCCTCTCCTCTGGCAATCATTTTTGTTCTTGCACATACAGAACCACATAGAAGAACGGGGGTCTTCCTGCTCTGACAATGGCAGGAGTCTTTCTCTAGCAGGGGTCCAACCTGTTTCCAGAAGCACCAGGGCTTCCTGTCTCTAAACCCCCCTCTCCCTTTTTCTGGCTGCAGCCTTGCACGTTAGTTGAGCCACCTAAACTCCTAAGAGCATGAGACAAATTGTGGTAAGGGGCCCCCTGGTATTCAGAGCAGCCCTCCGTGTGCCCAGGCCCCCCAGTGAAGCGAAGTCTGGTCCACGTCCAGACCTGCACCTGGGTGCCATCGGGCGCCGGGCGCCGGGGCAGAAGCAGAACTGCAAACCTTTGCTGTGCCTGCCTCTTCCTCACAGACCAGCGCTAGGGGGCTCCCTTGAAGTTTGGAAGACGGTTTCACATCAAATAAAAAGTCGTGCTTCGCTTCTTCCGGGTAATAAATTCGCAGAGCTTGTTTTTTAACCCCCACCAGAGGTTAAAATAGTTTCATAAAAAGTTTTGGTAAATTCATGGGTAACTTTGGAGGTTATATGAGGTTGTTGTCAAAAGAAAAAAAAAGAAAGAAAAAGAAAAAACAGAGCCTTTCTCTCTGCTCATGTGAGAACCCGAATCACGGAGCCTGAGAGGGCGGACAGGAGGGGGGCTTTGGGCTTTCTTGTTCCTTCTAGAAGGGTCCACGCAGAGATGTGGTGCCCCCCGCCCTCTAATACCAATCAGTGAGGAGGGGGGCAGGGGGGGAGCAGAGGCAGACTAGCTGAGCTCATCCTGCACCAGGGCTCAGACCGCCACAAGCCCCTGCAGCCCAGACTGCCCATCCAAGGCTGCCCATGCCGCCTTCCTGATTTTTCCACTGCTCTCGCCCGCAATCCAGGGCAAGGGCTGGTTGGGGCTTTTGCACTCGTTTCTTCCTGGCAGGTAGTCAGGAATAAAGCAAAAGTTCCAGTCCCCGAGTAGGGGTTAAAAAGAATAAGAACTTTATCGGATTCATAAGAAATCAAAGGAGACAAGAGGAGGCAGAAGGAAAACAGCGCAGTTAAGGGAGGGGGCGTCGCACATTATCTATGATTCAGAGACTCAAATGCTCTGAGTTCATTTTTCAATCTGCCTTTAGCTGGGGGAAAAAAATAAGGAAATTATAGAAAATTGAGAAACAAACATCTCCAAGAGTGCTTTGCACCCAGGGGTGCTTAATGAACACTTAATAATTTCAAATGCAAGTACTTAGAAAAATGGCTTTTGTCCATTCCCGGCACGCCAGGTGCCTCGTAGCAGAAAAGGGAGAGCTGACAATGACTGAAAATGATCACTAATGTCTATGTGGAGGGGTACAACAATTACTTTTTCACGTCTCTGGAAGTTTATGGAAATAAAGAAGCCAAAATTTTTAGAGTTTTAGCAAAGGAAAAACCTTGGAGCTAAACTTGTATTTCTTGTCCTCGATGTCTGAACTTGGGCAGGACTCCTAATTGGGATGGAGAACAGCCACAACGCCCCCCTCCTGACCCCACGGGGCCATACTGAAAATGAGATGAGGAAAAACACTTGGAGGAAACTCTCCAAATGCTCAGGCAGAAAGCAATGCTTGTTGCTGGAGCAGATTTCCTGTGCTCCCTGCCAGCATCCAATGTTGGGGTGAAGGCCAGTGTGGATGCACTTCTTCAGAAGGAGGCGGCACCCCTAAGCAGAGCTGGGGGTTGCCAGGGAGATGGGGTAGGGCTGGGGCACAGAGGGTTTTTCTGATCCTTCTTGCTTTTCTACCTTCAAAGGGTCTTGCCTGGGGCAGGAGGGAGCACCTTGTGGCATAAAGTGCCCCCAAATATCTCCCCAATACCAATGAAATTCACCATTCACTGACTCATGTGACTTGTAGAGGTCTTCCCCAGATCTGGGGTGGAAATTTAGCACACAGCCCCCCACTGTTGGTCATGATAGCCACCATACCTACAAAGTCCTTTATGGTTGACAAAGCACCCTTCTACTCACCATCACATAGAGTTTGAGCCTCTCAACAGCCCCGTGGGCAGATTCCCAGACCAGGTTCATGGGGTTTTCAAGGGTCAGGTGAAATGAATCAGTACTGGTGAACACCTCTGAGATCTATCTACACCCCCATTTTACAGATGAGGATCTGAAGCAAAGAGGAGGGATGACCCTTGCCCAAGAAGGCAGTAAGAGGAAAAGTCAGGACTCAAACAAATTCTTCTGAATCCAAAACCAAAATCTCTTCCCCTGTACCAGACTTGGTCTAAAAAAGGCTAAGAAGAGGGTATTGGGATTATTGGCTTTCTAAGGTCTTTTGTACAAGGCAGCTGGGTAAGAGGAGATGTCTGGCATAAAAGGGTACCTGTAAATATAAATAAAATATAAATAAAATAAAAACAGAACTGTGTTCTCAAATTCTAGCTAGATCTGAAACCTAACCTCTCTCTGTTTAAAGGGGAGATTAGTAAAGAGTTGGTTAGGCAAGCATTAAGTAGTAGCATCAAAACAAGACTTTCTCCATGATGTAATCAAGAGACTTGGGAATTAAGAAGAGAATTACCTTCTCATTAAGATTGATGTATTTTAATGTTACTCTACATATCACTTAGGATTATTCCTCCTCTAGGCTCACCATTGGTGCCTCAACTTGCCACTAACACCTTAGTTAGAATTAATCCTAAAGGATCACCGGTCTCCAAAACCCACCCTTCCTGAAAAGCAGGTATGACGTGGAAGTGGGAAGGGAAAGACCCAACAAGGTGAGCTCTGAATCCTTGATAATTTTGTACCCCATTTGGAGGTCTGTTGAACACCATGCCAGAGATCATCACTTCTCATTCTGCCTCATCCTCTGACTCCATTTGGCTACTGGCTTCAGCACTTCACATAGAAAATTCTAGAACAAGACTCAGACTCCTTTTGTGGGATCTGCTAAGAAGGGGCTCTTCCAACTCAAGGTTGAGAATGGTTTTCAGAAGTTCCTTCAAAAGCAGAACAGTTTCCATTTCAGGTTTGGGACTGAAGGTATGTTTCTCTCTCTCTCTCTCTCAAACTCTCAACATAAACACACATTTATCTTTCGAATACCCCATATTTCAACCTCTCCTTAAATGACTATATCATCCTGCCCTCCCACCTCCCTGACTGAACCAACCATGAGTGCATGAGCCACTTTTGCCTCCCCACCTTCCGTTGGCGCAGAAATCAGAATTCAGAACGTGTCACTCCGTTCCTACAGGAATCTATTAGTAACTGCCAAGGGAAACACTTAGCATTTTAGATAAATAAGTAAATAGTAGTTAAGTGCTGTGCACCTCCATTTCCAGCAGTTTAGTGTATATGGCAAAATTTCTTTATGATCCAAGGAGGAAAAGAGGGATGACAGAGAGTGCCAGCCTTTGAGTTGGCCGTGTGTTGCCATCCCTCCCCTCTGCGGTGGGGGCCCGGATGGAGGGGCCTTCGGGATGGGTGTCGGAAGCGTGGCGGCCCCTCCTCATTATGTTCCTGTTTATGCTAGCCTACTCTCCCTTCTCGCTCCAGCCGGCCTTGTCAGAGTCCCTCATTTGGAAGCTTAATCATATCAGCGAGCTTACCGCATTGCATTTGTAATGACTTGTTTACCAGTCTGTGCCGGCTCCCTCTGCCAGACTGGGCTCTCCCTAAGGACAAGGGCCGCGTCATGTTCTTATTCGCCTCTCTTCCTGCTCCCACACACTGCCTGGCACAGAGCAGGCCCCAGTAATTGCATGTGAACCTCAGGCTGTGCCACAAAGGTGTCTCCGTCCACCACACAGCCCCCAAGCATCTTGAGAAGAGGGCACACGTCACCTGCCCCCTCCCCCCTCAAGGGGCATAAGGGGACTCAACTGCTCACAAGCATATGCTGAACTGCATTAAACCATGAATAAGAGATCATCTGGACATCTGTACAGTTTACCTGCCGTGCCCCCTCTTCTTTGGGGAGACCAGCTCTCCTTGACCCTTAACTGCTGTGGCAAAGGAGGCCCCTGCCCGTCCCTCCGTACAAGGTCAGGTACATGATCCAGACCTGGCCACTCAAATCCCCAGTGATTAGCTCAGGAGAGACACACGGCCCCAGCCGGGCCAGCAAAATTCAGTATGGGGACTTGGGCTAGGAGTCAGGCAAAGTGTGGACAGGCTGGGCAGCTCCCAGGGGAGCTAAGGACAGAAAGGTAAGAGGGGCCAAGTGATGGAGAGAAACGACGTCCTGATGCCATCACCCATACCTCTGGACCCGGCCAAGCCTGCAGCCATCGTCTTACGTGAGATAATGAAGGTTTTTGCTCAGGCCAGTTTCAATGGAGTCCCTTTTCCCTACACCCAGAGTCCTCCCGAGCACCGCATGCAGAGTGTAGAGCTCCACCTCCGGTGGCAACATTTCAGAATAAGACAGCCAGGGTGTCTGTTTGGGGATAATAAAAGCTTGCAAAGAGAAACATCGCTATCACATTGGCAGACGCAGTTCTGTGAGCCTTCTCATTTTATCCTGGGAGTCTGGAGTGTGGCCCCAAATCCCACACTAAACCAGAAAGGACTGAGAAATCCATCTCTCTGCCTTCTGTTTATAATGCAGAGCAAAGACGCTGCTCGGCCTCTCACTAAAGCCCTCACATATTACTGTTTGCTCTCTTGAGCTCCCGGGCGGCCTGAGCTTTCTGGGAGGTAGCTGAGTATAACACTCAGGGCTCAGCAGCCTGCAAATCAATTAATCTCTTCTGCAAATTGCTAACCGGGTCTAATGAATTGGCTAGGCACAGAGGAAGTCCTGCGTGGCTTTGTGTCCTTTGCAGTGACAGAGCTCTCTCAGAGCAGACTGAGACGTCGTGCCTTGACTGAGGAACAAATCTATTAATATTGGGAGAGAACATCAAATTGTACCCAGTAGACTTAAAGTTTGGTCAAGAGAAACTCACTTCTCTGTGATTTAAAACAAAACAAAACAAAAACAAAAACAGTCTTGTCATCCCTCCATGTTTTTCCCCCACTGGATAAGGCCAGCCTTCCACATGGTCCATCTGGGCAGTGGCCCCCCAGTGAGTTGCTGGGTGGGGTGGGAAGGCCACACTGTCTACGGACGCCGGAGGTAGCATCTTTTACCCATCAGAGGGACTTTTTTTTGAAGTTAGAGAAGATCAAGGAAAAGAAGATGTACTCTAAAATGCTACAGCTGGGAATGTAAATGGGGAAGCAATCTGGAGAGATCGATCAGAAATGTGCAACACGACACCCAGAAACCTAGAGAAATCCCCTGCTCAGGCCAAGGAGTTTGAACAGCAGGTCCCAGGAGCGGGATACAGCAGGTAAGGCTAGCGATGCCAGCCCCCCCGATTAGCATGGCTCCATAACTCAGAGCACTTCCACCCGGAGAGGCTCTGTCCCTATCTGCAAGGTTGACATAGGGCTCTGTGTATTTATTAATGGTATGGCAAACTATGAAATGTGGTTGAGTAAAACAAGGAGCAAGTTGCACAATGAGACGTACGTGTGGCCGTTGCATTAAGCACACATGCACGCACGTGCACAGATAACCATCTGGCAGATGCACTCCAAACAGCAGTTTCATCTGAGGGGGTACTGGGAATGGGGGGGAGGTGGTCAAAGCAAACATTAGCCTTATCTACTGTACTTTGATGCATTAAAGGAAGTATCATTCATGCTTACACACATAATTAAAAATTAATAATTCACTATTTTATACCTCTAGGTGGAGCATCAACTTTCCCAAGATCTTTTTAAACACAAATGTGCCCAGCCTGTCTCCAGGGCCTTCCAATCAGTCTCCTGGGGTCCACCCCATCTACCACAATCCTTGCTCCACTCTGCGCCTTTAGTGATCTTTTTAACGCCTCCAGTGAACAGTCTCCCCGCTGCCCTCCTCTCTGCACCCAAATCCTTCAGCGGGTCCCCAACTTCCTCAGAAGCAAGATCAACCCCCACCCGAATGTCTGCAAAGCCCGAAAGGGCACCCAGCCTCTCCCACGTCCTCTCATGGTACCTGGGCTCCCAGGCCTTTCTCACCACCCCCTTGCTCAGCAGACAGCGCCAGGGCAGCTTCTGGGAGGCTGTCTGGGAATCTCAGAAATGCAGAGTTGGAAGCTGCCTGGGAGGCCCCAGGCAGCCCCTGCCTCCCACCCGCAAGGAGGCAGAGAAGGTAGGGGCTTCAAGGAGGGTCTGTGCAGAAGGTCATCCCATAGCCTCTGCAGCCAACTCTGGTGAACACAGAGTTTAAATCTATACAGGTCAAGGCCTTATAAAAGTTAAGAAAACACTAGATTAGGGCAACACAAGCCGACGGAGGTCTTTCCTTTTGTCAAGAAAAGGGTGTGGCAGCCAGCAAAGTCCTAGGGAGAGGGGATTCACAGCTTAGAGTTAAATAAAACTGCATCACACAGTGAGAGAGCAGTGCCCTTGGAATCCCTCTAATCAAGGAAAGAAGAAAGTCTCAACTGGGTGCTAATGGAACTCTAATGCCCCTCAAGACTTCACACTCTCTTTCCAGCAGAGGGGGCCTTCCTAGGTCTCCTGGCCTTCTGCCCACAGCAGACTGGAGCTAGAATTTATTTACCATAGAACATTAGAGTGTTTTTATCCTGTGGCACTCTCTTAATGGCACATGATGTTGGCTTTCCATTTTCAGTGGGGAGAAACAGCTTCTCCTTAAAATAAATGTATTTGTGTTTTTGGTGAGTGAGTTTAAAGGATAACACGAGCAAACATTCACACAGGTGACATGCAGACGCAACATTTCTAGAGGCGGCATGTGAACTATGTGAATGTAGGGAACACTGCTGACCACCAGCTTTATCACGCGGGCGGCCCCGGGCAAGTTACTGATGCCTCTCTGGGTCTTCGTTTCTCCAGTTGCAAAGGACATGAAGAGTCCCTTATCACTAACTTACTGGGAGAGTTTCTAAAATCTCACTGTGAAACATAGCCCCAAACTCCTCCGTGTTTATGGTTTGAAGCCATGCCAGCTGCAGGAGATTGCAAAACCAGAAACATGGTATAGTTCTTATGGCTCAATAAAACATCCCCCTCAATCAATATGACTTCAGATGTGTCATCCAGGCACAGGGCCATGCTCGGCCCCTCTTCAGTGTCCCAATTTTAGTCTGTGTACCAGCAGAAGTGGCAGGACTGCCAACGTGCCCAGCAAAACCCGAATAATTAACCTCAACCACATCAATGTTCCCCATTCAGTTCTGCAAAATGCATTTCTAAGGAAATATATAAGAGCACTCTTTATACCACGGAATGTTTTAATGTATCCCAGCATCAGAGTAAATAGAAGAGGTCTCAGTTAATGGAGCAGGTCCTTTTAACACAAAAGATTTCAATAATAAAAAAATAAAAACTGATATGTCATCGGCTAGAGAGAAAGGGATGTGCATATAAACACGAAAACAGGGCAAACCTAATTATGAGATTCTTTTTTGCAGCCCAGGGTCAATAACTGTGGTATTAGGAAACCAGTAATAGGGCTGCATGCTCATGGGTTTTAAGCTCCCAGAGACTAGAAAGTCCCACTTGAAATGCAAACAGAATTCAATGATGTTGTGTTCATCTCCACTGTGCCCCCCATTCTGAAAAGAAAAGTATTCATTTCAGAGCAGTGACCTCATCAGGAGAAAGGCATCAGGAACTGGGTAACCATAACAAAAGAGAATCAGTAGCTGCTTTCGCTCAGGTGGTGTCATCCACTTTATATGGATGTGTGGGTTTTTCAATTGCTTTTTCTAATGGAAAAATGACCTCCGAGTGCAAGCACGTGCACACATGTCTGCACACACGTGCATGCACACGTGCGCACACACACCTGCGAAACTTCTCTTAAATAAGACCCCAGCTCAGGAAATAAAGAAACCATTGTCGTGAAAAGGGCTGGTGGCGAACTTCCCCTTACACCAGAAGAGATGGTCTTTGGCTGGTTCAAGTTGGCATGGAGTAATTGCCAAACAGAGAACTGCCCCCAAGTCCTAAGCCGGCACCAGATGAGAACACCCACCCACCCCCCGCAGCAGGGTCCCACCACACGTTTCACCTACACCCTGAATTCTGAGACGCTGCTCTCCGCACCACCCAGAGGACACAACTCCAATATCTTAATCCCCACCACAACAAACCACTCCATCAAGATGTTGTATAACAGTTTCAGAGGCTTAATGCTAAAACCAAATGGTGTACGCTGCATGGCAAAGCAAGGACACTAGAGAGTTCCTCATTCCCCTCCTTAGAGGGAGGGTTTGTTGTTGATCTTAGAAGAGCCGGGACAGACAGACTGCCTCTTTTCTTTCCTTCCTTTACCTCAGTGGTCCTTAAACATCTTGTGCATGAGAATTTCTGCTCAGAACGATAGATACCAAGCACACTCTTGTAATTGAGTTATAGAATTTTCAAAGATAATGTTGCCCACAGGTTGTTTTAACTAAAGTGCTGGCTTTGGCAAATCTCCCACTCAAGATTTGGTCCCAGCACTGTGTAAGAGAGGATCCCAGGTTAAAAAACATCAAAGTGAGCATCCTCAGGTTCAAAGTCACTGTCTGTACCTCTCCGGAGCTTCCATCTGTACACCTGAGGTGGCATTAGACAGACAGATGATCCTTAAGGTTGAAGACAGTGGTGCCACAAAACTGAGTCCAGCAAAGGTAGGGGAAGATGGAAGTTTCTTTTTGATGAAGAAGTTTCTTTTATGAAGAAAAATAAAGATAAGGTTTCTTTTATGCTGCTTAGCTCACTGCCATCCAAACTAGGCACCCACTGGACTCTTCTGTTGATGCCCTTCCAAAATACAATCAGAAATGAAATCTATCGGTTGTCTGCCCCTTCCTTCATTCTCAAAAAAGCCTTGGGGGTTGATTTTGATCATCCTTTCAACTGGGCTGAGCTTCAAGGTGACTTCCTTCTGTTCGTTCAGTTGTTCATTCAATAAATGCTTACTAAGAACTTGACACTGTGCGAGGCATGGGTACAAAGGCAGAGATGACCCATCAGCTTGGTAAATAGGGCCCTTATTAACTGAGATCACTGCCACTGGGGAAAGGCCACCTAAAATGAATCCATTCACCATGGGGACCAAAATTGCACAGTAAATAGTGGGGAATTAAGGACTCTGAGAATTTATCTTGAAACCGAAAGCTGTGAAAGTAAGCTGATAAACCAACAAAGATAAAATAAAAATAAGCCTTCATGGCAAACTGTGAGCTAATTGTTGAAATCAACAAAGGTTAATCCAGTGCTGATGGAGGGAGAGTACATTTTTACACAAAATTGTAGAGCTATTCTGTGAGCTATTCTTCAGTTTACATTTACTCTCACAGGAAGATCAAGAGGGACTCCCCTTCCCCAATATTATAGGGCCTCCTCAATTTTCCCAAGGGGCTTCTCCTAACTCTCTAATAACCACCTTGCTCTCTTGGAATAAGCCCCCTTGGATTTCTCCCATCTATTTGTCACCTAGTCAGATTCTGTCAATGAGTTTCAATCAACACAGTGGTCACTTCCATCAACTTCATGAAATTCTATGGCCTGAGCATGATTTGTGGTTTCACTTGGCAATCAATTTACATTATATTGTGAAAATTAATCTGAAGGGCAGGAATGAAAGCTAAAGCTAAGGAGAGAGAGAGACAGAGATAAAGTGGTGTTTAAAAGGGGTCTAAATTTATAAGCCGTCAGTTTATTGGAGAATGTTCTCATCCTGTGACAATCATCGCCTCCCCAGGCAATGGCTGACTGGGGTGTCCCATAAAGAAAGTTTGGATTACAAGGTCTTCCCTCAAGTAGATGTGTGCTCTCCTTGGGATATTCAATGACTGGTATCTTAAAAAGCATCTTCTTATGAATCCCTTCGATGAAGAACCTTGAGCTTCTGAGATTAAAGCCACCTAACACCATACCTCCCCCGTGATCCTGAAGTGCATGAATGAGGAAGGAAGTTCTCCGGAATAGCAACACTCCTGCTGACGGATAGTCACCATTGCTATGGGGAATTCATTGCTACTTGATATTTAAAAAGAGACTTCCAGCTTCTCCGACCCCCTTGCTGGAAACTCGGATGGGATGGACCACTGGATTCAGGTTTAAAAACAGACCCAGTTCTCAGGAGAGTCTCAAAGACTCCAATCACTCTAAAATCTTATAAATTAGGTCTTTATCCTTCCTAACTCCTCTGGCCTTCTGCTTGCAGATGACTTCACTGCCAAGCCATCTGTTAACTGCAATGATTAGTACCAAGCTATCAGAATAGTTTAAAGAAGAGGGAAATTAGGCAGCCTTTTAAAAAATATTTTTCAGAAACATCTTCTTCCTCTCATCTTTATAAATTGTTGACAGGAAGATTCACCAAAACTGAAGAGGACAAAGAATCAGTTATGATACCCTCTTTCAGCCCCCAGACACAAGCATTCTTGCCTACTTATTTGAAGAGGTGTTACTGATTCTAGTTGACTTCTAAGGATCAGGGACAAAGGATTTCCCTATCTTAATTGGGAAGTTCCCCCCAAAGACCATTCTCAATTTCTTTGTTGCATTTCGTCAAGTTCCCCCAAAGTTACAGCCCCTCAGGTCACCCAAAATAGATGATTCTATCATTGTCCTGCTGTGGAAAACAGGCCCTCCCCCCACAAACATCCCTCACAAAAAAAATATACACAGCTGCATGCATTCACAGGCACACTCATGCACAGACCCGCGCACCACACCATGGCGAGGTCAGCTCCCTCACTCAGAAGCCAGCCCTGATCTCTCCATGTAGGACCTGCCAGGTCAAAGGATATAAGAAAGTTGTTTGTAGATGGTGGGTGACCGAGGCCCATTGTTAGGTTCCTTTGAAGTAACAGCACTTTGTCTTCAATCACCCAACACTCGGAGTGCCTGTCACTCCACTGTGAAATATTGGTATGGGCAAGCAGTGGCAATAAAATCCCCGAGCCCCTTTGATTTCCAGGAGGAATTTATTTTAATGCACTCTACCACCCTCCGACTTGGTGTCCATCATGACCTGTCCACCCTGGGCTGGCTGGTTTACCCAACCAGCCAGCCCTATTCCCACTCTGACACTTCAATAAGGGACAGGGGTGATTAATACTTCCCGGGCCAATGCTTAGCCCACATCCCGCAGGCTCACACCTGCTCTTAATGGACATCCTCCATGTTCTTCCTAATTGCGGGGGAGAGAGCCTTTTGAAAATGGGCACCAGTGACCCAAGCCTCTGGCTCAATCCGCTTCTCAAATAATAAACACGAAAGCAGAGACATTTGTCACCACTTGGGCTGCTGTTCCTCGGGCATTATAATACCCCTGTGTGGGGCCACATCCCAGGGGGCATTTGAACTATGGATAGCCTCTCCTTTCTTAGCTCCACATTCAGATTGTGTTTCTGATTTTTTTGTTTGTTTGGGTCTGTTTTTATCCACCATCCACTGTGCCCCAGTTTGCTCTGAGGCTTTGGTATGAAAAGCTGCTGCTGAGATACGAAGTAGATGGAAGTGGGATTTCTCCCAACATGGAGGGGGTCTCCAGATGCCCTCCATAATCCATGTGGGTGGGAGCAGGACCACCCCCCTGAGGCCAAGAGACGCTTTCAAAGGGAAGAAGGGGGTGCAAAGGACAGTGACAGGTGAGAGGTCTTCCCGCCTGGTCTCTGCTCACACGGGTCACCTGTGCACATTAGGAAGAGGCACCCACTTCCACTGGCGGGCTGCACAGTGGAGAGTGAAAGGAGAGAAGAGCCGGGGCTCCCTGCTTTGGGCTGACAGCCCCGTAGTCGGAGGGCGAGGCTGGACAAACCAGATGGGAACTGGACCACAGGCCCAGGGGAAACAATCCCACACAGCCATACCTTCAAGGGCCCAAGTGGGCCCTACCCCACCTGCCCCTGGGCTTCTCCCTAAAGAGAAGCTAATGGGTCCCCTAGCCCAACACACCCATCCTGGTGTTGAAGCTACTCGTAAACTCTTGCTGCAAGTGTGGAACATGTCCTGCTGGTGGTGGGCCAGGTGACTCTTAATGATTATGTATTGGTTTGGTTTCAAATAGAACTTTCCTACCCAAACTGTGTGCACACAATAAGAGCACAGAGAATGTGCCTCGTCAAACACTGAATGTCCACGTGTGCCACTGCTTTTCTCACTTAGAAACACGTTTTTAGGTCACTTCTGTTGGCTCACAGAGAGGGGAAAAATTGTAAAAGTGGTACAGTGATTGAACTGTGACCCCCAAAATGCTACGTCCAAGTCCTAGTTTGCACAACCTGTAGCTGTGGCTGTACCTGGACAAAGAGTCTTTGCAGATGTCATTAAATTAAGACTGAAAATGAGATCAGCCTGGATTTAGGATCAGCCCTAAATCCAGTGACAAGTATACTTGTAAGGGAAAAAGAGGGGGAGATCTGATTCACAGAAATACACAGAGAAGTCCATGTGCAGGAGGCAGAAGCTGGAGAGATGCAGCCACCAGCCAGGGGACGGCCGGAGCCACCAAAAGCTGCAAGTGGCAGGAAGGCTCCTTCCCTAAAGCCTTTGGAGAGAGTGTGAGACAACTGGCCTCCATTACCGTGAGAAAATTAATTTTTGTTGTTTTAAACCACCAAGTTTGTGGCAATTTCTTCCACAGCCACAGGGAACTAGTACCAGTGGTGGCCAAGTGGGGCACCGGCTTCAGTGGCTGTCCCCTGTCCCTCACTGGTCCCAGTGCACTCTGGCCCATCTGGGCTCCAGCTGCCTGCTCCAGAGTCTGCATTCTTGCCCCTGAGCCCCTCCTCACCACTGCCCAATCCAGCAAGCCTCAGTTCTATTCTCCCTCCCTCTGCACATCCAGACGAAGCCCTATGTCGCTCAAGAAAACTCCCCCAGGGGTCCCTCCCCAAACACTGACCTCGTCCTCTGCCAACAACAGAAACACTTATTACCACATGCCCCACACTCACTTGGCACTCAGCACCTGCCTGTCTTTATGCAGGTATGCTTATCAAGCTCCGCAGATAGTAACAATCAACATCTATCATCTGCAGTAGGGTCTCCTGGCATCTGCACACGCACACTGAGCCCCTGGGCAGGTAAAACCTTTATCCACAGCCTCGCTGTGGGGACACGGATCCCGAGGGGGCAGCCACCTGACCTGCTGTGATTGAGCAAAGGGTGAAGAGATAGTCCACCAGTCCGGACTTCACCCTGTACCACAGCAGGATTATTTCTCTCCTCTTCGGTGCACAGCACAATGCTTAGGAATATAAACATGGCAGCTGCCGTGAGCTTCCAGCAGCCTGATTTAGCCCTCTTTAAGGCACTGGGGAGAGAGCTGGTGGGAAGGTTCTGCCATTTGGGACAACTGGAAGCTTTCCAGTTGGTTCTGCTGGGGGGCGGGTATCACCCATGCAACCCCTTGGGCAGTTCCCTTGGCTGTATCTATTTGAGAAGAAGGAAAGTCATGGAGTTGAGGATGTGGGCCACAGAAGTGAAGAAAGGATCAGCTGGGCTCCCTGGGGTCTGCAGGCTACCACCCTCCATCTCATCCCAGCCTCCCCGACACCATCTTAAACCTCCAGGGTCCTAGCAAAAACAATGCTTTTCCTGGCCAACCGGCAGAGCAAATACTTACCTTGATTTAAATTCTCACTGAGAAACAAAAGACAAATCCCTGTCCATGCCTACAGGAGTGGGGGGAGGGGGGGAAGGGGGTGGGGGAGGGGGTGGGGAGGGGGAGCACGGAAGAGCCATCTGCCTGCAGGGGGCACTGGAGCTACATAAAGGTGGAGGGCGAGGTGCCCTAGCCAACCATCCCCAGGGACCCAAACCTCAGCCATCAGACACAGCCCAGGGTCAGCCCTTGAGCCAAACAGACAATAATCAGCCACAAAAGGATGGTAATTCAGTCACCGCTGGCCAGATGGGACCCTGTAGCCTCTCCACGGATGCTCTTCATTTTTCCCAGTCAACACCTTGCAAAGGAGGCTAAGGCTGGGCCCATTGCTGCTGGGGAGGAGAAGAAACGGAGGGAGAGAATGGAGGTCCGGAGAAGTACAGCGATTTGCCCTGGTTGCCCAGTGATTACAGCTGAAAATAGTCCTTTTTCCAGGAAGCGCTCTGCATTAGTTCATCCTTGATTTATTTCTGAGCATGACAAAGCATGCACCTCTGACGCCTTCCATGTAAGCAATGTTCCCTGCAGCTCCCACGTGCACTAACTGCTCATCTTTCTATTCCAACACTGACTCTCAAGCCCCCCACTGACCCACTGCAGCCTCGCAATGGCCCTGTGGAAAGAATCAAGTGAACTTCCTTTTTAAAGATGGGGGTGAGTGGAGGCACCAAGAGTTCTGACTCATGTTGCCGAGGTCCTGGAGGAAACCTGTACCTGGCGCAGGGCCCAGCACATGGCCCAGCACACGTGGCCAGGACTGAAGGATGTGTCCTGACTTCTCCATATTCTCACCCAGTATTCTCCCCACTAGTTTGGGGTCACACTGTCCCATAGATGTCCCACCTTTGTCACCCTACTTTCAGGCTCCTGAGGGCAAGGATGGCTGGCTCCCGCCCATCCTGCATCCCCAGCCTCTATGAGGGGCCCGGTGCCTTGGTGTGCCCAGTTTGGATTTGGTTCCAAGAAGAACATTACCTGCCATTTCTGAAGAAGGCTGCCTGCAGGTCCCGCGTGGGCCCAGCCCCTCGAGTGGGGGTAGGTGGCGGTCTTTTCTCAGCACTCTGGGAGGCCTGCGCGGTCCACCCCCTCTCGGCTGGACGCGGCTCTGTAAGAAACTCCCTTTGTACCTGTGGGGCAGAGAAGCACGTATGCAGTCACCTGCCTGGAGAATATGTGCCCAGAAGCCCATACACACACACGTTTACAAAGGCAACACTCAGACAATAAACCCCCGAGTCCCCTTGGGGTCAGCCTAGAAACTCCTCATCCTTCCTATCCTCCTTTTCCCCTCTAGGACATGGAGACAATAGTGGGACCTAACCCGCAAGGCCACTGGAGGGACGACATGAGATGGTGCACAGGAAGGGCTCTCCATGCTACTTCGCGCATGGTGCATGTTCCCCAAAGGCTGGCGGCTGTAATGAAATCCCGAATCATACGCTCCTGGCCACTTATAAACATGCTGCCCCATACAACTTCCGGCAATGACAGGAATGTTCTATAATCTGCACTGACCATGTGCAGCTATTGAGCATTTGAAACAGAGTTAGGGTTTCTGAGGAACTGAGTTTTACTTTATTTCATTTTAATGAGTTTAAATAACTACATGTGGCCAATGGCTACTGTATTGGACACTGCAGGCTTAGAGGATCTACTTTGAAAAAAAGGGCTTCTCCGGGTGCCTGGCTGGCTCAGTTGGTTAAGCGACTGCCTTTGGCTCAGGTCATGATCCTGGAGTCCTGGGATCAAGTCCCGCGTCGGGCTCCCCTCTGACCCTCCCCCTTCTCGTGCTCTCTCTTTCTCTCACTCTCTCAAATAAATAAATAAATAAATAAATAAATAAATAAATAAATAAATAAAATCTTTAAAAAAAAGGGGGGGGTCTTCTCCACCTAGAGAGGACCTTCCAGATCATCTGGTCTAACCTCCGAAACAGTATTCACATCCCAGTGGGAAGGCATGGCAAAGTTGAGAAAGAAAATACTGGAGCTTATATTTATATTTACCTTCTTCTAGACTTTCTTGTATCTATTGCTGTATGCCCTTTATAATATACATAACACATTAGCAGAGTAGAACGTGTGTACAATTTCTGAGTAAACAATTACGCACTTACTAGGATATGCAACCAAACGTGCCTCCGAGGACAGACCAGCGAGCTGCTCTAGTACCACCATGCTGCGGCCAAAGAACCAAGACACAGAGCAGCTGCTAGAGCCCTAAGACACATTAGACCATGCAGCCAGGTGGAGCTAGACCCTCGGTCCAGTGCTCTGTACCATTTTGCGACAGGCCACCACCAGCGGTCAGCTCTTTGAAGAGACCTTTGCACTGCTTCTCTCTGCCTAGTCAAGCCACAAGGACGCCCTTTCTTTTACAAACCTCAGTTTACAAGAATTCTACTCCCAGACGCTCTTCAGCCTGGGGGTAAGGTGAGGCGACCTGCTTGGCCATTTTCCTTTCTCATTTGTCTGAGCCGCCGCCAGCCTCCAGCTGCAGTCCCCTAATCACCAGGGCTGCTCACAGAATTTTAAATAAGATCTGCAGAATGCTGTATTCTCTTATGCGTTGATTTTTATGGCATCAAAACAATGAGAAAGTGACTTTGTGTTCATCTCTTCTGGAGTCCGTGTTTGGGAGAGGCCCCACTCACATGGCCCTGCTGCCTCCCCAGCCTGGGGCAGGCGCTGTCATTCCCCAGGGGTGTCTGCTTTATTCTTTGAAGCAGTCGTCCCTGCTTGTCAAGTCCACAGGTTCCTGAAAGAGCTATCTGAGCCAGGGTAGGGAGCTAATCACAAGCCCCTGAACCAGTCAGGGCTCCTGCTGAGCCTGGGCAGAGAGTGATTTCAAAGTGTAGAGACAAAGGGGGAGGGGGGTATGGGGAGAATTCTTCTCTATGTGCTGCTGGGTCACCTTTACCCCCAAGTCAGTGGGTGACTGCCACAAGCTTGCAGGTGTTAAGAACGGCGCAGTTTGAACTGCTGGGAGGTTTTGCTTTTGGAAAATGGCCTAGTGAGGGACTCTACTCAATGAAAACCGCTAGGAGACTGTAGGAGAGTCCCAGCCCCTGAATTCAGGTCTTAGGAAGGTGGAATCTGGGCCCTTTTGCCTTTGGGGGAGCCCAAGTGGATCCCGGCCTTGCCTTCAAAGCAGTGTTTTGTTGAGTCATGGGCAGGGTCTGTTGCTGCCTCTCCTGGGTTCTCTGAGAACATTCTGCATGCAGCCCCTCCTGGAAGATCCTCCTCTGGGCACGAACACACAGGGTGTGGCAGGGGAGGCAAGTCTGTCACCGTCACCAGCCAAACAAGGCCTCCTGCAGTTTAGCAGATGCCACGAAGACCCGTCTCAACTGCCTTCACCCGGCTGCATGTTGTGTTCCAGATGCTGGGGTGTTGCATGCTAATGATTCATATTTATCCCCTTCTCAAGAGGATTGCTCTTGGCTGATGGGAGCCATCCTGTCTGAAGAGGCCTGGGGGAACTTGCACATACCCCAGGAAGGGCCCTTAGCCACTGACTGACAATTGCAGGGGGTGACAGCTCAGCCCCTTTCTCTCTGAGCAGGACAATCTCTGGTGCGTCTCACACTCCAGACCTTCCCACGGGATCAGGCAGGACTGGATACTCAATGCCAAATTGTGCTTAGTCCTTTCTGTGCCCTGGTCTGCTTCCCTCACTCCTGAGAGCCCTCCCTCTGTAAATCACCTGTCCAAGAATGCCCATCTCAGGCTCTGCTTCTGGGGAGCCCGACCCCAGACACACGATTCAAGTGCTTCCCTTCTCCTCTGAGTCCCATTGGCCTATCTTCCCCAGAGACGCTCCCTCAGATATGTCTGACAAACACCCTTAAATGCAAGGATCCTTATAAATACGTGGTGTCCTTTGTGTGTGACATTGGCCCACAGAGCCGTCCTTTTTCTCATGGTAGTTTTACTGGAGGTTACCTTTACAATCAATCTAGGTTTCCGTGTTTATGTCTAATTCACTGTGAGCTGACCTGTAGAGTGGTTCACAGGGTTTTTAATAACTGCCACTGAAAGTCCAGATTTTAAATTTAACTCCTACACTCAGTGGACCCCCTGCGCTCTCCGTATCTCTCCAGAGGTCTTCCTTTAAGAGCCTGTGTTATCGACACTTACGTAAGATCAGCACAGTGTTTTTGTTGATAGGCCTCATGGAAAACTGCTCAGAACAAAGCCTTCTTACCGCACAGGAGCTCCAGCACCAGTGACTGGCTGGCCAAGGTCAAGGACTCAGGAGACACTGGTTTTAACTAGAGCTCGTGAGCAGCTCTTGAAGGGAGGCAGGGTGAAGTTTTTGTCCTGTATTTTGAGGCTGGCAGAAAGCCACTGGCCACCCTGCCTACTCCAGCCGCACCCTCCCCATCCCACACACACTCACTCCTCCTTTTATCAGCCAAGTCTGAGGGAAGAAGGTGGATCCAAGGAGAGGGTCAGGCCCCTTCACATATGCTTATTCTGGGGTGGGGGGGGTGGGGGGAACGACACGTGCTGTTATACTGTTCCTCCCATTTGATCCTACAGGGAATAAGAAAGCAAAAGGAAGCAAAGTGGAGGCATGCAGACCTTCAGTATCCCACTAAGCAGGATGTAGGACTATGGTCAAAGCCTCTAGTGCCTTGGTGAATGTGACAAATGTCTCAGCCAGGTGTGGTGGCAGCCACCGTCTCTCTTATGTGTGTCTCCACCTCACCTCAGAGATTGTGACGTCATCCCTGAGAATGCTACCTCACTGAACAGGTAAACCATGTCATGACCAAAGTAAGCAGACACATACCTCAGACAGACATCCACTTTAGAGGGAAAGATTTTATTCCCAGGACCCGGTTTACCCTCCTTCCCCCACTTTCAATGACTAACATATATTTTAGGGTTTACCACGCAGGCTTCTCCCATGTGACCCCCAATCTCTTCCTTGCTCATTCTGATCCACTTGGGACTTCACAACTCGTTGTTCCATGTGTCACAAGTTTCATGCCTCATACAGCGCTGTACACAGTTACAAATTAATCAATAAAATCCAATTCCACGGTCCGGCGCTTGCTCTGGGCACACAGAGGCGTGGTCCGTGGGCACTCTGAATCTCCACGCCTCTAGTTAATGTCAGGGCAAATAGGCATCCAAGTATGAATTTTCTACATTTTTCCATTTCCACTCTGAAAACGGATCCTGCATTTTCTAATCCCTCTCCTTTAGCTCATGTACTTTCATCAATGAAAACAGCCATTTTCATTACAGTGTGGTATTCGGAGTTGGCAACAAATGAAGAGACAAATGAAATCAGATGGAGGGCCCAGAAATAAACTCCAGGTATAACTGGGAAGTTAAAATATAGCAAACAAGTGAGAAAAAGAGGTAAATTAATCCAGGGGTCTGTAGGTCTGTAAGCCTTTTGTATAAAGGTCCAGATAATAAATATTTTAGATTTTACAGGCCACATACCATCTCTACCACATATTTTATATATTTATAACCTTTTAAAAATGTAAAAACCCTGTCTAGCTCACAAGGGCATATAAAAACAGGTCAAAAGTCAAATCTGATCCATGGTCCATAGTTTTCCATATGGACAAAAGTAAAAATAAATCTTTCCTTACATTAATATACACAGAACATAAGAGAATATGTTTTTGTGTTTGTGACACTGGGAGACTGAGAGTAAGGAAAGATCTCTTAGACAAGACCAAAAAGTAATAATCATAAAGGAAAAGGCAGCTCCACTTGACAACATCAAAATATACACCTTCTTGATGATAAAAAAGTCCATTTCCAACAGCAGACTAGTTACTCTGGTTGTCTACCACTGTACTCACCCCTATATTGAAAACAACTAAAAATACAGATTAAAATATAAAAATGTTCAACACTTCTACATAAATGTATTGATGTTCTGATTAGAAAGTGAGATATATTTAAAATAAAAAACCAAGTGAAAACTGAAACCTGAAAAGGTAAGAGGGCTTTCCATTTTGAGAGCATTTGTCAAACCAAGTGAGCTTGATCTTCCATTTTTATGGTCTGGTGGGGTGCAGGGAGCAGGATTCAAACCCAGAATCTACCCTAGGTGCAAATCAAGTGGGAGACCGAACCTCTACTCCTGCAAAAGCTGAGACCTCAGAAGGACCCTCAATATATAGGTGAACTAGAAATAATACACCCTACCCCCACCACCTTCTCAGGGGACACTCAAAAACTCCAATCTTATCACTCAGTGAAGGAGGCAAAAGTCTCTTCTGTTAATTTTATAACAATAAGGCAGTCTTCTCATGGGTTTGTAATCTGAATTCACAATACACATGACACGAAAAAGCCTAAAACTAAGAATTTTATTTAAAATAGTGCCCAGTGCATGCCCTCAGGCACCTAGCAGAAGCAAAACAAATCATTACTGGAGAAACCCACCTCCAACACAAGTCTCAAAGTTCCAAAAATCTGAGCTTACCATCAAAAATCCAAAAACAAGGGGCGCCTGGGTGGCTCAGTTGGTTAAGCGACTGCCTTCGGCTCAGGTCATGATCCTGGAGTCCCAGGATCGAGTCCCGCATCGGGCTCCCTCCTTGGCAGGGAGTCTGCTTCTCCCTCTGCCCCTCCCCCCTCTCATGTGCTCTCTCTCATTCTCTCTCTCTGAAATAAATAAATAAAATCTTTAAAAAAAAAAAAAATCCCAAAACAAACAAGGAAATTGGTTACTACAAGTGAGAGCTAATAATACATAAAAGAGAGTCAGATGTGCCATGACTTCCTATGTTGGCATCATCAGATGTAAAATATTAAGTGTGTTTTTAGAAAAGGTTGAGAACAAGAGTAAAGATTACAGAAATTTTAAAAAACAATCTTAAAATTCATATGAAACCACAAGAGACTCCAAATAACCAAAGCAATCTTAAGCAAGAACAACAGAGCAGGCAGCATCACACTTATTGATTTTAAAATATATTACAAAACTATAGTAATAAAAATATTATGGCACTGGCATAAAAATAGACATATCAACTAATGGGACAGAACAGAGAGCAATAGAGAGGCCAGAAATAAAACCACTCATTTATTATAAACTGATTTTCAACAAGAGGGGCAAGAATACGCAATGAGAAAATGACATTGGGAAAACTGGATATCCACATGCAAAACAGTGAAATTGGACCCTTATTTTATACCACACACAAAAATCAAATCCAAATGGTTTAAAGACTTAAACATAAGATCTGAAACTGTAAAACTCTTAAAAGAAAACACAGGGGAAGCTTCTCGATATTGGCCTTGGCAGTGATTTCTTGGATATGACACCAAAGGCAACAGAAGCAAAAATAAACAGCTGGGACCGCATCAAACTAAAAAGCTTCTGCACGGTGAAGGAAACTATCAACAAAATGAAAAGGCAAGCTACAGAATGAGAGAAAATACCTGCAAATCATTTATCTGATAAGAGGTGAATACCCAAAATACCTAAGGAACTCATGTAACTCAATAGCAAAAAACAAAACAAAACAAAACAAAAACAAAAACCCCAACTTTAAAAAAATGGGTAAAAGACCTTTCTCCATAGAAGACATAGAAATGGTCAATAGACACATGAAAAGGTGCTCAATATCACTGATCATCAGGGAAATGCATATCAAAACCACAATGAAAGATCACCTCACATGAATCTGTTAGGATGGCTATTATCAAAAAATAAAAATATAAGATAGTAAGTATTGACAAGAATGTGGAGAAAAAGGAATCCTTGTATTGTGTTGGTGGGAATGTATATTGGTATGTCCACTATGGAAAACAGTATAGAGGTTCCTCAAAAAATTAAAAATAGAGCTACCCTATGATCCAACAATCACACCCTTGGGTACATACCCAAACAAACTGAAATTAGAATCTCAAAGAGACAACTGCACACCCATGTTCAATGCAGCATTGTTTACAATAGCCAAGATATGGAATCAACCCAAATGTCCATCAATGGATGAATGGATAAAGAAGATACGGTATATACACAACAGAATATTACTCAGCCTTAAAAAAGAAGGAAATCTTGCCATTTGCTGCAATGTACATGAACTTGGAAATAGAATAAGCCAGATACAGAACAAAGACTACCTGACCCCAGTGATAGCAGAAATTGAACACAGTCAACTCATAAAAACAGAAAGGAGGGGCGCCTGGGTGGCTCAGTTGGTTAAGCGACTGCCTTCGGCTCAGGTCATGATCCTGGAGTCCCTGGATCGAGTCCCACATCGGGCTCCCTGCTCGGCAGGGAGTCTGCTTCTCCCTCTGACCCTCCCCCCCTCTCATGTGCTCTCTCTCATTCTCTCTCTCTCAAATAAATAAATAAAATCTTTAAAAAAAAAAAAAAACAGAAAGGAGAATGGTGGTTGCCAGGGACCAGAGGAAGGGGGATCAGGAGGTGTTGATTAAAGGGTACAAAGTTTCACTTATGCAAAATGAATGAATCCTAGAGAATTACTGAACACCACAATGCATATAGTTAACAATGCTGTATTGTATACTTGAAAATTTAAGAGGGTAATCTTCTGTCAGTGTTCTGATAAAAAAAAAAAAAGGAAGGGTGCCTGGGTGGCTCAGTTGGTTAAGCGACTGCCTTCGGCTCAGGTCATGATCCTGGAGTCCCGGGATCGAGTCCCACATCGGGCTCCCTGCTAAGCAGGGAGTCTGCTTCTCCCTCTGACCCTCCTCCCTCTCATGCTCTCTGTCTCTCATTCTCTCTCTCTCAAATAAAAAAAAAAAGGAAGAAGCTTCTAGAAATTACAGATAAGATTAGGACATCATATGTGAGGATGGTTTCATGGGTGCATCCTTATCCTCAAACTCATCAAGATGTATACATTAAATATGCACAGCTTTTATGTATGTCAATCATAATTCAATAAAGAAAAGACTAAAGAGCAAGAGACTATATAAATGATCAAGCAGATTTGAAAAATATTTAAGTGGAACTTTTTGGAAATAAAGCATAATATACATTAACAATCAAATTTAACGTTCGATAAATAATAGGGGGATAGTTAAGGGAGGGCAATTAAGAGGCCACTGCCATAGTCCAGGGGCTTTTTCTCCTGACCAAGATGGTTTAACAGTAACTGGATTTATTCTCCCAAAGAAAAAACTAGGTAAATATATAAAACAATGGTTTTCAGGACAGGAGACATCAAGTAATGAAAGCAATGATCCCTTGAGAGTAGAGAAACAAATGAGGTAAACCCTGTAATTGCTCAGCTTCCTGGTGAAGGAATTTACCAGGTCCAGCACCATCTGTTGAAAAGATTATACTTTCCTTTGAACCTTTGGTGAAAATCAATTGACCAAATACAAGTGGCCTATTTCTGTACTATCTGTTCTGTTCCATTGATCTATTTGTCTACTTTGATGCAAATACCATTCTGTCTTAGACATTTTAGCTTTATAGTAAGTCTTAAAGTCAGGCTGTGCAATCAAGATGGTGTGGTGCTTGCATCAAAAGAGACAAAGAGACGGACAAAGGGTACGGACACAATTACATGTCCACATGCAAACATAAGAACTTTCATCTCTACATCACTCAATACAGAAAAATTAGGTGAAAATGGATCACAGGCTGTAACGTTAAACCTAAGCGTATAAAACTTCAGGAAAAAACCTAGGAGAGAAACCTTTGTGGCCATGAGTTGGGCGAAGATTTTGTGGTTATGACGCCAAAAGCACAATCCAGAGAAAAGAATGATAATTGGACTTCACCAAAATTAAAAATATATGCTCTTTAAAAGATCCTGTTAAGAGAGTTAGAAAACAAGGCACAGACTGGAAGAAAATATTTACAAACCCCGTATCTGATAGAGGACTTAAAACCAGAATGCATAAGGAATTCTCAAAACTCCATAATAAGAAAACAACCCATTTTTATAATGGCCAAAAGATTCAAACAGATACTTCACCAAAGAAGATACATGAAAGGCAAATAAGCACAAAAAGAGATGCTTCATATCATTAGTTGTGAGGGAAATGCAAATTCCAGCTTGTGGGACAGCACCACACACCTATTAGAATGCCTGAAGTAAAAAGAACGGCCATGCTAAGTGCCGGCAGGTCGTGGAGAAGCTGGGACTTTCACACAGTGCCAGCAAGGGCATGAAATAACACAGTCACTCTGGGAAACAGTCTGGCATCTACTATACAGTCCAGACGTCACACTCTTATTTGCTCAAGAGAATTTAAAGTATATATCCAAACATTTCAGAGTCTGTTCCTTTGTCTCTTTTCTTCTGTTTGTTCATTTTGGGTGGGGGATGGGTGAAATAGGTGAAGCGGGTGAAGAGCACACTTATCTTGATGAGCACTGAGAAAGGTATAGAATTGCTGAATCTCTGTATGGACCCCTGAAACTAATATAACACTGTATGTTACTTATACTTGAACAACAACAGAAATAACCAACTCAGAATTTTAGAAAATAAAGTATATATCCATGCAAAGACTTGTGTATGGATATTTATAGTAGTTTTTATTTGTAACAGCCCGTAACTGAAACAAACCATTAATGTCTACCAACAAGTAAATGTATAAACAAATTATGACATATCCACCCAATGGCCTAGTACTTAGCAATAAAAAGGAATGAATTATTGGGGTGCCTGGGTGGCTCAGTTAGTTAAGTATGTGACTCTTGATTTTGGCTCAGTCATGATCTCAAGGTGGTGAGATGGAGCCTGGTGTTGGGCTCCGCACTCACTGGGAGGTCTGCTTCTCTCTCTCTCCCTCTCTCTCTGCCCCTCCCCCCATTCTCACACTCTCTAAAACAAATAAATCAATCTTTTAAAAAAAAAAAAGGAATGATGCAACAACATGGATGAACCTCAAAATAATCTTGCTGAGTGAAAAAAAGCCAGACCTCCCGGCCGCAAAAAAGAGCCTATATTGTGTGATTCCATTTCTATAAAATTCTAGAAAAAGGGAACTACTGTATAGTTACAGAAAGCACATCATTGGCTACCTGGGGATGGCAGGAGGGAGGAGGACACATGGAAATTTGAGGGATTTTTGATACATTACCTTGATGCTGCTATTGGTTTCACAGGTGTGTACATACACCCAAACTTATTAAATTGTATACTTTAAATAGGCATTACATTCAGTATACCTTAATAGAGCTTTAAAAAGAATAACTCAGGGGGTTTAGAAAATTAGTAAAGATAGATCTGAACAAAGTATCTAGATTTTAGCACAGAAAGACAAATTATTGAAAATAGAGGTTAAGACACATAAAAGAGAAGATCTAAGATACATTACTTTAGTGCTCCAGAAAGAGAAGACCAAGAATGGGATAGAGACAATGTTTGAAGAATGATGGCTGAGAATTTTCTAGGTAGACATCAATCCAAGAATCATAAAAGCCCAATGGATTCCTAATGGAATAAATAAAGGTAACATACACCTGTATACATCAAAGTAAAACTATGGAACACCAAAAATTAAAAGAAGATCTTAAAAGTAGCCAGAGATAAGAGAGCTTCGAAAGACAGATGAGTACACTAATAGCTGATTTTTCTGCCACAAAATAGAAGCCAAATGAGTGCAGTAATGGCTTTGATTTGTGGAGAGAAAGTAACTCTCAGCCTAAGGCTATATACCCAGCAAAAACATTTTTCAACAACAAGGAAGAAATCAATGTATTTTCAGACTAATGAGAATGGAGACTTTTTTTCTTTTAGAGAAGTTCTTAAAAAATATGCTTCAGACAGAAGAGAACAATCCCAGAAGTAAGCTCTGATATGCAAAAAAGAAAGAAGAGACAGACATTTGCAATTATGTGGGTAAAGTATACAGAAATGGGCTTAAAAAGACAAAAGAACAGACTTGGGAAAATATCTGCAGTGTGTGTAATGGCAAAGCACATACACAAACCTAGAATACATACCAAAACCTACAAATTCTGGATGGGCACAGCACACAAATCTGTTAATAACAAGCCTTCGCAGAAATATGGGAGCAGGGCATATTTTCACTCACAGATGGAGGAAATGTAAAGTGACACATCCGCTCTGAAGAGCGATTCAGAAATAATGTGTAAAGTTGAAAATGTGATTACCTTATAACCCAGCAATTCCACTTTGGGTATAGTTCTGAGAAAACCTCTCGCATTGTGCCTAAGGAGGCATGTATGTATAAGCATTCATTCACTGCAAACCAGCAAAAAAAAAAAAAAAAAATTAGGGCCAATTTCAATGCCCATAAACAGGGGAATGGACAATAAAATGTGCTATCCTCATGGGAAGGAGCACTCTACAGCACTTACAATCAATGAATTTGACCAACATGGCTAGATATTCAAAAACACGATACTGAGTTTAAAAATCAAACTGACGGGGCGCCTGGGTGGCTCAGCTGATAAGCGTCTGCCTTCCACTCAGGTCGTGATCCTAGGGTCCTGGGATCGAGCCCCACACCGGGCTCCCTGCTCAGCGGGAAGCCTGCTTCTCCCTCTCCCACTCCCCCTGTTTGTGTTCCCTCTCTCGCTGTGTCTCTCTCTGTCAAATAAATAAAATCTTTTAAAAAAATTAAAAAATAAAAATAAAACTGAAGAATGATTAATTCAGTATGGTATTTACACACATGCTTTAAAGACTCAAAATAATTATATATATTATTAGTGTGTACATTGACTTGCAAAGTATGAAAACACAGATTGAATCAGTGCCAAATATGTAAAACTACATAACATATATGTATATGTGTATATATATATAATATATATGTATAATATAAATATACACTGCATATATAAAATATAAAGTAATATTTTATTTCATTTTTTTAAAGGCTCAGAAACAAATATGACAAAATGTTAATAATTACTAATTCTGGATCATTACCCAAGAGTCTGTTACATATTTTCTGAACTGTTCTGCATTTTTAAGTGTTTTTCAAAACAAGAGTAAAAGAGAAAAGATACTCCGCTACATAGGTTTTACCACATGCGCCGGGAGCTAAGGCCTATGGAGAATTCTCTGCTACAGAATTTCATTTTCTGGGGAATGTGAAGACAACTGAAGTGAAATGGGAACGTGAATAAGAAAACAGGCCTCTCTCAAGGAGAGAGCACACGAGTGGATGAATGACAGAGAGACGCACACACACACAAATACACACGTGAGTGTGTAGACAGATACGTAAATTGATGCATACGTGTACATATACATCATACACATGTGGGTGGACAGAAGGATGGACAGATAGATGGTGTGGAATAATGCCCCCTACCCTCAAAGATGTCCGTGTCCTAATCCCCAGAGCTGTAACTATGTGACATCCCCAGCAAAAGGGACTTCATGAATATAATTAAGGGCATAGTCCCCAAGATGATGAGGTATCCTGGATTATCCAGGTAAACCCAATCTAAACACATGAGTCCTTAAAAATGAAAGAAGAGGCAGAAGACTGGGTCTGAAAAGTGAGACTGAACAAGAAGGAGCAGAGACTTGAGGTGTGAAAAAGACCCAGCCTGCCCTTGCTGGTTTGCAATATGGAAGAGGAGCCACTGGCCAGGAGCAAAATTCTGCCAACCACCCCAGTGAGCAGGAAACTGATTCTCCACTGCAGCCTCCAGAAGGAATGCAGCCCTGCTGACACCTTGATTTTTGTCAGGGGAGACACATATTGAATTCTGATCTACAGAACTAGAAAATAATAAATTGGTGTTGTTCACAACAAAATTTACATGAAACTGGTAATTTGTTATAGCAGCAACAGAAAACTAATTAGGTAGATGGTACATATGTAGGTGGGTGGGTAGACAGATATATAAATAGATGATATAGATATAGATATAGATATAGATACAGATATAGATATAGATATAGATACAGATATAGATATAGATGGATGGATGATGGATGATAGATGATAGATAAACCCTTCATCAAAAGTTTTCCTGTTTGGTTATCTGCAAAGTAAATATATGTTAAACAAATCCTATGTTACTATTAACTTCCGTTGTAAATTGGCCGTAAGTTACTATGTGAAAAATGGATGGATTTCAATATACTAAAGAGAAAAAATAAGCTGTGTGAAATGGCCTCCTGAACAGTGAACATGAAGCCCCTTTAGACTTGGCACTACCTTTCAGCATTTTCCCAACACTGCCCCTCAGACTGGGCACTACATCCCTGTTTCTGAAGATGGACTAAATATGAAAGAAATGGAGAGGACACTTCTCCAAGAAGCTCTATCATCCAACTATGCCATCCACCACCAGAAAATGAACTGAGTTTGAGACCTCGTGTGAGTCAAACAAATCAGTCATCTCCTTTATCAAATCTTTGCAGGCCAAATGCTATCGAACCAGTGGCTTAGTAAGGAATATGCCATCAAAGGGAACTCTTTTCTTATAAGCCCAGCAACGTATTCCCTTCTGAACACCTCCCCAGAGATGTGTGTCCTTCATTAAAAGGACAAGTCTTAGCAACCACTCACCATGAGTATAGGTACAATGGAAGACACTGGATCAGAAAACTCAGATTGCAGCCCTAATTCCGTAAGCTGGGTGAGCCAGGGAAAGCCATTTCTGGCAGACACACCCTAGGGTGATCCTGTAAGTCACACCTTTGTATAATCCTCTCCTCGTGTGAGTGTGGTGGGGACTGTGACTTGCTCCTAACTAACAAAGTATCGCAAAGGTAAAGGTATTTTTGCTGATGCGATGAAGGTTTCTAATCAAGTAGATTATCCTGGGTGGACCTGATCTAATCAGGCAAGTCCTTCAGAAGAAGACCTCGAAGTCAGAGACTTATTAAGACAGCAGAGGCACATTCTCTCTCCATTGCCAGTGTGGAAGAAGCAAGCTATCATGAACTCTGTGCCTCAAAAAACCGAATTCTGCCAACACGCCATGAAGGTAATAAAACCAGATGGTGGGAGGGAAATGACGGGAGGGCGAACATTGACGTACAAAGGTCAGGGAGGTCCCACTGCAATGGTGCTGTCTCTGCTGAGACGGGGGAGCCAGCTGTCTGATGAGCCAGAGGTGAGCTGTGTAGGAGGAGGTGGAGGATCTGCACGTGCCAACGCTGGAAGCTCCAGGCAGCTGGAATGAACTCAAAGGGCAGTCACAAGCCAATAAAGGCACAAATGATGGCTCAGTCATGGTTGCCCGATAAATGCTCGATGGATATAAAAATCTCAGTGGCCTCATCCTCATCCAGGATTCAGACCCCTCCTTGCTCTACCCCTGAGCCAATGCCCCCTCACCTACCTTCCCACCCACGGGCTCTTGCTGAGAAGCTCGCTGATGGCGGAGGCAGTTTTCGGCTCCCGCAAAGCCAGATGGTAAGACTGAGCTCAGTGTGACGAGCTCAGTGTAAGACCACAGGGAGTGGCGGGGACTGAGGCAAGGGGCAGAGCACAGGTGCTGGCCACAGGGGCGGCCACTGCTCAGCTCCAGCTAGCTGCTGCCATGCCGGAGGGCAGGCCCAGATTCTCCAGAGCTTCAGGTATTTCAAGACAAGCTAGAAATGCAGACTTTTATGTGAAATCTCCTGGTGCTTATTTGGCTACTAAGAGTCAAAACTTGTAAATATGGTCAGACCTAAGGAGAGTCTCACCCAGGCTATGCTTGCCCAGTTGTTGCAGACGCCTCTCCAGGCTTCCTGGAGCATCAGCCAGGCACCACCAGCCTGGTTTGGGGAAGTTTCCCCTCTGGTGTCCATGGTGGCACCTGGCACCTCGCAGGTGCATGGTGATGATCTGTTGTATCAGCTAAGCTGAAGTCTGGGGAAGGTGGGAGCAGTCAATGAGGCACGCACGCTTGTCCCTCACCCCACCTCTCCTGGGACCACGACTGAGGCCCAGAAACAGCTTGCAGCTGTCAGTCCATGCAATTTAGTGCTTCTTCCACATCAGTCCAATGTGGGAGATACTGACGGGGCACATGGCCACCTGCCAACATCCCTGTGCTCTCTGAATCCATGAGCAGCTTCTCTTTGGTGTGGCTAGCGTTCATTCCATCTGAGAACAGCACGCAAATTCTCCCTGAGGGAGCCATCCCTCCCCCACTCTGCATGGCTCAGGGGTTTGCGGTAGGACTGGATGTCCCTGTCACACAGGCAGTGACCCTTCTTTCATTCAGCTATGAACAGCTAGGCTTCTTTGGGGAAGGATGAAATGTGGTTTGGGACAGCATGAAGAACAGCTCCTGCAAGAGTGCTCCCGGGGCCTGGCACACTGAGCATCACCTGGGAGCCTGTTAGAAATGCAGAGTCTCAGGCCCCACCCCAGACCTGAGGAACGTGTTTCAGCATCCCAAGAAAACCCACACAACTCCAGGTGACTCTCATGCCCGTCGCAGGCTGGGGGGCACAGGGCAAGCTGCTATCTACACACAGGCTCTGCAGTAAGACTTGCTGATTCAGGGGCGCCTGGGTGGCTCAGTCGTTAAGCGTCTGCCTTCGGCTCAGGTCATGATCCCAGGGTCCTGGGATCGAGCCCCGCATCGGGCTCCCTGCTCAGCGGGAAGCCTGCTTCTGCCTCTCCCTCTGCTGCTCCCCCTGCTTGTGCTCTCTCTCTCTCACTCTCTCTCTCTCTGGAATAAATAAAATAAAATCTTGAAAAAAAAAAAGACTTGCTAATTCACATCTGGGTCCTTGGAGAGGCTGCCCTATCTGTGTCTCAGGTTCCTCAGGGGAAAAATGGGGGCCACTGTACAGTGCCCGGCACATAGCAAGCCCTCAGTGATGCCAGCTCTGGACACGTGGTCCGGCAGACAGCTGAAACGGGCGGGGGCCTCATCTCGAAGTCTGTCCAGAGGGCACATCACCTCTAGCCACGGAGGTGCTGAGCAGCCGTAGGGAAGAATTAGGAATCTGCACTGCCTCTTGAAGACGATCTCAGCTTTGGGTCAAATACCGACAATGAGGGGAGAAGGCAGGCGTGTTCCAGGAAGGGGAGATTAGAGGGCCGAGATGTGGAGGGGGAATTCGGGAAAGCATCAGGGCCCTGGCTTCAGCGTGTGAATCTGAGAACAGGAGGCAGGGAGGCAACACGAAGTCACCCTGAGCAGGACAGAAGGCCACGGGAAAATCAGACCCAACAGCTTCTCGGGCGGCACAGAGGGGTGGGGCCTGGTGAAAGAGTGGCCTTGCCCCCTCGGCCCCAGCAGCTAAAGGGTTTTGAGCAAACGGGCAAGACCATCAACGATGAAAGAGTGGTATTAGTAAAACCTGTGCGTCCCGTCTGTCAGGAGATGCTGTGCATGCACGTGTCACAGAGAAAAGTCTGGAAGGGAGCGCCCTGCACACCAGTAGCGCTCCCCAGAACAGAGGCAGTACCAGGATGCTTTATCATCTCCTCTTTGCTGGCCTATATTTCCGAACTTTTCTGCAAAGGACATGTACCACTTGCATAAATAAAAAGCAATAAAAGCTGTAAATAATAAATGCACTCTCTCCTCGGGACTTAAACGGGTGGATGTGTTCTCAACTCAGTTATTTCAAATATTTACTGGATTCCTGGCCTTGGAGAGGTGCCCCCGAAAAGCACACAGTCGGGGGAGGATGCTGTGCAGATGGGCTGATGGGGAACATACCGATTCCCTTGCCCATGAACCTCCAGACCCTCACTCCTACACAGACCCTCTGGAACCCCTGTGAAGTTTTCCTGGGGTTAGCAAATCGCCCCTGGCAGCTCCTGACAGGATGAGCACACATGGGCCAGACAGAGGTGGCCACAACCCCTACCTTCTGGAGCGGATGCTCAGCTTCTGTTTGCCACTCCCCCGAAACATCTTCGCCTTCCTCCACGGTGGTCCTTTCTTCCATTCAGGCTGGGCCACCATCCCTGAGGCCACTGGGCAGAAGAGCTGAAAATACCAGGCATGTTGGCATCATATTGTCAAAGCCCTATGGTGTTAACTGGAGGCCCAGGGAACACTGCGGCCAGGTCTTCCCCACCCCCACCCCCAGCCCCCAACTCCACCTCTCCAGGAACCCCCGCACCTGGTACCTAATTGTCTTTTGGAGGAAGGAGGGCCCAACTGGGTCTCGGATCCCACCCACCCCCCCACCCCCGTCTGAGACTCAGCACATTCCTTATTAGTCACCACTCTCGGGACAAAGAACAGCCTGTAAGGCTCTGGAGTCCCGGCTCTGCCACTGTTGCCTACGGTTACGTCAGAACAGAGGCTCCGGGACCCTCTTCAGCTGCCCTGGCCCAACACTTCCCAGAGCAGGACACAATCCAGATGCACAGACTCGCTCTCGAGATGGGACCACAAACTTACTACTAGTCACCAAGTGAGAGCTCCAGAGCACTCGGCCCCTTCCCTTTTGGCCGCTCCCAGGGAACTCGGACGTTAAGTTATCTGATCATAGTAATTGTTTCCCGAGTTCCAGGTATAATAACTCTTTCTCTCTCCCTTTTTTTTAAGTAATCTCTACACCCGATGTGGGGCTCAAACTCACAACCCCGAGATCATGGGTCCTATGCTCTACCGTCTGAGCCAGCCAGGTGCCTCAATAATTCTCTCCTTCTAAGAGATGATGTTTCATCTGGAGTCTCTCAGTAACAATTTTATAGTTTATAATCCTCTGTCACCCACAGAGCTTTCCTGGGCAGTGTTCATTTCACTTTTTGCTGCTGTTACCGGGAAGCTCAGAGCTAAATTTAACATCTAGTGATGAAAAGTATCTCATCTAGGGTCTTGGTACAGTAATTCTTTCCTCTGAAATGTACTTTTTCATTATTTTGTTTTGTTGCATTTTTGGCCTTTATCCTATCCCGCCGTGTATGTGGCAGCCCCACTTCCCTTGGGAGCAGCCTGAGAAGACTGTAGCACAAAGAGCAGGTGTTCCCCGGGGTGGCTTCACGCCCCCTCTCCATCATTACGAGTGTGCCAAGCACACTCCCCCAGCCCTGGGGCCCTAGGCAAAGGAGGATTTTACCTTTGGTGTCTGGACCTGCCCTCCTTCTCCCAGGCCTGTCTTCGTCCATCCTCCCACCACTGCCCTGCTCACGGGCCGGGCGTCTGGACCCTTGTCCTGGGCGCTGCCACCAAGGAAGTGCAGTGCCAAGTACACAGAAGCAGCCTTTTCCTTCTGCTCTGTGGGCAGAGGCAGGCTTCGGCTCAAGCAACACCATGTGAGTCGGGGCTCGGCCCTCAATGACGGGAAAGGGCCGTGGGCCCTGAAGCTCCACAGGGTCTCTGAGTGGGTACACGAGGCCAGCTCCAGCCAGCCGGGGGGCGTGGGGGCTGTGAGGAAGGAGCGGCAGGAACTGAGCCCAGCCAGAGGCCCCGAGGGAGGGTCTTCCGGGGCATTCTCAGGAGGTCCCAACTCCCTGCTAAGTGCACAGGGACTCAGGACACCCCCAGATGGCTTGGACCCCACCACAGTGCTGCCCGTGCAGAGGTGTCGGGTGTCAGGGGGCCCACTCTTCCAGGTGGCCCACGTTGGGGTGGGCAAGAAGGAGGCTGTCTCCCTGGGGCTGCTGGTGGATGAGCCACAGGACTGCCCCGCTGCTGGGGTGCCAGGGTCCAAGTATCCTTTCTCCTCTCCCTGCACCCCTTTTCTCCTGCCCCATGGCCTAGAGCAGCTGGGGTCCTCCTGGAAGCTGTCTGCCCCACTGGGGGCCAAGCCTGAAGCCGGGCAGGGAGGCAGGAGGGTCCCCAGCCCTGACCCGACAAAGGGTGCCTGTTCCTCGGGCCAGCTTCTCCTGCAGACAGGGTCCTGGCCTTGTCCCGGCCCCAGGGCGACGGGAGGTGGTGGGTGGGTCTCTTCCTGAGGCAACCTGAGGAGGTACTTGGGGGGGAAGGCAGTGTCTGCCAGGGCAGCGAAGACACCAGGAGCCTGAGTGGCCAGGTGGGACTGATGCCCAAGGGACGCGGCTCTAGGACACGGCAAGATCTCTTCCCTCAGCCCCACCTGCCTCAGGGCCACAGAAGGAGCAGCAGAGGGGGCGCCGGAAAGCTCCAAGGGCCTGCCCGGCTGCCCAGCCCTGCCCCTGGCCACGCCATCAGCACTCTCATGCAGCTCCCCTGGCTTATCCCCAGGGTCACAGTCCTGGTTCTGAGATGGCGGGGAGGTGGCCTGCACGGGGCCACCTGGGGCCTCTCTTTCTGTTCCCAGAGGCTCTGATTGCTCCTGGCAGCTCAGCTTCTCCACCTTCAGCTTCTTCCTCTCTGAGGGGAGCTTGTCCTCTGAGGGCTGGGACTCCCCAGAGCTACCACTGGGCCGCCTCGGCACAGTTTGGGTCCACTGACAGGTCTCCTTCTTGTCCCCACCACCACGGGTGCCTTCTTCCATCTTAGGGTCTGGCAAAATCAGCTTGGGAGCCTCTAGGTCACCTCCCCTGAGGGGACCAGGTGCTGCAGGCAGCTGACACCCCAGCTCCAGCCTCCCATTTGGAGAAAGCAGGGGGCTCTTGCTGCCCAAACAGCGGGGTTCTCTGCAGCTGAGGGTGGGGGGCGAGGTGGCCCTGCTCACCCTAGGCTGGTCACTGCCTCCTGCTCTGGCCACCATCTCCCTCTGTTTGGGGGACTCCATCACCAAGAAGCCCTCCGGGGCCAGTGGACTTTGGCAAGGCCCTGGCTTGGCCCCCACAGCTGTGTCCCCATGGACAGGGGTCATCCTGTCCTGGGACGGGACTGTGCCCTCATTCCCTGCTAACTCTTCCTGGAGAGGAAAGGCCAGCTCTGTCCCACTACTCAGGGTCATCTCCCTTGCCTTCTTCCCTCTGTGGCAACTGTTTTTCATTTTCTGGTAGATTCTCTTGAATGTCTCATTCCCATACACCTGCCACTTGTCCTGGGAGAACATCTTCAGCTTCCTCTGGCTACACTTCTTACTGCCTGCTCTGCCCTTGCTGGCTGCCCCCTCCCCAGCAGCAGCTCTGTTTCTATCCGAGTCCTCTGCAGGCACCTGGCTGTCTCCAGTGGGGGGGAATGGCAGATCCTCCACGGCAGCCTGTCTGACCAGGGCCCGGGGGTGGCCGCTGGGGACATCCACCAGTCGGGCGGGGGCAGGCCTGGGGCTTAGAGGCTTCTGCCTCCTGGGGCAGGCGGCCCGGGGGCCCGGGGGCTCCTGCCATATCCTGGTGCCCTCAACAAAGGGCAGTGAGTTGCTCCTGGTGACGGGCACACATGCCACGGTGGTGGAGAGCTGAGCGGGGACAGAGTGAAAGAAGAGTGGCCGTGCCTTGTCTGGGGGGGTGAAGGTGGAACGGGCCGAGCTGAGGGCAGCGGGTTTCCTCTGGCCTGGCTGCAGCGCCCGGATGTCAAAGTGGAAGGAGTCCTTGTAGGTGTAGGGCATGGGCAGGTCGATGCTGCCTTGCTTGCACAGGACCGTCTTGCGGGGCCGCACATTGTCCAGCTGGGAATCATCCACCACGGCCTGATTGTGGGAGATGAGCCAGGCGATGCGCTCCTCCAGCTGCTTCTTCTCCAGCTGCAGGCTAGGCCCCCCAGGCCCCAGGGCCACCTCCACCTCAGACTCGGCACTGTGCTCCGACAGGCTGTGCAAGGGGCTGCCGGGGGCCGGCGGCTGCTCTGCGCTGTCAGAGCGGGACAGGTAGCCCGAGTCGGTGCTCTCACACTTCCGCAGCCGGCCCTCCAAGGCCTTGGCGTCCCAGGGCTTCTCCGAGGACGTGGCCGCTTGCTGCTGCTGCAGGGAGCACAGCCGGCCGGCAGTCGGGGACATCTGCTCTGGCAGCTTCCGCCTCGGCTGGGAGCCAGCCAGGGCAAGCCCAGGGGAGGCCGTGCGGGCAGAGTCCACGGGGGTCTCTCTGTCAGCAAATGCGGACCCTGGACAGGGAACAGCTTCCAACTTCAGAGCCAGGGTCTTGGCAATAGAAGACAGGGGCATGGCAGGCGCTGGGCACTGCCCAGCACCCTGGGCGCCTACAGAGAGGGGTCTCTCCGATCGGGCCCCACCACCCACCCTCTGGCTGCTGCCGTCCCCCACGCCATCCGCTCTGGAGCTCTCTCCAGCCTTGTCCCCCTCCTCCGGGAGGCTGCCCCCACCGCCATCAGACTCCGAGGACAGCCGAGAGTGGTTGAGGTGGGTCTGGGTGCGTCTGTGCTTATACAGGTTGCTCTGGGTCTTAAAGGCGACACCACAGGTAACACACGGAAAGGGCCTCTCACCCGTGTGGGACCGGATGTGCTTCTCCAAAACACTGGGCTTCAGGCAATCCCGGCCACAGTGTGGGCAAAGGTACTTGCCGGCATTCCGTACCTTGCCCGGGCTCCCCAGCATGGGCCCCGGGCCCGGCGACAGGACAGGCAGAGTGCCCACAATGTTCACAGTGAGTGCCGGGGCCGCTGGCTTCCCCACCTGGGTAGGGCCGGGTCCTTCAGGCCGCAGCAGGGGGCTGAGAATAAGGGGTACACTGCCCCCATCCAGGCTGTGTGTCACTAGGGGGGCACGTGGCTGGAGGCCCCCCGGAGGCACTGTGTGGTACAATGGGATGGGCAGGGCCTTCAGGAACACAGTAGAGGCCAGACCCTGCTCCGGTGGCAGAATGACAGGGCCCAGGGTCAGGTGAGGTGAGACCTGCCCACCTGGGGCTCCTGGGTGTCCAGGAGCTGGAGCCAGCTGGCCCCCGGTGGGCGAGAAAGCACGAGTGAGTTCTGGCACCTCCATCCTGCATCATCTGGGTGGTTCAGGATGCCTGGCGACCTGTGGGCAACACCAAACTTTACTGGGGGCACCTCTCTTCTCTCATCATGCAGTAAACCCTTCCCTGCCCCCACCTGGCATTTCATCACCCCATTGGAGCCTTGGTAACAATCCCCCAATAGAAATAGTAATCCCCACATTATTAAAGGGGAGACAGAGGCTCAGAGAGAAGTGACCTGACATGCAGCTAATACATGGCAAAGCAGGATTTGGACCCAGGTCTGTCTGAATCCTGCCTCTTATTTCACATGCCTTAAGGGAACTCTTGAGCCTTGCCCTCTACACACGGTACGCTTGTTACTGTCATCCCTCAACACCCAGCACAGTGCCCTGTGCAGAGGGGACACTTAGAAAATGTGCTGCCTTCATGAAAAAGAAAAGTCACGGAGCTTAGCAAGGTCCTGAAAGTCCACAGTGATTCCATGCTGGGACTCGGTTTCCAGATCTATAAAAGGGGAAGAGAATCAGCACCTCCCTAGGACCTTTTTCACTCTGGAGTTCTTAGCCTCTGCTATTGGATGGAGGCAATAAGGAAGAAGACTGACCTGAAGGGAAGTCTAACAGATTCAGCAAATGAAAATAGAAGACTCCCTGCTAAATGCATTTCAGAGAAACGATACATAATTCTTTAGTATGAGTATATCCCAATCTGGCAGAGGTCATGCTTACACTAAAATTATGTATTATTTACCTGAAATCCAAATGTAATGGCAGGCTGTACTTTATCTGGTTACCCCACCAGGATAAGGAGCACTTCCTCAACCTCAGGATCAGGCTTGGGTCTCTGCTCAAAGGTGGGGCTTCCAAAACCCCTCCAGATCCAACTGGGACACAATCAGTTCCCTCTCAGCCAGAGGGAAGAGCTGGGCAAATATGAGGCAAGACAGCAAGAGAGACCCAGCCATGTTCTTCAAACCATGGGAGGGAAAGCCAAATACAACGGGGGGCGGGGGCGCCTGGGTGGTTCAGTCGTTAAGCGTCTGCCTTCGGCTCGGGTCATGATCCCGGGGTCCTGGGATCGAGCCCCGCGTCGAGCTCCCTGCTCAGCGGGAAGCCTGCTTCTCCCTCTCCCACTCCCCCTGCTTGTGTTCCCTCTGTGTCTCTCTCTGTCAAATAATAAATAAAGTCTTAAAAAAAAAAAAAAATACAATGGGAAGAGGCAGGACAGGCCCATGGTTACAGGAACGGGGTCTCCAGAGGTTTCTTGCTCAGACACCCATCCCCTAGGAGCTCCATAAGCACACTTTGATCACCCCCCAGCTCAGCTCCTTCAGAAAAACAATGCATACTGCAGGCTTTTGCAGCAAGCTGGGTAAGGGAGAAGCACTGGCATATGCGGGAACCGGCTCCTAACGGCTCACATCAGTTCACGCCGGCTCATGAGAGCGGATTTTCAGGAATTTTGCAAGCCAGTTGTTAAACATGGCCTAATTAAGAGTTAAATCATATAAACTTATAAGTTATATTAAAACAAAGGTATACAACTGGATATTCACGTGTAAAAGAATGAAGTTGAACTCCCTATCTCACTTCATATACGAAAATTAACTCTAAATTGACCAAAGCTCTAAATGTAAGAGCTAAAACTACAAAACTCTTAGAAGAAAATGTAGGAGTAAATCTTCATGACCTTGGATTTGGCAATGAATTCTTAGATATGATATCAAAAGCACAAACAATTAAAAAAAAATTTTAATCACGTTTTATGTAATTTTATACTAACTTTTTAAATCTAACTTTATACCAACTTTTTATTTTTTTTAAAAGATCTTATTTATTTGACAGAGGGAGAGAAAGCATAAGCAGGGGGAGTGGCAGGCAGAGAGGGAGAAGCAGACTCCCCACTGAGCAAGGAGCCCGATGCGGGACTCCAATCCAGCACCCTGGGATCATGACGTGAGCTGAAGGCAGACACTTAACCAAATGAGCCACCCAGGCACCCCTATACCAATTAAAAAAAATTTTTTTTACCAAAATTAAACTTTTGTGCATCAAAGGACACCAAGATGTACTATATGTTTGCTAACTGAACATAATTAAAAAAAAGTGAAAAGACAACTCACAGAATGGAAGAAAGTATTTGCAAATCATGTATCTGGCATGTCCAAAATACATAAAGAATTCTCACAACTCAATAAAGACAACCAACTCAACTAAAAAATAAGCAAAGGACTTGAATACACATTTCTCCAAGGGAGATCTACAAAGAGCCAAAAGCACAGGCAATGATGCTCGATACCATCAGTCATTAGAAAAATGTAAATCAAAAACACAATGAGGTATGAATTCACACCAGCATGTCTTTAGCAATAACAACAACAAGCTGGAAATGACAAATGAGCACTGCTTATGGGAATATAAGATGGTGAACATTTTGGAGGCTCCTCAGCAAGTCAGACATAGAACTATGATGCAACCCAGCAATTCAACTTCTAGGTATACACCCCAAAGAACTGAAAATAGGAATTCATATAAAAACGGGTACATGAATGTTTACAGCAGCACAATTCAACACAGCCAAAAGGTGGGAACAACCCAAATGTCCACTGGCGGATGAATGGATAAACAAGATGCAGGCCATCCATACAATGGGATATTCTTTAGCCATAACAAGAGCAAAGTGCTGACACACACTACCACAGGACAAACCTTGAACACACGATGCTGAGTGAAAGAAGCCAGACCAAAGAGGTCACATCCTGTGTGATTCCATTTATATGAAAAACCCAGATGAGGCAAGTTCACAGGCACAGAAAGCAGGTTACAATGGTTGTGAGGGATAGAGAGGGAGAATACAGGGTGGCCACTTGATTGGGCACAGGGCTTCCTCTTGCAGTGATGAGAATGTTCTGGCAGTGGTACGACATTATCAGTGTACCCGAACGCTGCCAAGATGTCCACTTTAAAATAGTTAAAATGGTGAGTTTGATGTTATGTGAATTTTACCTCAATAAAAAAGGTACTAAATACTTAAAGCTCATCACTTGCTAATCATTTTATTTCATCTTACCACTATCGGTACTCTAGGGGTTGTTTTTGTTGACTGCGCCGGCATGATGGAAACTCCATATGATGGTGCAGCACTCCATATCCTGGTATCGTCCCGACTTTGGGTTCAGTGATGTCATGTTCATAGCCTGGGACTGGCCATGGTGGGGCTATTCACACCACAGAAATCAGCAAATGCCACAAGCCAGTCTTTTTTTTTTTTAATTCTGAAACCAACTCTCCCATTCTCTGTTCCTCGTAGACCTATTTAACGTTACAGATCTCATGCCACCATGCCAGCTGCCTCAAAACATTTGACAGGTTATAATTTTTTTAAGGGAAGATTTAAAGACAAAAATCTTTAGAGATCAGAAGAAGGTACTGGAATTCCTCAGAGCTGACGTCAAGGAAAGACAATGGGGCTTACCTCAAGGCACTGCGTACCTCCTACTAGCTGAAGAATTTTGAGATGCTTCCCAGTGGAACCATCGGACTGAGTTTCTGTCCCTACTTACTTGGCTTGCTGGTGGGTATCCCTGAGACCCAGATCCCTCAGCTCTGAGAACAGGTCACTTGGGCAGAGCTACAGGGAGATCTCCTGAAACAATCTGTGAGAATATGGAGCGCGGCGCCAGGCATGGAGTAAGCGCTCCACTTATTTGGGTTTCCAAAGATATGCCTTGGTATTTTGAACTATTAACTAGTGAATCCTCTTCCACCCTCTCTTCCCTCCTACCCCGTCTCTTCCCCCATCAGTCAGCAGGCCCCATTCATTGCTCCTGAGAAGAGAGGCTGTCTCGTGTTGGGTCCCCCAAAAAGAGATGTCATCACAAGGATTCTATTTGGGACGTGACCCTAGGAAACAGTCATAAGGGAGAGAGAAAGACGAGGTGAAGGAAGCTACAAAGTGTGTGTCACGGGGCAGGCAGAGCTTGACTCCGAGGGGGAATACAGAGACCATACAGAACACATATCTCAGCAACCCCACATAGTGAGGAAGCTGTCATGCACCGAGGGTCCTCCTGAGAGCAGTGAGATGCTGGCTGTGCAGCTGGGCAAGCGCACACACCGGGCAGCTCTGGGGGTCCCACAGCGCCATCAGGCCCGCAGTGCTGCCCGAAGCTGGCTCCTACAAATGCAGGGGGAGATGGGTAGGCAGGGCTTTGCTGGAGTTGTTGTGGCAGAAAAAGAGTAAAGTCTTCCGGATTCCAGAGCCTAAACCCTAAGTCGGAAATCCATTTCCCAGTCCTCAGTTATGATGGTCCCTGAGTTAGGAGGAGGTGGGAAGGAGGAGAGGTGGGAGGAAAAGGAGGAAGCCTTCCAAAGTTGGCTTCAGGGGGAGTTGGGTGGAGGTGTGACCTGGACCCCACTCCCTGGGGCAATCAGGTGAGGGCCCAGGGCAGAGCAAAAACAGCCCACTGTGCGTGTCCAGGCAAGCAGGATGGAGGAAGCCTATGGGGTTCCCATGCTCCAGAGTGAATACCAGAGCCCCAGAGAGGGGCCCTGGAGGGACCAGGAAAATTCCAGTTGGGCCCTGGGGGTCCTGCATGGGGAGCTGAGGGCTGAGCACCATATGCCCCCTGAAATCAGCCCACCCTTGGGGGAAGGAGAAAAGCAGCCCAGACTGCCTCAGGGAAGCACGGGGCTTCAAGATAGAAATTCCAGAAAAAGAGTGCTACATCTCTGACACACCTGCCACGATGATTATTTTGCTCTCTCTGCAGCCTGTTCTGTGACCACAGTAAAATCGACACCCTTTAGGGGCAGCTGATCCCTGCCGGCAAGATAATGAGCCAACTAACACCTTCCTCCAGGGAGATGGCACTTTTCTCAGGGAAACCTCAAAGGGCCGCCACTGATTTTTCTCACTCTGAATCAAGGCAGTAGCAGGTCCTATTATCCCCACTGGACTAATGGGGAAACTGAGGCACAAGGTGGCAAAGGCAGGCATGTCAGGGAAGGCTCTGGGAAGACCACCTGGTTGGCAAGACTCATTGCCAGGCGCTCGCCTCCTTGCCATCCTTAGGGTCTACCACGCAGAGAGCTTGAAGTACCCCTCACCACCTCCATTCTGCCACATGTGCAACCCCCCACCTCCTCGGAGCCCCCCAAGCTCGTAATACTCTTTGGTGTGAATGTGCAGCTTTACAGGGAGAGGCGGCAGAAAGTTGTAAGAAAGTGACTATTTCCAAAGATCCCTTTTTTTCAAAAACAACCCATAACGGGGCCTGGGCAAAGAAAGAGCGTGGAAATGCCACAAACAGGTTCTAAAAAATGCATGTTTGGGGCGCTGAAAGAGAAGGCTATGGAGAAATGTACCCAACGTGTTAAACACATTGAACTTTTCAGGAAGAACCTTGTGCTAAGTCCACTGTTTTAGCGAAAAGTTTCCCAAGCCACAGTGTGTCACCTGCTGTGCCATGTGGGGACCCCTCAGGCCCTTACTTCCTCCCCATCCCTGGGTAACTGGGGTTTGCTGGAATATGGTTACTTTTTTTTTTTTAAGTTTCTCTCTCTCTCTCTCTTTTTTAAGTTTGTTTATTTATTTGAGTAATCTCTACACCCAACGTGGGGCTTCAACTCATGACCCTGAGATCAAGAGCTGCATGCTCTTCCAACTGAGCCAGCCAGGGGCCCGTGGAATATGGTTACTTTAAAGGGGAGCTGTGTGCACAACAATGTGAATGTACTCAGTGCCATTAAACTGCACACTTAAAAATGGTTGAAATGATAAACTGTATGTTATGCGTATCTTACAACTTTCAAAAGGTAAAAAAAAAAAAGGTACGGGGTAGGGGGAGTGCTATATCATTACCCAACAAGCCAAAACCTTACACTCACACAAAAACCTGCCCACGGATATTTATAGCAGCTTTCATCATAATTGCTAAAACTTGGAAGCAACCAAAATGTCCTTCAGCAGGTGAATGGATAAACTGTGGTCTATCCAGACAACGGAGTATCATCCAGCACTAAAACAAAATGAGCTATCAAGCTGTGATGGCAGGTATGTATCATTATACATTTGTCCAAACCCACAGAATGCAGAACACCAAGAGTGATCCTAATGTCAACTCTGAACTTCAGTTAATAATGACATATTAATACTGGCTCGTCAACTATAACAACATCCCACACTAATGCAAGACGTTAAACGGAGGCCAAAGTGGACAGGAGGCTGGGGGTGAGTGCTATGCGGGAGCTCTCTGTATTCTCCCTTCATTTCTCCATAAACCTAACAATGCTCTAAAAAAACTAAGGCTATTCATTTTTAAAATTAAAAAAATCAGAACAGTGTTTAAAAAGACACGTGAAAAGACGTTTACCCTTATCAGCCAAGAAATCCAAGGTGTATACATGATGCCATGTTTTGCCTATCAGAGTAAATTAAATGAATAAATACAGTCTTGTAATAACTGGAGAAAAAAGAGTATTTCTTCTTCGAACTATTATTAAAATATGTAACAGTCTTTTTAAACGTGTATCTGTGGGGCCCTCAGATGATCTTGCACAACCAAGTGGTATGGTCCCATGCTTTGGGGAACGTACCTCTAATTTAAGATCTTGACCTGGGACAACTTCAGCTAGACCCTCCAGATAAATCAGATCTTCTTCCCTCTGCCCTGTGTCCCCAAGGGAGTAGCCACGGCTCCCAGAGCAGGAAGGAGGAGAGCCAGGCCAGAACTGGTTCTGAGGGAGCTCTGTCCCTCTGCTGAAGGCCACACGTTTGCCAGGTGGCATCTCTGGTCAGCTATCCCTGGGGCCCGGGGTCCCCGGCTGAAGAAAGACCTATTTTCCTGGCTCAAATTCCAGTTCTGCCACTTACCCACTGTCTGGCTGCAGCAAGTTCCTCTCACTTTAGGATTCTCATTTGTAAAATGGGGATCAACATGGAGGATAAGAGAGATACTCCCCACAGGCTCTTATCACAGCATAAGTGCAAAAGGGGAACAATCCGCTAACAGTTACTGACATTTCTCTCTTTTTTCCTTTTCCAAGTTAATCAGTTTCGCTTTGGTCAGCCTAAGGCATCTATGTCTATCAGCCTAAAGAGAGGAGAATCTTTACAGGTTGGTAGCAGGCACAGCTGAGCCTTATTTAGTGCCTGCCACGTGCTAGTCAGCAGCCCCGGTGCTTTACAGGGGCTGAGCTGCCCAGTACACACCAGGCTTCCGCTTCAGAAGGTGCTGCTGCGGTTCCAGGGGAGGGGGATGCTGAGGGAGGGAGAGACTTGCTCTCCCAAGGCAAGCTGCCGGGAAGCGTGCTCCCTCCCAAAGGAAGACAGACAGAGAAACAAGGTAAGTAAGCTTCAGCTTCCCGCTTGCACAACAGGATTTCTGGTAAGACAATAATCTTGAGAGCAGACACTGCTGTTGAGGGCAAAAGGTTTTTCACAATTACCTTCTATCTTCATTTGACGTTTCGGGCTCCAAGACAAGAGGACCTGCACCTGGAGGTGAGTGGGCCCTAAGTCCAATGACCTGTGTCTGTGTAAGAAGAGGGAGGATGCAGAGGCACACACAGCCAACGTGAAGACCATGTGACTAGGCAGAGACAGAGGGGTGCAGCCACAAGCCAAGGGGCACCTGGAGCCACCAGAAGCAGCAAGAGTCCAAGAGTCGGGAAGGAGCCTCCCAAGAGCCGGCAAAGCGAGCCCAGCTCTGCTCACACCTGGATTTCAGACTTCTAGCCTCTGGACCATGGGAGACCACACTGCCATTGTTTTAAACCTCCCAGTATCCCAGGGGAACTTGGTTACAGCAGCCCCAGGACACTCATATGGGAAACAGAAGAAAATGCTCCAAATCCTGGCCCTGGAAGACGGTGAGGAGGGCATGGGCCCAGAAGAGGAAGGCAAGCAGGACAAGAGAAGGTGTAAGCCTGGGCAACACCAGGCTGTCCCCCATCTCTCTGTTGAAGCCCTCTGCAAGGAGGTGGCCAGAGTAAGGCAAGGCTGGGCAGAGGGAGGACCCTGGGGCTGAGCCATCCTGAGCTGTCACAGATCTTCCTGGAGGCTGGACAGGGTCTGGCTTGGGGCTCACATGGTGCTGGGAAGGGGGGCACCTGGTAGGAAGAACAGCTCTGTGACAAAACCCCCGAACAGGCTGAGCAGACTGACAGATGCCATCTTGGAGATGCTGTGGGTGGAGGAGGGGCAAAAAGATATCAGATGAGGGGACACAAAGGAACTGGACATTTATTTTAATTTGCTCTGCAGAGTGGTTAGAGAGTGGGCTTGGGAGGCAGTGTCCAAATCCCACCCTGCACTTATTTGTGCTGTGACCTCACATGACCTGCACAACCTCCTTGTGACTCAGTTTCCTCACTGTAAAACGGGAAAACAGTAATACCGCCCCCATAGGGTGGTGTGAGAGTTACATGGATTGTAAGTGTGCCTGGCCTAAAGTACCAGCTCAAAAGAGTCAATAAATACATGTTAACTTTTCTTCTTGCCTCCCGCTAACCAAGAATAGGGCTTTAGAGAAGAGCCAGTCAACCACAGGCAAAGGAAAGGAGCGCTCTGTTCTATGTGTGTCCGAGCGGCAGAGTGAGCTCTGTTTCTTCATGCCGTGAAACTCTCCCAGAATCATTACATTTACTGGCTGTATATTATTAACCATTGGCCCAGATGGCCCAGTGTCCCAAACATGGCCCAGCACATAGTAGGTATTCAATAAATTAACTGTTGAATCAGTGCAGCATTGGAGAAGATAAAGAAATGGCCTAACTTGGATGAGGAGCTATGTCAGCCCCATGGCAGATTCAGTGACCCATCCAGTGACTGCCCACCCTGTCCCCCCCGCAAGAAAGAAGTCAACCATAATCAGGTCCCAATGAAAGCAGAGGACACCCCCAGCTCCTATGTCCCCACACAGTCAGGCGTGAGGGGCAGGTGACACTCGTGTCCATGAAACTCCAGTGTAAAGAGACTCCTCACTTGACATGGACCAAGCCGTGCTGCTCCAGTCTCTCATCTCTCAGAAACCCCAAAGGTTTATACAACAGAGCCACAACGTGTGGGGAGGTTGAGCAAAAATGAAAATGATCATTTCAATCTATTGGCAATGCCCCTAGTCAACTCCATAAGCAAACAGCAGGGTAAAATGAGCGGACTTGAAGCCCACTTGGTTCTCATGCCATGAGCACCTCACTGCTGAGCATAATCCCAGTGCTAGCAGTATTTTTCATGCACCGTGCATCGACTAGACAAGTCCCCTGCTGCATGTGGTGATCAAACAAAGAAATAAGATAAGCTTTAACACCAAAGGAAAAACTGACTGAGTTTGAGGTACTGAGAAATACTGTTAGCAGGTTGCAAAAACCGGCCTCAATCCCTCACACCTCCCTGTTTCCACAGCATTTGCAAGGGGACTTTGCTGCTCTTCCCATTAAGATCAGGGGACTTTTTCTCTACCCCTCGACTCTGGGTGACAGGGTGGCATTAATGACCGTGAGCTGGTTCCGTGCCTAGCACTCAAGAACTCCGTATGCTTCTGCTCTGCCTCAGCCATGAGAACAAGCCCCAGCTAGCTGCCTGGAGGACGAGAGACCGCATGGAGCCAAGACAAGCCTTCCTGGCGAGGCCACCTTAGTCCAGCTAGTGCCCAGCAGAGCTGGCTGCTGCCCACAGACACCTGAGTGAGCCCAGCCAAGACAAGACCCACTAGACTGAAGCCAGCCTAAGATACTGACCCTCAGCATCATAAGCTCAACAAATGGCTGTCATTTTAAGCCACTATGTTTGGGGTTGTTAGGTAACAAGAGCTAACTGAGTAGTTTGATAGCAACATGGTGCCTACCTGAGGAATTTGAAGGGTAATTTTGACCAGTGGTGATTTTTGCCTTACCATATCCCTCATAGGCTGTGACTCCACGATAACCCACTTTTCCCAGGATCCGCTGCTGGGATAGACAACTGAACCAGCATTGAAAGGGGTCAGAATTGATGAGGTCCTCTGGTAGTGACATTGTACTTTCTGTTTTCTTCAAATATTGAAAGGTCTTGACAAAGAGTTTCTTCAGCTTCCCTTCTCCCATCATTGGTCACCCTCCAGGCTAACTTAGCTTTGACGATGGCCTCTGCGTCTGATCCTTGCCCTCTGTTTTCTCGCCCACTTCTCTGAAGGGCCTCGATAGCTAAAATTAGCATTTTAACCCATAGCAAGATTAACTTCCACCGGTTCTTAAGGCAATCCAGCTCAAGTACTCGCATGCTTTTTGACATCATTTGAGATCAACACTGTTTGTTAGAATGCAAAAGAAACAGCTAGGAGAGAGGCCACAGGACACACAGGAGAGCTCTCACTGGCCGAGAGAGTTGGCAGCATGGATATCCCACTCTACCTGGCTTAGAAAATACTGTAGGTTCTGCCACACTCGGTCTCATCAGCTGGATGCTGTGCCAAAATGATGGGGGCGTTCACATTAACAAAGCACTCAATTTATTTAGTAAAATATTTCAAACAAGAAGTGGTAGAATGTACATTATTAGCACTGCTCAGGATGACATTAACTAGAGGAGTCCAATTTAGCTTTCACATATTGAAAATACATTTTTTCACCAATTCGAATGTTTATGGAGCATGTACTCCGTGTCAGGTGCCATTTCATGTGCTGGTTTCCCTTATGATACACCAGTACACAGACAGGTGAGAGAGCTTTTTTTTAAAATAAATTATATAATGCATCAGAAAGTAAGTGTCATGGAAAAAAAACAGAGCATGGTAAGGAAGGGTAGGAGTGAGGTGGGGGGGTGTGGGAGGAGGCAGGCAAGGAGGGAGGGTTGCCATTTTAAATGGGACGGGTCAGGATGTCTAAACAAACACAGGAAGCTAGTGATGGAGTGAGCCACAGGGGTATCAGGGCCAAGGCCCTGAGGTGGGAATGTGTTCGGCATGCTTGAGACATGATACACTAAATGAAAAGGAAATTCATTCACAGATACCAACCTGCCCAACTATATTTTGTGATTCTTTCAGGGAAAGTCTATTTCCCTGGACCTTTGTTTCCTCGACTGCAAAGCAGGGAGAAAAATGTCTAGGTACCAAGTGACCTACAATTGTAGCTATAGAGGTACTCTTCCCAGTTAGATGACAAGAGGCCTGTCCCTATCACCACTGTCACTATTACTTTCCTCTATGGCAGATGGAGAAAGCCCAGCTTAGAGCTCTCTTTTTGGCCAAGAGATGGGGATAACCCAAAGGGGAGAACCGTCCTCCAGGACCACCTCCCTTTATCCACAGAACATGAGTTTGAAGGTCACCTTTGCTAGCTGTTGTGCATCCCAACACCAGTTCTCCGCACCACAGGCCCGGCCATGCTGGAGGCTTATCATGACCTCTTGCAGCTCAGGACACATAAAATAAAATGGTACATAACACCATAATTCATAATCACTTGGCAGGCTATAAACAGATTTGTGCGTTTATGGTATGAAATAACATAATTCAGAATATGGTATTGGAGATGGTTATTGTTATCTATGATTATACTAATTAGGCAGGAAAACTGCAGACAGATGTGGTGCTGAATTCAAAGCAGAGTAGGACAGAGGGTCCCAAATATTGATGGAATTCAGAAGATTACAAGAGTTAACCCCTACCTATTCAACTGCCCACTCTGGGAATGCCGCATATGGGTAGGCATTCTTTGTACATATGCACCTTGTGCACACTGAATGCAATGCACGGATCCACATTACAGGGGCCTGTGGGCTCTACTTGTTAAAGGCATGTCAATTAGGACCCACAAAGATGATGCTTTGGCTGACAAGCGATGGTACTCCTCCAACTTCTCCATCTTTTGGCAGTGCCAGGCTGCACTGAACTTTGTTTTTTCAATTAAGCTACAATTTACATACAGTACTGTTTACCTTTTTAGTATATGGTTCTATGAATTTTGATAAGCAGACACAGTAGTGTAGCCACCATAAGAACGGAGATACAGAAGAATACCTCCTCCTCCCAGTTACCCTACACCTCTTCTGATCACCCCCTTCCCCTCCCCTAGCCGGGTAACCACAGATCTATTTCTGTCCCTGTTGGTTTGCCTTGTCCAGATGTGATACAAATGAACTGCAGAGTACGTAACTTTACTAGTCAGACTTCTTTCACTCACCATAATGCCTCTGAGATGCATCCAGGTTGTTGCGTGCTTCATTAGTTCATCCTTGTTATTGCTGGGTTGTATTCCAGTATGTGGGTGGGCCACAGTTTGTTTATTTACTTTCCCCACCTACTGGGTGGTGTCTGAGGAAGCCCCAGAGAAAGTCAGGACATTCACACTGCCTAACAGCAAGGAGGCCACCCCTGTCCACGGTGGCAGTGGAAGCCATGTGGGGAGTAATGACAAGGCATCCAATGTCTTCCAGGCACTGCTATCTCCCAGGGAGGTATCAGTGATGGCCCAGTGGGGAGCCAAACTACCACCCTCCCCAAGGACTAATGAGAAGCTCCTCCTTGGGGGTTGAGACGGAGTGAGCAACCTGGCCGTCTATCTACCTGCTTCTCCTGCTGAGCAGTATCAAAGAAAGCTAGCTAAAATAGAAGGTTTAATCAATCCAGGCCCTCATAACACAGTACCGAAAAAGTCTACATTTCAATCAAAACTCATTTGCCGTACCCAAGAAACAGGAAGAAACTGACTGAAAAAAGAAAATCCACAGATGCTAACACCAAGATGCAAGAAATGTTGGAATTATCTGACAAAGATTTTAGAGCAGCTATCATAAAAATGTTTCAATGAACACTTATGAATATGCTTAAAACAAATTTAAAAAATAGAAAGTTTCAGCAAAAAAAAAAAAAAGAAGAAAAGAAAAGAAAGGAAAGAACAACCAAATGGAAATTTTAGAACTGAAAAAGGCTATAACCAAAATTTTAAAAACTCAATGGATGGGCTCAAGAACAGGATGGAAGGGACAGAAAAAAGAATCAATGTATTTGAAAATAAAATAAATTCCCAGTCTGAACTACAGAGAGAAAACAGGCTGAAAAAATGAACAGAGTCTCAGGAACCTGTGGGACTAACAAAAAGTGTAACATTCATGTCATCAGAGTCCTGGCAGGAGAAGTAAAAGGGTACTGAGCTCAAACAGTACTTAAATAATGGCTGAAAACTCCAATTTGGCAAAAGACATAAAACCTACAGACCCAAACAAGATAAAAGCCAAAGAAACCCTCACCAAAATACACCAGAGTCAAACTTCTGACCTCTAAAGACAAAGACAAAAATCTTGAAAACAATGAGAAAGAAATGATACCTTACCTAACGGGGAAAAACCATTCTAATGATAGCAAATTTCTCATCAGAAACTTGGAGGCCAGAAGAAAATGGTACATTTTGAAAGGGCTGAAATAAAAGAACTGTCAACCCAAATTCTATATCCAGAAAAAAATACCCTCCTTGAATGAAGGGGAAATCAAAACATTCTCAAATAAAAGAGAACCAAGAGAATTTGTCACCAGCAGACCTACCCTAAAGGAATAGCTAAAGGAAGTTCTCTAAACAGAAAGAAAATAATAAAAGAAGGAAACTTGGAACATCAAGAAGGAAAAAGAGGGAGCGCCTGGGTGACTCAGTAATTGGGTCTGTCATCAGCTCGGGTCGTGGTCCCAGGGTCCTGGGATCGAGCCCAGCATCGGACTCTCTGCTTGGAGGGAGGCCATCCTCTCCCTCTCCCAGTCCCCCTGCTTGTGTTCCCTCTCTCACTGTCTTTCTGTCAAATAAGTAAATAAAATCTTAAAAAAAAAAAAGAAGGAAAAAGAGTAACAGAGTAAAAATATAGGTAAATACAGGTAATATTAGTATACCTATAAAAATATAGGTAAATTCTAAATTTCCCTTAGAACTTTTAAAATGATGTTTGATGTGGTTGAAACAAAAACAACACTGTCTGATATGGTTCTAAATGCATGTAGAATATATAAGATAACCATAAATGGGGGAGGGTAAGTGGAGATAAAGTTGTTACACTTCAGTCCCAATGGTAAAATAATGACATCAGTGGACTCTGATGAACTACATGTCTACGATGTCATACAGAGAGCAACCACATACTCAATATGGGGATAACCAATGGAGTCTGCCTAAACCATGGGCCACAAAGGTGGTCTCTCTGCAACTGTACAGCCTAAGACCAGAGATGGTGTGTCTGTAGCCTTCTTGACAGAGAAACTAGGGGCCCAGCAGTCAGAGCACAGCCTATCTGTGGCTGGGGGGATCTACACAAAGTGGCTGCTCCCTCAGCAAGACCTACTTCCCTCCACACAGTCCATGAGCTCTGAAGAGCTCTGTCCCTACTGGTGTCCAAACTCCCAGTGCACACCCACATTTCCTGCTTCCTGCCTGCACTCCAGGGTATTTACCTACTGTTTACCCAGCAACTCCAGACAAGCTCCAGTCTGGTTAACCCAGTCAACTTCTCTGCTGTTCAGTGGCAAAACCACAGCTTCTCCAATGAGGTCTGAACCCCTTCCAAGTATGCCCTTTCTTGGGTAATCTCTCTACCCTAGGGTACCACACACAGTTGCCTTATATCTTATAGTTGGTCTTTCATTACAGTTCATCATTCTTATGTTAAACTTCTAGAGTGTCAACTACTGTGGTTTTTGTCTCCTGATTAGACAGACTACTACAGAATTCTAGGAGTGGTCCCGCGACACAGATCCCTAAAGATGGGATCTAGGGACTGATTTGATCATGCCCCTGGACTTGAGTGTGATGCGGAGCTCCTTGCCAATGAGAAATGTGTTGCTTGTAACCCCTGACATGCAGTGGCATCACAATTAATCAAGCTATCATCTGTGGTTGACTGTGATAAAGTGCCAACTGCAGCACGTGCCTTGGGAGCTCAAGTAGCTTCTGCTCTTGCCGCATTGGCAGTAATGATGACTACAAGGGCTGTGGTGTGGGACGAATGTTTCTGAGTGCCCTTGAGTGCTTACGGAGAGAAAATGACAAGCTCAGGTCTGTTAACTCCCACCTCAAGTCATGGTCTAAGAAGCAGACAGCCTCCACGACAGCCTTAAAAGAATCTCTTCTTTCTCCTAGCCGCAGGGCTGACATTGCTGAAAATCAAACACAAAATGGAATGGTGTAAGTTGCTGAATTAAAATGGCAGCTGAATTCCCAGTCTCGCCAAGTTTCTCATGTAAAAATTAGGTCATTAATGGGGAAAAAATGAGATCCTTGAAACGTGGAATAAGGACATCTTATTGGACCTCAAGAAATTGACAATGTTGACGTCTGGGTCATCCTGAGTCTCTCTTAGCAGCAGCAACAGATTCCCCTCCAATGTCCAAGACCTGTCTCTGCCAGCTTAAAAGCCCTGTGATACCCTCATTTGGGGAAGACACCTTGAAAGGGGATGCTCTTTCTTCTCTGAACCCACCCTAACTACCCCCTGTTGCCAGAAGACCCCTAACGAGAATCAAGTCTCAGCACGATTGGGTGGACAGGTATACACTGTGACCCAGGAGGAAACAGTTTATCCACCAAAAAAACTGGAGGCCTTTGCTAACACATAGTCACAGAAACATGGGGAATATATATGTGGAAACAGATTCTAAGGACATTGAGAAATTAATGAGGGGCCATTTGCGTCTCTGAAAACCTTTGTGGTTGCTGTTTATTCAGGCCAAGTATGACTGTAGGGGATGCCACCCTTGGTATAGGCTCCTTATTTCAATGTGATGTCTGAATCCCAGTATTGCAGAGGCCAAGCAGCAGCACTTAATTGTCAAAGGCAAAGTAGGCATGTCAACCACACAGCAGCAGGGACGTGTCAGTAATCAGAACTCTTTGAGCCTCAGAGATCTTTAGCAGTGGCTGCTTAATCCTGGTGTCCCTAAGAGTGAAAAAGGTAGGGGCGCCTGGGTGGCTCAGTCAGTTAAGTGTCTGCCTTCGGCTCAGGTCATGATCCCAGGGTGCTGGGATGGAGCCCCGTGTCGGGCTCCCTGCTCAGCAGAGAGTCTGTTTCTCCCTCTCCCTCTGCCTGCCACTCCCCCTGCTTGTGCTCTCTCTCTCTGTCAAATAAATAAAATCTTAAAAAAAAAAAAAAGGAGTCAAAAAGGTAGTCAGCCTACTAGGACATTGCTTGGTCTACATGGCAAGAAACACTCTAAGTGTGGTAGCAAACAACCTGACTCGAGTCACCAAACGGAGAATCATGGCCTTTCATCCAGTTCTCAGACCTAAGTCAGTTCACAGGCCAGAAGCCCCTGAATGACAGAGGTGCCAGGTCTCCTGAAAGAGGACCCCCTGCTATTGCCACAAAGACACACTGTCGATCTTCCTTCTAAGCCTTCCCCCCAGACGGACCTTTGGCCACATACTAGAGTGATGGAGAAAAAAGTAAATACTCGAACTTTTCCAGGGAATACTATATAATCCAAGGGTAAAGAACCCAGAGCAGGCTGAGGTCCTGCCCTGAGGGCAAGGAAACTCTGGAATGAACCACAACTTCATGGCAAACTGCAGAAATGAGGACTAGAATAGCTTTATGTGTGATCTCTATGCATACTGTACCGATGGGTCTGTTTACATATACTAATCATCCTCTACTTCTTTCTCCTTCTTCATACTTTCAGATTTTATGCATGACTTATTGGAGGTTAACTTTACAACTTGGTCTTTAGGGAAGAGAATATTCAGGAAGCCCTTGACTGAATTTGAGTAGTAATTAATATAGCCCATGACAGATATAACGACTGTTTGTTCTCATTTTGAAAGAGTTAAAACTTCTTCAATTGTAGGAAGGAAAGATGTATCTTGTTAGGCAGAAATACGGAGTTGTTTCATTGTGTTAAGGAAGTCCCAATATGTACATGGAAGCTGAGTGGCCACAGGGGCAGGCCATGTCAGTTATTAATTTATTGCTTGTCAGAGCCAAATGCACCCTTCAACATATGCTATAGGATAAACAGTGCAATTCCTTTAAGATTTTAAAGAGGGCACAATGTTAAGGGACGTTCCAGGAAGGAGAGGCTTCCTGCAATTTTCAGCAGGGGCCAAGGAGAGGGTCAGTGGTGTGGGTGCAAGGACATCTGCTGGAGCCTACCCCTGCCAAAGTCCCCAGATATACTCCCCCTGCAATCTTGCAACCTCAGCCTGACACTAAGCTGTCTGCAGCCCCACACATGGAAACCAAAGCTCCTGTTCGGACTGTATATAGCCTGCCTATGGCCAGAGAGTCATATGGTTGTGTAGCTCCTTCTGTATCCTATGCACAGCCCACCTGTGGCTGGGGTGGGCATCCACAGAGAACCACTCCAACTCCCACCCATGCAGCCCATTAGTTCCAAAGGCCTCTGTCCCCACTGGTGCCCAGATTCCCAGTGTAGACCCATGTTTCCTATTGTCCATCACCTGCTGACTGCCTACACTCTGGAATGTGGCCTATCATTCACCCAGTAACTCCAGGCAAGCTCCAGTCTGGCTAAACCAGCCAGTTTCTCTGCTGTTCGAGAGTCAGGCCATAGCCTCTCCAATGAGGTAGGAACCTCTTCCAAGTTTGTCCTTCTTCTCAATCCTAAAGTACCTTATAAAGTTTCCTTACATCTTATAGTCACTCTCTACAAAGGTATTACTTCTTGTTTTAACCTTCTCTTGTTTAACCTGTGTAATTTCTACTTCCTGCCGGGATCCAGAATGCCACACCAAGAGAGACCATCTCCCAGGCCATAACACAAACTTTAGTAAGAACTGAAATCATACAGAGTGTGTTCTCTGCCTAGAATAAAATCAAACTGGACGTCAATAACAGAAAGGTAACAGGAAAATCTCCAAACACTTGGAATGAATCAGCATACCACTAAGTAACCCATGTGTTTAAAGACGAAATATCAAGGGTAGGAACAACAACAACAAACAGTGAATGAATGACAATGAAAATACAGCATCTCAGAATTTGTGGGGTGTAGCTAACACAGTGCTCAGAGGGAAATGTAGAGCACTAAAGGCTTGTATTAGACAAGAGAGCCACAAAGCAATAATCTAAGCTCCTCCTTCAAGAACCTAGTGAAAGAAAAGCATCATAAACCCAAAGCAAGCAGAAGGAAGGAGATAATAAGGAAAAGGAAAGCAATCAATAAAGTTGGAAGAGAAAAATAATATAGTCAATGAAAGGAAAAATCTTGTTCTTCCAGAAAATAAATAAATTGATCTTTGGAATCTCTACAAATATTGAGAAAGGAAAAATGAGAGAAGACATGCATTAGCAGTATCAGGCAAGAAGCAGGGATATCACTACAGACCTTGTGGATACCAAATGGATAAAAAGGGAATTCTGTGAATAAGTGTGATACTCAGATAAACTTGATAACCTACATAAAATGGACAAATTCCTCAAAAAGCACAAACTACCACAATTTGCCAAATATGAAAGAGATCATTTGTATAGCACTCTATTAAGTAGACTGAATTTGTAATTTTAAAACTCCCAAAAAAGAAGTCTCCAGGCCCCGATGGTTTCACTGAAGAATTCTACATAATGTTTAAAAAAGAATCAATGCCAGTTCTATACAACCTCTTCCAGAAAATAGAAGGGAAGGGAAGACTTCCTAACTAATTTTAGGAATCTACGCGTTACCCTGACACCAAAACCAAAGACAGCACAAAACAGAAAACTACAGAGCAACATCCCTCTTGGATATAGAGGGAGAATCCTTCACAAAAATATTAGCAAACAGACTCTACAACATAAAAAGAACTATACACCATGGCCAAGGGTTCCAAGGATGTACCGATGGGATCCACCACGGTAACACAGTAAAGGAGGAAAGTCACATGATCACACCAACTGATGTAGAAAAAGCTTTCGACAAAAGTCAAAACCTACACGTGATAAAATCTCTGAGAACACAGAAATAGAGGGAAAGTTTCTCAACTTGATGAGGAGCATCTACAAAACATCTACAGCTGATATTACACTTAATGGCAAAAAACTGAAATACTTCCTCCTTAAGTTTGGGAACAAGACAATGATGCCTCTCTTATCATTTTCATTCAACACAGTACTGGAAGTTCCAGCCAGTGTGATAAAGCAAGAAAGGAAATGAAAGACATATGGATAGGAAAGGAAGAAATAAAACTGTCCCTTTTTTGCAGATGACATGATTGTTTATGTAGAAAATTCCAAGAAATCTACAAAAAAAATTCCTAGAACTAATAAATTCATCAAAGTCACATGATACAAGTTCAACATACAAAAGTCAATTCTACTTTTATAACTAGCAATGAGCAACTGGAAACCAAAGCTTAAAATACAATGCCATTTACAATCACTCAACAGTATTGAAATACTTAGGTATAAATCTAATGAAACCTGTACAGGACCTATTTGCTGAAAAGTGCAAAGCACTAATGGAAGAACTCAAAGAAGGTCTAAATGAAGAAGGAGACATTGTGTCCACAGATTGGAAAACTGACCTTAGTAAAGATGTCCATTCTCTCCAGACTGACACGCAGGCTCAAGTCAGTTCCTATCAAAATCCCAGCAAGACTTTTTATGGGCAGAGACAAGACTATTCTAAAATTTATATAGAAAGGTAAAAGAACTGGAATAACTCAGTTTTGAAAAAGGATAATAAAATGGAAAGAATCAAATCAGTCTACCTGATTTGAAAATGGATTACACAGCTACAGTAATCAAGACTGTTTTGTATTCACAGAGGAACAGACACACGGATCAAAAGAATTTTCTTAAAAAACAGAATTAGACCCACACGAATATACCCAACTGATTGTGAACAAAGGTTCAAAGGCAGTTCAGTGGAGGGAGTATGTAACTTTTTCAGCAACTGACATGCATAGGCACAAAAAATAAAGGTCAGCCTCAACCTCACACCTTATGTAGACAAAAATTAACTCAAAATGTGAGACAGGCTTGAATGTAAAATGTAAAATCAGAAAGCTCTAGAAAAAAACACTGGAGAAAATCTTCAGGATCTAGGGCATAGGAGAGTTTTCAGGGGTGCTCGGATGGCTCAGTCGGTTAAGCATCTGCATTTGGCTCGGGTCATGATCCCGGGGTCCTGGGATGCAGCCCTGTATCGGGCTCCCTGCTCAATGGGGAGTCTGCTTCTCCCTCTCCCTCTGCCCTTCCTCCTGTTCGTGCTCTCTCTCTCTTAAAAAAAAAAAAAAAAAAGTTTTCAGACCTGAGCTGAAGATGAAAAATCCTTGCTCTGTGAAAGCCCCTATTTATAAGTGAAAAGAGTACCTACAGACTCACAAGCTCGTGAGATGTTCAACATTATTAGCCATCAGAGGAATGCAAATTAAAAGCACAGTGAGATATCACTGCTCACCTATCAGAATGGCAAAAACCCAAAACGGTGACACCACCAAACACGGGTGAGGGTGTGGATTCACTAGATACACTGGCGGTGTGAGTGTGGAGTGGTACAGCCATTCTGGAAAAGAGTTGGGCAGTTTCAAAAAAAAAAAAAAGTCAAACATACAACTACCGCTCAATCTAGGGATTGCACTCCTGGGCATTTATCCCAGAGAAAGGAAAAGTTCTGTCCACACAAAACCCTGTACACAAATATTCATAGCAGCTTTATTTATAAGAGCAAAAAACTGGAATCAGCCCAGAAGTCCTTCAACAGACGAATGTTTAAACCAACTGTGGTACATCCACACCATAGAATACTACTTGGCAATAAGAAGGGGTGAACTATTTTTTTTTAAGACTTTATTTATTTATGTATTTATGTATGTATTTATTTATTTATTTATTTATTTGAGAGAGAGAGACAGAGATAGCGAGAGAGAGCACAAGTGGGGAGGAGAGGGAGAAGCAGGCTCCCTGCTGAGCAAGGAGCTGATGCGGGGCTTTATCCCAGGACCCTGAGATCATGACCTCCGCCGAAGGCAATGGCTTAACTGACTGAGCCACCCAGGCATCCCGAAGGGGTGAACTATTAATATACAGAACAATTCGGATGACTCTCCAGAGAATTATGCTGAGCAAGGAAAGTTAATCCCTAAAGGCTACATGCTGTGTGATTCTATCCATATAACATTCTTAAAGTGACAAATTCTAGAACTGGAAGATAGATTGGTGGTTACTAGGAGTTAAGAGGAGGAGGGCAGGAGAAAAGTGAGCATGACTGTGAGGGTGGGATACTTGTGATGATGGAAATGGTCTGCAAATTGACCATACCAACATCAATATCCTAGTTGTGATCTGCAAGACATTACCACTGGGGGAAACTGGATAAAAACTACAGGGGATCTTTCTGGTTTTCTCACAACCACATGCGAATCTACAATTATCTCAAAACAAAAGGCTAATTTATTAAAATAGTAAATAAAGAAATAACTGAAATAGGAACCACCTTTACAGTGCGTGAGTCAATGTGTTTGATGCAGCACCCGTAGTTTCCCTAAACTAAAACCAGGTCCCTAGTCAGGAGTGCCGCAAGGCTCCCCTTGGAGAAACGGACTCAACGTGCATCATTTTCCTTGACGTGGTCTTCTTTGTACCAACCCCTTTTCCTTATGTACTCTTTTTTTTTTAATTTTATTTTATTATGTTATGTTAATCACCATACATTACATCATTAGTTTTTGATGTAGTGTCCCACGATTCATTGTTTGCGTATAACACCCAGTGCTCCATGCAGAACGTGCCCTCTTTAATACCCATCACCAGGCTAACCCATCCTCCCACCCCCCTCCCCTCTAGAACCCTCAGTTTGTTTCTCAGAGTCCATAGTCTCTCATGGGTCGTCTCCTCCTCCGAGTTCCCCCTCTTCATTTTTCCCTTCCTACTATCTTCTTTTTCTTTTTTTTTTTTCTTTTTTAACATATAATGTATTATTTGTTTCAGAGGTACAGGTCTGTCCTTATGTACTCTTATATTCGAAGGACATAGGACATCACTACCATATACAGAAAAGCTCCGCCATGGCTGTGAATACCGAGTGGTCATCATGAAACCACAGCTAGAGCAATGAAGGTCTGCAAAGACCGCGCTCACTTGGTTGCAAGCCAAGGCAGAGAAAAGGCTACCTCCTGACGTCCCAAACAGACCCTGCAGAAACTCCCCCAGTGCGGCCATCCCAGGGCCGCTCAGCCACCACCACAGCACCACACCCAGAGGGCCGCGGGGGTGCTGGGATCCCCAGACTCCAGAGACAACACCTGCCTCTGAGTCTGCTGCTCCTGACACACTCTGAGACTTTGAATAAGCCACCCAACTTCTCCAAGCCGAGCGTTCCTGATATAAGAAGTGGGGCTCATGTCCACTTTTTCAAAAGACTGGAAACACAATAGATGTGATTGGTGTGTGCACAGCAGGTACTCCACGTGTTAGGATTTTCCCTCTTAATCAAACAGAACTCCCCCACCTCCCTTCTGCACGCTTGGTTCTCTGCGTACATGTTTACAATTTCTACCAGGAGAAAAGTCTCTGCCTGGCCTCTTGCCTCTTGTGGTGGCCTCATTTCCCATAGGTCACCACAAAGTGATCATTTAGGTTCTTCTGGATGACCCCGATCACGTGGATCTCCTCCTCCGTGACCATACCCCTTTCCCGACTTCTCAGCCGAAGTGCAACTGAGGAAGCCCATCTTCATCCCATGGCTTCTCAGGATCTTCCCACAGCCCCCAAGATGGCTGCAGAACCTCCACACTCGCTCTGACATTAGCCTTGTGGTCCAAAATGCCTGCTCTTATCTGGGGCAGTAGAATTAGGCACATTATTTTAAACTGGCCCTGACGTTGATTCTGCTTTTCCCAGCCACCCAACACTATCATTTTTCTAGCTCGCATCCTGTCCCTCGCTGCATTTTGGCAGATAACATCTCTGGTTTCATTCTTACAGAAAGATTTGCTACGGGAACAGAGAGGCACGTTACCTCTCAGAGCATGGCTCCATGGCTTATCTGACAGACCCTGCAGCTCTCAGCTATTTTGGACACTGGGAAGCCAAATATGTATGTAAATACGTGGCCCAGGGTCCATGGTCCCTTGTAAATCTCATTGAAAAATGCTACCCTTGGGTGATCAGTACAAGTGCTATAAATAGGATCTGTATCAAATACCATTTTAGAATCTACTGTACATTTAGTTTTGCAAACTCTTAGGCTAACATAACTAATATTTCTAAACAATTCATACCTCCATTTTAATTAGGTCTATCATTGGAAAAAACTGCTTACAATGCCACAAATTTCCTATAGGTTGTTTTTATGTTTAGTCAAACATGGATTGTGGACCTGGTTTCTGACAGCCATTATGAATTGCAATAAATATTTTGACAAAAGCAACAGTGCTGTTAAGTACACAAGAGAATTACTGAACTGGGTCAGACCCAGTTTTACGTGGTATTTCTTTTTAACTGCATGCTTGAAAATAAATATATCATTAAGAACACAGGGTAAAAAAAAAAAAAGTTGTTGCTTTTTTTTAAGCTGACTTCTTCTATATGTTTATCTCATGGGACATGTTACATACCTTTATGAAGCGTGATGATTTTCAGCCAATGATGCTCCAACTCAAACACAAATGACCTGGCCAGAAACTGAGAAGATATCCATAGTTCCTGAAGAGACCTCTGGGCAGCCGCCCCCCCCACCGAGGACAGAGGGGGCTCACACACCCTCCTCCTACTCCACGTAGGGAGTTTGCAACTCTTTGCTGAGAAGGTGTCTGAGGCATCTTCCACCATCCCCACTCTGCAGGCAGCATCTCAAAGCACAGAGAGATGCTCCCTGCATCTTAGAAAATAAAGCAAAAGAGGATGGCTCCCCCATTGCTTGGCCTTTGAGGCAACTCTGTGTTTAACTGGGAAAAGCACCATTCTGAGCAGCATGGAGGAGACTCAAGCAGAGACGAAACCCGAGCTGGCTCAGAAATAGGAAGTACGTTATTTTCTATACATTACTTAATGTCACAGTAGCAGCCCTTAGAAAAGAGGAAGAGCTAGACACAGACAGGGGAAAAAAACAGAGCCACAGCTCGAGTCTAATAATTGTGACTATTGATCTAACAACCCATAAACAGAGCCTGCCCCCTGGAAATGAGGGTGTTCAGCCCCCTGCACCACAGGGGAAGTTTTTCTGGGCAGGCTGGTAAGAAGTAGAGCTTCCCGAGGGCCCAGAATGAGCATTTCCACTATGGGTGATATGGCGGGAGACCTCACAAGGATCTCTGGGGTGCTGTCCCCGCTTACAACTTTGATAGTTTGTCCAACCTGGAACTGTTTCCATTCATTTTTATTTGTAACACATTGCAGTGAACTATTATCCCAATGACTGCATTTCAGGTGCCCCTTAAGTTGTGCACCCAGAGTCGCCCTCTCTCCCTACAACTTTGGAAGGAGCAAACATGACAGCGATAGAGGGGGAAAAATACAGTTGTTCTAAGTGGTGGAGGCTGAGAGCAAAACGGGGTGCGCTACTGGGAAGAAGTGCATTCAAGAGAAAGACAGGGTTGACCAGATGCGACTCTGGCCATGCGGACTGGGGGCATATCAACTCCTTTAGACCGGTGTCCCATTGCTCTGACTGTGCTAGTTTTTCACTGGGAGAGGGAGGCTTCCTTGCCCCACTTTGCCATCAGTAATGTCCAGCTGGTCAAGTATCTAAGACTCATGTTCAGCTAGGTTGGGTTTGGGGGCAAATTTCATCTGGCTGAGTGATCTAGGCTTTGGAAGAACCAAATGATGCAGATTCACATGGCTTCCACTCCCTGTCCCCCCAGCATCAGTGAGCAGGCACCTCACTGGCTGTGCCAGAGGCCACAGGGAACGTGCAGTTAAAAATGGGAAAGTGACTGATGCAGAGCCAGCTTTGATGCAACCGGTCCACGTGCGTGAGACAGAACTCAGCTGGCATGTGTGGCACGGCCACACCTCAGAGTCCCCTCCTGTCCCCCAAGCCCCCTGGACATCCCCAGAACCCAGAAGCCAGGAGTAAATACCTGCCTGGCTCTGACACCATCCGTTCTGATTTGTTGGTGCTTGCACCTCTTCCGTTGTTAAATACTGTCAGAAACACCCCTGGCCACAACAGACATACAAACAAAACTTTGCCAGAGCCCAGAGGAAGAAGGTTTCAGGAGCCTTCCTGGAGAAAATGACAGATGAGCTGGGCACTGCCAGATGTGGAAAAGTTTGATGGGCAGAAGTGGCTGCAAGAGGCAAGCTGGGAAGGCCGGAAAGTTCACGAAGGCCAGACTTCTGCATGCTCCACCGCCTCAACAGGGAGAGGGCCACGGGCAGCCATGGACAAGGGGGGCATGGGGGCTACTGGAAACACAGGCTGGCAAGAGCCAACAGACACCCAAGCTCTCATGGTGAAGACAAGGGCTTTGCCGGCCGTGGGGGGGGGAGGGTCCCGGCAGCTTGAGTGCTGTGGAAAAGGAAGGACCAAAGCAGAAAGGGGTGAGGCTCCCTGGGACACTGCCACCCCCATTCTCTGAGAGGCCTGGTCCAGAAGCTTGGCTAAGAAGATCCTCAAGGACAAATTTGTCTCTATATCCTAAAAGGACTTTGATTTGCCTTTTTTCTCCAAAGTTACAGTCTGAACACACTTCATTAAGATAAATTAGTGAAGAAGTTTCCTGTACAAGAGCTAAAACATTGATTAAAAAACAGTAACAGCAAACGAAAAAAAAAACAAACAACTTTTGGAGTTGATTGAAAATAAGTATGTCGACAATGAACTGGTAAACATCCAAACACCCATACAATGGACCGTCATTAGGCAACAGAAAGGAAATGAAATCCTGATACCTGCCATCACATGGAGGACCCTTGAAAACGTTATGCTAAGTGAGAGAAGCCAGACACACAAGGCCCCACATTGCAGGTTTCCATCTCTAGGAAATGTCCAGAACAGGCACCCCCACAGAGACAGAAAGTGGATTTGTGGCCACCACGGGCTGGGAGAGCTGGGGGGGGAAGGACTGCTAATGGGTACAAGGTTTATTTGGGGGGTGCTGAAAATGTTCTGGAACTAGATCATAGTGGTGACTGCACAAATGTGTGATTATGTGAAAAAACACTCAATTGTACACTTCAGAGGATGGATTTTATGGTGTGCGACTCCTACCTCGATGTAACAATAATCAGTCCCCGGCCAAGTTCTTGAGCGCCAGAACATAACTCTCCAGAGCGGGTACAACAGATAGCCCATGAGCTCAGCATTGGCTATAGTCACCAAAAAAAGAAAAGAAACATAATTTCCAAAGAATGGTGAACTTCCTTTCTCCAGCCTTTTTTTTCCCAAGGAAACAAATAGAAAAGATCTATCACTCCCTTGCCGGGAGCTAGTTTCACCTGGCAACGCCACAGTCTCCCACGGCTGTCCTTGCGACAAAGCGAGCTTGTGCAGGTACAGAGCAGCGGCAGCAGAACCAGGAGGAGACGCCAGGCGCCCTGGGGGTCCCAGTGAGACTGGGCCGGGAAGAATCACACACACACACACACACATACATTCCTGCTGAGAAGCCGCAGCCAGGAGCAGAATGAGCCCCTGCCTCTGGGGTTCGGCCCCGGGACCCTCCCCAGTCCCCGAGTGTGCCATCCGGTGGCAGAAGGAGGAAGGGAGAGGCGCTGGCTGCAGTCAGCCGCCCGCCACCCCAGACTGCCTGGGGGCTGGCCCGGCCTCCCCGGCAAGCAGGGCACAAAGAAGTCATTCCCGCTGCCTCCTGAGTCAGTCAATAGCAGCTGCCAGACCGGTCCCCACGTCCTGCCACCTGCCTTTCCAGCCCCACCTCCGGTGGCCCTCTTCAAAGCACTGGATGGACCTAGAACAGTGCCCACCTAGCACAGTGTCACAGTCCCAAAAGTATGCACCCAATCCATGACTGTTTGTTTGTTTGGACACAGTACGTGAAGAACCAAGGCCACACAAGGCCGAGCAAGACAGATACCACCCCTTCCTCTCTGCAGAATCTCCCAAGATGGACACGCACGGCCCACCTCCTGCTCTGCACGTGCAGCCCTTCTCCGGCCGCGTGCCCCATGCGTCGCCAGCACAGCCTCCCTGCCAGGCCTTCACGCACGCCTTGCCGTACAGCCCGCACAGTGCTGGGCACGGAGGCAGCCCTCAGGCAGCGTCTGCTGAGTGACGAGCCCTGTCAAATCCCTCGCTCCCCGGGCCAAACGCAGACCTCGCACCAAGAGCCTTACAAACGTACAAACCAGGCGGAACCCGCCTGACATGGGAAGCGCGAGGCTGGCCTCTCCGGGGGCAGGGGACACGGTGGGACAGGCAGCTCTGGAGCTCTACAACGAGTCACCTCAGGGACACACGCACTCAGATTTGCATTCCAGTCCAGTCGTCTGGGGGGTCAGCTCCCTCCGCATCCTCCACACGCTGTCCTCACTGTCAGAAGAGGTTTGTAATCACAACCCATGTGGGCTGGGAAATGAGGTGCACCTGTCAAGCCCCTTCAGAAAGGAGCACTCCACAGATGTGTGACCTCGTGCTGATGGCTGCGGTTCTCATTTCTGTGCAGATAGAAAAGGGCCCCCCCGAAGGGTAACTGTGTGAGTGCCCCATGCAATTATCTGTCTGCACGTCCTCGGGGCCACTTAAACAATGTTTTTATTTAAAACATGATGCATCCAGCCAGTTTTTGATTATCCATGGTAATGGGGGTCAAGGATCAGCTGAATAATTGAAATGGAAACTTGATTCCCACCGAGAGTTTCCCTCTCCCCCACCTCCTTCCTTCCTTCCGCAGAGGAGAGAGGCGCTGTGGGACTGTGGAAGGGGCGCTGGGCTGGAGGCCGCATCCCGGCCCTGGCCAGGACTTTGTGACTGGCTTTCTGGGGGGCGTGGAACAACGCCCTTCCCTTCAGGGGGGCTGTGATGGGAGGGGGCTGGACGGCAGCGCGCCTCAGCACCAAGCTGTACGGCACCTTTATTTATAGGTACAACACATTTCTTCAGATTGACTTGCTTTTACCACTTAATGTGTCGCAAACAGTATCATTACTATAATAATAATACTCCTAATGGACATGGGCCTCATCTATTTTTGTGGTGTCCATTAAAATAACTCCCTAAGCATTATGCTTTCTTAAAAGGGTCTTTCGAAAGATACCAGGCAGAACTTCACTGAGATGACGTCCTCCTGACTCACAGGACAGCTTCCCCCAAATGGCCCTGCTCCCCTCTCCCTGCGCAGCGGAGCACCCCCTTTCCTGGCCCTTTCCGGAACAGCTCCCACCGGGCCGACAGAGATGGCTCCATCAAGCTGTCTCCCGCCTCGCACCGGCTATGATTGCAGCGTCAGGGGAAAGGTACAAAGCCTCCCGGGGCCCATTACCCCCGATGTTCTCCTGCCGTAATTGCCAGCTGCCGTTCATTTCCCCAAAACATCGCCCCTGGCTGCCTGAGTGACAGCCGAAAAGCAAGGGTTAGGCAGGGCGTTTTGTTTCCCTACAAATTGTATCCCTGTTGAGGAAGACGTGATGTGGCTCTTGAGCACTTGGCTATCAGACTTTTAATCACAGTGTAAAAATGAAATCACTTCCAGCACCTGAAGGGATTTTGCTGGCGTCACCCACTGTTTTTGTAGATTAATTTTTTAGAGCAGAAAGAAAAAGCCTTACATTTCATCTGTAACAAGAAAAACTGGTTTGTCCCCCCAGCCCCCAACACTTCCAAAGGTTTCTTATGTAAGGACTTTGTTTTTCATTTTTATTTTTTTAAAGGGAAGAGTTCACTGGTCCAGATGGGGAACAAAATGGCAGGGTTAAGACCCCACCACACCTCACCACTTGGAAGACTGGCTAATCAGTGTCTTTTGGATGTATTTACAAAAACAATATGTTTAAACATTTCAATAAACAGATTAAAACACAGATTTGTATATTAGCCTCTGCCAGCTGCCTTTCCAAGCCAAGAATCCTTTTGTCCTTATGAGACCAAATGATGATTGTTCCTCAAATCCAAGGCCTGGCCTGAGAGACCCTGGACCTTCCTGGAGATTTGGTTTTCTTTTCCTCTTGGTGGCCTCTGATCTATTTCCCACTGTCCTATCCTCTGGGTGTGTTCTTACTGTAAGTTCCCCCAAAGCCTTTTTGGAAGGAAGTAGAGCTCGAGTTGTAAGCCACCCAATTTCCCTCCAAAGCCAGAGTCCAAAGTCCCATCCACATCCAGAGGGAAGGGCTGGCCTGACCTCAATGTCATGCTTCCAGCAGCACAAAGACCTCCTGCTCCCAGGAGGAGGACTTGCATTTAAGTGCTGGCAATTTTAGGAGCTTTGGCTGAGCACCAGGGAAAATATACACCTCATCCACACCATCCTCGGACTGCCCATCACTTCCTACCCCCAGGAGAGCTTTTTTAACACATCTCTCAAGACCAAGCTCTGAAGATGAAGTCTCCCAATGTGAGAGAATTTGCCCCTTCACTCAGGGTCCCCAGCCCATCTCTTAGCATGCCCAGTGGATAAGGGCTCCTGGAATTTAGAGATAAAGCTACTTCAAGGATCATGTAACCCAGCAACGTCAAGTTCAGGTGCACCAGTCCCCTCCCCTCCTGGCACCCACGGCTACTTGGTCATGGCACTCTTCCCCACAGAGCTAGGCATCGGAAGCCTCTTTATCTGGACCTCTACAAAACCATCTACCGTGAGATCTGTACTTGAGCTAAAACCAATTGGCCACGTCCTCATTGTAAAGGTCACAGAAGGGGGACCAGAACCCACCTCTCACCAGAGCCCACGCCATTCCCTGCAACACCAAACTCTGGCTGCCACTATTTTTGTCGTGGTGTTACCCGCACATACGTGTAGATGCAGACACGTGTCCAGGTACGTGTGCCCAGACTTGCTTGTTTTCCTGACCTGCCTGTTCTGGCTTTGTCCAGTCTGTCCTTTCACTTCCCACTGCCTTGAGAGGATTTTGTCTTCACTAAACAGCTCTCTACTCTTTCATGTGACTCATAATCACAATAATTGGGGAGAAGATAAGGGCAAAGTCCAAACAGGTAGATACTAATCCCAAAAAAGCAATGAAAGAAAGAAGACATTACCCTCCCAGGTGTCTGGGAATTTGCATTCAACAGGTATATATTCACCAAATATTGCTTGAGTACCAACCAGATTCCAAACTCTAGGTCAAAGGATCGGGGGAGAATAAGACAGATAAAGTCCTTGCCTTCATGAGGCTGACATTCTAGTGAGAGACACCGTCATAACTACAAAAACACATCAATGAGTGGAGTAATCTCAGACAGAAATGAGTGTGATGAAGGCAGAAAACTGGAGTGGTTTGATGAAGGATGAGGGAAAGGGAAGGAGGAGCATGCCTGGGAAGAGACCTGAAATAGAAAAAAGATTCAGCCATGAGGAAATATGAGGGCACTACGTGCAAAGGCCCTGAGGCAAGCACTCCTGTGGCAGGTTAAGACCAGCAGAAGGCTAAGGGCATTCTGGGTAATAGCAAAGAGGAGAGAGCTGGAAGACAGGCCAGAGGGCGGGCAGACAAAAGGTGGTGCAGAGCTTTTTAGGCCACAGGGTAAATTTTATTCTAAGAAGCATCAGACAATGTGTGGAGGTGAGGAGAGCAATTGAGAGAAACAACAGGGTCAGGACAAAGGAAGGAACTTTTCAGAGTCTACATGAGAGAAAGTGAATGGAAGGAGAAAGAACAAATTTTGCAAGGGCTGCTGTGGATCATGCTTCTACCTCCCAGGGCTGAAAAAATCCAAGCAAAGAAGCATGCATTATCAAATCACTTATTGTTTTCTGCCCTGGATCTGGTGCTCATAAAGCTGCTCTAAGACCACATAGGTGCCCATTAGCCAAGCCTCCTATGGGATTTACCAACAGGTGTGACTATGCGCGTGTACATCTTTGGAGAAGTCCCCGCTCTGGATGCATGTTTCCCTGTCCCTGCATGGGAAGAATGGGCCCAGGCTGTTTAAATGTTCCTTCCTCTCTGAGGCATGACCCAACTGGCTTCGGCCGCGGGGACTTGCCCTGCTTCCAGGGTCCCGTGCCAGCGGGCATATCCTTCCTCACGCACTCAGTGCCATATGCTGTACTGATCAGTTTACACATCACTTTCTCTCACTAGACAATGCACTCCTTGACAAAAGTTTAACTTTCTTAGCCTAGCCCCAAGTAGCTGCTTGGTAAGCAACTGCTGAGAACACGGGAGAGCCAACGCTGCCCGGGGCCTTTTCAAAGGAGTTCGCTGCAGCACGAAGCGGCAGGGCAGGACGTCCCTCTCTGAGGCTGTGCTGGCCCAGGCATCTTCCCACAGAGTCCCTGTCCCTCAGCAGGGACACCCCACCTCTGACCTGCCCTTCACAGGGTGCGCTGGTGGACCCTTGGGACCATCAAACATGTCCGTCCAGCCTCCCAATCAGGTCTTGGCAACTGGGAGACCCAAGCTGTCTGGGCAGCGTCCAGCACAATTAAGCTCCTCACCTTGTGGGCCCCTCTCAGTGAAGCAATCTGCTCCTCCTGCCAAGCCTTCTGCTCCCCGGGAAGTCCAGCCCGTGCAGACGTGCCTGGCCTAGTGAAGAGAGCCAAACAGAAATCAGCCCTGACCTCCTCCAAAGTCAGCCAGTGGGTCTGGAGCATGCTTAATATCTTGTAGACTCCATCCTGTTCTCCTTGGGTCCAGTTGCAGAGAATGTGGCTCAGAGGGGAAGAACTCAGAGTGTGGGGCCTAGCAGCCAAAGCACATGTTCTCCCAAGGAAGGTGGTGGGGAGGCCGAGGGAGGGGTGAATTCAGGAACAGGATCTGCATGACACGCTGCTCCAGGTGCTAAGCTGTGAGCCACTCAGCAGGTTGGGGATGACAATGGTGGTCAAGCAGGATTTTGGTCAGACCGTCTGGCCACAGTCGGTGAAAGCTATTCCCTACCTTCACCCTGGCCCCTCACAGATCCACTCCCCACTCTACAGCCAGAGGGACGGTTCCCAAAAACACAATTACGTCCACCACCTCATGCTGGTGACAATCCCCTGGTGCCCATCCCTCTTGGAACTCAGTGATCTGCTCTGCCTGCATTATCCATGGGCACCAGCCTCTGCCACCTCCCTAGTTCCTCCCCAAACCTCTCATCTTATTTCTGCATCCCAGCCACACTGGCCATGCAGCTCCTCACGCTCCAGCCTATGTCCCTGCCCCCACTAACCCTTCAGCTCTCAGCCAGTTCCCAGCTCCTCAGGGGGAGCCTGCTGGGATGCCCACTCCCTGACCAAGCCAGACCCCTGCACTCACCACAGTTCTCACGAAACGTTACATGTGTCAGGACTTGCTAAATGACTCAAACCACAGGCCAGGGATCCTTCTGCTTTGTCACCAGCTCCAAGTGACAACCAACTCCGTTGCCCTGCATGAGTGAGTAAATGGACGAATCGTCCACCCAAACTGGACAGCTCAGACCGTCCCCCCAACCCCCGCACTCCTGCTTATGCTGCTCCCTCAGCCTGGACCTCCCACAGCTTACTGCTCATCAAGATAGATCCAAACGCTGCCTCCCCGACAATGGCCTCGGGGTCCCCCCAGCTGGAAGCAATCCCCTCAGCAGCACATTCTCTGTGGCACTTTGGGGTCTATCTTTACCCACCTCCCACTATAATGAATTTAGCTTGGTTTCCTGAGTCCCAGGACCTTCAAAGGGGAGAGCCACACATTTCATATTGCCGTGCCCCTTGTGACACCTGGGGTCGCACCGGCAATGACTCATAACAGCAGAAACTTACTGGATGATAGGCCAGCCGCGCCTCCGAGCTGTGGCGTGAGGCAGGCAGCCATCACGTGCACGATTTCACAGAAGAGGAAAAGGATGCTCACACAGGTGAGGCAACTTGACGCAAACACTCAGCCAGGCATCAGCGAAGACACCCTTTAGACTCAGGCTACCGGCCCCACCAGCATGTGTAGCCCTGAAACCAAGCTCCCTCGCTCAGCCTGAGCGCCCTCGCTCAACAGGAGACAGGGGCAAGAAGCAACCCACTCCCCGTTAGTGTCCCCTGTGCTCAGAGCCCGTCTTGGAGAACGTCTCCCAGCATGAGGGGTTCAGCTGGCACCAACGTCTGAGGCCAACCCGACTGACACTGACAGCGTCAATCCCAAACCATCTCAGCTCTACTGGTGCAAATCTCCACAAAGAACTTTTCAAGACAGTGCTCCCTCTTCAAAGAGCCCATGCCCAGGATCAAGGTGTGGACTCTGTCTTGTACTCAGCGGGCAGTGATTCACCCGCCGGGCAGCAGAGTGAGGGGGCTGGTGGCACCTGGGGGTGAGCTCAGCTGGGTGTCTCGCTGGTCGTGGGCAAGTTACTTTACCTTCCAAAGCCTCTGAGTATCCACCTGTCTGTCAAGCAGGGACGATCACCACACAGGCACCTTCGGGAAAATGAGGTACGAGGTGCTCACCAGAGGACAGGTAGACCTCCAACCCTCAGCAAACGTCAACAGTGGCATCGCCGTTAGGAATGTTCTCATCAGTCATCTCCGGGGCCGGCCATCTCAGCAGGAGGATGCCCTGGGAAAGGGGCTGACTCCTGCCTCAGGAGAGGTCATCCCAGGAGACAGGAGCCATGCGGCTTGCCGGGCGTGCACAGCTCGAGGTGGCAAGTCACGCACATGTCAACATGCTCCCCCGGCCTCACGCGTCCACCTCCACGCCAGCCCCCTCGCATCCTCAGCTGCGCCGAGAGAGCACGTGTGTGCACTCGCTCACGCACACACACGCCTCCTGTTCCAGCCCACGTGCACCCGGGAACGGGGACCTTGCTGGGGACTCAGCAGGGCTCAGCCGGGTACACCTGGCCCACCGGAAAGCCAGGGCGGCAGGGGCTGTGCTCACGGGGGTCCCATCAGGTAGGTGAGCCTGTGAGGGGGCCAAGTGTATTTATTTGCATATAATTTGCATGTGTTGACACAGCCTTCCCATCTCTGCACAGAGCACTTCCAAGCTAACCTGTTATTACTGCTCCTCCGAAGCCCGGTTTTTCTCAGCATTCGTGCTGCTAACCACCCACTGCCAGAAAGTACTATGCAGTGAGATGGGCCAAGAGCTGACTCTGAGCGCCCGGCAAGTCACGCCAGCCACCCTGGGCCTCAGTTTCCCCCCTGAACGACAAATAACAGCCTACACCTCCACCGGGCAAACCCAAGGAGATCTTCCTGCACAGAAAATGTTGGGCTGTGCCTGCAGCCGAGCACCCGCCAGAGCGCAGCAGGCTGCCTTACTGGTCTTGAGGGCCAGAAAGCAAGTCTGGGTGCCTAAGTTGGCCCAACATTCTGCCCAGATGCAGTTTCTGAGCCTCGAAGGGTGGGTTCCCTGTGCTATGGTTACTAATTGTAGCAAATACATAAAAATGAAGGATACCTAGTTAAATCTGAATAAAATGTTAGTATAAAACATGTCCTGTGCCAATTTGGGACACATACCAAAAACATATCTGTTGCATACCTGGAATTTTCATTTTAACTGGGGGTCCTGTATTTTATCTGACAACGCTACCTGGGACTCGAGGCTCACTGCCTTTCGTTGTTACTAATAGTCTGTTTTCTCACCACTTTTACTTACACCCAAAGAACACGGACTTTGTTTCTTAAATGTCCAGCTTCCGATGTCGGACAGGGAGAGCAGAGGTTACATGGGAAGTGAACTGAGAACTGCTGAGGGGAGAGGGTAAAGAGGGAGGTGAGGGACATGTGTTTCCTAATTTAGTTAAAAATCTAAAATCTGTTCCTCTTTGGTCTCCGTGAGGAGCCCGGTGGTTATCACTGTGAACGTGAGGCCACGTTTCCTGTGGCGAAGGGTACGTGTGTTTGCATCAACAGGGCCCGTTTCTAGGGCTCCTCTCAGGATGTGAGGCCCATGACAGGTCGCAGAGGAAGAGGGAGTGCCTATGAGCAGGGGCTGCTTGGGAGGGAGGCTCTCGCTCTGGGGGCTCCCTGGAGAGCCCCCACCCGCCATGGGATAAAAGCCTTCTCCCCCTAGCCCTTTGCCGAGCTTCCTCATTACACACCAGTGGACTGGGACCCTTTGCAGAGCACAGAGGTGATCACGTGTCCGATTCCTAATTTCTGCTCGGGGGTTGGCCTTAGCAGGAAGGGACAGGGCTCAGGGAGTCCCACCTTTCACTGGGAGTTGCCATCAAATGCAGAAGGCTCGGGCACAAAATGTGCATGGAGAGCATCTGCTCTGTCCTCAGGGCATCACAGTCTGACCCTCCAATGGGCTAAGCTCAAGCTTTTCCAGCAGGGGCACCTGTTTTTCTAGAATGGGCAAAGCGCCACGGAAGTACCACCTAGTGACACTACCAGTAAGTATGTGCCACATCTGGGGGTGACGATTTTCTTTCAAGATTTTTTTTTAAAGGAAAGTGTTATTTTATAGTAAGATCAATTGATATACTATGGAGTGCCATGCAAATTTTTCATATTTTTAGATAAAACACTAAAAATAAAATGTAAAACTCTCAGCTTCCTCCTTTCTCAAGCAGGGATGGAGAGCATGCCAACCTCACAGGCACAGGGCCACTGCAAGGACTGAATAAAGAAATGCAGGTAAAGCCTTTCCCTGGCACAGCACCAGGCAAGAGTAGGCCCTTCTCTAATTGGGACTCTGATTACCGCTGAGACAGGACTCAACGATTAAGATCTCTTCATCTGATCGTGTATATGAGACCTCCCTGTGCATAAAGGAATCAGGAAGCAATCAAAGAACTCTATAGGCTTTAAGCACAAGAGGAAGATTTCGTTTGATTTTCTAATGGTAGCCTCTGGTCAGGTCTCAAACAGGGCAAAAGTCTGAAAGCCACCTGCCTTGTCCGACATGCTAAGATGGGCACTCATCTTGTACATCTGCGGCCACAGACATGGCTGGCCTAAAAGGGGCCAGAGATCCTTATGACCAGTAGAGAGACCATTCACTGGCTCCCCCTTTGTGACCTCTTGCCATGGCTGAACGCAGGTGTTCCCAGCCCAGGACAATCCAACTGTGCCTGCTGAAGGTGACAGGCCAAAGGCACCTGGGTGAAGGACGTGGTCAGAAGTGTTCAATGAGCATGGTGTGGTCAGGAGAGCAGACACACATAACTGAGACTGGCAGGCTCAGGACCTTTGAATCAGCTGTCTGGGTGGATGGAATGGGTAGGGCCTCACGGCATGACACCCAAGGTCAGTGCCCTGCTTACTCATACCCTCTGACCCTTTTTCTCAAGAAGTTCTGAAAGTCAGTGGTGGCACTGCTTCTTCAGGACTGAAAACAGATTTGGCCAATGCTCATCTACATTCTGTTTCCCCCCTCAACAGAGAGGCCAGCCATGTGCCCGGGGAACTCTCCAGACTACTCTGAAGAGATTGTCCGTGCTCCTGTCTTGGAAGGGCCAGCCAGAAGTGATTTGTAAACTAAAGGAAGACTATATGTAGGCCTTGACAAATGGCACTGAACAATTAGCAGTGACTCAATCTGACTCCAGGACAGCAAGAGAATATTCTGAATAATGTACGAGAGTAGAAGGCATGTCTCTTCTCATTAGGGGCCAAGACGTATTCACGCTTCCTTACTGACCTAATGATTGTTGCAAATGTACAGAAACAGTTGTCCCAACAGCTCGACTACCTTTTGGCCTTCCACTTTTCCTTCTTGCCTCTTGCTCAAGTTGGCAGCTATCCTGCTGTCACCTCGGAAAGCTAGGTGCCACGCTCATGGTAACTCCTACATTTAAACCACTCTTCAGATTTACAACCTCAGCTCTGAAACATGAACAGGCTTTTTCAGGGTAATTAGCCTCACACACTATTTCAGCCAACATTCGATCAACCTAGCCCCATAATTAGTTCCTGCTAAAATATTACACTTTGTCTAAACTACATAGGAAGATGTTCCTCGGTTATGAAATCTACTCTGACAAAATCAGTCTTGTTTGGAGATCAGGGGGGCCTCACTCTTCTTCTTTGTGGTGATAGAGTTGCCCCCAAAGTCATTTTTGTTTATCCAAGCCATGATCCAACATCTTTTTTTTTTTTTTCCAATTTCAGCTTGTACAGCCTTTCCTTTTTGAAAAACAAAGCACAGCAATCACAATTCTCCCTTGGCCAGTGGCCAGACATCCAAAGGCTGGAGCCAGGAGATTAACGGATACACCCAGAGAGGGCAAGGTCAGAGAGCAGAACATTCTGGACACGTGTGTGTCAGAGACAGACTCGTAGGACAAGAGAGCGGCTCTACATGAGGGTCGGCCCCTCCCAGTTTGAATGACATGCTAAGGCCCTTCCAAACCAGTGGATGAAACATGCCTGTGACACTAATTAATGCCAGGCAAAATGTAACAGCAGATCTTGGAAACTAAAAATAGACCTATTCCAACTGATTCATCCCCTGACTGCACAGAATTCGGAGGTTTTGTATCTGTTTTTCTTCTGTATGTATGTTAGATTATGGCCTCTTTTCTCTCCCTCCATCTTTGTTGTCCTTCTTCTATGTCTCTCCTTCTTGTTGAGAGGTTTAAACCTTCCAGAAGAGATGTCCCCACTTGGCTACCCTCCGACCCACAAACATGCTTAATAAGCAAGGAAATCATTTCTTTTCCTGGCTCACATGGTTGGGAGCTATGTAATTTGTACTTAATATTTTCCATGCGGATGTTTCTGCCTGTTGCATCACACACAGAACTCTATAGCTTCGTTTCCGATTACAGTCCCTTCTATTTTAAACTTTGTTGATTTCTACTGGGAAGGAAGCCTATTTCATACAGATTAGCTGGACAGCTGGGTCTGATTGCTTCTGATGACTGGGCTTGGGGCCACCGGGGAAACAGGTTTCCCAAAGCCCCTTGGATGGAGCCCCATTCCATACAGCCCCAAAAGAATGGGTCAGTGCTCACTTCAGGGAGGAAGGGTCAGCAGCCTTGGGTGGAAATCAACAGGTCAAGCCAAAGGCAGGATCAGACCTTATTCCACATCTCAGGCTTAGGAGGCTATGCTGGAAGGTGGAGGAGGGGGGATCAGAAGCCCCCTGATTCAAAAGCTCTCACAGGGACCTGAGTGGGGGCTTGTGTCAGAGATAACTACGTGTGCTTGGAAGGAAGCATCCATCATGCTTGCCTGATAGAATCACTCGGGAGGCAACAGACAAGGCTCAATGATTAAGGTCCCTTCATCTGGCCTTGCATCCCAGACCTCCAGGTGCATAAAGAAATCACAAAGACCTCTCTCA
>NC_138378.1:3709404-3737810 GCF_054177405.1 Leptonychotes weddellii
GTGGAGGGTGGTGGGTGTCGGGGGTGCCGGGGTGGTGGGGGGTGGCAGACGGACACCGGGGGGTAGGTGTGCAGCCTGCCCTGGTGTGGGTTCGGGTTTAATGGCCGACGCTGGTGAGATGGTTTGCCTGCTGAAGCTCAGTGCCACTGCAGCTCTGTGTGTGGGCGGCGGCAGCTACACGGCTGGGTTTCAAACCATTACACTGAACATTTGCAAACAGATAAAAAAACAAAACCATCCGGTACAAATGGAAACTTCTGTTTTCCCCTCTCTTCCTGTACTCTGTCCCCCCACCTCCACTCTCGAGTGTTGGAGGAGGTGGACGAAGGTGGGCACACGGCCCTCTGGGCTCCCCTGGCCCCGTCTCTCGCAGCCGCACACCCACTCCCGTGGCCACCGACATGCACAGGTGCGTCCAACCACTGAAACCCCACAGCTCTAGAGACGCCCAGATACTCGAGAAAGACTGTTCTCCAGGGTCTCACTCGGAATCCAGCCACCGGGAGCCATCAAACCCACGGGGGCTTGGGGCTTCCGTATCTGGCCATCTCCCAACCCTCCTAGTCTCAAAGCTACCTGAGAACTGGCAGGCGCAGGGGAACGAGATGCACTCTCCCAGCTGGGTGGCCCTCTCCTCAAAGAATACCCCGAGAACGGTGACACGAGATAGTCCATGAAAAGAAAGAGGGTCCCATGGTCAAGTTACTCTGGTAACCGTTGTATCCAGTATTGCTCTCAGAGTCACAGAGCACGGTAGCAGGTAAAGGCTCTGAGAAGTCCTGCGATTAAGAATCCTGTTTCGTTTAATCCAGCATTTCCACAGCGCGCAAGACCTCAGTCCACAGAGCGCCGTGGGCCTGAACAGCGTAGCCATCCATCACACCACGCAGGCGCACGCAGGCCACGCATGCGCGCACGCACGCCGCGCACGCGCACTCGTGTCCACCCGTTCCCGCCAAGGAGCCTTCCCGGGAGTTGGCTACTGCAGTCGAGCACAGGAGGAAGTTGGCGGAGGGAGGTGGTGAGGACGGCCGTGGCGGTGAGGACGCAGCAGCCGGGCACTCACACGACTGCCCCACGCGGTGAGTGGTGAGCCTGAGGCTGCGGTTCCGGTTCCGGCGGGACAGGGAACACGAGGGGTGCCGAGGGCTCCCCGGGGCTGCGGACGCCCAGCCTAATGGGGCCCCTCCTGGCTCCTCCCTCCCAGAGGCGCAGCCTGTGGCCGCACCCACGCGAGATCACGGGGCGCGGTGGGGCACGGGGCGCGGTGGGGCACGGGACGCGGAGCGGCCTGAGAGCCCTCTGCCCGCCGACCTCCGTTGGGCGGTGCAGAAAGCAGGTGGGCTGTCCGCTCCTCGAGAGCATGACACTTAGGAGGCAGAAGAACAGAGCATGAAACGCATCAACTCCAGGAGATAAATTTGCCAAATGGAGCCTTTCATGTTGGAGGGCCTGTGGGACAGGCAGGGGTGTGGAGGAGGGGACAGGAGAGGAAAAGATGGTGCACTCTGCTGGACTGGGGGCTGCTGTGGCCCATCAGTGCCGGGAGATGCCAGCCCCACGGCCCCCATCGTTGGGCATTGGGCAAGGCCTTGGAGCCCCAGCCTCCTCATATAAAAACTGTTTTTAACCAAGGGTGATTTTGACCCCCGGGGGACATTTGGCAATGTCTGGGGACATTTTTGGTTGTCAAAACGAGGGGCAAGTGCTCTTGGCATGCAGTAGGTAGCATCCAGGGATGCTGCTAAACATCCAGAGATGCACAGGGAGGTCTCCAAAAGAGAATGATCGAGCCCCAGTGTCAACAGTGCAGCAGAAACTGATGGAGCCAGTCCCCCTTGATGGAGCTCAAATGAGACACCACATGGGATTCTGACTAAACCAGAAGGCAATTACAGTATGTTTGATAAGAAGGAGACTTCCATATCATGTATGGCATTTAATTTCTTATTGAGCAACAAGATGGAAACAGATGGAAAGTAGAGTAAAAGCTCTCTGCTTCAGACCAAGATGAGAGAAAGCCTGCCTGCCTTATAAACACTCCAAATTACACGATTTAAAAAAAAAAAAAAATGCCTCCTCTTGCTTAAGTACATCAGAGAACTTGAACTCTGTGTGAACAAAGTGAAATGAATGTAGAAAGCCTTTAAAAAGCTTGCAAGCACTTCGAAGGATAATCATTGGTAATTAGAGCATTTTATAGAATCCATTAAAGGGGCTTTAAACAAAGCTGAAATTATTTGTTGACCTTTCCTCTGAAGGAGGGTAACGGTCATGCTGACAACACTAATGTGCCTACCCTGGTTGGAGGTTTTCTTTTAAAGAAATCTTCAGCCAAGCTTACAGTACAGTCCTCAGTACATGGCAGATTATTAGAGATCAACAAAAAGAGAAAGTGAAATTAAAGTTCAGACTCCTGTTGCAGCTGACTTCCCAGCCTCAAAAAGAAAAGCTGACCATGACTCACTCTGTGCCCCCATTCAGTGGGACCCTGAGGCAGGACTCAGCGTCCAGGCCCTGGAAATGATTTTCTCTTGGCCAGTAGTGAAGTCCCAGGTGGGTGTGAACTCAGGAGAGGCAGGTAGGGCCAGACCTGCTGTGATGGGAGTGAAGGAAGACAGGGTGTGTGCAAGGCTATCAGTGCAAAGACCAGCACTCTTGCAAAGAGGCTTTCGAGGAAGGAATGACAAGCCAAGTTTCTGACGTGGACGGTGCACTAGGCCCACACTAGCCAGTTACATCAGCTTCCTCCAGGAGCCAAAACAGAGAGCAAGGCCAGGCTGTTAGCTTTGACTTTCCCATGCCTCCCTCATCCACCTATCCACTCACTAGCCAGGACAAGCAATAGTCGCACATCTGAGAACTTCCTGTGCCAGCACTTTGCGTGGCCCTAGGAATAAAGTGGTGAAGAAAAAGCAAAGGACAGTCTCTGCCTTCATAGTGCTCATAGTCAGATGGAGTAAAAAGACAAAGATCAAAGAATTATGAAAAACATTCAATTCATTCAAATAGTCATTGGCTGAGAATTTGAACCTCTACTTTATACTAGGCACTATTCAAGGAGAAAAAAATGTGTAAGCAAATTATTATCAACAATGAAAACAACAATTTCATGAAACTCTACCTGAAGAGTAATGCTTATCAGAAGCTCTAAAGCCGAGGCCACCTCTCTTTGTTAAAAAGGGATGGGAGGGACCAGGAGTTAAGGACCTACCAATCTACGATGGGTTAGTCGGAAAGGGAGTAGCTTCCCATTTGGTGATGCATCATTTTACAACTCCAGATTCTATGCCATCTAAAGTCATCTTGCACTCCACAATTTCTGTGAACCCTAAGCTTTGGAAGCATTCCCTTAAACGTGGAGGCACTGTTGAAGAGGACCCAAACCATCCCAACCATGGATTTGAGGTCTTACCAAGGGAAGGGTGCTGTTCAGAACCTAGTACAGCTCTGGAATGCCTGGTTGTCTAGTTCCCCACCCTTCCCTGGGTGCTGCCAGGCGAGAGGAGGCACACCAGTGCTTCCCACCACGGGGAAAGGTTTCTCTACACACAGTGTCTACTGCTCTTTATATGCCTCGCTCCCTTGTGTCTCTGCTTTTTCATAGCTTCCACCCTATTCCCATTGCCAATTCCTGACTCTTTCCACCTGACACTCAAATGTGTCAAGAGAGGAAGTGGTTCACTTAGTCTATACAGGACCTCACAGTTGGTCAGAGCTTACCCTTTGGGTTTACCCAGAAGCCACAAGCCATCTTACATATGACTGCTGTGGAGTCAGCCAGCTACCACTGAGCCAGCCCTAGACAAGGGACTGAGTTTCTCCAAAGGGCAAAGCCTGCATTCTATGGAGAGCCTCCCTCCCAATACAGTGGTGTTAGGAGATGAGGATCTGGACCAATCTGGTGGTCCATGAGGTAATTTCCCATGACTTACAGATGAATATTTTAAATTGCCATAGTTATATTTTTATTCTAATGTGACTTAGTACAGCTACAGTTAAAAGATCAAACTCGTGTGTTTCCCTTTTCAATAAATTTTAATAGTCAATTTTAAAAATACCAATTTTATTGAAAGACTTATATGTACATCTAAGTGAACTAGAAATGATTTTGAAAAAAGAATAAAGTCAGAGGAATCACACTAACTAATTTTAAGACTTATTATATAGCTACAGTAATCAAGACAGTGGGGTATTGATGGAGATAAACACATAGATCAATAGAACAGAATAAAGGACCCAGAAATAGACCCACACAAATATGCTTGACTGATTCTGGCAAAGGTGCAAAAGCAATTTAATGAAGGAAGGATAATCTTTTCAACAAATGATGCTGGAGCAATTGGACATCTTAGGCAAAAAGAAAAGAAAAAAAATCTATGCTAAATCTCACACCTTATACAAAAAGTAACTGGGAGTGGATAGTAGATTTAAGTGTCAAATGTAAAACCATAAAACTTTTAGAAGAAAATATGGGAGAAAAGCCTTGGGACCTAAGATTAAGACAAAAAGTTCTTAGATATGACACCAAAAATATAATTCACAAAAGAAAAAAATTAATGTTATATTTTATTAAAATTAAATCATCTGCTCTGCAAAAGACTCTGAAGAGGATGAAAAAAGTTTTTTTGAACAAATGGTGTTGGAACAACTGGACATGCACATGCAAAGAAAAATCTAGGGATGCCTGAGTGGCTCAGTCGATTAAGCATCTGCCTTCAGCTCAGGTCACGATCCTGGGGTCCTGGGATTGAGCCCCATGTTGGGCTCCCTGTTCAGCACCTCTCCCTCCCACTGCTCCTCTCTCTCTCAAATAATAAAAATAAATTTAAAAAATGAATCTAGACACAGATCTTACACTCTTCACAAAAATTAACTCAAAATGAATCACTGACCTAAATGCAAAACTGTAAAACTCCAGGAAGACAACATAGGAGAACACCTAAATGACCTTGGGTTTGGCAATAACCTTGTAGATACAACACCAAAGTCACCCACCATGACAGAAATAACCAATCAGCTAGACTTCATTGAAATTAAAAACTTTTTTTCAAAATTAAAAACTTCTGCTCTGTGAAAGACAATGTCAAGGGAATGAGGAAACAAGCTACAAATGGGGAGAAAATATTTGTGAAAGACATCTAATAAAGACTTATCCAAAACATACAAAGAGTTCTTAAAACTCAGCAGTAAGGAAACAACCCAGGTGCCTGGGTGGCTCAGTCAGTTAGGTGTCCGACTCTTGATCTCAGCTCAGGTCTTGATTTCAGGGTCATAAATTCAAGCCGTGAGTTGGGCTCCACGCTAGATGTGGCGCTTACTTAAATAAACGAATGAATGAATGAATGAATGAATGAATGAAAAGAAAACCCAGTTAAAAAATGAGCTAAAGACCTTAATACATACCTCACCAAAGAAGATCCAAGGGCGGCAAGTAGGTATAGATGCGCAACATCATATGTCAATAGGTAATTGCAAATTAAAACAAGATGCTACTATGTAAGTATTAGAATGGCTGAAACCTGGAAACACTGACAACACCAAATGCTGATAAGGATGTGGAGCAACAGGAATTCTCATACATTACTGGTGGGAATGCAAAATGGTACAGCCACTCTGCAAGACAGTTTGGTAGTTTCTTAAGAAATTATCTTACAGATAATCCAGTAATCACACTCCTTGGTATTTACCCAAAGGAATTGAAACTTACGCCCACAAAAAAATCTGCACACAGATATTTATAGCAGCTTTATTCATAATTACTGAAACTTGGAAGCAACCAAAATGTCCTTCAGTAAGTGAATAATAAATAAACCATGATATATCCAGACAATGGTTACATCCAAACAATGGAATATTATTAAGTGCTAACAAGAAATGAGCTTCAAGCCATGAAAAGTCTACCCACTGTATGATTCCAACTATATGACATTCTGGAAATGGCAAAACTATAGAGACAGTAAAAAACTGTAGAGCTTGCCACAGGTGAGAGGGGAGGGATGAATAGGTGGAGCACAGAGGTTTTAGGGCAGTGAAAACACTCTTTATGATCCTATGTTGATGGATGCATTTTATTATACATTTGTCCAAGCCAATAGAAGGCACAACACCAAGAGTGACCTTATTATAAACTATATACTTTAAGTGATGATGACATATCAAAGTGGGTTCATCAGAACCTTAAACTCTTAAAAATTGTCTTCATTTTTAAAACCTGGAAAAAATATTTGCAAATCATATGTTGGATAAAAGATTCATATGTAGATGTAGTAAAGAATTCTCAAATGTAAATGTAAAGAACTCTCAAAATTGAATGGTAAAATCCAATTAAAAAATGGGCATCAGACATGAACAGACACTCCACCAAGAGGACAAGCAGATGGTCAAAAAGCACATGAGAAGATGCTCAACACCATCCGGGAAAGCAGATTAAAACCATCACTGCATACCTATCACAATAGCTAAAATAAAAAATACCAACAATACCAAATACTGGCAAAGATGTCAGTAAACTAGATCACACACATCTGATCACCCATGTGAGAAATTGGACAGTCACTCTGAAAAACATTCTGACAGTTTCTTATGAAATTAAACATGCACTTATTAGACAACATGGCGATTGCATGTTTGGGTGTTTCTCCCTGAGAAATGAAAACTTATTTTCACATGCCTGCCTATGCATGTTATAGGTGCTTTCTTTGCAATACCCAACAACTGGGAACTACCCAAATGTCCTTTGATAAACTCATGCATCTACACCATGGAATACTATTAAGAAAAAAAAAAAAAAACCCTACTGATACAACTTGGATGAATCTCAAGGGCATTGTGCTGAGGGGGAAAAAGCCAATCATATGCACTATATGATTATGTAATACTCTGAAAATGACAAAATCATAGAGATGGAGAACATATCAGTAGTTGCTGGGGGGTTAGGGACAGACAGTGAAGTGAGATCACGAAGGGGCATCAGAGATCTTGATAGTGTCCACACAGGATAAAATTGCGCAGACCTACACACATACACACACGAGTGCATGTGAACACTGGTGAAGTCAGAATGAGGTCTACAGCATAATTAAATGCATTGTACAGCGTCACTTTCCTACTTCTGATATCGTACCAGAGTTATTAAGATGTTGCCAGTGAAACGATGAAAGGTCAACAGCACCTCTCTCCACTATTTTTGAGTCTGTAATTATTGAAAAGTTTCAAAAGAGAAAAATATTAATTACATAATAGTATAGGTAATTCATGAATTCAGCAGGAAAATTGGGGTAGCAACACAGACACACCCAAGGTTTGGGACGGACATTCCTCTGGTGCCAACAGGCCTGGTCCCACCCATGGGCAGACATCCAGTGGAGGTCAGAAGCAAGACTCTAGCTCTTCTCCACTCAGGGCTGGGCAAATTTAAACTCACAGTGGCCTCTGAGTCCAAATGAGCCAACTTTCTAAATGGCCAGAGGCCTTCTTTGAACTCAACTGAAATTGAATTGAATGATACAGCAGATGTCTTTGTGATAAGAGCAACCTCAGACAGAAATACCACATTTCATCAACTCTAAGACACACAATTGCAAGAAGCACCATTATTTTTTGTTCCGCTATGAAAGAAAAATAAGCTGCCAATTAAACCGTGACACAATGCTTTCTTATCACTTAGAATTTTTAATTTTACTTATTGAAAGAGTTCTTTGAGCCTTAATTAGACAGATTTTTATCACATATTACTATTGTGCATACACAAAAATGAAAATACAAGGGAAATAAATTGGTTGTTATTCCTCAAACTTCTTTATACTGAGTCCAATTCTTCTGAATCACTTTTCAACTCAGACTCATCAGTGTCTGGGTTTTTTCCACACTCTCTCATCCTCTGTGCATTTATCCATAGCATTGATGATGTAGCATTTCTTTAAAGAACCCATAAAAGGATTAAAAGTCATGAGCATGGGGCTTTCATCAGACTTTAAAGTTATATACAGTTTTTCTGCCTTGGTTCCCACTTCAGCAGTGTCACTAAACAGGAATGATTTGCTCAAATCCTTCACTCCATTCCTACAACAATGACATTCATAGAGGTTATTAGAGGGCTCACTGTCCAATCCAGGATCTTCCAGTATACTGAGACTGCTCAGTTCTGTATCAGTTACATGTGTATGCTGCTGCAGAAGGGAATGTCAGGCTTGGATGCTGGGCTTTTTCAGGTTTGTACAATGCACAGACAGTTCGACTGTGTCATGGCCTTCATGACACACTGTTGACCGTAAGATCCATTCTAATTTCAGAAATAATGTTCATGTGAAAAATGTTCATTTTAGAAATAATGAAATGCAATAAGTGGAGAAATAAAATAACGTCAGATGGCCTTAACTGCTATGAAGAAAATGAATCAGGAAAATATGATCAAGAATGGCTGTGAGGGAGGTGGACAAAGAGAACCTTTCTGAGGACAGAATATTTGAAAAGAGTTTGAAAAATAAGAAGCCATTGACCAAAGGAAAATCAGGAGGAAGTATCCCTGACTGTGTCTGCACGAGAAGTTAGATTATGCTGCAAAACAAAACAACCCCCAAGTCTCAAACACATAAAACAATAAAGGTTTGTTTCTAATTTATACTTCACATGCATATGCGGGTAGACTGAAGTTATCTTTCTCATTTTAAGACCCAAGGTTGATGGAGAAGCCACTGTCTGGAAATCTCCAGTTGCCATGGCAAAGAGAAAGGAAGGGGGTATGTTCCACACAGGTTGTGAAATTTGCTACCCACAAATGATGCATGTCCATCTGCCCATGTTACTTTAGTGAAAGCAAATTACTAGGGCTGCCTAACTTCCAGGGGACGGGGAGTGGAATACAATCTACCATGTGCCTATGAGAAGAACCAATCAGATTTAGGGAACAACAGTAATGATGACCACACAGGCAGAGAGAAGAGCAAGCACGAATGCAGTGAGGTGCAAAGAAGCATGGTGATAGGGATGGGGCAGAGAGAGGAAGAAGGTCAGTGTGACTGGAGAAGGGGGGACAAGTGGCAGAAGAAGATAGCACCCTGAAGAGTGGAGAGACCTGTCCTAGAGCCCAACCATGCTCTAGAAATCGCAGCTTCATCCTATGACCTCAAATGCCTGTAGACAGAATTAAGCAACTAATTGTATAATGAGGTGGTTCAATTACACCTAATCTCCACAACTGCTTTTGTTGAGCAAACACTGTAATGCCAGAATGTGGTTTTCAATCATTTAATTAGTCTTCCAAAATGCTCCAAAATCGGTGTTAATCACAGTTTTAAAATAATACATGGAATGTGTCCTTAAATACTTTACTGTGTCTCAGCATTAATCCTCTAATTAAATATGTTGAGTAATTGATACATATTTAACACCTGGCATTTGGAATTTTGAAAATAATGCATTTCTGATAGCCAGTGGGTAAAGTCCAATGGGCCTTAGCAGTTTTATTTGGGATGGCTAGGGATGGAGGGGCCTGGCTCTCAGAACTGGAGGTGTGTGCAGAGATGAGGCAAGCATTAAAACAAAGGGCTTGGGGCTTGGTGCAGTGTCAGAGCCTACCTTAGAATAACACAGCTGCACCCAGGGGAGCCTACGGGCACTGCCCGGCCCCTCTACCTGGCATTGGGTGAATGCAGATGCTCCGTGAGTACTGTTCCTGTCTGCCTGGAGACTCTGCCAGGATGTGGCCATGTTGGTGATGCTGCTGAAAACCAAAGGTTGCAAACCACAGGTGGACTGTATCCTCACATCCCCACTCAACGCAAGAATACCTGCCTGGCCTCTGCCTGACTACTAGGAGCTAAAGGAAAATGTCAAGGGAGTGGGGAGCTGATGGGGACAGCAGCTTTGATATCTCCATAAAGTCTGAGCCACCAAGAGAACCTGAAAAGGCTGAGTTTGAAGTTGACCACCCCTTAGAGCCCACAGTAACATCTCTGCACTTCCAGTTCTTCATCCCAACTACACCAGTGAACAAAAATAAAGAGGGAATTATCACATCTAATAGAAAAATGTAGTGAAAAACAGAAGATTTTTTTTTAAAAGATTTTATTTATTTGAGAGAGAGAGAATGAGAGACAGAGAGCACGAAAGGGAAGAGGGTCAGAGGGAGAAGCAGACCCCCAGCTGAGCAGGGAGCCCGATGTGGGACTCGATCCCGGGACTCCAGGATCATGGCCTGAGCCGAAGGCAGTTGCTTAACCAACTGAGCCACCCAGGCGCCCCCCCAGAAGATATTTTTATCTTGTATACTATGCTTCATTGATTCATTCCCAAAAAGGATTTATTGGGAGCATATGAAAGGCATATTAACATGTATGGCATGTCAACAATCTGGATATTGCTGTCTTGGGATGCAAGTTTGCACTTTTATAATAGAGATCCAAAAATTACAGTGGCGGGGCGCCTGGGTGGCTCAGTTGGTTAAGCCACTGCCTTCGGCTCAGGTCATGATCCTGGAGTCCCTGGATCGAGTCCCGCATCGGGCTCCCTGCTCGGCAGGGAGTCTGCTTCTCCCTCTGACCCTCCCCCCTCTCATGTGCTCTCTCTCTCATTCTCTCTGTCTCAAATAAATAAATAAAATCTTAAAAAAAAAAATTACAGTGGCATAAGCAAGATGGATGTTTATGTTTCTGCTATGTAACAGTCCCGACACAGGCAATCCAGGGATGAATGGCAGATGCACAGAGTCAAAGACCCAGGCTTCTTCTAACTGATTGGTTTGCCTCCCTGGCAGATGCCCTGCCCATACAATCCAAGATGGCACACCACCTCTTTTCACGATGGACCAAGGGGTGTGAGGTGAGCACACCCCTCCCCCGTGAGGGCTTGACATGGAAAGTGTATAACTCATTTCCCTTTGCAGTTCTTTGGCCAGAAGTTAGTCATAAGGCCATTTCTAGCTGCAAGAGAAGATGGAAAGTTTCATTTTTATCTGGGTGACCAGGTATTCAGCTATGAGACAGAAAGGAAAAGTGACATGGGAGGGACAGCTTATAAGCCCTGGCATGTTGCCCTCCGGGAGTTTGGAGTCTGCTGGAGGAAGAAAAGCATATGGCCAAATTCCAACATTTCACCCCAGAATGGGCCAAACACCTATGGGGATGGAAGCTCACAGGAGGGGGTAGTTTGGGGACCAAACTCAAGAGGGAGCTACAGTATCTACCGCAAAGGATAGTTACAGGTTTAACATCAATTCAAGAGTGCAGAGACAAGCAGGGTGGTAGAAGGTGGCCTGGGTTTCAGGGTCATAGAACAGAGCTTGAGTCCTGCCCCACCACTTAGTTTCTTGATGACAGCGAAGGCAGAATTCTAAAGATCTCTCCCAAGATTCTCAGCCCCTATTATTCAATCAAACATGAGTCTAGGTACAGTTGCAGAAAACCTTGGCAGATGGCATTAAGATTACTAAATCTTTTGAGACTTTAAAAGTATTCTGGGGGCACCTGGGTGGCTCAGTCAGTTAAATGTCCAACTCTTTATTTCAATTCAGGTCATGATCTCAGGGTCCTGGGATCCAACCCCATGTCAGGCTCCCCACTCACCCGGGAGTCTGCTTGTCTCCCTCCCCCCACTCCTCCCCCTGCTCGCGCTTGTGCTCTCTCTCTCTCTCTCTCAAATCTTCAAAAAAATTTTTAAATAAAAGTATTCTGGATTATCCAGGTGAGGCCAGTGTAATCACACAAGCCCTTCAAAGCAGAAGAGGAAGGCAGAGGTGCAGGGGAAGAAGAAGACAGGAGATAAAGCAACAGGGAGGGAAAAGAGGTTTGAAACGTGAGAGGGACTCAACCACCAAGCTGGCATGAAGGAGGTCTCAAGCCAGAGGGTGTGGGTGGCCTCCAGAAGTTGAGAATGTCCCCCAACCCCCATTGAATAAGAACAGGACCTCAGTCCTACACCCATGTCAAACTGAATTCTGCCAACAACCTGAATGAGCTTAAAAGTGGGATCTTCCCCAGACAAGAACACAGACCTGCCAACCCCTGGATTTCAGCATCCTGGAACTTGGGGCAGAGGACCAGCTGAGCCCAACAGACTGTGAGACAATAACTGGATGCAGCTTTAAGGTGGTAAACGTGGTCATTTGCTACGGCAGCAATAGAAAACAAGGCCAGTGACCTTGGGCAAGTCCCTCATCTGCAGTTTTCCTCATGGGTCAACAAGAAGAATAATAGCAGTCACTCCTGAGGGCATGTAGGAGGCTGAAAAAAGGCACTTCAGATAGTTGGTGTGCAGGAGGCAGTCGACAAATGCTCCTGCTACAGCACGGGATGGTTGTTATTCCTACCTCGGAGATCCCAAGGCTATCGAGACACAGATGGAAGCGGGCACTTAACATGCACAGTCTTAATCAATGCTTGCCACAACCCTGTAAGGCAGTTACTTTTATTGGCCCCATTTGCAGAAGAGGGAACTGAAGCACAAAGTGCTTTGTGCACAAAGCACAAAGTATCAAGGTGATACAAGCTAATAAGAAAGCTGAGATTCCACCCAAGCCATGGGGCTCTAGAGCTCTGAGTGGAGGGAGCCAGATGCCCCCATCCCAGCCGCATTGTACAGATGAGCAAAGAGAAGCTGGGAGCCAGTCTTTAGGGAGCCAAGCTCCACAAGAACAGCAGGTCTTGGGTTGAAACACAGATGACCAACCACCTTTCAGGCATGGCCCACAGTGGAACTAGTGGTTTTCTCTGATCCTTCCTGGATTGCAGGGAAGCCTGTCTTGCTGTTCAGCTTCCAAGAGCTGGCTGCCTGAAGAGAAAGGTCACAACTTCTATCCATTTAAAGGCCAAAAGAGAGAAAATTAGACAAAAAGCCCGATAGAGTTCCTCCATTATTCAGTAATCATTGGGCTCCTTCTGGATGCCAGGCACTGTTCTTGGTGCTGGGTTACATCACTGAGCAAGCTGGGCACAGTCCCTGTAAGGAGGTTAGGACAAGAAACAAGTAAATAACCAAATGAGCAAGTCTGATTATTGTGGATAGAGGGAGCCCTTCCGGCCTGGGTCTGTTGGCTCCTGGTGCCACTACCCTCTGTCCACTCTCTGGTAAGATGCTGGGCATCACTGTCCATGTTGGAGGAATCTGGGGTGGTCCCCAGTACCACTGGGAAGCTGGCATAGAGCTAACCTAGAGATATGCCCAAGGCATCTCCGGGAGCCAAGGAGGAGAGTCTGGACTGCGACCTGCCCCATATCAGGGCTCTTATCTTCCCTGCTGATTGTCAGTGAGGCACACTTCATGGCAGTGACAACTGAAACTCTGGAACCCAAGAACAAGCACAATGGAAGTCAAGCAGAGCCTAAAGGAAGAGGGGGATGCATGAGGTCTCCATCCAGGGCTGGCCCTGGGCACTAGTCTGCCTCCCTTCTCTGAACCCCATTTTCCAAGCTCTAGATGAAAGAACAAAGAGAGATGAGCCCTCACATCTCCTCCAGCTCCCAGCCTCCAACATGTACTCACCCCTCGCTCACTCACCCAGCCTCGGTCTGCCCCTGTTGTGCACCCAGCCCTGCATTCATAACTATAAATTGATGCTTTCGGTTCCCTCTTCCTGCTTGGCAGCTGTCAAACCAAGCCACACAGGGCCACCTGGACCGCCCATGGGCAGGGCTGTCTGGTTCTGCATGGAGGTGCCTGTGTGCGGATCTGCGTTAGCATATGTTGCTTTAAATCATCTTAAAAATTGACTTTGGGCAAGAGCTTGACAGGTGAGGTGTGTTTTCCTACTGGAAAAACAAGCAGAGCTACAACCCAAGGCGACCCCACAGAAGTCATGTGGGACCAGAGGTTGAATAGGCCCTAACAGATCAGTTGAGAAGCTTCCAGCCGCGGTCAGCAGCATAAGGGGCCCCTGTCAGGGCCTGGGAACCTCAGCAGAGCAGAACCTCCACCCATCAGGGTTTTCACCCGGCTCACCGGTGCCCACAAGGCTGGAGAAGTAGCCTGTCCCCCCTCACGGGCTCACCTTCTTCCAGTCAAGGAATGCCTGAGATGGAGTGGAGGGTTTGCCAAGGATTTGAGTGAATTCACCAGTCTAGCAGTCCAGTGGTTTACAAATAAGTATGAAAGGAACAAAGAGCCCAAAGTTGGCAAAGATATTTCCAGAATATATGCAAACATCTGTTAAAGGAGCAGATAAAAAGATGCTTCATCTCGAGAAAAGCATCAAGAGAAAAGCTTGTGAAAATGAGCTCACAACAAGGTGAAGTATTGCCAACACGGGTTGCCAAGGGGGAAGAAGTAATCTCCTACCCTGCTGAAGGGCATGTTCAATGGTCAACTTTTTGTGGAGTCCAGCTGGACACAATTGGCACGGTGATTAATCATCTAGGAATTTTCTGCCCGACAACATAATCAGACAAATACACAGTATGTGTGTACGAGTGGTTTGTCGAAGCCAGAAAATGCCCCCAACCAAAAAAACAAAACAAAACAAAAACTTAAATCCCCAACAAAAGACCCTTGGCCAGCTAAACTAAGGGACATTCACGCAATGAAATGCAGTGCAGTCATTTTAAATGCTGGTATAACTTTACATTTTTTGACTTAGAAAGATGTCTCTATGACATTATTGGGTGGAAAAATAGCAAGTTACAGAACAGCACACTCTGATCTTCCCATTTATGCAAAATTGCTCGTATGATGGGGCGTTTGTGTGCATAGCTCAGTGAGACGCCGCAGAAGACCGACCACAATGTTACCCCTCCATGGAGGGAACTGGAGGGATTTTCATTTTCATCTTTATGCTTTCCTGTGTGGTTTGAATTCTTTACAATGATCATGTATCATTTTTATAATCAGAAAAAAGTACGGTTTCCATTTTAAAAAACGAGCAAATTCAATGAGGCACAAAGAATGCTGGCACTCTGAAGTCCCTTGCCATGCCTGGGCGGGAGATAAATCTGCCTCACACCCCAGAGAGCAGGGAGTCTGCAAGGCCGTCCCTGCCCACAGGGGTACGTGCGGCCTCAGACCTTCTCCTGCCCCACACACCCCCCACTCACCCCCACCCTGCTGGCAAATTCCCACCCATGCCATGGAGCATGCCTCCCTTCTCTGCCCCAGGGCACTGTGAGGACTCCCAACACCCAGAGGGGCACATGCACAGGGCTGGGAAGTGGATGACCAGCAGGAGAGGGCCACCACTAGGGACCCTGTCTGGGGTGCAGGGCTAGAATGGGCAGCAGGAAGCCCAGAGCGGAGGGCGCGCGGACTGCCAAGGCTTTGGAAGCCAGGTGAACTGGCCAGTCGTGTATCAGGGAGCAATGGATCCCACCTCCTCTTCTGTGCAGTGAGATACAATGGTGCTTGCCTCATGCTGCATTGATGGACGTGGGGGCTGAGCAGAGCATCCAGATGGCCTGGACTTTACAGATGGTTCAAGCAGTATGAATCATCCTTGTTATTGGAAGTGTAGTTCCTGCTCTCCAAAGAAACCAAGACTCTGGCTAGAGGTGAACTTGAAGTATCTGGTGACCTTGGGCCTCAGTGATCAGATTGCTGAGCATGTGGAGGGAGGCCTCTGCCAATGACCCCAGACGGGGAAATGGCCCTAGATGCTGGCAGGTTAGCACTGGGATAATGGCATCTCTTGACCCTCTCTCCCACACAAAAGGGCATTTTAAAAGGAGACCCATTCAGAAGCAGCTCACATGTGCTAAGCACCTACTGTACACCACACACTTTCACACTCACTTCTTATGGCCCTACAACAACCTGATGAGAGTGTTACCAGCCCTGGTGGTGGACAAGGAAGCCGTAGCACACAGTGACGGCCTATGTCACACCAGGGGTAAATGTCAGACACACAAAACACTGGGTCCTGAGTCTCAAAAGTAGAGATTTGGAAAACCACCCTCAAATTCCTAGACCTCCTGCTAGGAACCACCTGTAACTCCTAAAACACCAAAGTCATGGATGTTTCTGCACCCATAGTGAATTGGGGGCATTTATCATTTCTGGGTTAATCGTGCTACCAGCAGCTTCCAACACCACTGACAAGCTCCCCGTGAAAGCACCTTGCATTTCAAAAGTGCTCTTGTACGTTAGGTGGGGCTCAAGTACGTAAACATGCACAGGGCACGTTTATAAAGCCCATCTCATACGTTAGCAGAGGAAAGGAGCCAAAGGCCCCAAACCTATTTCCTGGCACTCACCCGCTGATGGGGAGAATGGAAGGTGGTATGTCCGGTGACGGCCCAGTGTGCCAGGACCAGAACAGTTCAGCAGTTCAGGGCATCCTGGAAACTGAGGGGGCCTTTCACACTTCAAAACCCACACATCTCCCAATAGCTATAATGGTTCACATCCCGTCGGAAAAACACAAGGAGGGGAGGAGCTCATGATGGCATTCTAGTGCCACCCCCCCCCCTTCAATCACAGCAAATGCTGGGCAACACAGGGAGACCGGCAGCTCCGTAGCCTGATGGTGGTGGAGTCACATGAATCCGCATATGATGAAACTGTGTAGAACTACACGTACACACACACACACACACGAACACACAGGCGATTCCTCAGTGAGGTCCGCAGCGTATGGACGGCATTGCACAAAGGTCAGTTTCCTGGTTTTGATACAAGCTGTGGCTCCACAAGGTGCCTTCGTCTGGGGAAGCTGGGTGAAGGTTCCCCGGGAACTCTCGGTACTACCTTCATAACCTCTTGTGAGTCTAAAATGATTTCAAAATAAAAAGTTCTTGAAAATACATCCAGAGTCTGCCCACTTCTTCCTACTTCCCAGTCGAGCTGCATCATCACTTAGCTGGTCACCCTGCAGCACTCCCCAGGGGCCACCAACCTCTCAGGGGCATCAATGGCCACGGGCCTTATGGGTCTCCTTGCCCTCACTTCGGCTCATCTGCTCCCTACCAGCCACATGGCCCCCTTGGCTTCCCGGCATCAGGACACGCTAGTGCCTGGCTCTCCTGTGGCCACTGCCTTCTCCTCCTTTGGGTCTCAGAGACCACCTCTTTAGACAGGCCGTTTTTGAGCCCTTGTCTACAGGGCCCCTTCCAGGCCTGACAGGGGAGGGACACAGAGCTTTCTAGAGTGGTGGAAGTGTACCCTGGTGGGGGTGTTGGTGGTATGGGTGCATCCACTGGCCCAAGCTCACCGAAGAGAACGTGTTTGATCTGTACCTTATGTAAATGCAATCACAGTGTTGAAGACCCTTGCCTAATGCGACTGCTCTACCACCCTATTTTCTTCATGGCACAAGTCACTGTCATCATGTTTTCATACGTGTTTACTTGCGCATTGCCTGTCTCCTGACACAGATGCACACACGCACACACAGTCAGCCACCCTCCACGTGAGGTGAAGCAGAGGCCTCCAGGACGGTGGGAGCCACGTCTGGCCTGTTCACACTGCCTGCCCAGCATCTAGCTCAGGTCCTGGCTGGATACAATGAATAAACATTTGTCAGGCTTACCTCGCTGCGGGCGCACGGCACAGTGAGCTCACCAGGGAGGATCTCAGATCTCTTTCACTCTGATCCTCCCTAAAACCCTCTTCTTGTGTCTTGGCCAGATCAGTCCACATTCAGAAAGGTTCAGCTGGCAGACTGACCAGCTCACTGGATGAATGCTTACTGAGCATTGTGGGGCATGGCAGTGACCAAAACAGGCAAAGCCCAGCGCTCGAGTGTCTTCCATTCCAGAGGGTGACAGTCTCATGAGCCAGGAGATGAAACCGCCCGGTAGGAAATAAAGTGGGAAGCATCTGAATAGAGAACCCATAAAAGGACAAACAACCCAGGTACACGCCTGAGGGAAGCAAGTTCCAAAAACAGAGGAAAGCAAGCGTTGAAGCTCTCAGCTGAGGCATGTTTGGGACAACCCAGGCAGGGCAAGGAGTCCCTGTGCCATGGGGACAGGAAGATGTCAGGCCTCAGGGCCATAATGAGGACTTGGGATTGTACTCTGAGTAAGAGAAAAGCATAGGAAGGTTTGACCAGACAGTGCTGCAATCTGACTGAGGTTCTAAGAGGATCCCATGGACGGCTCAGGAAAGGGAAAACCGCGGGGACACAAGGGCAGGGAGAGAGGCGAGGTGGGGGGTCACCACCCAGAGGAGGCGAGAGGGCCCCTGGGACCTAGTAGGCAGCCGTGAAGGTGTTAAGACCCCAACTGTCCTTCAACTGAAGCGTCTGCAGGATGGAGTCCATGTAGGGCATGAGCTAAAGAGAGGAATCAAAGTTTCAAGAGTTCCGCCCGAAACACAGTGAAGAGTTGATATTTACTCAAGAATAACTGATATTTAGCCCACCTGGGGAGCAGCATCCTCAGGCGGGGAATCAAGAAGTTAGGGGTAGGCAGCAGTGAAGGGGGATAGTCGGGCTGGTGGCCACGGGCAAGGGTGCAAGCAGCACCATGAACTTGGGACCCACAGACACGTGGCAGGTGTGTGTCATACACATTCAGTACCTCACCTAGGAGAGAGCCGGGGACTCCAACAGCAGAGACAAGAAGACAAGAAAAATCCAGCAAAGAAGACTGAGACGGCAACCAACACGGTTGGTTGACCACCAAGAAAGAGCTGGCCCTAGAGGACAAAGAAAGAAAAGGTTTCCAGAAAAAGAAAGGGCTAGACTGCGTCCTGCTGCTGGTTGAGGGCAGACCATGGAGTTGAGCCGCCTGAGGCCCCTAGTGAGCGTGAAGGGAGCCATGTCTTCAGGGTGTGGGATGAAGGCCAAACTTCAGTGGGTCTAAAGGAAGATGGCGGACAGGTGCAAAGGGGAACAGTCTGCTCATGGAAGACCTTGCAGGAGCAGAGAAATGGGGTGGCGGTGGCGGGGGATACAGGGTCAAGATTAGCCCATTTTTTCAAGATGACAGAAGTAGCATCAGGTTCTAAACAGCTTGTGGGGAAGGAGGATCAATGTTGCTAGACGGGGACACAGGTTGCAGCCAAGTGCACACGCACCCGGGGGGAAGGTGGCTGTGCATGGGAACACGGACCACTTAAGAAATTGCATTTCCTAAAGAAATTCATTACTTTCCAGCATAGGTAATGATTAGAAGTAACTTCTAACAAAGTGTGTTATGCCAGCCAGGGACGTGTGCATAAGGGACACTCAATAAATATTTGTTGATGGATTGATTTTCATGCACGGTTCCCACTGAACTTGAACACACAAGGTTCATTTATAATTGGAAGCATCTCGTTACATCTACCTAGTGAGCCAAAGTCCTTAAAAACAGTTTGCTTTCCATCTTGCTCCCACTCCAGCTAGCCCTCAGCCTGGCCCCAATTTAAATTATCACTTCAAAATTGGTGAGGCCTGAATTAATGAGATTTTCCTGCACTCACGGCTTTAGATTAAAATCAATGCTGTACTCAATGCGAGTGGATGAAAAATAGGGAAAGCAGAAACTAATAAACAACTCACTCACATTTTTCCAGGAGATGCCGGCCAAGGCTCTCCATCTCCCTGACTGTCTCCCCTGCTCCTTGGCATACCTGGGACGGGCACAGCAGACCCCGCAGACCAACACTTCTTACTTCGTCTCAGGGACAAAGGCAAAGGCCTCCTCAGTCGGGCTTGTCGAACAAAAAGCATACCCATTAGGGCTGGGCTCCTCAGATTTCGGGGTGGTGAGCATGAATCGCCTGCCATCGCTCTCACACAACCAGGACATTGAGGATGCACTGACCTGCAAGGAAAAGCCGTCAGCACTTAACAACGACTGAAACAAGTCAGGGTTTGGTTATCTCGAGTAACAAGAGGTCCTACAGCAGGGCAGGGCGAGGGATGGCGAAGCTGGGGACCCCACAGCTAGGGCCCCGAGTTCTTTCCCTCCCTCTGATCTTACATCCTTGGAGCGCAAGCTTTGTCCTTGGGCTGTCATTGTCACAAGCTGGCCAGTGCCATCCCAGGCATCATAGCCGGTCCCAACAAAGAAGGTCCAACCAAAGAAAAGAGCCATCTCTGCCTGCATCTGTTTTTAAGAAGAGCCTTTTCCAGAAGCCCCCAGCAGACATCATCTAGTGCCTTATCGGGCCGGACTGAGACGCTTGCTCACCCCAAAGCCAGCACTGGTCAGAGGAGTAGGATTGCCACGGCTGACTGACTCTGGTCAGAGTTGAACCCCTGTCTGAGGATGGGAACACATCCCCAACTTGGAGGAGGGTGGGCGCCCCACCAAACAGAGCTTCTGCCAGCAAGGATAAGGAGCGGTAGAGAGAAACAACAGCTATGGGAACAGCCATTATGCACCGGACTGAGCCTCACAAGAGGGTCATCCCTTCCTCTGAGAGGAAGCTGAGGCTCGGAGGGAGGTGCCTTGACCTGAGCCCCATCTTCTAACTAGAAGCTCGGTGTCGCCTTGTGTAAACTCGTTGGTCGGATGGGAAGCCCAGTGGAGGAAGAGGGTGCTCCCCAGACATGCTGTCCCCCCAGGGAGGCCTCTGACCACATGGTAGCACTTGCTTAGCGGCATCTAATCCCCAGCTGTGAGTTTAGAGTTGATAAAAGCCATATCAAGCACCCATCGTGGTTGTGGAGGCTGAATGATCACAGACGTTAGATTGCTAACCCTGAGACAGATGGCGAATCGGGTTCGCAAAAACGAACCCTACATGGCATTGGGGGCTGTTGCCAAGGGACAAAAGAGGCGACAATTTTATTCAAACTCAGAATCTGTACCCAGCTGTGCTTCCAGCCTGCCTATACAAACTCGAGGCCAGACAAGGCCACCAACACAGCAACCATCTTCCTCTGCCTTTGCAGCCTGAGCAGTGACCCTGGAGGCTGGCGTTACAGAACGCACACAGAGACAGCCCTGTGTCTCCTCCTCCTCAGAGCCACAGGAAAAGGAACAGCCATAGGAGGAAAATTTATTTTTCCTGAGCTGTTAGCTGATCACCTGCCATTGCCACCAACACAGATTATTTCACATCAGTCGCCCTCTCTCCCCCCCACACACCTGGACCAACATCGCTGACCTTCATGGGCAGTGGACGCGTGCCCTCCTGGCAGAAGGGAGGTCTGTGTTGCCTGCTCTTACATGCCCTGGCTTACGTGCCCTGGCTAAGCTAGTGAGAAGTCCAACTTCCATATCCTTTCAACTGGCACCCACTTCAAAGACACTTCGCAGAGCCTCTTCATCTGGTTTCTGTTCTGTGAACAAGAAGCCTGATCAGCACCCAGAAGCGCTCTGCTGAGCACATGCCCAGCTCAGAGACGCTGGTTGGAGAGCAAGATCCCTCTGCTGCTTGCTGACCCCGCCACTTGTGGGGAGCCCGCTCCCTTCCCCTGTGTTGGCCCTGTCATTGAATCTCCGGCCCAGCACTGCTTTCTAACCCCTTCTTCCATGCTGGGGCTGTCCAACACAAGGGCTGCTGATTCCATCTGCAAAGCCACCCTCCCCGCAAACAACGCCGGCCAGTGGCGATGTCCCTGGACCTCCGTGGGCCCCTCCTCTCTGTTATCACACCAGGCCATGCACAGAGACCCTTCCCTTCCCTTAACAAAAGTTCTAACTTAGCTGGGATTGCTCAGGAGGGACAGGATGTTCAGGTCTGAAATGTGCCTCTGAATATGCAAGTGGTATTTGCCCATCATTTATTGGCCATACAGAAGATTTCCATGCACAACTGGTGATTTTCTCTCACTAGCAGATACCCCAAACTTCCATCCTCTTGTTCTGTGTTAAACCCCACATCTGGGCCATCTGCATGCCTGTGCCTTTCTGTGGGGCAGCTGTGTATGGGGAGGAAGGAGATGCGCCAGGGGAGCCAGTCTTTAGCCCTCGGGCACACCGGAGCTGCCTGGGGACTTCAGGTGGTGTCCTCCTTGACAGAGTGGGACAAAAACTGCGTCGTCCTCCTGTCTGCCCTTAAGGAGGACATGAAAGCTGCTTTGAAGATTACCAGCTGTGCCATCCACCTGCAGGAGACAGAAAATGACAGTGGGCATCATTGCAGGCACCGGCAAGCCTCCCGGAGAAGATTTGGGGTCCTGTTGGGTCTCCCCGGGGTTACTCCCATGACTCTGAAGAGTAGAGACAGAGTAACATGATTATAGTAAAAATAAGAGCAAGCCGTTTATTGCAAACTCATTGCAGCCTGGACGCTGGGCCTTTCATGCAGGAGCTCATGGTTGTCCCCACGCTTTGAGGTCGACATCATGATGAGGCCCTCTCATAGAAAGGGTCTAGGAGGTCGGCCAGTGTATACGCCATCACACAGCTAGTAAATGGTATCACAAGGACCTGGACCCAGGGCTGACTGACTCCTGGGCTGGAGCCATCACCCACTGCACCAGGAGCAAAATCCTAGCACCCTGGGTGACCTGGAGCAGGCCCACCCTCTCTGGGCCTCAGTTTCCCTCTATGCAGAAGGAGAGCATGAGCAAGGGAGCGGACACTCTAAGACCCCTTCCAGCTCGGGCAAACTCTAATTCCTGGAATGAAACTTGGTTGAGAGCAAATTGCAAACTCTTTAAGGGGGCACTTAGCGACAGTGCTGCATGCTGCTCCCTGGCTGTGCAATTTCCTCCCACGGCAGGGATGGGCCATGAAAAGAGAGGAGCTTCCTGTTGCTCACTTTATAGCCTCCGACTCAGGCAGCGCTTGCTTCTAATAGGCTGACGACTACATGGAGGCAAGTTGTTTGGGGGGGAAGCTTGGTCAGGCTCATTTCTCCCCTCCTCCTGCTTCTTCCTGATTTTTTCCCATTTTTTCCCCTAGTCTTTGCCTTGCCAGACTCAGATTTTCAAACCTGTTGTCAAGGCAACACTAGGTTTCTCTCTTTGCACTCTGATGTCTCAATGGGGGTATCCATAGCAACGAGAATACCTTGCGTTTTCAGAGTCAGTGACCTCCTCAAGCTTCGTGGGACTTGTGGAGATAAGTGTCGACCACTTTTTACCACAGCAACCGATTTAGTACCTAGCAAGCCTAACCCATTACGTCTGTAGCAGTTAGCTTTTGCTGCGTAACAAATAACCCTACAACTTGGTGGCTTGAAGCAATAGGCATTTGTCATTGCTCTAAAGGTCGGCTGGGGGTTGTCCCTGTCTCAGCTGGGCTCACTCTCCTGTCTGCGGGAAGCTGCAGGTGGGTGGGTACAGAGCCTACTTGTCTTGGTTGAGCTCTCGAACTTATCTGGGGGTCCTCCGGCCATAGACTGGTTCAGGATGGCTTCAGATAGGACAGTCAGACTCCCCACTTCAGGGTTCCCTATCCTTCAGTGATCCTAGGCTTTTTCATATGGAGGCAGCAGGCTTTTGAGGTACAGGGAAATAGGGAAGGAGAAGACCAGATAGGGAGGACTCTTGGGGCCTAGGTTTAGAGCTGGCACGAGATCGTTTCCATCACTTTCCATTGGCCAAAACAAGTCTTAGTCCAGGCCAGACTCAAGGGGAAAAGCAACAGACTTTTCCTTTCGATGGGAGGGACTGAAAAGCCACATCACAAAGAATGTGGGTGGGTGGAGGGGAGGGGTGACCATTTTTGCAAACAATCTACCACACATCCCTCCACATTTCCTGTGGAGAGATTCAGACACCACCACTTGGCATCCATAACCAAGAAGCAGCCTTGGCACGGAGGGAATGGATCCCTTGGAATTCCCAAGTTGGCCAACCCTTCTAGAAGCAGACTCCCCCTCCTCACGGACATCGTAGCTGTAGCATTGCTTCCGACTGTGCATGTACATTATCAGTTGGCTTGACCCACACAGGCAAAGAATACAGTATGTCCCACAGAAAAAAGAAATCCCACCCCCAGGCAAAGGGACGTGAGCACTGGACAGCCGAAATCAACAGGTGACTAATGGCAGACCTCTGCCAGCCACCCCCAGCCAAGAGGCAGGAATCCGTGCTGGGTCAACAGTCAGCAATTTAGCAAGAGAAATGGAGTGGTTTCTCATTGGGTGAAACCTTTTCCCCCCGCTGAGCCTCTGGCAGCCTTCAGAGCTCTATCAAAATTATTTTAAAAAAACAAACTCTAGAAATCTCAGCTTGCCTAATCTTAGACCAGGTTCCTACCTGGCTTTCTACCTGGCTACAGGAGTCTGCGTCCCTCCTGAGGCTAGTGAAGGAAGCCGTGCTCCAGAGTGGTCCAGCATGGGGGGGTCCCAGCCCATGTGGGGTTCACTGACAGCCCAACAGGGGTGGTGAAAATCCCCTTCTAATGAGTGCCCAGGGCTGCCCTGACTTAACAAACGTTAGCTTCCTATTCCTCAAGATTCTCTGTAAGTGACCAAAGGCCGCCCCAGACAGGTTTCCTTCCAAAGGAATTCATCAAGCTGGGGAGTAAGGTCAGGCTCAAGCAGGTGAGCTCAGATGTGGCCAGCCTGGGGTTTCAAGTGACATCAGCAAGCACATCTCTTGTCTGTCCCTCTGATCAAGGATAAGATCCTTCCAAATACCACTGGATTCGTGAGACATCTCAGCCCCAGTGTAGGAACTCCAACATCTTTCACTGTGCCAGGGACCAAGCAGGTACTTACAAAGGGAACCAGTGACCAAAAAGATGGGGAAAAAGAAATCTCTCGTGCATCAGAACTTCTTGGGCAATGTGGTATTTTCCACTGGCAACTTGAAGACTCTCCTGTCTAACCCACGGCTCCCGCAAGTGAGGGACTAGGAAGGGCCACCCTGGAGGCAAGACTGCTCCTCCCAAGCGCTCCTCAGAGAGGCCACAAGAGAGTTAACCCGCTTCTTAGAGCCCGGATCCGCCTGCTCATTCACCCATCACCCATCTCCCGCTCCCTGCTCCCTATGAGTCACTAAAATAAGTTTTTCTCCACCATTTAGCCTTCAAAAAAGCAGAAGCACAGTGTCGCATTTGAGAATAAGCCATGCGCTCCAGCTTGAATCCCCTGGTGATTCATCCACTTTAAAATTCCCGCCTTCCTCCCACTCCATGAAATGTCAGGAGCACCATGTCACCACATAATCAATTCCCTAATCCCCAGTTTGAAAACCTCTTCTTTAAAACGTGGTTGCTTTAAACAGAAGCAAAAAAGAGTATCACAGTGTGGAGTCGTGACAGTCTGTGGAGGGAAGAAGTCAAAGACGCATGATAGATGGGGTTTTCTGGACGCTTTCTTTTTATTATTTTTTAAGGGAACTTGCACAGTGCATCCAGGGATAGTGACATTGAATTTACATTATCTCGCTTGTGTGTGGAAAGCAGTGGCTGGAAATTGTCACCCAAAATAACCCCTGCTCAGCTTCGATTCTTATCCCAGACGCAATAAGAGAAATCGCAGTCTGATCTTTGTTAATAAAGCAGCTTCTTATGAAATGTACTCCAGCTCGGCAAGTTCAATGGCTACAAAGTCAACCAAAAAGCTAGGTGTCAAAATTGATTTATCTCCTGCGTTTCTTATGCTTTCAGATCATTTTCTAATTCACAAATGTGCTGATTTTCAACGACAATGTTCCATTTTTGTCTAAATTTAATATGAGGAAATTGGGCTGATAAAAGGAAGCCTGAGGCTCAGGGGCCCTCCTAGGTCAGGGAGGGTGTTTTTGGCTATTTCAGCAAACAGTTGCTTTTAATCCAGCTGGAAGCGTTTCATCTCCAGGGGCTTTGTTTGTTTGTTTCTGTTTGTTTTTGTTTGTGTCGTGCTACAGGTATCCTTCACATTTTATAGTGCAGTTGTGAAATCTCCACATTTGTGAATTACATCGTGACCTTAGAACAGCCAAGATATTTATCTCCACGTTCCTACGTTGGCCCTGACCACATCCCCAGCAAAGTGCTTCCGACACAAAGCAGGCTGTCAATAGCTGCCGGATGAATGAAATCTACTTAAAAATGCTCCTTCGCTATCCTAATAAGTAGTCCTTGAATTGATAAATCAGGGCAATTCGGAATTCTCCACGCTGAGTTTTCGTGAAGTACCCCAAGAGAGGGCAGCCCACTTCTCAGCCTACAGGGAGAAAGCTTGAGCCAGAAGACAGACCCTTGGCACATGGAAAAAAAAAAAAAAACCTCCCATTAATCACCTTCTCTGTATTTCTCAGCATATTATTCATTATTCTCCATATGTCAACATACTGGGTTAAAATAATTGTTGGAAGGCATCACTTTCGGCGACAGGGCCGGGATCAGGGCCAGTGGGCCAGGAAGCCTCCCCAGCCAGCTACCCTTCTCATCGCCCAGGTCATAAATATTTTGGTGTGTGTTTCTTTCTTGTTTTACTCAATGTTCTCTAGACTGAATAGGGGTCCAAATCCCACACTTGGCAACACAATGACTCTCGAGCTTGTGCTCCTCTTCTCTCGTCCATTGGTGCCACCTGCCCCCACAGAGAGGAGACTCTCCAGTTGCAAGAACATCCAACGTCGTCATTCTTCGGGATAGAACAGAAAGCCTCTTACCAGTCCCCTGAAGTTGGCTCGAGGACCCTCTCCACGCACGTTTCATCTGCGCACCAACTCGGAAAGCCTCGTGCCACAGGGACATCCAACATCCTCTGAGGACGTTACGGAAGACAAGTGACCTCTCAGTGGAACGTGGCCCAGAGCTGTGCCTATTTACGGGCACTTAGCAGCAGACTCCGGGATGATCTTTCCTGGGTTGCAGAAGCCCTGGGATGACTTCGGAGCAGCTCACGTCACCGGAAATGGCATATCTTGACATTTCACACCCTTTCTTGCAAGTGCTGAGGGGCGGGATTTTGGAGGGGGAACGGGCCCATGAGCATCCCGATAACAATGGGCTCTCAGCTCCTGGCAAGAAGTCACGTCCCCTCTGAGTCAGCTGGGAAACAGAGACCAGACCAGGAGTGGAGGTCACCACTGTAATAACCCGTAGAGTGAAGGAGTGACGTGGGGCCAGGGTGTTGCTCGAGCATGAGGACGCTAGCCCTTTGTACAGACTGTTGCGAACATCTCAGCCATTCCTGAGAAAGAACTTGACCCCCTGCCACTCAGCAGGGGAAACCTTGAAAAGATGCCCCCTCCCCAGTCAAGGCTTTCACCAATCATCTGCTTCCGGAAGGTACTCAAGCCCACTCCAGGTTCTCTTTCCCACAAGTAAATGAATTTAAAAGATTGCAGGTGCATTATCTCTACTAACAACAAAGACTTGGGTTTTTATCTGTTGTCAAGGCAACACTAGCAGTTTTCCCCCTGGCTTCTTCATGCCTAGATTTATGTTTCCATAGTTACAAGAAACCCCTAGGTCTTCAAGGTAGCACGAACTGGCCTACTAAAACTTCCAGGGTTGGGATTGTGGCTGGTGGCAAACACCGTGCCCATAAGAACTGAAAGCACCTGTGTCTGCCTGCTCCCCTCACCCAGGGCCTGGGGCTCAGCACCCTCCCTGACCCTCCGTGTCCCGGGCACCAAGGAGCAGCTCCCTTTGTGACCTCTCGGGCCACTGTAGGAATCTGAGAAGTTAGAAGTCAGAGTGGACTCCGGAAAGGGAGATCCCTCAAACCACCAGACTGAATTTGTTAGACTCGCTGCCACCAGACCCACCATAAAGAGGTCTGCAGAGTAAGTTACCCGTTGGGGCTGGACACAACAGTGGCCCAAGGACAGGGAAATTGGAAGGACTCTGAGATGTCTGGAGCCGCAGAAGCACCTCAACCCAAGCTCTGTAACATCAGTTTCTAGGACCCAGGATTTAGTGCTTCCTCAGGATTAACTCATATAGAACTGACCTTCTGGATGTTTGTACAACTGGACCCACACTGTTGTATTTAAGCCCCTGGAGTGATAAATCACTTCTTTACATCACTCTGTGGCATTGTTGGCCTTTCCCAAGGTTTTATTCCCTGAGGAATATTCTGGTGAATACTTGGAGACTGCTGATCAGAGTATTAGGAGTAAAATGGTGCATGGGAGTGGGTGTACGCATGCATGTGGGAGTGTGCGTGGGAGGAAGTGGGAGGGACCTAATGTAATGAATCAGTAATATTGTCAGAGAAAGAGTGACGTGGCCAAGTTGAGAAACCCAGACAGGAACCCTGCACTGGGGCAATAGAGTCCAGTCATGAAGCTCTTCCTTGTCAACATCAACATCCTTACCAATGGCTTGTTGCCTCCCGTCCATCTGAAGACACTGGCAGGTGATAGAGGGGACACAAAGACAGGAATCTCACCTGTATTCGTTTGTCACACCTGTCATGACCGACACCACAGCTGCGGGCTGACGCAGCAGACCTTTACTCTCTCACGGTTCTGGAGGCTACAAGTCCGAAAGCAAGGTGCCCACAGCCCGCCCCCCCCCCCCCACCAGGGCTCTGGGCACCGATGTGTTCCACCCTTGTCTCTGACCTTCAGGGGGCCCTGGCAATCCTTGTTGCTCCTTGGCTCGTGGAGGCTTCACCCCCATCTCTGCCCCCACTGTCACATGGCCGTCCTCCCCAAGGGTCTCCCTCTCTGTGTCTCTTCCCCTCTTCCTGGGAGGACACCAGTCACA
>NC_138378.1:3738310-3769274 GCF_054177405.1 Leptonychotes weddellii
TGTGACTGGTGTCCTCCCAGGAAGAGGGGAAGAGACACAGAGAGGGAGACCCTTGGGGAGGACGGCCATGTGACAGTGGGGGCAGAGATGGGGGTGAAGCCTCCACGAGCCAAGGAGCAACAAGGATTGCCAGGGCCCCCTGAAGGTCAGAGACAAGGGTGGAACACATCGGTGCCCAGAGCCCTGGTGGGGGGGGGGGCGGGCTGTGGGCACCTTGCTTTCGGACTTGTAGCCTCCAGAACCGTGAGAGAGTAAAGGTCTGCTGCGTCAGCCCGCAGCTGTGGCGTCGGTCATGACCGCCCACAGCCCCCTTCGTTGTCACACGACGGTATCTGGGGCAGAGGAGGGAGGAAAGACCGTGTGCCCATCTGAAACCCAAACACGTCTCCCAGATTTCCCTGAGCGAGAGGCTGTCCCGGGACCGGGTTCTGGCCGAGAGATGCAAGCGCTGTCGCTGCTGGATTTCCAGGAAACCACCCCCCCAAGAAACCCAACCCTGTGCTTTTGCTCTGCTCCCTTTCCCCTGCTTACTGCCCGAAGCAGACGCTGCGTAAGGGCCACTGCCGGGGCATCTCGGGACACCCTGGGAACAGAGGTCACCAGCTCTGCCATAACCCTGGGCCTCCCGTCCTGGAGCACACGCGGCATACGAAACCCCTGGGTTCTCACGGCAGAGACAAGTCAGCCCCTACAGCGCTCAGGCTGCTCCTGGGTGGACTTCCTGTCGCCTGAGGTCAGCTCCAACCCTCACTGGCACCGCCGAGCCCCTAACGGTCAGGTGGATGGCGCAGGAGGGGAAGGGGCTGTGAACCCCAGGTTCACGGAAAAGCTGACTCCACGGGAGCGGGGCAGGGGGCTGAGGCCAGAGAGGCCGGCGGGGGCCGGACGGTGGAGGCGGGGAGCCGTCCCCCACAGTGCCCTGCCCTTCCCCCCGGGGCACTGGGTGCGCCCCAGCCCACCCCGGCTCCAGCCCGCGCAGTCCCTCTGTCAGCGGCTGCGTCTGGGCGCGGAAGCACACTCTGCCCCCGACGGCAGACCCGAAATGCCAGCGCCCCGACAGCCCTCGAGAGCCACTCTCAGGCCAGGCCTGATGGGAGGGGGCGCACCCAGCACCCCTGCGCCCTCGACCCGGACGGATGGCTCCAAGGTGCGAGTCCCCTAACGCGACCCCACAGTGGGAACAGGCCGCGGCGTGCCCTTGCGCACATCCTGGGGTTGCTGGGACAAATGTCCACAAAGGGGCGACTTCAAACAGCAGAAATCTACTCTCTCCCAGCTCTGGAGGCCGGAGGCCGAAGTCTGGGCGCCAGCAGGGCCACGCTCCCTCTGAAGGCCCTCGGGGAGGCCCCTCTTGCCCCTTCCAGGTTCTGGGGGCTCCCGGGGCTCCTTGGCTCACAGCGGCATCTCTAGTCTCTGCCTCTACGGTCACATGGCCTTCTGCCGTGCATCCTCCTGTGTCAAATCTCCTTCTTCCGTCTCCTGTAAGGACACCTGCCATTGGATTTAGGGACCACTCTAAATCCAGGATGATCTCCTCTCAAGATCCCTAACTTAATTACATCTGCAGTTAGATTAATTAATTTGGAAATAAGATCACACTCACAGGAACTGGGTTTAGGATGTGGATATATATACTTTTGGGGGACATAATTCAACCGCCTGCACACCCTCTCTCCCCCAGCAGTAATTCTTTCAGCTCCCAACGAGGCTACTCAACACCAGAATCCTCACCTTAGGCTCAACTTCTGGGGGGACCCACACTGGGACAAGAAGCTGGAACATCATGGAGATAGTGGAGAATCTGATGTCCACTCAGAGAGGAAGATTGTGTCCATGTGGATGACAAGACCTGCTGAGAACCACAAATTAAAACTGATGAAAACCTAGTATGTCCCACCTACGAAATTCACAAGGCCTTCCACCTGTCGTGGTTAAGCCCCACTTGGACCTTGACCGCTACACCATACTGAGCATCAGGATGTGTGTGTGTGTGTGTGTGTGTGTGTGTGTTCACAGCCACTGTTTATGGAACATTCTCATGTACGTGACCTCCTCAATCCTTATAGCAACCCCGAGAAGCTCGCCTGCTATTTATCCCCAGACATTCCCGGGAAGACTTGAGTTGACTACGCTTGGAGACGCAGCTAGGGCCAGCCGAGAAGGCTGAGGGAAGCCGGAAAGAATAAGGAGCAGAGGTGTGAGACAGGCAGCAGGAGGTCAAGTACACCACAGCCCTGAAAAACTGGGCCAATTAAACACAGAGAACTTTCTCGAAGCTTCCTGGAAACCAAGGCAAAAAGAGAAACAACTCTCATTGTCATAGGGCTCTCATTGTCTAAGGAAGAAAAAATAGATATGTTTGCCAAGAAAAGCAAACTTTGTCTAAGGCCTCACTTTAAAGAGACTTTTATCCCAAAGGCTCTAAATAAGATGCAAAGAACAACCCAACCGATGGTATTTTTGAGAACGGTTTCTCAGAAAATGGCCATTTCTCCTATCAACTCTAGATAAAAGCTCAGAGCATGGTGCTAAATGATGTCGCCTGGAGCTCTCAGAACAGAGAGAGGAGCCGCTAATCTGTCCCTGGGGACTGGCTCGTCCCAAATAACCAGCCCGCTTAGCTGGGCTTTGGGCAGGCGGTGGAGACTCCGTGAGCTCCGTCTGCGGCCCCATGGTCTGGGCTTTTTGTTCAGAGAACATCTCATGCTCCAGACCAGGGATTCTCAGACTTGATGAATTCAACTTATTCTTTATTTAAGGGAAATGGTATAGTTTCCAAATTTCATTTTGCCAAATATAGACAACCCCCCCAAAATGTCCCATGCATTCTATTGTCACCATTATTTCTTTAAAAGGGGGACAGTTTTATACCAAGAACTCAGTTAGCTCTTTAAATTGAATAAATCCAGTTTAATGAAAAACCCATGACCTTGCCCTTTTGTTTTTCCTTGTTTCTCCACGGACATGAGAACTTGGTCTTGGACCAGTGTTTACGAAGCCCTGCCCACCAACCCCCCGCCCCCTGCACCTAGCTGAAGACAGCAAGGCTGGCAATTGGTTGAGGTTGAGTCAAAGCCTGATGTGTTCCTGGGTCCATGGGGAGGAATGGCCCCAGTGACCCCTCCTGATAGCCCCATCTTTGTGAAATACTCTCCCCTGGAGACGCATGCCTTGCTTCTAACCCACAAAATATGGCCAAGGTCGTGGGAGGTCACTCCCCTGATGAGGTTACATTACGTAAGGCCTATCCTGGCAGACTAGAGAGAAAGACCCCCTTGCCTCCTTGATAGGGTGAGCAGCCACGTGGAGGAAGCCCACATGGCAGGTGGTCTTTATTTCCTAGAACTGCCATAACAAAATCCCTCAAGCAACAGACATTTATTTATGCCTGTCTCTATGTCCAAATTTCCCCTTCTCATAAAGACACAGTCATTGGATTAGGGCCCACCGTATGTATGACCTTGTCTTAACTAGATCATCTGCAATTGCCTACTTCCAAGTAAGGTCCCCGTCACAGTTCCTGGGGGGGGGGGGGGCGGGGAGATTTGGGGACACGATTCAACTCGTAACCACAAGGGGGCATCTTCTAGGACTTGACAGCCACCTCCAGCCAACAGCCAGCAAAAGGCTGCGGCCTCAGTTCTAACACCACAGGAAGTGGATTCTGAATTCTGCCAACCACCACATGAGCTTACAAGGAGAGCCGAAACTCCAGAGGGAAACACAACCCCACCAACTGCTTGATGACAACCATGCGAGACCCCCAAATAGAGGGCCCAGTGAGCCCTGGCCAGACCCCTGCCCTGCAGAAACTGTGAGGTAATAAATGTGTGTGTGCTGTCAAGCCCTTGGATGTGTGGCGATTTGCTACCCAGCACAGAAAGCCAACACAGCAGGAGCATCCAGCGTCCTTGGGAGGAGGGCCGCCATGTCTGATGCCCGGGGGCAGGCAGTCTAAGGCCTTCCTTCTGGGACATGCGTTAATGTTTCAGCAACGGTAGCAAGTGGGTGGGTCACAATGTCTCCACTTCACCCTCTTCCCAATCCCCGGGCTGGGGAGAATCCAGAACCTAGATTTCACACTCACCCGCTGTGGTTTTGACCTTAACAACAAGCATGGAAACAAGCATGGAGCAGAAGTTTGATCCGTGCCTGGTGGGCGGCGTTTAATGATGGCACAGAAGGGATTCGGACAAATGAGAATCTAGTGTGGGGACTGCAGAAAGCATTCTCCTCTTTAGAGGAAGGGGGCTCTTATCTCCCAGGATGTTAGCACATCACTGGAGCATCTTCTGGACCAGCAGATAGGAAGAAATTGAGTCTAATTAGGGACACAGTGGGATGCACTGGTAGACAAGGACTGTGGCCATTTCAGGTCACAGCAAATCCGCCCCAGACGTGAGGTGTGATTTCATTGCCTCTGAGGTTTTCAAACTGCTGCTTAGCACCGTGATCCCTTCACCCTAAGCCTCCAAAACCCCAGGGAAATAACAATAACCAAAAAAAAAAAAGAAGAAAGAAACTAAGCCAACAATAAAAAATCAAATAAAACTATAGCAGAAGGTTTGCGATTAGGCCCAGAGAGAAGCTGAGGCCAGGATGAAGCCAAAAACCCTTGACTAATCATAAATGCCACCTGTTCTCATTAGGGCGGCTTTCCAAGAACGCACGTCCTTCTACCAGGTGAGGACGCTCCACTCTTCAGAATGAAACCTCCGAACCAAGCAGGTAGCCTGGCAGCCAAAGGTCTGGGCCAAGCAGCGGTCTCCTCTGCCCTCCTGCGATGGCGAGGCTGCCGGGAGGCCTGCCAAGGAAAGTGCCCCAGGGGAGGCTAGAGCTCTTGGGAAGGACACTGGGGAAGTCCCTTGAGTTCCACGGGAGAAAGTGCCCTGGGAGTGGCAGCAGGGAGTTGGCGAGAGACACACTTTCCAGCCTCCGTGGTCTCCAAGGCCCTGGGCTGGGGCTTTGCCCAGTGAGTCTGTGGCCCTGTTATTTCATTAGAACAGGATCCTGAAGAAAACACATACAAATATAATGCTCTCACTTAGAATTGAGTTAGAATTATCTGGCAGAACATTCTAATAAAGGCAGGGATGATTTATATGCTAAAGAAAATTTGAAAAGGTTACATTCACAGCCGTAGGTTCCTTCCTGTGTGACTGGCAAGTTGGTTTTCACTTCTAATCAAGTTGGAATGGAAGTTGCATAAAAAGAGGAGGCTGAGGCCACATAACAGGAAGGCACAGGACTGGAGAAAGAAGGACCAGGAGCAGTTTCTCGGCCTGGGCCACCCTGAGCTCTGTTGCAGGCGGCCCTCCTGCCCCTTGGAGGATGCTCGGCAGACTCTCCAGCCTCTGTCCCCCAGCTGCTGGCCTCAGCCTCCCCCAAGCTGTGATAATCAAAAATGTCTCCGGACATTGGGCCTGGCCAAGAAGCAGCCAGCTCTGCTACCCCCCGGCAGTCTGACCTCAAGCAAACCCTTCACCTCCCAGCCTTGCTTCCCTCCTATGAAAGAGAACCTCACAGCGGCCCTGTGCTCGGAACTTTCAAGGTCAAACAAGATCAGGATGGGAAATCACTTTCAAAGCTCTGAAGTTCTATATCCATAGAGGTTACGGGAGGTCTATCACCTGCCCCCTGAAAAGTTTTTCATATCTAGAGTTTTCCATTTTTAACCTAGAAGCAAACATGAGTTTCCGGAGGAGAGATCACAGGGATTATTTACCACAATAACTGCACAGATGCCCATGTCCAGTGCCCCAAGGAACCCAAAGGGAACCAGATGTCACTCTGTATGTGTGGGGGTCTGTAGTGCAGGACAGGAGCCCCCAAATCATGAATCTGGTGGGAGTTTTTATACAGGGGCTACACACGGACCCCTCCCCTCTGAGAGAGAACCTCTGCTCCCTAATGTCTTATGATCCTTTAGAATATCCATAATTCCTTTAGAAATAGGAAGAGGGGAGTCCAAAATAGAAACATTTGGCTCTGGGGGTGAAAAGGTTTTTTCCCAGCTTTATTGAGACTGAATTAATATAGAACATTATATAAATTTAAGGTGTACATCATGATGGTTTGATACATGTATATATTGTAAAATGATTGTCACAATAAGCTTGAGTAACACACCTATCACCTCACATAGTTACATTAAAAAAAAAAGTGTGTGTGGTCAGGACATTTAACATCTACTCTCTTAGCAACTTTCAAGCACACAAAAGAGTGCCGTTAACTCTAGTCCCCAAACCGTACATTAGATCTCCAGAACTCCATCATCTTCTAAGTTGGAGTTTGGGGGCACCTGGATGGCTCAGTCGGTTAAGTGTCTGCCTTTGGCTCAGGTCATGATCTCAGGGTCCTAGGATCAAGTCCCACGTTGGGCTGTCTGCTTCTCCCTCTCTCTCTGACCCTCCTCTCCATTTGTGCTCTCTCTCTCTCTCAAATAAATTTTAAAAATTTTAAAGAAAAATTAAGTAGAAGTTTGTACTCCTGGACCAATGTCTCTCCATCGTGCCCACCACCCCCAGACTCTGACAACCACCAATTTACTCTTTGTTTCTGTGGGTTTGACTTTGTTAGATTCCACAAATAACTGAAATCATACAGTATTTGTCTCTCTCTGGCTGACTTATTTCACTAAGCACAATGCCCTAGAGGTTCATCCATGTTGTTGCAAACAGCAGGATTTCTTTCTTTTTTATGGCTGAGTAATATTCTATTGTGTATATATACCATATTTTCTTTATTCACTTCTCCATCAGCAGACACTTAGGTTGTTTCTGTTTCTTTGCTATTGTGAATAACGCTGCCACAAATGCTGGGATTTACAGATTCATCCTCCCCCAGGATGGGGATCCCATCCAATCCCACTTGCTGTTGAATTCAGGTTGCTGGTATTTTGTTGAGGATTTTTGCATCTAGATTTATCAGCGGTATTGGCCTGTTGTTTTCTTCACTTGTTGCGTGCCTATCTGGCTTTGTTATCAGGGTAATGCGAACCTCATCAAATGAGTTTAAAAGTGTTCCTTCCTCTTTAATCTTTGAGAGGGTTTGAGAAGAATTCCTGTTAATTCTTCTTTAAATGTTTGGTAGAATTCACCAGCAAAACTATCCAGTCCTGGGCTTCCTCTTGTTAGGAGGTTTGTGATTACTGATTCAAGCTCCATAGTTGTTACTGACCTGTTCAAATTTTCTCTCTCTTCATAACTTAGTCTTGGTGGGTTGTGTGTTTCTAGGAATTTATCCACTAGGTTATCCCATTTGCTGTCCTATAATTGTTTCTGTGGCATTAGTAGAAATGTCTTCTCTTTCATTGATAATTTCATGTATTTGACTCTTTTCCTTTTTTCTTGTTAGTCTAGCTAAACATTTGTCAATTTCATTGATATTGTCAAAAAACCAACCCATGGTTTCATTTATTTTTTTCCTACTGACTTTCTAGTCACTATTTATTTCTGCTCTAATGTTTACTGTTTCTTTCCTTCTGCTAACATTGAGCTTAGTTTGCTCTTCTTTTTTCTAGTTCCTTGAGGTATAGAAGTGTTTATGTGAGACCTTTCTTTTTTCTTCATGTAGACATCTATTGCTATAAACTGTTCTCTTAGAACTGCTTTCTGGCATCCCATAAGTTTTGGTATGTCGTTTCCTTTATCTCAGGATACTCTCTGATTTCCCTTTTGATTTCTTCTTGTTTTTTTTTTAAGACTTTATTTATTTATTTGACAGAGAGAGACACAGCAAGAGAGGGAACACAAGCAGGGGGAGTGGGAGAGGGAGAAGCAGGCTTCCCGCGGAGTAGGGAGCCCGATGCGGGGCTCAGTCCCAGGACCCTGGGACCATGACCTGAGCCGAAGGCAGACGCCCAACGACTGAGCCACCCAGGCGCCCCTGATTTCCTCTTTGACCCATGGGTTGTTCAAGAGTGTGTTGTTTAATTTCCATGTATCTGTGAATGCTCGTTTTCCTCCTATTACTGATTTCTAGTTTCGTACCACTGTGGTCAGAAAAGAAACTTGGTATCTTGATATCTTGATGGTACTTGATAAACCTTCTTAAACTTACTAAGACATGTTTTGTGGCCCCACATATGATCTATCCTGGAGAATGCTCTAGGTGTGCTTGAGAAGCACGTGTATTCTGGTGCTGTTGGATGGAACATTCTGTATGTGTCTGTTTAGGTCCATATGGTCTAGTGTTGATTTTAATATCTCTCTAATGGGAGCCAGTGACTCCAGGTGGAACACCCTTTAACTTCCAAAGCTTGTTCGTCAATCCAGATGCCACTAATGTTTGCTCCAATAGCTCTGTGTACAAGCATGAAAATACTTCTTGATGACCCCTAAGCCAAAAATATAGACCTGTTCTTTGGTGCCTCCCTCTCCTTCATCCCTCCACTCAACTGGGCCCATGGTCTGCTCATCCAACCTCAAAGCATCTTTTGTATCTGCCTGTCCCACTTCATCCTCAGACACTTCCTTAGTTGGACTCCCTGCACCACCTACAACAGCATCCTTAACATCTTACTGACCCCTCTCTCCTAAATTCATCAGCCACCAAGGATCGTGTTCACCATCTTCTGAGAGTCCCCAGTGCCCTTGTCAATGTTGACCTGGCATGCCGGAAATGTACCAACGGCACTACTCAAGATGGTCTTACATGGCACCCAGTTAAAGAATTTTTTTGTCATGGTCGTGTTTTTCTTTAACGCGCTTGTCACTTTCATGACAGGTGATCCTGACCTTCCATCTGCAGCTGGGCTGTGACACTTCCTTTTGTAAATAAATGCATTTGTTTACTAGATGCCAAAAGGTGAGTTTATTTAAATAGACACTCTAAATAAATAATTACATGGGAAGTTTGTAATTTCTGCAAATATGGCAAAATGTGTGAAAGACTGACGACTGGTGATCATTCACCTGCAGTCAAGGGCAGAAACACTTAGAAAGTCCTTCGTGATCCAGTGCTTTCCTTCTTCCCTGACCTCATCGCCTGTCCCTCCCTGCTCATTGCTACTCCCTGCCCCCCACACACTCCTCACTTCACTTAAGGGAATGCTTGGGGGCAGGGGGCGGGGGGTGTTCTACTCGATAAGCTCTTTGCCTCCTGGCTTTGTCACAATGGGCTTCTGAAAAGAACTGATGCGGACAGTACATATCACTACCCAAAACGGTCTCATACGCGTCTGGATTTATTTGTTTACTATCTTCCCTACTAGAACGTAAGTGCTATGACAGCAGACACCAGGTCTGTTTTCACCACTGAATCCCCGGGACCCAGGACCAGGCCCGGCACAGAGGAGGTGCTCATTAAATGTGGAATCTTCTTGAACTTGTAGTTCCCAAACATGCCAAGTTGCCTCCCATTGGTATGACAGTTGCAAGTGCCATTTCCTCTGCTTAGAATGCCCCCCTTTACACTTTTGGCAAACTCCTGCTCGTTCTTCAAGATCTCTTTCAGATATCAACTCCCCTATGAAACCTCAGAGTTAGGTCTACCCTCCTCCAGCTTCCATAATACCACGAATATACCTGATAGTCTTAAAAACAACAGCCAAGGTTTTCTGAACAGCGATGGTGCACTAAGCATGCGGTTAAGTGCTTCACAGGGAGTAGCTGTGGATATCCCCATTTTACAGATAAGAAAACTGAGACTCAGAGAGGTTTTTTTTTTTTTTTTAAATATTTTATTTATGGGGCGCCTGGGTGGCTCAGTTGTTAAGCGTCTGCCTTCAGCTCAGGTCATGATCCCAGGGTCCTGGGATCGAGCCCCGCGTCGGGCTCCCTGCTCAGCAGAGAGCCTGCTTCTCCCTTTCCCTCTGCCTGCCGCTCTGCCTACTTGTGCTATCTCTCTGTCAAATAAATAAATTTAAAAAAAAAAATCTTAAAAAAAAAGATTTTATTTATTTATTCATGAGAGACAGAGAGAGAGAGAGAGAGAGCGCAAGCATAAGAGGGAGAAGCAGGCTCCCCGCTGAGCAGGGAGCCTGATGTGGGGCTCAATCCCAGGACCCTGGGATCATGACCTGAGCCAAAGGCAGACGCTTAACCGTCTGAGCCACCCAGGCGCCCCCTCAGAGAGGTTAAATCACATGCCCAATGGACCACAAAGATATTAATGACACAACCAGGATTTGAACCTACAAATCAGGCCCTGGTACTTGCGGTTACCCACAGAGGTAACTGGTTTTCCATACCACCAACCAGCATGGCCAGTATATGAGGGTTTACTTCTGGTTTACTTCTCTAGGCTCTCTATATAACAGGAAGCTCCCCAAAGGCAGGAGCCTTGTGTCACTCCTTTCTGTAACCTTATTGCTAGGACAAGGCCTGGTACACATGAGAAAGCTGATTAATGTTTGTGGAGTAATTAATTTTTATTTGATGACATCTCCTTGAGATTTCTTTTTTCATTTCCAAAACCAATATCAGCTTACAACTGAACCAAAACCAAAAATGTTCAGCAAGCACATTTATAACCATATGAGCACAAAGTTCTCAAAGTTGTTTGCCATTCCTGATTTCATCCAAGGACGTCAAACACTGAGAATGTAAATGACGTCTGGATTGAAGTCAGAGAGGAGAATTCACTGGTCTGAGGATGACAAACAAGGAAAAACAACAACAAGAGTATAATCTCTCCCCAAGCACAGCATCCAAAATCAGACAGGAAAGGATTAAGTTTTACAGTTGACTTACCTGCCCAGAAATTCAGCCCCTAGCTGAATAGAAAGAAGAAACCAGGCTATTTACTCCTAAATATTTTTTAAAGACCAGATTTTCATCCTATAAAATATGGCACGAAAAGATAACAAGTTGATTTTCCACTCTGGTAACTGAATTTGGAAGGAGAGAAACATTTATTTTTATCGGTTTCTCATTTGCTCATGACGGTGCTTTGGAAGCTGATGGTAGGAGCTTGTAGATACCCAGTCACGAGGCATGGCACGTCCCCGGTCGCCATGAAACACCATGTGAAAATTGCAGTCATTCTGCTCTGCAGAATTCATATCACCTTGCCTCTAGAGAGCCCTAGGCAGTACTCAAATTACATTTAAACACCAAATTAAAATTTTAACTATAAAAAATAAGGGGATAAACAAGAGAGAATCATATTATAATATTATATTGGTAAAAATATGTCTGGGAGAAGGAAGTGGATTTTCCACGTTGCCATGATGCTCAATGCCATGTCCTTCCCACGGAGCTACAGGAAGCACAGGGCCCATGCAGCATTCCTCTTCATCAGTGCCCTGGTCTTCCACTAATGTTAAGGACCCACGGATACCGGCCACTCTCCAAGTCAAGTCACTGGAGAGTAAATTCCTGTGCAAGTTTTTCTAATGGTGACTAATGCGAGCCTACAATTTCCTATTTTCCAGAGGACATTTTACATGAGACTAGAAAAAGGCATCTGGCCAAGTTGAGAATAGGCCAGCCACTGACTTCGCTTTTCATCCAGATGTTCTGGCTCGTGAGGCCGATGCCTTGCTGGGCAGTTGTACCGGAGAGGGGTTCCCTCTTCCGTCTCAAACCCTTTCCCATCTCTCCTTCTTCCAGCCCCTCTCTCCTTCCCGAAAGGAAGAGGCCACAGGGCTATTTCAAGCTATTGAGGTTTTTTTAAGCCACATTGGAAAAGACTAAAGGACACATTTGAAAGAGAATTTGGTCTCAGGACTGATTTATGTAAAATAATAAATGGTGCCACTTGGCTATTTATAGAGTTAGAGATAAAATTAGATTCTAGATAATTCTTTCTCGTGCACATGGGGTAACTCTGATGGATTACTGCCTTCATAGAACTTAGAGTAACAGTGGCTAATGGAAATTTACAAGGGGCTCCTTGAGAACACATTTCACAGCCATGTCCAATAATTCAGAATGGTATCTTGGGTCCCCAAAATGACTCAAATTTAATTTGGGAACCATGCTTGAAAAGAGTAAGCTAATGAAAAGTATTAAGTAGTTAACCATTTTAAAAAGTTACTTCACTCTCGCAGCTAAGCAGAAAGCATTTCTATCCAAGTTTTCCTCAGTCTCACCTCCACTGACACATTCGTAGCCTGGCCACTCAGAAAAATAAGCAAGAGGCGAGCAAGGAATGATTCTGGGGATTGGACAGATGAACATTTCATCAGCTGGCCAAGAAAAAAGGAGCTTGGATTTTAGAGAGTTAGTGCCCTTGACAGCTTTACTTTTTTTATAAGAGGTTGGAAATCAGGTAGACCTGAGTGTTAATGTCTACACTGGCCTTAAAGTGCTCTTGACAAGGGCATTAGTTACCCTCTGACAACAGCCAGCTGTGTTGAATCCATTCAGGTCTGTAACAAATACTCATTGGGTAACTATTATTCCCATGGCACCTTCTTAGTGCTGGAGATAATACGGAGATCAAACCCAGTCCATGCTCAAAATCAGCCCATAAAGGAGGGTGCAAAGTGCTCTTACGGGGGAAAAGTAGAGGCAAGGGGTAAGTTTATACCTAAACTGGGACCTGAAGAGACAGTAAGCTTGTCAGACAAAAGTCTTGGGGTAGAGGGGCTGGGGTGCGATCGTAGCGCTAACACAGGCCAGATTTCAGGCAGAAAAACAGTGAAAGGTAGATGGCTGAACTACCAAGTGGGAGAGGGAAAAGCATCATCAACGAGACTGGAGAGGCAAGGCGCTGCCAGTGGATAAAAGTCCCGCCAGCCGGCCAGCCACATGAGGGAGGCTGAGCTTCACGGGAACAAGGCCAGCAGACTCTACACTTCAGAAAGAGCCCCCTCCGGAATGCCGGGTTTGGTTGCTGTCATGCAGCTCAGACTGAAAACGTGAAGACCTTTCCAGTTCCTTCCAATCGTCCAGGTAATCTATGCCAGGATGGGAGACAAGCGGAGAGGCTCCAGAGACATCTAAAAGGCGCAATCCACGGAACTGCTGACTGACTGGACAAACAGATGGAAGGGGATGAAGAGTGAAAACCATGCCCAGGGTTTGGCCCCGCCCAGTGCAGGAGGGATTTACTGAGGCTGGCACGCAAGAGAAGGGTGTGTCGGGGACCGGTCCTGAGGCCAGTTTTGGAGAGATGGGTTTGGAGGTGTTCACAGGGCAGGGCCAGGTGAAGATGCTCCAGGAGGAGCCTACTGCAAGTGCTGGGAGTCCCCTGTCCGCCCCCCCACCCACAGCCCTGGGAGAGGAGCCTAAACTATCAAACAGCTAAGTTTCAGTGCAACTCTCTTCTGAAAACGACAAGTCTTCTGGAACAAACAGGGCTTCCAGAAAAATCCACGTAGGGCATCAGCTGCACATGCGTGGTGAGAGTAGAGGAGGAGGGGCCTCACTCTAGGGGTGGGACTTCTGATGAGAACAGAAGAAGCCTTCCTCTGATGAGAAAAGATGAGCAGCGTGGCGCCAGCTCCCTCCGTCTCTGTTGAGGGGTGGTACTTGGCCATGTGTGCGCACCCAGAATTTGGAGCAATTACAGTGAACGTTGAGAGGTTCTACACAGCCTCCTTCCTCTGTGGTCCTCACTCTCCAGTGAGAGGAGGCAGTGTGTGAATGTGTTGGCCGTTGTGCAGGTCCTTGGGAGTCTCTCACCCCAAAGCCACTTCCAGCTCTTCTGCTCACCCCGGAGCTGATCAGTCCGCAAGGGTTTCATGCCTCTTCCCGGCGAAGCTCCCGGTTTCATGCTTGCTTTCCAATCTCTAGGCCAACACTGAACAACAGAAACTCAATACAACCCACATATGTAGTTTTAGATTTTCTAATAAATACATTTTTGTTTAAGATTTTATTTATTTATTTGACAGAGAGAGACACGGCGTGAGAGGGAACACAAGCAGGGGGAGTGGGAGAGGGAGAAGCAGGCTTCCCGCTGAGCAGGGAGCCCCATGCGGGACTCGATCCCAGGACCCCGGGATCATGACCTGAGCGGAAGGCAGACGCTTAATGACTGAGCCACCCAGGCGCCCCTCTAATAAATACATTTTTTAAAGTGAAATTTTAAATGTGGGATCAGTGTTACTAATATATTTTATTTATGCCACTGGATCCAAAACTTTTTTTTAACAAGATAGGTAGTTGGAGGTGCACGTTATTATCTGCTCCATGTAAATTGCTCCATGTAAATTTTTTTTCCCATGTAAAATTTTTGCTCCATATGCTCCAGGTAAAATTTTTTTCCATGTAAAATTTTTGCTATGACTCTTAATCTGGACTATTTATTTATGTTTTATTTGTTTTGTGTGTGTGTTAAATCTTCAACACCTGACGTGTATATTACACCTAAAACACATCTCAGTTTGCACTAACCACATCTCAAGTGCTGGAAAGCCACGTGGGGCTAGAGGATGCCATGATGGACAGCCCAGCCCTAGACCATCCCAGACTTTCAAGCCCAGAGAGCTGGTAATAGCAATGACAGCCACCATGTACAGGACAGGGGTGGGCATGTCCTGTGCAGTATAACACGGTAAGTAAGTGCTCAGTTTCCTCGGCTTCATTCCTGGCATCAGCAGCTACTACATGAGACCAGTTACCTAACATCTCTTGCCTCAGTTTCTTGCTGTGAAATGGAGATCTTAATGCTACCTTCCAGATGTTTTGTCCCCCAAAATTCATATGTTGAAACCTAACCCCCAAGGGAATGGTATTAGGAGGTGGGGCCTTGGGGAGTGACTGGATCGTGAAGGTGGTGTCCTCAGGCAGGGGATGCGTCAAAGTCAGAAAACTGTCTGTTGGATTTCCAATGGGAAGTTCCTGGTGACCTACCAAGGGCAACTGATCTGAATGGTGATAAAAACCAAAACCAGTCTTCTCAGTGGGAGCGTGGGTACAGGGAGGAAATGAGGATCCCCAGTTTCATTTAACGCCATGGTTCCTTTAAAACCCAGATCAGGGGCGCCTGGGTGGCTCAGTTGGTTAAGCGACTGCCTTCGGCTCAGGTCATGATCCTGGAGTCCCGGGATCGAGTCCCGCATCGGACTCCCTGCTCGGCGGGGAGTCTGCTTCTCCCTCTGACCCTCCTCCCTCTCATGCTCTCTGTCTTTCATTCTCTCTCTCTCAAATAAATAAATAAAATCTTTAAAAATAAAACCCAGATCAGAAGCGCCCTCCGGGCACCTGCTTTATCTGCAGGACCATAAATTGAGCATCTGCAACTCACCCAAGCCACTATCAAAATAATACTCAAGAGCAACTGGTGAATGCCACCAGAGAAGCCATGAGCAGACTCAAGAGTGCCAGGAAAGTATAGAGAAAGAGCAAAGGGGCCTTCACGTATGTCCACATTTAGATAACAAGAGAAGGAAGTTAGAAGCGTGGGTGGAAAATGAAAGAGAAGGAGGAAGGAGAGGGATGGCTGAATAAAGACGTATTGCTCCAAATGCTGAGTCCTGGCTCTCGGCTCTCGGCGGCCTAGGCCTTTTATGCACAGTGCATCTAAGAAAAGATTTAATAAGCTTAGTTTCACCAACTGTCTCAACAACGTCTTTAAGAGCAACTTTTTCCTGGCCCAGTGTTCAATCCAATATCATGCCTTGCATCTAGTTGTCCAGAAATAACAAACTTTGTCCTTATTAACCTGAACATGGACTTCAGCACTAAATACCCCTGGTCAGGTTCAAAGATACTGGGAATGTAATGTAAATTCAGGTATCTTAAGAGGTAGCAGGGATGACAATGAGCTATCACCTTACACTTGTGAGAATGGCTAGAATCAACAACACAAGAAACAACAGGTGTTGGGGCGCCTGGGTGGCTCAGTTGGTTAAGCGACTGCCTTCGGCTCAGGTCATGATCCTGGAGTCCCTGGATCGAGTCCCGCATCGGGCTCCCTGCTCAGTGGGGAGTCTGCTTCTCCCTCTGACCCTCCCCCCTCTCATGTACTCCCTCTCTCTCATTCTCTCTCTCTCAAATAAAAATAAGTAAAATCTTTAAAAAAAAAAAAAAACAGGTGTTGGTAAGGATGTGGAGAAAAAGGAACCCTCATGCACTGTGGGTGGGAATGCAAACTGGTGCACTCTGGAAAACAGTATGGAGGGTCCTCAAAAAATTAAAACTAGAAATACCATATGATCCAATATTTCCAGTACTGGGTATTTACCCAAAGAAAACAAAAACGCTAATTTGGAAAGATATATGCACCCCTGTGTTTATTGCAGCATTATTTACAATAGCCAAATCATGGAAGCAACCCGTGTCCATTGATAGATGAGTGGATAAAGAAGATGTGGTATATATATATACAATGGAATACTACTCAGCCATCAAAAAAATGAAATCTTGCCATTTGCAACGATGTGGATGGATCTAGAGGGTACAATGCTAAGTGAAATAAGTCAGACAGAGAAAGACAAATACCATATGATTTCATTCATATGTGGAATTTAAGAAGCAAAGAAAAACAGACAAACAACAACAACAAAAACCACTCTTAAATAGAGAAAGCAAATGGGTGATTGCAGAGGGGAGATGGGGGTGTGTGAAATAAAGGAGGTTAGGAAGTACAAACTTCCAGTTACAAAATAAATAAGTAACAGAGATGAAAAGTACAGCATAGGGAATATAGTCAGTAAGATTGTAAAAATCGGTGACAGACAGTGACCACACCTACCGAGGTGAGCCCTGAGTAATATACAGAATTCTTGAATGGCTATGTTGTATGCCTTAAGCTAAAATAACACTGTATGTTCATTATAATTCAATTTTTAAAAAAGGAAAGTGTCTGGAGGGACAAAAAAAAGAGTAAGGGGCGCTTGGGTGGCTCAGTCCGTTAAGCGTCTGCCTTCGGCTCGGGTCATGACTCCAGGGTCCTGGGATCGAGCCCCGCGTCGGGCTCCCTGCTCCGCGGGGAGTCTGCTTCTCCCTCTGCCTCTGCCCCTCCCTCTCTACTCATGCTCTTTCTCTCGCTTTCTCTCTCTCAAATAAAATAAAAATCTTAATAAAAAAAAAAAAGAGGGAGCAGGATGTTAAGGAACCATTGAGAAGGTGGAAAGAGCCACCAAGGTATAACTGGGCCTCTAGCATTGGTGAACCATTGTGAGAACAGAAGATGCTGCACCCGAATCCTTGGGAATGTGCCTTAGATGACCCCTCTCTTCAGGTTGATGGTATTCCCTGCTATCATCGGAGTGACCTCTGTTCAGGTACCACAGACATTAGGGAAACAAAGCCAAGATGACAGGCTAAGGGAGATGACAAACATGCAAACAGATCATTCCAACACGAAGTGCTAACACGGACACCGAGACCCCCATGCACACCTGCGGGATTGTGGTGTGCCACTGATTTATTTTATTCTGGATACTCAGAAACTTGAAAGCTCCTTGCTTGAGTCTCAAGGAATCGGTTCTATTAACTGTTTTACCCTACAGAACACTAATTTCTCATTGTAGAGTTCTGAGAGGATTCTCTCCATCATCTACCCAACTGTGCGTCCTGATAACCTTATAAGCAGCCCAGATTTCTTTGTGAGGCCTTTTTGGTGAAATCTCTCTCTTTGTATCAATTCTATTTGGATCAGGCTCTTTGAGTTTCAAAAATCTAGATCTATTCCACCTAGCTCAAATAGAGGGGGCAAATAATGGCTGTGGCCCCCTTGGCAGGGATGGAATGCCAGAGAATATCTCTAAGACAGTTGCAGCACAGAACTGGAGAGCTCCAAAGAGGAATATGAAATGGGAGAGTTGAGGGCAGGTGTCCAAAAGCACAGACAGGTGGCCATACCTACATGCAAATTGCAGTTTCATTGTTTAAATGATTTTCCTTTATCTCTTGAGAAACCAGAAAATCATTAGTACTGCTTTGCTTTTAGAGAGGAACATTATTAAAGAAATATATCAGCCCGTGTCTCATATCTTTTTAGATTGCACATGAGTAACCGGATATATCGGAACATATCTCATGGTGGAATTTACCTCTGCCTTCCTCCCAGGGTGTGTCTTCTTGGTGAATCATCAGGACGAAAGGAACCGACTCCTGATACACCTGCTGGCACTCCAGGTCCACTCACCTGAAACCAGTGTTACCTGCAGCAAGGTGCTAGGGAAGTATAAATTAAAAATATAAAATATCAACACTCCGTAAGTTATATAGTGTCCATACAAATAATATAATTGGGCATCATTTACCCTAGCATTATTTGTTGGATGTTTTGCAGTAATTTTTCAGAAAACTAAAGTTTATAATACAATGACAAAACCTAACAAATAATTAGCATTAGGAGGAGATTAACCTCGAAAGGGCATGAGAAAAACTTGTCGTGGGGAAGAAAATGTTACATCTTCATTGTAGAAGACTATATACATTTGTCAAAAGTCATAGCACTAAATACTTTTACAGAGTGAGTTTTATGGTATGTAAGTTAAACCTCAATAAACTTGACTCTTAACAAGGGGGAAAAAATGGGACAGTATGAAATTGTGAAGAAGGTGAAAAGACAAGCTACACAATAAAGGGAAATATTTGGAAATCTTGTATCTGATAAGAGTCAAGGATCCAGAATATATAAAGAATTTTTACAACTCAACAACAAAAAGACAACTAAGTAAAAAAAATGGGGGGGAAATTGGTGGTCCCTCAAAAAATTAAACATAGGATCACCATATGACCCAGAAATTCCACTCCTAGGTATACACGCAAAAGAGTCGAAAACAGGTGTTTAAACAAAACTTTGTACATGAAGAGGAGTGGCAGATAGCAGCTTCTAGTTATGGAATGAATAAGTCACATGAATAAAAGGTACAGCAAGGGAATATGATCAATGGTATTGTAGTAACATTGCGTGGTGAGCATGGTGAATGTACAGAGTTGTCAAATCACTATGTTGTACACACGGGACACCTGACATTGTCAACTATCCCCAAACAAACAAATAAATAAATATTTCTTAAATAAAGCGAATAATTCGCACATGAATGTTTATATCAACACTATTCACAGTAGCCAAAAGGTGGAAACCGCCCAAGTGCCCATCAACAGGTGAATAGATAAACAAAGTGTGGTGTAGCCAAACAATGGAGTAGTATTCGGCCATAAAAAGGAATGATGTCCTGACACACGCCCCAACATGCGTGAATCTCAAAAACATGCTGAGTAAAAAAAAAAAAAATCCAGGCACAAAAGGTCACATATTATTTGATTCCATTTATATAAAATTTTTAAAATTTTATTTATTTTGTTGAAGATTTATTTATCTATTTCAGAGAGAGAGAGAGACAAAGCACGAGCAGGCGGGACAGAGACAGAGGGAGCGAGAATCTCAAGCGGACTCCACGCTGAGCACAGAGCCCGATGCAGGGCTCGATCTCACGACCCTGAGATCATGACCTGAGCCGAAACCAAGAGTTGGACCCTTAACCGACTCTGCCACCCAGGTGCCCCTCCAGAATTTTAAACAACCATACAGAAAGAATGCAATGGTGGTTGCCAAGCCTGGAGGGAATGAGGAATGAGGAGTGACTATTTAATGGGAATGGGGTTTCCTCTGGGGGTGATGACAATGTTTTGGAACCAGATGGTGTGGTGGTTGCCTAACACTGTGAATGTACTAACCGGCACTGAATTATTCACTTTAACATGGTTAATTTCGTTATGTGAATTTCACCTCAAAAGTAAAAAAAAAAAAAAAATAAGGAAAATGATTAACATTACTTTTCAAAATGTATTATGCTGTTCCCAGCTTTCTTTCTTGTAGCTTAAAGTCAGTAAATGCACTGGGAGACATAGTGGGGGTGTCTGTTGGAGCCCATTCCAGAATTCTGAGCTGCCAGAGCGGGTCATCAGTAGCCTGCTCGCCTGAGGACCCATGAGGCCTGTTGGGAGAAATAGTAAAAGGAACCTTGAGCACTCGCTGGCCCGGGTCATGGAGGTAACACCTCTCCAAGAACGGGGACCAGATGCCCAACAGACACATGAAAAGAAGCTCAACATCCCTGATCATCAGGGAAATGCAAATCAAAACTACCTCACAACTGTCAAAATGGATAAAGTCAAAAACACAGGAAACATGAGGTGTTGTGAGGATGTGGAGAAAGGGGAACCCTCCTACACTGTTGGTGGGAATGCAAGCTGGTGCAGTCATTCTGGAAAACACTATGGAAGTTCCTCAAAAAGTTAAAAATAGAACTATCCTATGATCCAGTAATTGCACTACTGGGTATTTACCCCAAAGAACACAAAAATATTAATTCAAAGGGATATATACACCCCTATGTTTATCACAGCATTATTTCCAATAGCCAAATTATGGAAGCAGCCCAACTGTCCATCAATTGATGAATGGATAAAGAAGATGTAGTGTATATACAATAGAATATTACTCATCCAAAAAAAAAAAAAGAATGAAATCTTTCCATTTGCAATGACATGGATGGAGCTAGAGGGTATCATGCTAAGTGAAATAAGTCAGAGAAAGACAAATGCCGAATGATTTCACTCATATGTGGAATTTAAGAAACAATAAATGAACAAAGACAAAAAGAGACAAAAAATATAGACTCAACTAAAGAGAACACACTGCTGGTTCCCAGGGGAGGTGGGAGGTAAGGGACAGGTGATGGGGATTAAGGAGCATACTTGTCGTGATGAGCACCAGGTGATGTATGGAGGTGTTGAATTACTGTATGGTACACCTGAAATTAATAGAACACTGTATGTTAATTATACTGGAATTAAAACTTAAAACTTAAAAAAGAAAAGGGACCAGATACCCTAACTCCTTACAATGTCTGTGACACTCACAAGGCAAGGCATGCTCCCTGAGCTTGGAAGGGTCTAGATTCCTCGGCACTGAGCTGACATCCAGATTATGACTTAAACTGCAATGCTTGGGGGCGCCTGATGGCTCCGTTGGTTAAGCATCTGCCTTCAGCTCCGGGCATGATCCCAGGGTCCTAGGATTGAGTCCCGAATCGGGCTCCCTGCTCAATGGGAAGCCTGTTTCTCCCTCTCCCACTCCCTCTCCCGCTCCCCTTGCTCATGCTCGTGCTCTCTAGACTCTCTCTGTCAAATAACTAAATAAAATCTTAAAAATAAATAAGTAAACTGCAATGCTTGTAAAAAATTATTTATTTATTTATTTATTTATAATTATTTTAAAACTGCAGTGGTTGTGGTCCTAGAAAACACTCCTCAACTGCCCTCTGAGCTGAGCCTCAGGAATTTGTTGCAAGGAACATGGTAAAAGGAATGAAAGAACTTTAAAAATAAAAACTGCATCTCCTGTTGGGGGGGGCTGGCGCCCGGGGTCAACAAAGGTCTAGGAGTGCTCCAAAGCTGGATCATCCAAGGTGGGTAAAGAGAAATGCATTTACTGCTCGGGACAGAGCCAATCCCCAACGCTGGACACGGAGCCTCCAGAGAGACAGTGAGACAGAAGGAGACAAGAGGTGAACAACACTGGTCCCCACTCCACACTCTCTGAAGCGGTGAGGACACTGTAAGAACGATCCAGAACCAAGCCACCAAAAGCCTAATAAAGTGGGGAAACACCAGGGGCCACCAAAAGGCACAGTCAAACTGACATCCGGCAGGAAAGCAAGAAGACCTGGAAAGGGTGGACTCCAGGGGCAGGGGGCTAGTGGGAATATCCATCTTTGCCCATGACTTGGCTTACCCAAGGCTCTGGGGGTCCAATGAAGTTAGAATCACTCAAGACAAATTCCCCCCCAAAAGTATCAATTAATAGATTGCCATCAGCCTGGAAAGAGAGTGGCTTGTTATACCTCTGGGCTCCACTTGCCCCCGTATGTTCGACTGGGATGAGGACTCAGAAGAAATGTCCATCCACGCTGGTTTAGCCCAGAGATGGAAAGAAAAAAATCAAGATTCAAAACGGTTTTCCCAGGTCAAAGATGGACCAAAATTAAGAAGATATGTAACAGGAGTGAATGTAAAGAGCTGAATTTCTTTCTTTCTTTCTTTTTTAAATACAATTAAAGGGTAGCAACAGCTCGGCAAGTGGTGTGAAGGGCCCACCGTGCACCCAACATCGGATGGGCACCTTGTCAGCTCATCTTTGTGACGGTCCTGCAAAGTAACAACAGGAGAACTAAAGCCGGAGGAGGTCAAATAACTTGCTCAAGGTCACAGAGTGCCAAGCTAATCTCGGTCCCTGGAACTCCGAACTATACTCTCCTGTTTTCCACAAACACTTCCTCACGGGGTAAACCTGAACCAAAGCACAATTCGTGTCAGAAAGAGTTGGGACTCCACTTGACTGTAGGCTTTTATAAAGCCTGTGTAGATTGAAGGCTTCATCTATTAAAATAGAGGGTCCCAAGTTGAGGGGACATAACCATCCCACTGTACTTCAAGGATCCACTGGAGCATTTGAGGGTCCGGCTTGAGCAGGAACCGAGAGCCTCGGAGTTGATTAATCAGTTTCAGGGTGTCTCTAAAGTTTCTGAGTTGAATCCTAAATCCAGGAATCTTAACGACTAGAACAGCCCCTGGGGAAATCTTAGAAACGAGGCGCCCCCTGGTGGTCCTCTTGACCAGGGACAATGGCCCATTCCAGAGCATTCTACCCACCTACTGAGGTGCCCCAAGCAATTCATTTCATCTCTTTTTTTTAAATTATGTTTTGGTCATTGAAATTATTTTCATCTTGACCCTGATCACCAATGTCTTATATTTCAGAGGATTTTATTATATACTTATTGAAATTGCATCCCAAGTTCAGAAACTAATAGTATGACCTGTGGAATTAAAATTTCAGCTCTTTTCCATGAGTTTCTCATAAGAAATTTTTTTAAAAAGCAAGAGAATGCAAGCCCATCTCCCACACAGTATAGGACTTCTCCAGCTTCATTTCAATCAACATTGTCAGGATGCCTTTGGCGGGAACATTCACTTCAGAGAAAAGGATACATTCCAAGGGAGGTTAATCACTTCCTATAAGTATCCAGCGTTTTCTTAGCAGCCTTAAGGTAGTCTTCAGCTCCAAGTAGTATCTTATTATTTATATTATCCATTGTACATCCTATTTATTCTCTGCCTCATTTATTTTTATGAAAATAACTTGCAGAGTATTTAGTTCTGATGAATGATTTTGCTTATTTGCTTTTGAGCACTGATCAGCCACAAGTTCTAAAATAAACACATAATTTATTTTGAGTGTAAAAAAGTAAAGAGAAGTAAAATTAATTAATTTGCAAATTCACTACCATCGGTGAATCTTAAAGTACGTATAAATCATCACGTTTCTGAATGATTCTTTTTTTTTTTTTTTTTAAGATTTTATTTATTTATTTGAGACAGAGAGAATGAGAGAGACAGAGAGCACATGAGAGCGGGGAGGGTCAGAGGGAGAAACAGGCTCTCTGCCGAGCAGGGAGCCCGATGCGGGACTCGATCCCGGGACTCCGGGATCATGACCTGAGCCGAAGGCAGTCGCTTAACCAACTGAGCCACCCAGGCGCCCCATGTTTCTGAATGATTCTATAAGCTAGGGGTCAGCAAACCTTCGCGTAAAGGGCCAGAGAGGAAACGTTGGAGATTTTGCAGGCCAGACGATCTCTGCCACACTACCTAAATTCTGCTGTTGCAGCACAAAAGCGTCCCAAGACAATATGTAAACAAATGCACGTGGCTGTATTCCAATACACTTTATTTACAACACCAAGTGGTGGGCCAGATTTGGCTTACAGTTTTTTTCTGTTGATGCCTTCCATTTCAGGAAACACCTGTAGAATATACATACTAAGAATGTCTAGAAATAATATGGAGTTCACAATTCTATTCCTACCCTATTAGTATTGACTTGGTGTTTTCTTGATTATTTATTAAAAAGATTTATAAAGAAATGCATTAAATCTTAAAATTATGATTGCATCTGAGTAAGTCACATCAGTCACATACCTTGTCATATGGTACATAAGTCACCTCTATAATTTATTAGCAAAAATTTACCCATTTTGGGGGGTTATTATCTGGCTGGTTAGCTGGCTGAACAGACATTAAAATGATGGAAATATCATTCTCTTCTACTCATGGGGATTCTTACTCTCCCAGGCAAACTCTGGTCATCATTTCAAAGTTTTAGACAAGTACATGTTTTTTATATTTTCATTCTAATGTCTGTCTTGTTCTATATAAAACCTCCTAAAGAATTGTACAGATTTTATTAGAAGGCGTATAGGCTTTCTGGTTGATACATGCTTACATTATTCGCATTTAATTTAATTAGCATTTTGAAGGAAGTGCTGTAAAATTAGATTTAGTGTTTTTATGCCATTTGAAATGTGTTTCCTATCAATTTCATGACACCAGGAATCAAGGGTCTTATTTTGAAAGCAGTGCATGTGGCTGATTTTGATGTTTTAAAAATTGTCTAGAGGATAAGACCCACCCCCCCAAAAAAAATCCAGGTTTGCTTCTTTGGATTTCCCTTTTTTACTGTTAGGTTAATGGATTTTTAGCTGAATCTTCATTTATATGGAAGATTTTCATTTTGAACGACGCTTTTCCCCCATAATACGTTGAAATGTCTGTACTTTGGACTTACGTACTACAGAGTGACCCAATTTCTTTATGAATCCTGCTGGTGGAGTAGGGAAGTAATTTGTGTATCAAGCAGATTCATTTCTGATGCAACTATGCATTCACTCTGCCCCGGGGAACGTTCCATCTCACTACTCTTGGACCAGAGAGCTGTCAACTGCAGTACGATGATCCCACTAGGGATCTAGAAGACACCAGCATAGAATATCTTGTTCCAAGGGTTCTCTTTTTCAACATCAGTGACACTTCCCTGGGAGAAATTTGAAAGTGAAGTGAATAGGAGAAAAAGGTAATTTGCCCCATCTGTGAATAAACCTAATGTTACAAGGCAGGCTCGTACTCCCGCGATAAAGTTAGAATTTTATTTTCATACTATGTCCACAACTAAAGGATTCTGGAACTTACCACCTTTGCATCTCTACATGGCAAGTATGCTTTGGTTTTTCTAGAGTTAAATGAGGGTGATGGGTTAGTGAACTCAGTATCCCAAGGGAAGCCCAAGGGGAAGGTTAAGATCTAATGAGAAGCTGGCACTTGTCTTGGGTCCCCTTTGGTCTCAGTATCCAGAATTAATGTCATAACCAGCAAGAGTCATGGGTGCCACCAAGAGCCACGGTCATGTCCACTGTAGAAGACACAGATAAAACTCTGCCATGTGCTTTATTCTGCCTCTCAGCCCTTAGAGCAAAGATGTTCCCACTTCTTTTGCAACGCCTGACAAATGTCTAGGGAGATGAACTGATATATTGCCTGGAAAGGAACATTAAAAATTGTAGCTGTTTCATTTGGGTTTTTAGTTTGGTTGGGTTTTTTTTTTGGTGGGGGGGTTGTAATCATATGGAAACTGTTGGGCACAGCTGCAAATCCACATGTCCCAGCGGGGCTGGATGCTTCTTCAGGCCACAGTCTCTGCCAACGTTAGTCTGGAAACCCTGCCAGGACCTCGGCCCTCTTCTCTCAGGGCGGGTATTGGCTTTGGCTGAGATGTGGCCCCACCTTGCCAGGTTCCAGCATTGCAGGTGAAGAAATTCGTGGCACTTAAAAAAAAAATCCAGTTTTAAATGATTTTAATGAAGAAATACGCTCCCTGTACTTCAGGATTGTCCAGACTCCCATCAGCTAGGCCCCACCTTCACGATGGTGGCCATGCCCCGACAATATCAGCTCTCCCATGATTTACTTTATGTTCTCCCCATAGCGGACTTACTTATTTTACCTAAATAGATTTATTTTAAAAGGAAAGGACTGTGAATGGAAAAGCCAGGACCACTCGCCTGGAACAGAAAGTTGCCACGTAAGATGCCTCAGGAACCGTGGGGCGTACGTGCCCACAGAATCCATTGTGAGATTTTCCTACTCATTGCCTCTCCTGTCTCGCCCCGGATCACATTGCCTGAGGTTTCACGAAGACGAAAACGTCCTCCATAATGATTAGAAGCCCCCGTTTGAGCGCTTCACTCTCTGGGGTGGGAACGGTCTGATGGTGAGACCAGGACCCTCATGGGGGGTCTGGGTTGCCTGTGACATAAGGGCGCCCAAAGTCCCTGCTTTCCAGCCAGCATTCTGGGAAGCCAGCTTCATTTACCCCCATATCGGGGGACCACATCCTCCCTCCCCCTCGGCTGAGCTCCATCCTGTCGCCCCAGCTCTCCCTTGGCCTGCAGCCTTTCTCTGTGACTCTGCTCACCCCAGGTTCTCTGTCCTGACCTGGCCCTGGTCTGAAATAATTCCCCCCTGAATTCCCCTCCCAGCATGAAACAAGCTCACACATGCCCTGCATCCCAAGCCTCTTACAAAGAGGAGTCAGACACCGTGCCTCCCAAGCCTGGTTGCAGTCTGAGGCCCAGGGGCTCTCCTCAGTCCTCCCCACATGACCGGAGGTGCTCCCAGGAAGGCCCCCACTCTTAAATACCAGGTGCCTCTGGTCCTCCTCTCTCCACTTCATCCCAAACCTCTTTTGTTACTTGACCCTGTGAGCATTCTGTGGGGTCCCGAAGCATTCTGTGTTGACTGAACGTTTAGGAAGCAACTTAGGGAGGAAGTCCCTAAGAACCTACCTTCTTCCTCATCACTATCCTCTCCCCTCGTACCCTTGGCAAGCAGATGTGACCTCCAGGTGTCACACCTATGCTCTCAAGTAAGTTATTGAAACCCCTTGGACTTCAATTTTCTTGTCTGTAAAGTGGGGACAATAACGGTCAATAGATTGATGCACCATCCCAAGGAGGTGCACTTGGTGCATGTACAATGCTCAGAACAGTGCCCAGAATTTGGTAGATGTGCAATGTTAGCTCACATCCATCTGCCATTTCGTAACGTGCAAGTCTGCACGGCCAGCCCTTGACCCTGGGAGAGGCTGTAATTTCCAGATTCACTCAGGCTCCTCCTCTGAAAGCTGAGACTCAAGTGCCTGCTGTGCCATTGGTGTTCGGGGCGCTGGGCGTCCCACCTGTGACCCGAGGGGGAGACCCACGCCTTGCAGTCCACCAGGCGCTGGGCATCTGGCCTGGACTAGGGTAGATACTCCTCAAATCCTTGTTAAGTGGGCCGATATCAGCCTCTGCTAATAAAAAAGAAAACCAGATGGGATCAAAGGAGAACCTTCATGATAAAGATTAGTAACATCTAGACGAATAATTGCAGATACAGACAGAAGCTTAGTAACTCTGCACAAGTAGAAAAACTGAAATTTTCAAAATGCATTGAAAGAGCTCATTCTGTCATAGAATACTGTAGCCTTTTTTAGTAATGCAATTGCTAGTCATGTGATTTCCCTGTTTTATGTTTGCATTTTTATCGAGTTTTCTTAAAGCATGAAAATGTAGGTATTTTCATTTGGTTAGCTTCCTTTAAACTGCAGTGTGAAACAGAAGTAGAACAATGGTAAATAAAATGTCATGTTTTATTCCATCCTGGTTAAATTGATCACATTTTTATATACTTATGAATAAGAGAGCAAGCTCTCTTAATGATGTTAAGTAAATTATATTTTTATTAAAGGAACATTTAAATGCAGTATGTGGGTTTATTTTCTTGATGTGATATTTCTTGTCAGGATATTTCCTTTGAGTGCATTCAAAAGTCATGTAACACAATTGTGTTACTGTAATTGCCTCAATATTATCTCAACTAAAAGGTTTAAGTCTTTGAGCAGAAGCACAGTGGAGCACTCTGGAGATCCTAACTTGTTTGTTCAGTACAATATATCCAGCTTTTCACTGTGCTATGATGTTTCACCAGACATAATTTGCTCAGGAATACAAATGAGCTCATGGAAAAATTATTCTGGTCATTCCTGGGTTGTATGGCAGCACTCTGTGAGTCCTGGACCTAATCTTAATGTTTGAATCCTGTTTTTATTATATTACCTATACATTTTTTTTTTAATGGCTTAGTCTTTTTTTTTTAAGTAAGCTCTGCACCCAACGTGGGGCTTGAATTCATGACCCTGAGATCAAGAGTCACATGCTCCGCCGACTGAGCCAGCCAGGCGCCCCTAAACATTTTTCCTTAATACGAAGTATTACATGCTATTTATGAGATGTTTGGAAATACAGATAAGAAAAGAGTTAAATCACCCATAATCCCACCGCATAATCCCCTAAATCCACCACCAAGAGCCATTGCTATGAGTGGTTTTGTGTATAATCATATACATAACATATAATACATACATAGAGATATTGCAGCAAGTATAATTAATTGCTATGTCTACTATTTTCTTACCTACTTTTAACTTTTTCCCCCACTAAATATGTGGTGAACATTTTCCCTTAGCATGCGATATTTTTCTCCATCACCATTCTTTTTATCCTGAGGAAAAACTCCCGTAACATAAAGTTAACAGTTAACCACTTTAAAGTGAGCAGTCAGTGACATTTAATACAATCACAACGTGAGGTGCAACCGTCCCCTCTGGTTCCAAACCATTCTCATTCCCCCAGCGGAAACACTGGACCTTTGACCCATCATCCCCGATTCCCTCTTTCTGCCAGCCCCTGATAACCATAGGTCTGCTTTCTCTGGATTTACCGATTCCGGATATTGCATGGAAATAGAATCATTCAATGTGGGAACTTTCGTGTCCAGATGCTTGCACTGAGTGTCCTGTTTTTGAGGTTCATCCACGTTGTGGCGTGTGCCATTCCTTTTGACAGCTGAACAGTATCCCCTTGTATGGCTAGACCACACTTTGTGTGTCCATTCTTCTGTTGATGGACATTTGGGTTGTTTCCCCCTTTTGGCGATTGTGAGTAATGCTGCTATGAACCGCCGTGCAACAGCGTAGAATCGTTGGGTTGTACAGTAATTCTGTGTTTAACTTTGCAAAGAACCACCGAACTGTCTTCTATGGTGGCTAACCCATTTTACATTCCCACCAGCAACAGCTGAGGATTCCAGTTTCTCCAGTCCTTAAAAAACCTGTTATTTTCTGACTTTTTACTGATGGCCAGCCTCGTGAGTGTGAAATGGTATCTCACTGTGACTCGGATCTCTAGAAGCCTCTCAGCCTCACTGTTCATGCCTGCCTATCATGCCATTGTGTATGATTGATTTTCCTAGCGCTCTAATGGTGGATACCTAATAATTTTCTGCTTTTATAAACAATGCTGGAGTGAACATCCTTCACGTACAATCTTCACACAAATTCATTATTATGTTTTGAATATACATCCCTCAAAGTGGATTTGTTGGAGCAAAACCAAAGCTAAGGATTTGGACATGTATTAACAAACTGCCTTCAAGAAATTTTGACTCAAATTTACACTTCCTGTCATATCTGACCTTTTCGTTCATAAGTCACTCATTCCTGCCAAAATATGTAACAGGCTTTAAAAAAAAAAAAAAAGCTCACTACCTTCATTAAAACCTGCCAGAACTGAGCCTACATGAATCTTCATCATTTATTTGCACATGTGGATTTTTCTCCACCATTTGCCTAAAAAGAACAACCAACATTGTCTTTTAAAAGTATTTGAGCAATATTACACCTTCTTAAATGTACATGAAAAGCCCTTGATTGAGGCAGCTCGATTTATAAACAGTCAAAGGTAACCATGGGGTTGTTCAGTTTAATGATTTGACTCATTGCTTTGATAAATCCTAAAACTAGACATTTCGTTTGTACTGTCCGATGCCACTCCCTGAAAATGTATTGGTCCTATTCTTTTGAGACATCTGTTCTCCCCTCTGCTGTGTGACCGGCAAATGTCAGACTCCTTTAACCTTTTGTTAAGGTAATGATAGTTTATGTGTATATCACCATCAGGGCCATAAAATGCCTTTTTGGTGACGGTCTAGTTTCTCTTTGTGGTATGTAAAGTACAATTACTCATGGTATTGATGACTTGTGTCACTATTTACTAAAGAAATACCATCTCATGCACCTTGAAAGTCCTACATATAATTAGAATTTGAAGAAAAATATACCCTTTGAGCAAGATGAATAGCAAGTTTAATTTTTTAAGTATTTGCTTTTGTTATTTCTAGGATATTAGGAATAAATCACACCATGGGAATTTGGGTGTACCCACTTCCAAAAAAAAAATTTAATCCTGAATTAATGGTATTTTTTACAGCATGCTATTTTATCAGAAAAGTGTCCAATCTTTCTGGAACATGACTTAAAACTGATATGGCATAAATAAGGTAAAGCCCTATTTTTAAAGGAGAGGGTCACTGTAATTCTAGGAGTGTGCAGAGGCACAGAGTCAGGTGAACTATTTAGAAACATTAAAATAATTCACAAAGACTGGGAGAAAGTGAAAGGTATTAAGGGGGAATTTTTAGCCTAGACGCATGGCACAATCATTATGGTCATAATGAGCAAATCATTTCTGCACTCGGGAGAGAATTTTTGATTTTGTGTGAGAAAACAAATAATTTATAACTCACGCTCCCAATATATGAACACACTTTGGGACATATCTACTTACGAGTGTCACAGATGGTCTTTATCTCCAGATGTGAACCAGGTAGAGACATCAAATACGAGAATATTACACAGCTCATCAGCTTCAACTACTGGGACCTAATTAATAACTCTCTAGTTAATAACTAATTTTCTGATTTCTATTCTAAAACAGTTCCCTCTTCTCTCTCTGACTCTCATGAATAAATAAATAAAACATTTAAAAAAAAAAGGGGGGGGGCGCCTGGGTGGCTCAGATGGTTAAGCGTCTGCCTTCGCCTCAGGTCACGATCCCAGGGTCCTGGGATCGAGTCCCACATCGGGCTCCCTGCTAGGCGGGGAGCCTGCTTCTCCCTCTGCTGCTGCCTCTCTCTATCTCTCTCTCTGACTCTCATGAATAAATAAATAAAACATTTAAAAAATAAATAATAAAACAGTTCCCTCTTTATTAGCATAGAAATAAAGAACAACTTTTACTCTCTATATTTTGGTTTTATTAAATGTTCCAAGTTTTCTAGTATTTTGTATTGTTGATGTAGAATTTGTCACTTCTATTGAACTGTTACTTTTTTTT
>NC_138378.1:3769774-3894215 GCF_054177405.1 Leptonychotes weddellii
TTATTTATTTATTTATTTATTTATTTATTTATTTATTTGAGAGAGAGAGAGCACAAGCAAGGGGAGCAGCAGAGGGAGAGGGAGAAGCAGGCTCCCCGCTGAGCAGGGAGCCCACAACCCCTGGATCACAACCTGAGCCGAAGGCAGATGCTCAACCAATTGAGCCACCCAGGCGCCCATATTGAATTGTTACTTAAGCTGTTTCTACTCACACAAACCATTTAGATTTTTTTTAGATAAATGTATTCAGAAAAAGCTCATATGTTTTTGAAGAGTTGGCTCAACTTGTTTTTAAAAAGCATGATTGAAGAAATCAAAATTTCCTCCCTAACCTAGTGGACATTTCTGTCTCCTCCTCCCCCTTCTCCTCTTCCTTCTTCTCCTCCTTCTTCCTCCTTTTTCCCCTTCTTTTCTTCCCTTCTTCTTCTCCTCCCCTTCCTCCTCTTCTTCCTCCTCCTTTTCCTCCTGCTGCTTTTCCTCTCCTTCCTCCTTCCTCCCTCTCTCCCTCCCTCCATTTCTCCACTCTGATAGTACCCTTCTTATCTTGGTGAAATTCTCTGTCATGAGGTCCCTGCCTCCCAGAAGGGAACTGAGGCAAGGATGTAGATGAGCCCCTCCCAGCAGCCGGGATATGGGTGCACGCCCAGTCCCAACCGACTGCTCGTTCCTGTCCATGGTTTTAAATTTCTAGCGAATGACCCGAAGTAACAAGTTATTGGGCGTGACGGCAGCAGAATTAGGAGCCGAAGGGTGGCCATGGCAGGTGCGCAGACAGACGGGTCAGTGGGGGAGGCCCGGCCAGACATGCCTTGTAGTGTTAAGTGTTACGTTAATCAGAACCATTTCTGTAGTTGGTAATCAGAACTCTTGATTGATACAATGTACATTTCCACTTAAACTTGAGATACAAATCTTGGGCTTATCACTGATTGAATCTATTCATAGAGAATACATTTGAAATTCAAATTCAATAAATATTTGTTGAGGAACTGTTTTGTTTAAGGCATTATTCTGAGGAACGAAGAAGCCGCTAAAGATATTGTCAATGTTTTTCTTTGAACCCCAAATCTAGTGAAGACATATATACATCTGTTCACACTACAGGGCAGACCACACAGTCCTACAGGTGAGGCGGAAACCAAAACCTCTGGGCCTGTAGGAAAGAGAACGTCGTTCACACTTGGCTTACCCAAACTCTGTGCAGGAGATGAAGCCTGAGTTGGACCACACCTCTGTAGGCATCAGAAACTACCACCACGTTTTCTTGTCTAGGATGGTGATGCGCTAAGAGCTCATGGGGCATGTGAAAAAGAAATACTTCCTTGAAATGATAGCATAGTAAATCAGAAAACTCTTGAGCTGACACCCAGTCTCACGTGGAAGTCACTAGAAAGAGGCTAATACCTGCCTCGGGGTAGACACCATGGTCCTGCACTTCCCAGATGTGCCCTGGGCTCCCTGTTTTTGCCCCCCCCCCCCCCGCCCGCCCCGAGCTAAGACCGGAGGTGCTGAGACCAGCTGCCCAGTGTCATTGTATGAAGAGTAAAACCTTCTTTTCACTGAAAATAGGTTCTAGGGCTAAAGGTTGAGTGGACCACTCTTGTACCATTAACTCTTTCTTCCCAGTAGCATTGACATTATTTTGAAAGTTCTCAGAATCTCCCAAAATCCAGGTACTCTTTGCCATGCTTTACCAGCTCCAAAAAATAAAATAAAATAAAACAAAGACATAATTGAAAGAATCAGAAAAAGACAACATGAGAAGTTTGAGTTTAGTTATGACCATCCTGTACCCTTGGGCCATATACATCTCCTTCCAGCTGACCATATTGTATTTCAGCAATGTAAAAATGAAGCCATTTCTTTACTTAATGTCCTATAGCAAAGGATAGAAATATTCTGGAATAGGGGCGCCTGGGTGGCTCAGTTGGTTAAGCGACTGCCTTCGGCTCAGGTCATGATCCTGGAGTCCCGGGATCGAGTCCCACATAGGGCTCCCTGCTCAGCGGGGAGTCTGCTTCTCCCTCTGATGCTCCCCCCCTCATGCTCTCTCTCTCTCTCTCATTCTCTCTCTCAAATAAATAAATAAAATCTTTAAAAAAAAATAAAAAATAAATAAATAAAATAAAATAAAATGTGTAAACAATTAAAAAAAAAAGAAATATTCTGGAATAATTTGCAAATCGTTACCATATGTTACACAGACAAAGAGGAGATACTTGATATTCTCTATTCAAAATTTTGATATTCTGTATTTTAAAAGTACTTGCTTGGAAAAACAGATTTCCTTTGTATGAATAAAAACGTCAAATTTAAATGTTTGTTTTAAAGAAGTGCCCCCCACCCCAAACAGCATGGGCATGCAAATCCAGACACAGGGTAGAATGATAGAGATAGAGAGCCGGCACCTGGGAGTCACAAAGACCTGGGTTCTAACCCAGGTGTCACCACTTACTAGCCATGCGAACTCCCCACTTTACAGATGGCAAAGCTGAGGCTCCGAAGGTTAGGGGACCTACGAGCTGGCAGATGGAGAGGCCCAGCAGAAACCACCACGGTCTGACCCCAGATCCTATAGTCTCCACCCTGGTGACAGTCACAACAGTGCTGGAGCTTGCTTCAATCTTGTGTCCCCTTATTGGGTTTTAAAAGATAAAGGGACCAATTGAGACTGCCCATTGCCCCTGAGACATTTTACACAGTGTAACTGGAAAAAAAAAAAATAGCCACATAATGGTTGGGAGGGGGTACTCTTCCTCTTCTCTTCAACTTTGCCCCCAGTTCTCCCAGCTCAGTAATGGCACTTCCAGCAGCACAAGTCAGAACCTGCACCAGCCCAGGGCAGCTGTGCACAGGTGTTCAAGCTGTGCACTGTACCACATCTAAAGGGGTGCCATTCACATTGTGGACTAACAAGAAGGTGGCACAGAGATGCTGGGTCTCCCGGATGAGCTGTGGTACAGCAGAGGAGAGTCCGCTCCTGAGAAAGCACACACCCGCACACACTAAGGGGCGTATGTATGCACGTGCTCTCATTCCTACAGCACTCGGCACCCCACACCCTCGCCTGACTTGAGCCTGACTTGGCGTCCTCCTGAGGAGCAGGGGGAGAAGGGGGAATGAGAGGGAGAATAAGACAAAACACTGTTCCTGTTTCCTCTGACCCCCTACGTCCTCATCCCAGCCCAGCCCCTTCAGACCTCAGGGCATCCAGCCTCCACTCCCTCTCCTGAACATGCTTCCTCCTGCTGGCAGGGGGCCAAATCTGCTCCATCCTTCAGACCTCAGGTTAAGTGGCACCTCCTTAGGTACGCAAGCCGATCCATCTCAGGGAGCATCCATGTCGCCCTCGGCCCCCTGCTTCCCTCCCATGACCTATCACGCTCTGTGATTAATGTAGTGCTTGCTTGTTCTGAAACTCCTTCTCCTCCTAGAGGGTCAACTCTGTAAACTCTGTCAGGTGCCATTTTGTTTTTGCTCTAGTATTTAGTTGGCACATAGTAGGTTCTAGATAATTACTGGCCAAATGCACAGATGATTATATTAGAACACTAGAAAACAAGAAGAATCAGCTCTTAGGAGATGCTTACTACTCCTCAGAACTTTGCAATTCCTCCCTAGAAGTTTCCTTAGGGGAAAAAATTAATGCGTGCTCTCTTCACACGGCCAAGGTGTTTATAATGACAGTGAAGCTGAATGATATGAATACAGGACTTGAATAAAAGCTAACCTGCTAACCTTCCTCACATAAATCCATGAGTCTCTCTCCTCTTTTAGAAATGAAGACAGAATGCAAAGAGTACTCGGTCTGTTTCTGAAGTTCTCCCCTTTGAAGTCCTGCTACTAAAGTAACATCTCCATATTCCATATTGGAAGAGGAAGCTGAAATGGAGGGGCTCTGACTTTTCATAAAGGTGTTATAAATTAGTAAGTAGAACATGGTTGCGAGCTGGTAAGTGTGAATCAGTCTCAATTATTTAGGGCTCTATTTTTCTGTTCTGAGACCCTCTCCTTGAAGACACCAAAGTGAAAAATCCATTGTACGATCTCCTCGGGCTCTGTGGGAGCAGGAAGACATGAAACAAATAATATCGACATTTCTCACACCTTGTTTTTAAGAAATACAGTATTCTTCAATTATCCAAAATGTCTTGAATGTACTTGGAGAATAAATGAGGCCATTTTCAAAATTATAGGCGAATAAGGAGCACTCCTTTTTCATCAGAGCTTGACAATAGAGCCTGCATTTTTAAAAGATTTTTGAATGTATCCCATAGCGTTCTGTTCGAGTTATGAAAGTCGTTCCTGTGGAGCTTCTAGATGGGGCTAGGTCATTGAGTGCATTATCTTGGGACAGTATGGCTTGCTCAGATGATTGATAGCTTGATCATTACTGATCTGTTATGGTCAAGATAACTCTCTGCAATGCATAGGTTGGGTCAATTTTTGTTATTATGGAAACTCTATTTGAAACTCTAGTGTCAGCGTTATTATGAGTCAGCCAGGTTGGATACTTTGTTTCAACAAGTGCTATGAGTCATTTGAAATTATGTATCATTCATAAGCAGAAAACTTTTTAAATTCTGTTGTATCCCACCTACCTGTGACATTTTGATTCTCTATAGAGTGGGAAAAAACAGTATACATTGTAATTTGGTGTCTATTTTTCAGGTAATTGACTTAATAAGTTGAAATGAAATCGTGCGCCTCCCAGTTTACATAAGAGATGTAGAACTAAGCACTAACTTTCTGAGAGTAGCATCAAAGTTCAGTGTGGTAATTCTGAAAGTTGTTTCCCCCCCACCACCCCGGTGTGTAAAAGCTGGGAAGAGATCTGGTAAGTTTTCCTATCTCAGAAGCGCTACAGAGTTGATCAGAATCGAGTACATTTTATAAATGTACACTGCATTTTAAGCATAAAAGTATGTATGTGGAGGACTCACATTTGATAAGATGCATGCTGTGTGGAGTGCTCCTGCATGTGGACCAAGGTACCAGGCATTTTCTGTGGCCCTTCACTTTAATGCATTTCAAGCTTCCCAACACGGGGCACTGACATACTGCTTCACCGAAACCGGCTTGATTTGTATTCTTATTCTTTAAGAATTCATGGGATCAAATCACGATGCCTTCCAGGCATAAGACGAAGTCCACGTTTTCCGTAGAGAATTTCTCAGCTGACATGAGTTGTCCTTTGCTTGTTTCTAGGAGGTAGAAAGATGCATACATCACCTTCATGTAATCGACATTACCAAGTTTGTATTTAGTGTCTGTAGATTTCATCATTGTTATTACGAACTTGTGAGAGCCTTCCCATGCCTCTTGCTCTTCATAACATAGAGCTTCATTCCTGGACCCTCGTCTTTGCTCTTTGCCAACCTGTGCTTGCTCCCTGCCCAGAGAATTGTATTTTCTAAGCTCATCTTTTCCTGCCCTTTCCTCTTCCACCCACCTCCTCTAGAAAGAGATTTATGAACTCCTAATAGCAATTCCACGTACACAACAGATTGCTATGAAATTCCATTTATGCCTTGTTTTTCTTAAAGATAGCAATATCAAGCAATGTAGAAGATCAGGCCCTCTGTGACCAAGTAATAAGAAATTCCTCTGAGCCTGAAATCACCCTGTTTGGAAGAAGCTACTAAGTGAAATCAAAGACAAAAGACATTACTCTACCAGTCTGGGTAACCAGGGGCAAGAAGGCTTGAAGGAGAAACAACAGGATTTATTACCTGGCTAAAAACCTAGGGCAGAGTAAAGGGTAACTTTGAAGTTACACATCTCATCAATTAATGCTCCCCCTGTGCCCCCCCAAACCACGCCCCCCACCACAATCACCAGATCCCTATCCAGAGGTGCTGTGATCTGTGCCACAGACTGTTAACTGCCTTCCAGTTTATTCTGAGCTCCCCCCCAACCAAGTCATTCTTGGTCGTTGGCACCCTTGGCTGCCAGTCCACGAGAGTGGATCTTTTTCTTACACAATAGAAAGGGGGTTGTCTGGAAACTCTGCAGGAGACTTTGCAGAGGCCCCGGAACCAACATTTAAGCAGCAGACAAAGGGAGCAAAAATTGTGAAGAGGCAGAGAAGCCAGCGAGTGCTTCTTGAGTCTGGGTCTCGGGAGTTAAGCCCGAAAGAAGGGTCGGGGGCATGGGGACTGTTCATTTCCTAGGGCTGCGAGTCACAGAATACAGCAAAGGGGGTGGCTGAAAACCACAGAAATGTATTGATGGATTCATGATCTCACAGTTCTGGGGACCTCCACAGCTCTTGGCCTGCCTTGGCTTCGAGATGCATCCCTCCAATGTCTGCCTCCATCCTCACTCGGCCTTCTTCTCCCCACACATCTCCTTCACGTGGAGTCTTCCTCTTCACCTGAATGACCTCAACCATGACTCGATGGCATCTGAAAAAACCCTATTTCCAAAAAGGGTCCCATTCCTAAGTATCGGGGGACTAGACTTCAATATAACTTTGGGGAAGACACAATTCAACCCATAACAAGTACTTTGGGGGAAAAGTGTGGAATGTAGGGTCTGGACACGTGAGAGGTGAGAGTAACCTCCCAGGTGGAGCCAGGACTGGAACCAGGTTGAAGCGAGCCAGGCATTCACCTGAGCACAACAAGAGGCTCCAAAACCACAGTAAACAGAGTAAAGAATAGTTTAAGGCAATGTATTTCAAAATAAAAAATGATGCAAAAAAAAAAAATCCAGGATGAACAAAACACCACGCTTTGAAAAGACAGGATGGGTGTTACCGGTTTTTCTTGGAGCACAGGTCGTGTGGCTCTGCACTGTTACCGACCAGCTGAGGCCCCCGAGCTGGTAGGATGAAGGCCCGGCATTGCCAGGGGCCATTTTTGCCACCACAGGGAGAACACAGATTGAGGAGACTGACAGAGATAAGGGAGAGGCCACAGGTGAGGAGAAACAATGTTGGGTTCCTGAATCCAGCCCTGCCTCCTTCTACTGCCTCCTTTGTAATGATAGATACAGAGCCTCCTTTTACAGGACAAGAGTCAGGAAACTGTGTGGAGGGGGTATTGCAGGAAGGCGACCCCCGTTTATCTTATTTCCTGTAAGAAATTTAAAACCCTTAAAAATCACCTTTGGGGATTTAGCCCATTTCCACTTGGGGGATTTCTCCTACCTTCCAACCACGTCATTTATCTTTCCTTTGTCAGGCTTCTTACTATGGTAAGAATCCTTTCTCCACCGTCTTTGGGGCTACTGCCCCTTCGAGGGGCGGCCGGGTTAACATCCACCACCGCCCCCCGCGTGCTGTCGTAACAGCGGCAAGGACTTGGTGTTTGCTCAGAGCATCGGCTGCACAGATAAATCTCCCCATCCGTTTAGCCCTTAACTGCATAATTTTCTAATCTTTGCAAGTAGACTAAAAATGAATTCCATTAATTCACTGAGGTCAAAGTTTATGTCCCAGTATATTTTTTTCCCCATAGCACCAGAATGAGAACTGGACGTCTACAGGCTTCTCAATAAATCTTCTGTTTGATTAGGAACTGGAGCTTTGATTTTTTTTTTTTTTTTTTGCAAGCTATGTGCTCTAAAACAACATACAACCAAATGTTCATAATCATTTATACAAGAATCCCAAAGCCCTGTTGTGAAAGTGAATAATCAGCCCTTACCTTCTCTTTTATGCACATCTCAGTGTTCACGCTGTGTCGCGTCAGCAGCTTACACTTGTATTGCAGTGACGGCCACAAATGACCGAGACATTTTTAAAACTGTGAATAACTAATCGTAGAACACAGGTCAAGAGAATTTATTGTTTATTCTCCATGGTAGTTTGCCTTCATTAAACATTTTAACTGAAAGCTTTTTTGAAAGCAGGCTGGGTTTCCTAAAATGTTTTTAAAAGGAGCCCAAAACATTGGCTTCCTCGTTTTCTTATCTGGGGCATTAAAATGAAAAGCTGAAAGTTTTCAGGAGTCTGCTGGACACTTCCACTGGTGAATGCTCTTGAAAATATCGGTAGGAAAAAAAAATAAAATCACATGCAACCCTTCTTGTTTTATCTTTTAGAAGAAAGCCTCTTTGGGAAAATTATAATTTTTGAATAGGAGGCTATGAGAAGTTGGTTCAGGTGGGAGTTTGACAGTTTCTGATTCATTTGTTATTTGGGAAAAATAAGCTGTGTGTCACATGTGGGAGCTAGAGAGTGCACAGAGGATAGAAAGCCGTCACTGAGGGGGCCCATTTCCAAGAGAGAGCCCGGGACACTGACACCGCCCTTTTCACAGGCGCCCTGAAGGGAAAGGGCATTTGCTGAAATCAGACGCTCTTAAGAACCCAAGGGTCTGAAAAGACCATGAGCACCTTTCAGAGAATAGTGTTTATGTTATTGCACTTCAGATGGAGAGGGGTGTTTCCATCGCCTAGGACTGCCATCAGAAGGCACACACACTCAGCGAAAATCAAACAACAACAAAAAATGTATCGTCCCACCAACCCAGAGGCTGGAAAGCCACAATGGAGATGTCGGCAGGGCCACCCTCCCTCTGAAGGCCCTAGGGAGGGATCCGTTCCAGGCCTCTCCTCCACCCTCCCGAGGCTTGCTGGCCCTCTTTGGCACTCCTTGTCTTGTAGAGGTATCACCCCTCCTCTGCCTTCATCCTCACACGGCCGCCTCCCTCTGTGTGAGCCTGGGTCTAGATCCAAATTTCCCCCTTGTGGAAAGACAGGTTGGTTTAGGGCTTACCCTAATGACCTCATCTCAACTTGACCATCTACAAAAAAAATCCCATTTCTTTTTTTAAGATTTTATTTATTTATTTGACAGAGAGAGAGAGAGACAGAGAGAGAGGGAACACAACCAGGGGGAGCGGGAGAGGGAGAAGCAGGCTCCCCGCCGAGCAGGGAGCCCGATGTGGGGCTCGATCCCAGGACCCGGGATCATGACCTGAGCCGAAGGCAGACGCCTAACGACTGAGCCACCCAGGCGCCCCATAAACCCCATTTCAAAATCAGGTCACTTGCACGCTGCGGGTTGGGGCGGGGGAGGCATAATTTAATCCATACCAGTGGGCAAACTTTTTTCTGTAAAGGGCCAAATAGTAAATATGTGAGGTGTTGGCGGCCCTAGGGTCTCTGCTACAAGTAGCCCAGCCTGCAGTTACAGAAGGAAAATGGCTATGCACCATAGGCAAGCAAAGGGGAGGAGCTCCGTGCCAGTAATGTTTTATTTATGGACGATGAGATTTGCATTTCATATAATTTTCACATGTCACAAAGTATCGTTCCTCTGCTAATGCTTCCCAACCATTGAAAAATATAGCCACCCTCCTTAGCCCACAGGGCGCACCGAAAGGCAGCTAGCTGGAGTTGGCCCTGGGACCATCGTTTGTCCATCGGTGCTTCGGAGCATCCACATTCCTTCTTCCCACAGGATTTGTTACACGGAGGTGTATTGATGCCAAAATATGCCTGTGGCAAATCAGGAAGCAAGACTCTAATCCCTGTCTGTTGTGTGCCAGCTAAACAATTCTCAGAGACTGTCCTGGGCTGGCAACAGCCTTGACAACCTTTGAAGAAGGGAGAAATCAGTAGAAGCCTCTGAATGCTCAGAAAATTGAAACGCCGGAGACAGCATTGAAAACCAAGGAAATAAACACCCCACTCAGGTTAAAAGAATGGTTCATCATGTTTCCCGTCAGGTAGCTGAAAATGTTTGGGGGAAGACGCATGATATCTTCCATTGAAATGCCGTTCCCAGACAGCAGTGTCTGGAATGAACAGGAAATCGAAACAAGTCATTAAATGGCCATCAGAAATCTTTTATGTGAAAAGAATTTTTGCAAGTTTGATATCCGGTGTTTGAGCCTCTAACGAGAGCAATAAATAAGGAGCTTCGTTGCTTTTTGGGTTCTAGGGGTGAGAGATGAAGACGCCCCCCTGTCTGGGTTTGAAGGCTTTTTTTTTTTTTTTTTTTTTTTTGTCTCCTCTGGGTTCCAGTCTGGGCTGAGAGAGCGTGGAGACTGAGTCAGACTGTCACCGCCTGACACTCCCCCCGGTCCCCCCCTTCCTCACTGCCGCCCCCGGCCGGCCCCTGCCCTCATTTCTATTCACCAAGATTACTAAACTGCTTGCTGACGTATGTAACAGCCCGGACATGCAGGAGAGATTTTAACAAGTCTGTGTTCCTTGATCCACCTGGATAGCTCACTGAATACTTGACTTTTATCATTGTTGGCGTCATGGTGAGACCAGAAATCAACTGCCAAATTTTGAAATGATAACATTTCAATAAAAATATCTTGATCAGAATAATTTTCCGTCAGTCTTGAGGTTTCCAAGCAATTATTTCCCCTTTTATTTACAGCCGATGTCAGTAACCATTTAGGGAGACCATCGGGATCCTAAAGCTTGCCAGTTCTCCGTAACTGTAAAGAGATTAGACTGAGCATTTTCTAGTGTTTTGAGGAAAAGATAAAGGTTAGACTCTTTTGAAACTGTTTAAGACCCAAATAAAAATATCTTCCAAGATAGCTAGCTTTTTTATTGAGATGTAACTTACAGAATGTACAGTGCCCAGACCTTAAGGGTTGGCTACAAAAACCCTTTAGCTCACTCCCATCATTGCTCAGGCAAGGGGCAAGATTGGATAACCACTCGGACCCCTGCTAGTCAACACTATTGGGACCGTAGCCAGTCCTATCAGCTTTTTGTACTTTCTAATTCATTTTTAAATACCTCATCTTCTCATCCATTTACTCCACATTTGGCTCTTTTCTTTAGCATATTAAGCATAGTTATTTTGAAGTACTTTTTGCTCACTCTGATGCCTGGGTCCCTTCTGTCTGCTTGTGTTGTTTCTTTGATCTTCTTGCTTATCATAGGTTACGGTTCCTGTTCTGTCTATCATCGGGTTATTTTTTAGTATATGCCAAATACCATGGGTAAGCCATTGCAGAATCTCTGGATTATGTTATTTTCTTCTAAAACATGGCTCTCAAGGTAATTCTAATTAATATTTTATACTCATGAAAGTAAAAGCATTACTCTGTCATATAGGTAGAATATCTGACTTGTTATCTATTCTGAGCTGGTATCTTTGTTGTTTATCCTTTAGTGATATTAAAGGTTGAAATTTTTCATCTAATAGATGGAATCAATTATTCAAAATAGCTTGGAAAGGATGTAAGCCTGTTTTTTTTTTTTTAATACTTCCTTTTTAATCATTCTAACTCATTGCAGACTCCAACTTGTTTCAATATAATAGCTGTCTATTTATCATAAATCTGTTTTATGCTTCTGAATCCCTTTGAAAGAAAAGGGCGAAGACTCTCCTCTACCATGGGACACAGAATGTGGCTTCCCTCTGAGAAGTCATGAGGCTTCATGTGAAGAAACAATTATCTTTTTCGTCCCCCTAGACCGTTATAAATCAGGTTGGTGGTAATTAGAGAATTAGAGTCACAATGTCCAGTCATATAGTCAGATTCTTTACCTTCCTTGATATCCAGATAATTGTCTTTTAAAAATGTAATGCAACCTAAAGCTTTTTTATGCTTCATACTCATCATTTTGTAATCCCAGCCGAGGTTTGCGATGTATTTATTTGTACCTCCACACAGATGGAGCTGGATTTTCCCTGCAACCATTTGTTAGCAGCCTTTATTGTTATAAATTATTCCAAGCGTACTCAACAGCATAAATTAATACTGGTAGCTGTCCCTCATTTGCAACTCACTGATAGTACTAAGTGCAGTGGGAGAAAAGAAAAGGTAAAATAAAACGTTCTTATTTTCTGTATCCCTTTGCTGGTATATTACTTAATTCTACATTGATGTTTTGTCATATGGATAAAATGTACCTGAAATGAACCCAGAATGGGCCTCATTAAAACCACGTATCTACCTCCATCTTATAATTTATGGCAACATCTTGATAATATGTAAAGACTAACAACAGAAACTGAAATTAACTTGTTTGTTTTTGTTATCAAGTTGCTTCAGGTTTGTTTGGTTTTTTTTTAAATAGGCCCTCTAGTCTTTCCTGTACTATTTGGCATTTTAAAAATTAGAGCTAGCTAATTTTATCAAGAGACTAAAATTTAAAACTATGCTTTAAAGCAATACAGTGTTTAATTATTGGCCTTGCTTGGTTTTTATAAATAGAACATTTTTTATTCAGTAGGTAAATCCTATTTTTGCATTTATTACCACAAGCTTGTGAATCACTAAAAGAAAGCAAAAAACCTAATTCCCACAGGTGATTTTTATTATTCATGTTACAGAATTGATTTTTGAATTTAGAGCTACTGATGTGGTCTGACTAGTTATTTAGGATTTATTAAATGCCAGCAGCGTGTCCAGCTTTGGTACTGTTTAAAGATTATTTTTGTGATTATATGCTTCTATAGGAGCATCCACTCAACTTAGCCACCTCATCATGTAGAATTCACAAAGGCTTTCCTTGGGTGGGAGTGGGGTTATTTGGAATATTAGTTAACTAATGCATTTCTATTTTCCATCAAAAGAAGAAAACCAATTAAATTAATTAAAGCTGGTACTGCTCAAGGCAGGTTGAATATCTGCCATGCAAGCCCTATATGAATAAACCACCTGGGCGTTCAAGTCTGGGCACGTTATGTAATCACAAAACATACTTGGATCCTTTTTTCTTTGGGGTTAACTTGGACAGCTTGAGCAATGAAGGCTCTGTCGTCTATACGCACTGATATACCCTGACCGCACATGATTTCTGAGTAAGGATCCACCAGACCTATGTTTTCTGTCCTAAAGCAGGAACCGGTCATCCCGCCTGCTCAGGTTCCTGAGATGGGGAAGGGGGCCAGGCGTCCTCGCTATTCCCCACCCTCTCAAGACCTCCTTGGGTTGTTATTAAGTTCACTCTGACTGCTTCTGATGAGTTTCTGGATACCTAAGGCACTTGGGTCTATTTCGATCTGTAACTTCTGCCTGGCTTGAGGTCGAGGATAAATTACTTGTAGGAAGCAATATGACCTTCCATCGCCCGCTTGTTTTCTCCCCATCGGATCATTTTGATTCACAGAGCATTTCACTATTTTTAAAGACTGGCTCCGGGCCTGACGTCAGGGTCCCTGACCCGCGCCCCTCCCGCGGCGGTGACTCAGCCGCAGCGCCCGCCCCCGCCTGCTGAGGGGGGTCTGCGGAAGCGCCCGCAGAGGCCAGAAAGACTCGAGGCCCCCGGCCCCCGGCCCCCGCTAATCACCCACCGGAAGGCGGGGGGGCGCCGCAGTGCTTATGGCTGGCAGTTGCGGGGAGCGGCGGGGGGGGGGGGTTGCTGCGGGGCCTCCGAGCCTGGGGGAAACCGAGGCAAGGACGGGCAGAGCCCCCTTGCACCCTTCCCCCGCCGCTTCCCTGCCATTCCCATCTTTTCTCACCCAAACTGGGGGGGGGGTGCGGGGAGGAGATGGGGGGAGCATTCCAGAGTCCTATTTCCAGTCGAATTTTTCTGTGTTGCTTTGTTTATCTTGCTGCACGGAAAAGGGAGGTTATGCCTATTACCTTGGTGGTGTCAGATTTGCAGTTATGCATATTATATGTAATCATTCTAAAGTGATTTTTCTTCCATTTGGGCCTTTTAGTGTAAAAGGGGGGGGGGATTCTGCTCACATTGTTTGCCTTGGGAAATCTGTCAACTTCCCAACTCCATCTAAAAATGGGAGCTAGAGTCTCTGCAGATTTTACACATTGTAACATTGTATCTTCCCCATTCGTAATACAGTGATAGCTTTCTGCAAAATAATACTGTCTGTTAGTTTTCCCTCCACCAATCACAGTAAACACCAAAACTCTTTTTCCTGTTTAAAATTACCCAGTTTTAATATTCTATCAGTTGATCTGGGTAGAGGTTAAGCGATGTATAGGTGTGTAAAGATTCATTGAGAGTACACTCAAGTGCACTTTACTCTTTGTAAGTTATACTTTGGCAAAAAAAAAAAAATTGAATAAAATTACCTATTTTTTTCTCTCTGTACAACCATTTTCTTTCTCATTGTTATTTTCTTGCATACCTAATATTTCAAATCATTAAAGGAATTTTTTAAATTCACCCAGAACCCCTCTACTGTAATAAAAATGTTTGTTTTCAATATCTGCTTTCACTTTGGACATGTAGTTGTAATTGGGAAGCATATGCTGTTTTGTATTCTGCTTTTGTTCCCCATGTAATATTATATCAAATATTTTTCCGTGTTTCGTGATCCTCATAATTTTCCATTTTAATGGCTGCAGACTCTTGCGTTGAGTGATTACAACACTGTTTGCTCAGCCACTTCTCTTGTATTGGGCATTTAGGGGACTTCAGATCATTCATTAAAACAATTGCCCTCCTCCTGTAAACATTTATGCATGCATTTGTCCATCCATCCAATGGTGGAATATTAATTTGAGCCCCTGTTCTACTCAGAGGGCACAGAAAGGGAATGCAAATGTGAAATCTCCTTGGAGGAGAATGGAGAGCAGTCTGCACCACCATCAGAACTGCTAATTTTGGCGTGTTTGTGTTTGTTGAGACCTGCCGCATGATCACCACAGGACAAGCTCGTCCGTGGACACAGGTCCAGTTGGACATGGAATGACTAACTGGGCTTGCCTTTTTCACCCTCTGACTACTCGACTGGACCCTGGTGGTTCAGTGAAAAAATACATGCGTTATCTGGTTTCATTATCCCAAGGAACTTGTGAGATAGGTATTATTGTTTCCATGTTACAGATAAGGAAACTGAGGCTCATGCACAAAGGTACAAAGTGCCATGGAAATGCAGGACTTTTCAGTTTGCATGCACCCCATTGCTTTTTTTTTTTTTTTTTAAGATTTATTTATTTATTTGAGAGAGTGAGAATGAGAGAGAGAGAGTACATGAGAGGGGGGAGGGTTAGAGGGAGAAGCAGGCTCCTCGCCGAGCAGGGAGCCCGATGCGGGACTCGATCCAGGGACTCCAGGATCATGACCTGAGCCGAAGGCAGTCGCTTAACCAACTGAGCCACCCAGGCGCCCGCACCCCATTGCTTTTAACCCTCACTGCAACCCTGTGAGGTAGATATGATAATCTCATCTTTGCAAATGAGGAAACTGGGGGACAGAAAGTAAACAACATTCCCCGGATCACTCAGCTTGAAAATATTAGAATCCAGATTCAGACCTAGAATTTCTGACTTAACATTCCATATCCTCTTCATGAATTGTGGTTTTCCTCAGATGTAAGATTATAAAGAGGCAGACACATTTTTATTACTCTATTTTTCATATTGCCGATATATTCCTTTTATTTCTGTTTGAAAGAATATTATTACATGTAGCATACACAGTTACCAGTGTAACTACAGCTGTACCAACAATAGGCATTATCTTTTTTAAAGATTTTATTTTATTTTTATTTTTTAAGGTTTTATTTTTTAAAGTAATCTCTACACCCAACCTGGGGCTCAAACTCACAACACTGGGATCAAGAGTAGCAGGCTCTACCTACCGACCCAGCCAGGCGCCCCAAAGATTTTATTTTTAAGTAATCTCTACACCCAACCTGGGGCTGGAACTCACGACTTGAAGATCAAGAGTCGCACACTCTACCGACTGAGCCAGCCAGGCACCCCAATCTTCTTAAACATTTTTGCTCATGTGAACTGTTTTAACAGCACCTAAAGCTATCTTACTTAGCATTTCTTTAATTTATATGGAAGCCCAACACTTTTTCCTGTGTTTGTTTACTCTCCACATTTTTGTATATGGTCCACTTATAAACTTTGTCTCTTTGTTTATTGGACTCTTCATTTTACTGGCATATTGAAGTGGCTTCTTTAAATATTAACCCTTTGTCATATTTGACTCCCACATTTTTCCTGAGATAATTGTTTCCTTTTGGATTCTGTTGATTTCCATTTTATGAAAGTGGTATACAGTCTCATAGTCAAATGTTCTGTTTCCTATATTGCTTCAGCCCTTAGAAAGTTGTGTCCCTCTTCTAAATATCTTCTAAATATCTAGAACCAAATACCTTTTGTGTAATGTGCTAATCCATCCGGAGTTCAATATAGTACAGAATATGGATCTAGGGGCACCTGGGTGGCTCAGTCATTTAAGCATCTGCCTTCAGCTCAGGTCTTGATCGCAGGGTCCTGGGATCGAGCCCTGCATCGGGCTCCCTGCTCAGCGGGGAGTCTGCTTGTCCCTCTCTCTCTCTCTGTCCCTCCCCCCTGCTTGTGCTCTCTCTCTCAAATAAATAAATAAAATTTAAAAAAAAATAGAGTATGGATCTAAAGTGTATTTCCCAATTTCCTAATTTAATTAAGCCAGAGCTAGATTAAGTTCACACCTACCTATACAGTGGTACCTGGTGGGAATGGCCAGCAACTGTTCTCATGCCCATATCACACTGTTGCTAACATTTTGGACCTCACCTAGAATGTTACCCAAAGCCATATATTAAATTATTCATTCATTCATCATATTTTTGTGACACTTTCTCATATAGCTAAAATTTACATATCAGTGGGTTTATTTCTAGCTCCCCCCCATTCTATTGATTTGTTTTTCTATACCACTCGGATCATTTTTTTAATTATTGTAGATTTATAACATAATTTTATATCTGGCATGGTAGAACAAAATATTGTAACATCTTATACAATTTAGGGAGCTTATACAATTTGGGGGACAGAAAAATATAGGGGGAATATATTTACTTTTGTAAAATTTACAAAAACTATGAGAACTTAACATTCATTAGCTTCGTGATAAATCCACCTCTGCCATCTGAGCTAGTTTCCATTTATTTAAATCATTTATATTTTTATGATCTTTTTTATCCTAATGAATTTTATAATTATTTTCTTTGATTGTTTTCATTTGTTTGTTCTATTTAACATTACCTAGGGATTTTAATTCAGCTTGTGAAGAACTATCATCCTTGGAAATTTATTCTCTTCTAGAACACAGCATTGCTCTGCATTCCATTGTCTTCTTTTGTGCTTCCCAGTAAATTTTTCATTACTTTTCATAGTTATTTCTTGTTAATTTTATTCCCGAGTGACAAATGTATAATTAATTTTCTTATTGTAATTTCTTTTTCTATAATTAATGAAATGCTAATGCTGGTACATTAGAATGCTATTGATTATAAGACATTTCTTATATCTGACAACATTTTGCAGGTTTATTTACACTTTTTGTCACTTGAAATTGGGTATTTTGTCTCTATGGGCCCAACATGCATTCTTTTTATGCCTTAATTTTGGTTCTTAATTTATTGAACAGACATTCCAAAATAACATTAAATTAAGGCATCATCTAATTTTATTCTGCTTTTAAAGAATTGTCTCTAGAGTTGTCCATTGACTAAAACATTGTCTCTTGATTTAAAAAAAAAATTTCATAATATTTTAAGAAAATACACTTTTAATCCTTTCTTTAAAAAATGTGTACTTGGAATGTGTGCCGATTTTTTTTAACTACTTTTTAGCATTATGGGAATGACTATATGTATGGATTTTTGTTTAATTCACTGAATCTTATAACACTTTGTAATTGAACCATCCTTGCATTTCAAGGATACATTTAACTTTATAATGCAATGCCTATTTGATAAGATTTTATTTAAGATTTTCCCATCTATATTCATGACATTTACTGCTTGTATGGAATGCTTATCCTTATCAGAAGTGTAGTAGGTGTTTCTCTGTCAGGAATACTCTTTATAACATAGTATTATCTATTTCTTAAATTATTTTTAAAAATTCACTGAGATTCAGAGACTTGTCTTGACATTGTAATAGTTTTTTATGACTTTCTGATTTTCCCCTACTGTTATCAATCTATAAAGATTTTCTTTGTCTTGCATCAACTTTAGGAATTTTTATTTTGAATGAAATTACCCATTTCTTTGAGAATTACAAGTACAGTAACATACTTATAGTTCTTTCTTATAGTTATTTCAATACATTTCTATTTCTGTTCTAATTTCTATTTTTTATTTTTTTTTAGTGTTTCTCTATTAGACTTAGCAGAATTTGTCTATATTAATAAAGTTTAAAGAATCAACTCTTGCTTTTGTTGACTTTATTTTTTACTTTCCAATTTATGACTTTATATTTTTATTTCTTTGTGTTTTTTATTCTCTGCAATAAGTTGAATTATTTATTGACTTTCTCTTTTTAATTTTAACAATAAAACATTTAAAGTTTTATTAACATTTCTCTAACCATTGATTTTGATATGTAGTATATTATTATTATTTTCTAAATTGTCTGTTATTTAGTTCTTGATTTTCCCATTGTCCCAGTTGCTCTTTAGGAGATTATTTCAAAATATCAGAATAATATTTTTTTTGATGGTTCTTAGGACCTTTATTTTCAATTTTTACTTGTATTTTGGTTACAATAGCCTACAAAACCTCTGGTGCAGTTTATTCATTCAATTTTATGTAAACTAGGAAGTGATAAGCTTGGTAAGTGTTCTTCAAGTAATTCTAAAGACATTATACCTCATGTATAAACTACAGAACTTTGTTTACTTTACTTGTCATGGTTTTGATTATGAGGAACGTAATGCTCCCCTATAACTGAATTTTTGCTAGTTTCTACAGGAAGTTCTTACATTCTTTGCTTTGTGTGTTTTGTTGCTATGTTATTAGGTGCATATAAATTGACAGTTATTATATCTTAAGTAGGTACAGTGTTTATCTCTGTATAACCACCCATTTATTTCACTTCCTATGTTTTATCTTGAATTACTTGATATCGTTATTGCAGCCTTTGCTTTCCTATTTTTATTATCATTGCCATATCTTTATGGAAACTTTTAGTTTTAGGTTGTCTGTGTGACTTTTTTTTTTTTTTTTTAAAGATTTTATTTATTTGACAGAGAGAGATACAGCGAGAGAGGGAACACAAGCAGCGGGAGCGGGAGAGGGAGAAGCAGGCTTCCCGCGGAGCAGGGAGCCCGATGCAGGGCTCGATCCCAGGACCCTGGGATCACGACCTGAGCCGAAGGCAGATGCCTAACGACTGAGCCACCCAGGCGCCCCGTCTGTGTGACTTTTTATAAGTATGTTATTCATGAGCAGCACCATGTTGAAATATCTTTTAGAATCCCTTTTGAGCATCTTCGCCTTTTAGAGGAATTTCCACATGGTATTTTTCTTCTTGTTTTAGTTTCATTCTTTTTCCTTCTATAAAAGTTTTTAAACTTTTGGTTGAATTTGATTCACCTGAGTGATCGTTTTCATAGCTGATATTTCTTTTAAGACACTTTAAAAGCATTTTAAAAGAATTAAAGGGGAGAAGATCCCTGGTCCTCCCTATATCATCATTCCAAAAGAGCACAGCATTTTCTAATGATATTTAAGCACTTCAAGTTTCCAAACTCCCCCGCCATCACCACCACAATTAGCTCCCTTTTTCTATTTGGGTTGTGTTTTCTTGAGTTCTATAGCTGTTCATTTGTCTTCCACCAGATGATGATTCCTATTTCTTATGTTTTGGTCTCAAGACTTATTATTCTGGTACAATATTTTTAGCTATAATCATCATATTTTAAATTTACCATTCAAGTTCTTTTTTGTCCCCCAAAAAAGCCATATATAAAATCATCTTACTTTCCCCTCAATTCTTCTACACAACTACATAGTTTTCTGTCTTTTTTTTGAAGTTTCAATAAACCATAGCATTTTATTAATTCTGTTTCATTAAGAACTTTGAGAAAAAAATGTTCCCAAAGCCAAATCCTTCTTGTTAATGAATGCTTTATAAAATATCCTTTCTCTAAAGGTCACTATTTTTCTTGCTCCAATTATAGTATTAGTGTTCACATAAATCATCGAATTATTACCTCCATTTTTTTCTAGTACTTTCTCACCTATTCTGATGGAAAGTTTGTCCTGAGTAAATGATAAGCATAATTTAAACCTTTCTCCATTTAACACCAATTTCTTAAAAATGTCACACTTACTTTTAACAACTATAATAAATAGCAATATTAGATTAACTCTCTTTTTATTTTTTATTTTTTTTTTAAAGATTTTATTTATTTATTTGAGAGAGAGAATGAGATAGAGAGCATGAGAGGGGGGAGGGTCAGAGAGAGAGGCAGACTCCCTGCTGGGCAGGGAGCCCGATGCGGGACTAACTCTCTTTTTAAAACAAGTTTTGTAACTGGTAGTTTTGAGGCATTACTTATCCACTAGTAGTGTGTGTAGTAGTGAGAAATAAAAAAATTGTGGGAAATGGATAGCAAGGAGTGGGGCACAGAGGAGAAATAGTAACCAGGATAGTAACCTGTAAATAGTAACCAGTAAACTGTAAGATTAATAAACAAGCATTATTCTTTATTAATACTGGAATTTCCAGCATCGGTGCACCCCCTACTGACTGAAGTCCAAATGAGTCTGTTTTAAAATATCATTTGATGCATGTCATAAATCAATCAAGTTACTCAGGAAGTTTTTATTTTTTTCCTAAGAAACTTTGCTGGATCTTCATTGGCTATAGAGTAACACCACAACTCAATAACGTAACTCAAAGCTACTCAACACCTGAAAGAAATCAGTTTATTTATTAACTAACAGACATTTATTAAGCACCTAATAGAAACTCTGGCAGAGAGGTGCCTGGGTGGCTCAGTCGGCGAAGCGCCTACCTTCGGCTCAGGTCATGATCTCAGGGTCCTGGGATCCAGCCCTGCCTCACACTCCCTCACTCCCTGCTCAGTGGGGGGGTCTGCTCCTCCCTCTCCCTCTACTCCTCCCTCTCGCTCTGCTCCTCCTCCCCTCTCATGCTCTCTCTCTCTCTCTCAAATAAATAAATAAAATCGTCAAAAATAAAAAGAAACTTGGGAAGATATATAAATGACCAACACAGAATCCCACATCTTAAATTCTCACCGGGGAGATAGACAACTATATAGGAGCTTCTGAGCCTCACCTTCTCCTACTCCCCCTACATGCCCCGCATCAGCCGTGACAAAGCACACTGCAGTCTCCAAACTGGCCATGCAGTGAACTTTCACACACCCCTAATAACACCCACAATCTTCTTTCTCCCTAGAATTTCCTCCTACCTCTTCCCTCCCCTTGAAAGACTACTTTTTTCCCTTCATGATCCAACCAATAAATCATTCTTTGAACATTTGAGTTTTTCCAATTTTACATTATTACAAATAATTTTGAGATCTAGGTCTTTGTCCAAATTCCTGGATATTTTGTTGCAGTAGATTCCTTCATTGGGAATCACAAGGACAAAGAAGAATGTTTAAGGTTCTGAATAATATTGCTAAATTGCTCTCCAGAAAGATTGTACCAATTTATACTTTCAACAGAAGTGTATGAGTGCCTATTTCACTTCACACTCACCAACTCTGAATAAGAGCTATATTTTAATTGTTGTTAATTTAATAGGTCAAACATGGTATACTGTTTTAATTTACGTTTGTTGGATCACCAGCACAGTTGAGCATTTTTCACATCTATTAACTATTTGCACTTTTTCTACCAATTGTCTGTTCATGATATTTTTATTTTCCAAAGGGTTTTTAGTGACTTTTTAGTAGTTTGTATGAGTTTTTCAATATATTAAGAAAACTAACTCTTCATCATATTTGTGGTAAATATTTTCCTACACTTTCCTTTTAATTTTATTTCTGATGTTTCCATGTTTGTGAATCAGTCTTATTTATTCAGTTGAATCTGTATGAATAATTAGATTTTTAATATTTATCTCTTTAGTCAGTCTCGAATTGGTTTAGGTATATACCCTGAGATAATACAACTTTCTGGGTCTCTTTTCCAAGTATTTAAAGGACTGTCCCAATGCTATTTATTTGCTAATCTATCCTTTCCCCTTGGATGTGAAATGCCAATTTAAATCAAATGATAAAGTATCATATATCCTAAGATTAACTTTAAAACTATCCATTTCTTTCTACCCATTTTTGTCCAGTACCTATTTTTTTAAACATCTTATTTTATTTTTTTATATTCTATTTGCCCAGTACACTATTTTAGCTACTGTAACTGGATAATATGTTGTAATATTTGGTAGATCAAATTTTCCTCTTTGTCTTTTTTTTTTTTTTTCAGTAGGCTCCACACCCAGTGTGGAGCCCAATGTGGCGCCTGATCCCACGACCCTGAGATCATGACCTGAGCCAAAATCAAGAGTCGGATGCTGAACTGACTGAGGCACCCAGGCACCCCCCTCTTTGCTTTTTCAAAACTTTCTTGGCTATTCTCACTCATTTATTTTTCCAAATGAACATTGGAATCACTCCATCAGGTGTGATTGTGACAAAAAAGCATCCTATTGGGATTTTGATTGGAATTTCATTAAACTAATTTGGGGGAAATGGACAACATCAAAACATTCAATCTTCCTGCCAGGAGCATGGTCTTCCTTTATTCAAGTTTCCTATTACATTTCTCTGAAATTTTTATGATTCTCCTCCTATAGTTCCTATATATCTCTTGTTAAGATTTCTTCTAGGTATCTCATATTTTAGGTTATTTTGAATGAAAATTTTCCATCATTGCTTATAAATTATCTTTGCTGATATGAAAGAAAGCTATTAACTTCTGTATTTTTCAATTAATTTTAAATAAAACTTTAAAAGATCTATATCAGCTTTTCAAATAAATCACAATCACCCAAAGTAAAATTTTAGTAGATATACAACCAATGCTATGTGCTGATAAATCCTGTTAAAAATGTAAATATCTGAATGTATCCATGCTGAGACACCAGTTGGCCGATGTAAATAACTGAAATTATTTGAGGATTTCATCTTATTCAGAGTTATAGTCAATGCCATTTGAAGAAATGAGAAACCTCTGAAATTACTTCTTACAGAAGGCATTTTCAACACTATTACTCTTAGTGACGAGACAACTCAGAAAAGCAGAAAGCCTGGATATGCAGATACAGTTTTACTTCACTGCATTCCACAAATTGTCAACACATGGGTTCTGGTACCTCTGTTTCCCCATCTGCTAGGTGTCTGAAGTGTTTGGAAGAAAGGCTTATGTGATTGTAAGATTTCATTATGATATATCAACCTGCAAGTACTCATAAACATTTTCATTGTTGTTCAAAGTAACATACAGACCATAAAAGGGGATGTTTTCTGTTGGAGCTAATGCTTCACTTTGCAGTCTTAGCCTCCAAGAAAATGTCTTACTTTCCTCTCTTCCACAATGGTTAGAGTACATGCATTTGTCGACTATTTCTCTGATGAAACATGGGAGTGGCAGGAGCAGGGTGGATGGCGGTACATCTCGGCATTAAACAAACTTGCAGTACATGGGTAGAGCGGTATGCAGGGCTGCCTGGTTATTTTCCCATCAATCACTCAGGCACGTCTTCTAATAGGGCCGTGCACGGATTTACTAAGGACATATGGCTCAGCATTTTCTTCCCGGCCTTAGGCCCAGGCAAACAGCTGTTCTTTCAAATGAAGGCAGTTTGGGCTGTGGGCACATCCCTCCCTCCAGGCCTGCTCTGAGCCACCAGCTGGGCTCCTGCCCCTGCTTCTCTTTGCTCTGGCCTCGAAGACCAGCCTCTGAGACTGACCCATAGAGCTGCTGGGGGGGCGGGGGGCGAAGACGCGGGCACTTGCCGCTTCTCCCCCAGGACCCTTGTGCTCTTTCCAGCTTAAGGACCTTCACGGTGTGCCTTGCAAGTTCCCAGTTCTGGGAATCGTCCAGTTTCATAAGCCTGTCGACACTCTTGTTGACCCCCTTGATAAATAAGACATGGCATCACCTGCTGCTGGGGTTTGACTTTCTATCATTCCTTTACTCACTCAACAATTGCGCTACTTGATGTCTGGCCCTGTGCTTGGTCATGGCTAAGCAATTGACATATAGCTGGGAAGGAGACAGACCTTCTCTCCAGACTGTTCCCTCTGTCCAGTGCTCTCCCCAGAACGAAGATCAAACCCCTTCTTGCAGGCCTCTGTACCCTTCCAAACCTAAATGCTGGGGTTTTGTTTGCTTTGTAGTCTAGAATGGTATGCATTCAGTTTATACTTCATGCAAAACTCACTTGGCAAATTTCCAACATGATGTTGGATATGAACAGAACTTCTGTTCTCTCGGTCGGTCAAGAAGCACCCATAAAGATAGAAAGGTCACACTCTTTTGTTTTGTTTGGGAGGAGGTAGGAGAACAACATATGCTGCGAATGGGAGTGGGTATCTCTATAGCATCTCTTCCTAAAGATTTCCCAACATGAGGCTCAGGTGCATCAAGGCCGCGCTTCCACCGTGTTCTGGTTCCCATCTTGGTGCCAATAAGCCAGTCTAGTCTTCCTTTCATTAAGTGCCTGAATCAACCAGTCTGGGTATATCATGGCAACACAAAAGGCAAGACTCCCAGCTGAGTAGAGGAGAGCTACTTGCTGGCCCCCAGGCACTTGCTGTTTGGTGTTGCTGACCCCCAGGGCTTTGGAAAAATACCATCCGAATATTCCTGTTGGACCCATATTCAAGAACCTTCTAATCACATGCTCATAAGCTCCTCAGTGTACCCCACACCGTGATGCTGTCTTTCTGTACTGGGAACTGAGTCTTGACAATGAACGAATGTATTTTTTTTGAAAGGGCCAGATCAGCTCTTACAAGATGGTTCATGGCAAACAACTGACTTTTCTTCCACCTTTCCATCCTTTTGTGCTCAATTTTAATACAATTCTTACAATATACACAGAACATCACACTTGTGCACAATGGACCTCTTAAGAAGACGGTAATAAAGGAAAAGTTGACTCTACCTCAATTCTCTGAATAGAATCCAGCAGGCATTCATCGCACTTCCGGTCAGGTGGAGAACATTCTGGCGCTCCCCCTTCCCCCCTTCTCACAGAGGGAATCAGGGTAGCCTGGCAGGTCAGACTCTGGGCCTGCAAACCTTTGTGCGCTCCCGCGGCTGGCCTGGCCACCTACCACCCGGCACCCAGGAAGTGCATCACGCAAGCAATCTAGTGACCAGAGAGTCGGGCTGAGGAGCGGAAGCACCTGTGGCAGGATAGACGCTGCTGTGTCTCCACCTTCATTTACTAGCGGGAGTAAATGCCCCGACCTCCTTCCTGAGCAGGACGTCACACTGGCCAACGAGCGGATACGTGTGATGTGCTCCAGGCTGCCTTGGAGAAAGACCAGATATTTATTAATCTCACAGTACTGCCCGGCACTCATTATTGACTGGGATGGACCCCGGGGGTTTGATCTTTTGAAACCGTGGACAGCTGAACAGCTTTCAGGAAGTGGATTGTGGCCGTAATTGTTCTCTCCCTCGGTGTTCACGCTGTTGGCCACTGAAATGTTGTATCTGAAAGGTCATCAAGATAAAGTCAAGCAAGAACCGGCCACACAAAAGGGAGCTGTCTGAATCCAACCCAGGCCAATATGCAGCTGCATTTGTAATTCTCTGTTTCCAAGGTCCCCTGTGGATGGGGGTACTTGGGAGGGGAGCCCCCTACAAGGCCTCATCTGTTTCTGAATTGGTCCATTTGCCTCCAGCAAAGATAGAGGACTAATTTGCCTCCAGCAAAATGCAGGAGATTGCCAAGCTCCACAGACAAAGAGCCAGCCTCTGTCTCCTTTCACAAACCTAATTACGCCTCCCAGAAAGGGGGTGAATGTCCGCGTAGATTGTACCCCCTCTCGCTTTTTGAGACAAGAGGCAAGGAGTTAATTTGCTATTTTGGCCCTGGTCACCAAACAACAGGCCGCCGTCTGGGTGACTTCAAATAAGAAATGTACTTTACAAGGGTTTAAAAAAAAGGAAAAAGGAGAAAGCTCCTAAGTGTGTCCACGCAAATGTGGCTCTGAGGCTTCTTTGGTCCTCGGACGCCGGGCGGGCATGAGGCCAGCACACCTTCTCCACCTTCCCATCTCCTGATGGGGTAACAGGGACCAAACTGTGTGCACGAGGCGAACGTGAACGGACTGCAGAAGCTGCTCATCGCAGGGCACATGTGCCAAAGTGACATTTCTATTCTCCTGGGCGGGACCTCTGGCCAGGCTTACGATCTGCGTGCAGAGAGTCCGTGCAAGGCAGTCTCTCCACGGCAGAAGTGCCTGGCAGGGGGCAGTGCCCATTTCAAGACAGACTGCCTGGTTATGGGGCGACCACTAACAAGACAAATCGATCCAACTTGAAGAAATGACCTTTAATTTCTCAGGGTGAGGAGTTACTGGAATAGTCAAAGTCCTCCCAGGAGAAGAGATTCATTTCTTATGATAGGAATTTAGGCATAACTTGGTTAGATACTTAGGTAAACAAGAGGCGGGGGGAAATCATATGGATAGGAAGTTCTGCGCAATTACCCGAAATCTTCAGTCGCTAATGGGAACAAAATCGAATTTGCCTCGAGACACTTGCCTAATTAGGAGTAACGTGAGATCCCTGAATTGGGGGGGTGGGTGCGGGCCTGGGGTCCTGGAGGCCATGGGCTCCTCCTGCTTTCTCCCCTCTCCCCTTCCAGAGCAAGTGGGAACCCCCCGCCCCCCCCCCCGCATGGGAGAGAAGCCACAAGACATGGGAGTCTCAGGCTTGAGGTTCGTAGGCCAGTCCTCTCTGACTCATTCTGTGGCCGAGCAGACTCTGGCTCTCCATTTGGTGAGGGACGCTCAGGTCACCAAGTGGAGAACTGGAAGTGTGTGCAGACCTCTGTCAGCAGGCCGTCCCGAAATGCCTCACATGCCCCTCCCCTCCCTCCACCTCTACCCTTTCTGCTTCTCACTCCGAGGTCTTCCTGCATCTTCCTCCTAACTGTGTCTCCACGTCAGTGCCAGCCCCGAAGAGTTCAGAAAGCCCCCATTTTTAGTGTATAATTGGTGCCCAATAAGCCCACTGAATCCACCTAAAACCAACACCGAAATTTCATAGTAAATAATGAAAAACAAAAAGTGTGGCTGAGGCTTCATCCTGAAAAATGAAATATAAAATGACAAGTAAGTTTTTACACACACCCATGCACATATATACATATATGTAGTGATGCAGACACATATGATTATGTATTTATGTATATGATGAGATACACACACAACTTAGGCTAGGATTGTTAACTCTATGCAAATTCCTATTACACAGAATGAATCAAGGGCTAGTTTTTGTTTTGTTTTGTTTTTTGGTTTTTTTAAATTATGTTCAGTTAGCCACCATACAGTACATCATTAGTTTTTGATGTAGTGTTCAACGATTCATTAGTTGCGTATAACACCCAGTGTTCATCACCACACGTACCTTCCTTAATGCCCATCACCCGGCTACCCCATTCCCCTGGGCTAGTTTTTACCACAATCTTCCCCACCAGCCCGGGAACAGCACCACACAATCCATTTGGACTTCATGGCTCAATCCAGGAATGGAGACCCTTGCAGAAATATTCAATGAGTTGATTTGTTTTCCCATGTGAGTCCCTCAGTCCCTAGCTATTCAAATGACTGCCTTAGGATGTGCTTTGTCTTTGAGATCTATCCCTTGTCCGTTTTCTCTTCTCAGTTGTTAACTGCCTTAATTCACACGAAGTCATCCCCTGACGGTTTCACGTGTGACGGAGCTCTTGTGCATCACCCTCCGCAACCTGAGGAAATCGTGCATCTTCTCCAAGAGTTTCTATTTCACTCTTGTGGTGCATTTTCAGCCATGGACAACCAGTGAGAGACTAACCAGCAAACACAGGGGCCCAACAGGTGAGGGTCTAGGCTAGTGTTTTCAGATGACATCAAGTTTGTAACTGGGTTTGGTCATGAACATTTTCATATTTCGATGATTCCTGCTTCCCTGTACAGCCACATTACAGCAAGGACTCAAAAAATGAGAAGTTAGACAAGAGGCTCCTAGTCCCTCTAACACAGAAGCTGCTATAGTTTGAATGACTGTATCTGCCCGCCCCTCAAATTGATAGGAGGAGGGCCTTGGGAAGGTGCTTAGGTCACTAAAGTGGAGTCCTCGAGAATGGGATTAGTGTTCTTATAAGATAGCCACAGTGGCCCCCTCGGCCCTTCCACCTCAGGAGGACTCAGCGAGAAGTCAGCGACCTGAACATGCTGACGTCCTGGGCCTGGGCCTCCAGCCTCTGGCCTCTGGCCTCTGGCCTCCAGAACTCTGAGAATAAGGAGCCACCCAGCCTGTGGTATTTTGTTACAGCAGCCTGAACAGACAAGTTGTAGACACACACACACACACACACACACACACACACACACACACACCAATGTAAGGTGCATATTGAACGCCAACCGGAGCACCGAGGCAGAAACCAAGCACTGTGCTGGGCTCTGGAAGAGGCATATCAGCGAGGCACTCACGGGACTGGAGTATTTGCACAGTCTCAAGATGTGAGTAAGACTCTTCAGGGCAAGCAAGGGGAAAGTGCATGCTGGCCAGAGAACACCATGTACGAAGTTCAAGGGTGTGGAAATGGGTGGCTAGAGGACAGCAAGTAACTGATGCAGCCAAAGGGTTCAGTTGAGTTGGGGGATGGAAGGACAAAAGACTGAGTCCAGACAGACAGACTGGGCCCAGATTCTAGGAGCCTGGTAGCTATGGCCCAGGGTTTCCACACTGCCACACTATGGACATTTGGGGCCAGCTACTTCTTTGTTGCAAGGGACTGTCTCTGTCCTGGGCCCTGGGGGGTGTTAGCAGCATCCCTGGCCTCTATCTGCTAGATGCCAGGAGCAGCCCCTCCCTATATATGACCACCAAAAAGGTCTCCAGACATCGTCACACGTCTCCCGGGGGAAATCGCCCCCGTTGAGAACCACTGGTGTAGTATAAGCTCTATGTGGATAGGGCTGGCTTCGAACAGGTGATCTGGGGCTATTTGTTGAATGAATAAGGGAGCAAAGGCAAGAAGATTAGAGAGAGAAAGAATACATTTTCTGAGTGCAGAAGAAATACGGAGGATTAATGAGGATACAAAACATTTTAAAGAGAAGTGGAGGCAAGTGGAGTAAGTTCACAGTGAATGCAGAGATCAAGGTCTTTGCCGAGAGGCTCAGAGGATTTGCAATTTGCAGAGGACAGATAAGAGTCAAAAAAGTATAGAGAGGGGTGCCTGGGTGGCTCAGTCGGTTAAGTATCTGCCTTCGGCTCAGATCATGATCCTGGGGTGCTGAGATCGAGCCCCGCATCAGGCTCCCTGCCCAGCAGCAAGCCTGCTTCTCCTTCTCCCACTTCCCCTGCTTGTGTTCCCGCTCTAGCTGTCTCTCTCTCTCTGTCAAATAAATAAATAAAATCTTTAAAAAAAAAATACCAATTTTCTGTTGACAGTAGCTCTATAAGTGTCTTTGCAAAGAAGCCAGTAGAAAAAAATAAGTAATAATGGGACAGGTCAGACTGGGTGAATTGTGAAGATGGCATGTGAATGACTCAATTTTGGAAGGACATGAAAAGAGCTGGGACCCAGTTGAAGTTGAGGTACATGACCTCATCCACCTGTTCTGCCGGGCCTGTCTCTGGGCGCCACCACCAGCAGTTCCCCGTAGCTTCATGCTCTGCCTGCCATCTTCTGCGAAGCCTGCCCCAGGGGCTGCAGTTCCCAGCCGTGGTCTCTTTGCTCCAAACACCCAAACTTCACTTTAAATATCTTCTAGCTGTTTCTTGACTTGTGTTTGGCATCCTCAGCCGGAAGTGCCTTGATGGTTGGAATCACACCTACATTCTTCCCTCCCTCACCCCATCGTCCACTCCTAGGCACAGGGAAGGGTGTGGAGACCCAGGGATTGGGTGTCATCCCTGCGGTGAGCCCTACCAGAGGAATCACCTACTTAATATCAAGTCAAAATAATGACCTGCTAATAACTTCCCTGTTTTTGTGACAGGCACAGTCAATGATACAATTTCTAGGTATTTAAAACCCAATCATTTGTTTCCTCTGCATGTTTCTAAGTGATTATCAGGGAGATAATCTACGTCAGGGTCTTGCTCTCCAAATCCAAGTACAAGGTGGTTTTATTTCGACCTTTGGGAAACACATAGAAAAGATACTTGGGTCCTCAATCTCCATCCTTCCATGCCCCTGTCCCCATCACTCACTCCAGATGCAGCAAGCAAAATCAATAGACAGATACAGTATGAGTGGAAGACAGGTGTCATTTCATTTTCATGGCTTTGAAAAACAGAAATCTTGAACTAGAGGGAAGAATAGCATTCTCTAAAATAAACAGAATAGGAATCCTGGATGGTGAACAGCTTCTCGGAGCTCCAGGAATAGCAGGGACAAGCTGTACTGTGCTGTCGGGTCCTGAACCAGTGTTTTAAACACCCGGCAACATTAACTTCGAGTCTTAATCAAGGCTGAGCCACTCTCAGCTGCCTTTAAAGCATTACCTCCCCAAGAATTCACTCCCAGTACCACAGGGCTTTTTTTAAGTCCTAGGTACCACAAATTGCACTTAGCAGCTACCCAACCATATTATTTCCTCCTGCCTAATGTAATTTTCCTGTTTTTTATATAAAGGACTTCAGCTATTTAAAAAAAAAAAATTATCCTCTCTCCTAAATTAACCTGGCTTTTGTTTTTAGCAATCAAACGAGCTAGGAACAAGAATGAGGCAGTGCCTTGAACTGGCTTCTAAGTAACCAGATGTAAAGATTTTGCTCCACAGCCAATATTTAAAATGGCAAATTGTTCTGTTAGGGACAGGGGCAGGAGGGACAAGAGGGGAGGGAGGGCTTAACCTGAAAGCTAGACTCTGCACTTTGTCCGCTGGACAAGGCTCACCTGCATATGATGTCACATTCCATTCCTGCCTGCCCCTCACTTCTTAGTCATTTGCTCACTTATGCAACCAATAATTATTATGTAGGTATGGGGGAATCATTGAACAAGTCTGGCAAGAGCCTCACCCTTGAGAGCTTGCAGTCTAGTGGAATTTAAACAGATGAACTAGATGATTTCAGTAATTCATTCATTCCACAAATAATTATTATTTTTTCAATAAATAGTCATTGAGCCTTTACTATATACCAGGTACTGAAAATAATTTTTTTTTTTTTTAAATTTTATTTATTTATTTGAGAGAGAGAATGAGATAGAGAGAGCATGAGAGGGGGAGGGTCAGAGGGAGAAGCAGACTCCCTGCTGAGCAGGGAGCCCGATGCGGGACTCGATCCCGGGACTCCAGGATCATGACCTGAGCCGAAGGCAGTCGCCCAACCAACTGAGCCACCCAGGCGCCCTGAAAATAATTTTTTGAGCAAAATGGGTAAGATCCTTGCCTTCAAGCACTTATATTCAAGTGGAAGTTAAACAAATAAACAAGATAACCTCAGAGAGTGATGCATGCTAAGAAAAATGCAATGGAATGTTGTGATGGAAGAACTAGGGTTTGGAGGATCTCTAAGGAAAGGTGATGAGGGGAGCTCTCTCTCTCGGGTGACATCTGAGGTAAGACCCATTTACGAACTCAGGGCCATGTTTTCCCATCTGTTTCAGCTAGCACCCATGCTTCCTAAAACACCCTTCATTTGGGCATCGATTTCAGTGTCTCGTGTTAGTTTCTCTGTGTCTACGTCTTCTACCCACCCAGGGTCATAATTGCTGGGAGGGCAAGAGGAATGAACACAGAGCTGATCAGCTGGTTGGTTGGATGACTCTGGGGCCCCCACAGTCCAGGTAGAGACAGGCGGTGGCTGGTTGGTTGGATGACTTTGGGATGCCCACAATCTCAATAGAGACAGGAGGTGGCCGGTTGGTTGGGTAACTTTGGGGACCCACAGTCCATGTTAAGACAAGAGTTGGTAGGAATGTTCTAATGAGGTGCCACGAACATTTGCTCAACTACACAGCACAGTACTGTCCGCGTCGGAGGGCTTACTGGACCCGTCCACTGAACCCGTCTACAAGCCTGGCAACGCAACGGAACCAGCACGCGAGGAAGGCATGGCCAGTGCGCCCAGGAACCCTCTGGGCCTGGCCCAACTCTGTGCAGAGGTCAGCGCTGCCGGCGCCGCCCGCGAGGGGGCGGGCAGCCGGCCGCGTACCGCGCCTGCGCAGCACAGCGCCTACGCCGGCGGCCCCGGGCGCTGCCCCGGAACTGCGCCGGCGCATTGCGCCCGGCGCTAAGGGGCGGGGTTTCGTTGCGCCGCGCGCTAGGCTGGGGCAAAACCCGGGCCGGGATAGGGCGTGGGGCAGCGCGTCGGGACGTCCCTCGCGTCGGGCCCGACGGCGCGTGCGCGCTGCGCGGCCGGCGGGGTGTCTGGGGGGCGGGGCGGGGGCAAGTGTGGCTTTTTTGCCTCATTGTCCCCTAGCGCCTGCCGGACAGCGCGCAGGCTGCCGGCGTCATGAAGATCTGGACTTCAGAGCACGTCTTTGAGTAAGTTTGGGGCGTGGGACAGGTCGGCGGGGCGTATGGGGCAAGTGCAGAGTGGGCGGGCAGTTCGGGCCCCGAGTCGTGGTGAGGCCGGGGCGCCCCTCAGGAAGCTTCCAGGCGTCGGGCCTAGTGACGGGGGGAGCGAGGCCGCAGTACCACGGGGTCCGGGGGAGGGGAGGGGCGGGGACTCGAGGTCTGCGGCCCCGGCGGTGGAGAGAGCCCGGGACTTGAGGCCTCGCCGCCGCCCCGGCTGGCAGGGGGTCCAGAGACGGGCACTGGCAGCCTGGCCCCCGGGGAGGTCCCGCGGGCTGGTGGGGGCCTCGCCTGGCACGAGGTCCTCGACTGCACTCGGGGTGGGAGAGGCCCCTGCGTGCCACTTCCGGCTGTGCCAAACCGGGTGGGACGGGACCCGCGGATGCCAACAGGAAGCGTGGGCGTTGTCGGGAGTCTGGTCGCCCCGCCACCTTTGGGTGGAGTGTCTTCCCGGGTGAGCTCAGGCGACCAGGAGGAGAAACTTTCCTGGCAGCGCATGACCTGAGGAACGGAGCCTCGTTACAGTTGGAGTCCAAGGTCCCGCTCTGGTTCCAGCATGCTGTGTGACCTTGGGCTGCCCATGTTTATGGGAGACACGGAGGACGGTGGTGCCGTCCGGGCCTGCCACCGGAGCATGACTTTGAGGCCACGCTCAGTGACATCTCTTGGTTAGAAGAATTTCTTAGTAACACGGAAGGCCTTAAACCAATTAATTGGATGTTGGGAATTGAATCTCCTTCTGGGCCCATGATTCCATATACAAACGAACCACGCGTATAAGCAGCCATATCATTTTTTTTTGCGTAAAGAAACAGTTAATCCTAATAGTTAATCGAGGGAAGCACTCTTCATTGACCAGTGCGCCCTCCTGTCACTGATTTGAAATGTCACCTTCGGCCTAAACTCTGTTGTGATCGACACTTGAATCCATTTCTGAGCCCTCTGCTCTGTTCTGCTGATCTTGCTGTTGTTGCCACACTGTTTTAATTTTTATAGCTCTGCAGTATGTTTTAGCTTAACCATTTGATTTTTTTAAACCATGTTCCCGAGGGCAGTTTTAAAAGAAGTAAACTCTGTATACTCAGTGAATCAGACACATCCAAGAGTCCATGGGGTCCTGGGAAGTACAGAACATTAAAATCAGAGGGAAGATTCCTTTCTCCATAATGCTTGCAGTCTTTCTGTAAATTTGTGATCCTTCTGATATTCTCTACCTGGTAACAGTCTTTACTACTCTGTTTCAACCCTTGGGATCATAGGTGGCTTCTTGCTGGCAATCCTCTTCCGGATTTCAGTGCTCCATTTCTTTGAACTTTGATCTCCTTAGAACGTTCTTCTGTCTTCCCTAACACTCTTCTCCCTGCTACCCCTCCATTTCTGCTCTTCTCTTCAGTGTTTCCCTGTCTTCCCCTTCAGTGTGAATGTTCAAGGAGATTCTGTTAGTGGCCTTCTTGTCTTGGATTTCATCAATGATTCTTAATCTTTTTGCCACAGACGTCTCTGAGATTTGATGAAAGCTCTGGGATCCTCCTCCCAGAAGATAGACATATTCAAACAAATGCTGGACGTGTCCTGGAAGAAGCAGCCGTGATCCTGATTCTCCCCAAATAATCTGGGCTTTTCAGTCAGGGTCCCAGCTGATACATACGTACTTAGGACACCCAAACCTGTACCTTGGGCTCCAGCCTCTCTCAAACTTCAAATCCTTATTTTCAGCTCACATGTCCTGTGGACTCCCCATACTCAGTCCTGAAATGGAAGTTACCATCTCCCCTCACAAATCCTACCATTGCCAAGTGTTTCATGTCTTAAGGACGCTACTGTCTACAACATCAAAGTCATCATTCTGTCTTACCCATATATGTTCAGCACTTCCTTCTGAGGCTTCACATATAGTTGGCATCCAGGTGAAGCCATTCATTGATTCCTTCAACAAATAGGAATGCCCACTATGTGCCAGCACTCTTTGAATTGGTTACGTATCAGTAGATTAATCAAGACGTTGCTGCCTGGCTGGAGTTAAGTATACCTAAATGTCCACCCACCTCATTTTCTAGGTGAAGATATCGGGCAGGTGGGTGAGGTTCTGCCTGCCCTTTGGTGCCATTCTGAGTGTCTTCCAGTGTGAGGTCTTTTCACATGATTACATTATTAGGGTTCAGGTTAATTGCTGGAAGACTTAACATTGCATTGTTTGTAATGTTTGAGTTAATTATGTTTCGTAAAGCAGTCTTAGTTCAAGTTAAGTCAACACCAATGTTTTCGAGTTGGCTCAGAGTAAAGAAGGACTATATTACAAATAATACATAACCACCCCGAAGCTGTGTGCAATTATTAATTTTTTAGAGGGGATGAGGGGAAGAGATAAGTGCAAGGAAGCCAGATAACCGTGGTATATGACTAGATGGAGACAGGGACAGGGTTCATCTGATTTTCATTTTAGATAGTTGCCTTGGTAACAGTCTGAGTGTTCGGCCTGTATCACTTCTATTTGTAGGGACTGTTTAGATTTATGAAGTAGCTCCCCTTATGTACCTGCATTGATTGCTGAATAAGGCTTGAGATTAAAAACAGAATGAGGTTCATTTATATAATAGCAAAAATGATGAAAACATTAAAAATGTCACTGGTTGTCCAGGGTACTGGGAAATGAATGGTGTTGAGATTTTCCTTCTATTGGCAAGAAGTAGTTGTCAGGGTTAGTTCTCTGAAAAGTTGAACTGGATTAATGGCCTACCTACTTTGCTTTTGGAAAAATAAAACGTAATGCTGTGTGGTTTATCAGTAAGTATGGTTTGAAACATTATCTCCAGATCTCTTTTTTCCTTTCAACGAAGACAAGAGCGCAGATAGGGTAGCATCAGACTGCAGGTGGGCTCAATCACCTCTAATCCTCGTTGTCGTTAATAAGGGGCTCTTTTGAAAAGTATGGCTTTTGTACCAGCATCTTATTCACACAGGTTGAGAAGTGAACAAATGTACATCACATTTTGAATCATCCAAGCACACGGGCTTTTTCAAGAAGATAATATTAAGAGAGAACATTAGAAAAGAGTATATTAGAAGCGCCTTAAAAACACTTGATGGTATTGAGTGACTTTTCAAAACAAATCAGAATCACTCCTTTGGGGAAAGCAATGGATAAAGATTGACTGGAGGGGCCACTGTTACTTATTACCTTAATATAGAGAAAAATATATTTTTAATTTATAGTATTTAAATCAATAATACTTTGGATCTTTTTGTAATCCCTAAAAGAATTTTACTTTTGTTACTTTTGTTACATCTTTATAGCTTTATGGAACTGGGGCCAGATAAAAGAACAAACAGTATAGTAATAACAATTCTTCCTGCTTGTTTTCATAGAACATATTTTTTAAAATACATTTTTGTGAATCAGTGATTCTTAGAAACAAAATTTACATGTGAAAGTGAACATGGGTAAATAGAAAAGATTGTTTAAGAAACAGTTCTCTAATGTGTTATAGGCTATTTATATCTTTATAGACCTCAGTTGTACCATATAGCCTGTGTGCTGGGAAAATACTGAATTCTATACATATTCAAAATGTAGATTGAGCTCCCCAAGTCATCTTTTAGTCAGTGTTTCAGGAAATAATTTTCCCTAGTTAAATTAATTAAATTTCAACTGTAAAGAGTGATTTGATGGGTTATAAAAACAATTTATATGCATATTTTTCAAATGTTTGGTTTTTGGTTCATGTCGGCAGCCACCCATGGGAAACTGTTACGACAGCTGCAATGCAGAAATACCCAAACCCTATGAACCCAAGCGTGGTTGGAGTTGATGTGTTGGACAGACATATAGATCCCTCTGGAAAGTTGCACAGCCATAGACTTCTCAGCACAGAGTGGGGACTGCCTTCCATTGTGAAATCTGTAAGTGTGTCTTTATTCCTGTGGAAATGTGACTGCTGTAGAGAAGTTTTCTAAACCACATTATAATTTCAAATAGGTTGTGGGAGCCGATTCTGAATGTCATTTTTGCATCAGTTCAAATTGTATTATAATAAACTTGAGTTATGAGTGTATAATGAATTGGAAATATTATTACAGTCTTCATGAAGGCGCCTGATAAAACCTTCTGAAGGAAGCCAGCTAATGCTCTGTAATCTAAAAGGAGTTCTGTTCTGCTTTTCCTGCTTTGCCAGCCACTTCAGACCAGTAGTAAGATCTAGAAGCCATGGGCTGGTGGCAATGGTTAGCTGACAGTGGTGGGCTGACAATGGTCAGTGGTGGGTCATGACACTAGTTGAGGAGCGTGTTCTCAGGCTCTGCTGTGCCACAGTTGTTCCGAGGTTTGAGACTCCTCCCCATGCATTGAAAAACAGAATTCTGTTCAGTTACATGTGATCAGGCTTTAATGAGCCAATTTAACCAGCAAGAAACTGGAGTGCCAGATGATTACAATGTGAGAGAACTGGTATAATAAGCACTCAGTTGGGGAAGGTAGGTCCACTCAGAAAACTAAAGGACACATTTTTCAGCAGGAATGTCCTGATTGCTTCCTTTGCACAAACCACTGCGTTAGATAGTGGGGACACAGAAATGAGCAAGGTCAGGGGGTTGGCTTGGGTTCGTGCACGGGAGTGATGCTGGATAGGATGTATTATCCTCCATCATGCGATGGCCGTTTTTCTGTCTGGAGAACGAGGCCGCAGCACCCTCTCCCTCAGACTGCTCTAAGAAAATACTGACAGATATTCTCGAGCTCTCCTTTCTCCAGATGCCATATTTACCCAAATATTCTGATTTCCATATTTCAGGCTCAGTGCTCCGTTGTCACACCTTGGCAGTTTCCGTGTCTGCTTTATACTGCAGGCGTTCTCCCTGGGCTGGTCGCTAATTGCCTCTGGGAAGGGTTTTTGTATCTGGCAGTCTCATCTCATTCATGGTGTGTGAATTCCCGTTACCCTCCAACGGGCCTCCTTTCTGACCCTTGTCTGATTCCTCCTGTTTTTTACGAAACAGATTTTTTGGTTCAAGATATTAACACATTTTTACCTTCAAATAAAATATTGATACACTTGTTAAGAAATCCCTCTTCCTCTGATTACTAATTGTAAATGTTTTATTTAGCTTATTGGTGCTGCAAGAACTAAAACATACGTGCAGGAACATTCTGTAGTTGATCCTGTAGAGAAGACAATGGAACTTAAATCTACTAATGTAAGTGTGGGCTCCCTTTTGTTTTGATTTTAAACTAATAATTTTTGTCTCTTCTATAGTTGATGTACAGGTGATTATATGCTGTATTGTCCTTTCCTGCTCCTCACTAGAGCAGTAAGGCTACTTCTTGTTTCCAGGGGACAGCACCCAATAGCATGAATTTGGGATCATGTGCATATTACTACTGTAATGCTTTTGTTGTATTTATTATTTTTATAATAAAAAGGAAGCCGTGAATAGTGAAATTTAAGTTCTGTTTTTGCAGTAATACCGAAGTGCTTTATTTGTTATTTGTATATTTACCTAGCAAGATTTTGGTTTGTGAATTAATTTTGCAAATGTTTTTCATCTTTGTTTCCAAAATGATTTGATTTTTTTTTTCATTCTGTAGATTTCATTTACAAATATGGTTTCAGTAGATGAGAGACTTATATACAAACCACATCCTCAGGACCCAGAAAAGTGAGTAAAAAATGTTTTGACAAACTTCTTGTACCGAGTGTTTTAATTTTTTTTTATCAGATATTTCTTTTAAAAAATGAAAGGTCATTCTGCAGCTGTGTGAATGTGTTCTGTTCCAGAACTGTTCTGACTCAAGAAGCCATAATCACTGTGAAAGGAGTCAGTCTCAGCAGTTACCTTGAAGGACTAATGGCCAGTACGATATCTTCAAATGCTAATAAAGTAAGTCAGGCTGCTTCCTAATCATTATTCCTGGGTTTCCGGTCTTGAAAGAGCTTAGTACTGAACGTGTGTTTGTCCTGGCAAACTGACTCTCAACTGCAGTGCAGTGAGAATCCATATAGGCAGTTTCTTGCACAGGCTCTGGGGTCTAGCACCCCGGGATTTAAGTGCAAGCCATGACTCTTACCAGCCTTTCAACCTTGGACAATTAAGTTAACCTTTCTGTGCCTCAGTTTCCCATCTGTGAAGTAGAGATCAGTTAGCCATCTTACCGGTTGGGCATGAAGAGTAAATGAGATAATATATGGAAAGCGTGTGCCCAGGGCCCAGCATGTGGGAAGTGCTTGGTGATAATGTCACTGTGTGCCATTGTTTAAAACACCAATTCTCAACCTTTTTCATTATCCTCTCTGCCCTGTAACCCCCAGGTTTGTTTTAGACATCTTTTTTCTCTAACAGCCACCACCACATGAAAGTATTTAACACCATGGATAGATGGATGAAAGGATAAATGTGCTATATACATAAAAAGAGTGAGATATTTCCACCTCTCCCCACCCCCAACTAATTTTTGCCCCTTGGAGAATGCATGATTTAAAACAATTTAAGTTTAGAGAAAGAGATACTTAATGCACTTTATTATAACACATTTAATATAATCATTCAGCAGTCCAAAGATCTTATAGATGACTTCTCTGTACCAGAGGAAGTGCTAGGCTAGACTAGGAATACAGTAGGGAACAAAACAAGCGTGGTCCCTGCCCTCGTGGAAGTAAGAGAAAGGCAACATTAATCACGTCATTGGGAAAGGAAAAGCACACAGAGATAAAAGTATTTCATGAGTGTTCTGTTGCGTGCTGAATGAGGGGCGCGTTGGTTGTTAGGGGTATGCCAGGAAGCCTCTCCAGCAGAGGGGCTGTATGTGCAAAGGCCCTGAGAGAGGAAGCAGGAAATGCTTCTCATTTCCTCAAGGATCTGCATTAGGCACCAGGAGAGAACGGTTGAAGAGGAAGTTGGGGACCAGATCTTCCAGGGCCTCATACAGGATTTTGGTTTAAAATAACGGACCAAAAAAAAAAAAAAAACTGGGTTTGACCTTTTGATCCCCCAAGAAAGGACCACTCTAATCAGAAATAAGGAAATGATCACGATCACTGAATTGGGATTTTTTGATAACATCATTTGGATGCAAAATAAAAATGAGTTTATAGATCAATTTCCAGTTGGCCAAGGCATTTGATATTTGGTAAGTAGTATTAAAGAAAAATAAGGACAAAAACAATCCATTCTGGTGAGGTTTAGTTATACTTGTAGAAGCCCCTTGTTACTTCCTGATGTGCCATTTATTTGATACGTGCCTTTGCTCTCACTTGGTAACAATAGATGTGTTGGATTTTTTTAAGGGCCGAGAAGCAGTGGAATGGGTAATACATAAATTAAATGCTGAGATTGAAGAATTGGCGGCTTCAGCAAGAGGGAGCATAAGGACACCGATGGCGGCGGCCGCATTTGTAGAGAAATGAGGATGAAAGTCAGTACCCAACATCCACCCCCCCAGGTCTCTGCAAACTGGCAATATATTTATTTGTTATTTAAAAAAATAAAACTATATTTTAGGTAGAGTTTTTTTTTTTTTTTAATAAGCTGAAGAAAAGCTATAGGACTTATGATCAAAACAGAGGGTGCAGGGTTTCTAAATAAAAGGGATCATCTGAGAGTAGTATTGTTTGAAATGACCATCTGATTTTGAGGATTCCAGTATTTATGTGAAAATTTAACAATTTTTGAAAAGTACTTGGAAAATCATATTGGCATATTAAAATCTCCTTTAAGGTAGAATTGTAAAGCTTTTCATGCATTGGAACTCTACCTGGCTTTGGACCAACCCCAGAACAAAGCAGAGCCACCTAAATACATAGAATTACCCTGCTATGGTAAACTGCAAGAACTTGCACGAGGGAATGCTCTTTAAAAGGAGAAATTATAGTTTGAAAAGACATTAATTTGTATAAAATAACTTGTTCTGCTATAAACCACTGTTAAAAACCAGTGTTTTGTTTTGGTACTTAAATGACATTTTTGGAATGAAAATTATCACTAAAATAATAACTCCAACAAACAAAAAAAGGATTTTAACGTATTAAAGAGTACTGTATTAATTTGCCAAAGTTTTGTAACTTAGGAAAGGTATTACCTTCCTTGGATTTGTACTTTATGACTTAGTATGCTATACCGTGGGCTGGTGATGTTCACTGAAAAAATAAAGTCATTACTGGAATTTTGCAGCACTCTAAACTTAAACAGAAGAACAGCTGTTCACATCTTTTAGCATTTCACATTTGCCTAACTTATAAATTGCCATGTGTCAAAATCATGGCTCTGTAATTGCTAAAGCATGATATGTCAGGTTATTTGAATATAATTACTTTTTGAAGTAATTGTGACCACAAAACATCTTTTTTACATGAAGAGCTGTACGTCATTTGAAATTACTCAAACGATGTCTTTCTGAAGCACAAATCCCAGGTACTTAGTGTTTTTAATAATACGGTGCAACTGCGGGGGGTGGGGGCGGTGGGGAAGAAAAAAAAGAATAATAATGAGAAAAGAAGCATTGACCTAAACCAACCACTATGTGAATTGCTTTGCAGCTTTTATTTGTGGGAAATCAATTATTTTGGATGCTAAGGGGCAGCTGCAATCTGAAAAACAATCCAGTAAATGTATTTCATATTTTGTAGCAGGCAGTTAATGACCAGTAAATAATCATCTTTGATACTTGGAGTTGTTGCATACAGAGTATTTTTGTTAAAAGGTGATTAGCTCTTGCCTTTATCTTAACAGTGCTAATGTAATAGACTCATCAGGTTTCCTGTAAAAGAAACCAGTTAGTATATGTACATAAACCACAGAAATAGTATAGCAGACTATTTAAAAATTAGTGTTTTTCTACTTAAAATGTTGTTTAGCTTAAGACTTCTTAGGACATTTGTAAAAGCAACTTAAATCCAGTAAGGTTTTTGACTATTTTTTTGTAACCGGAGATGGTTCTTACAAATGAAATAACATTTCAGTTAAAACGTAGGAAATACTGATCTTTGATAAAAAGTTGCCTTGTATAATTTCTGTAAATTATACCTGTTCTGAAAAAGGTGTAATGCTCTAATGATAAAAAGATTTCTAAACAAATTTTTATCCTTTTTTTTTTTATTCTAACCTAATAAAATTCTAGAAATTTTCATTTTCCAGTGTAGTGAAGTAGCTGGTAGTTTGTGGCTTTTACCTATTGAAATCTCCGTAGACGGCAAGTAGATGTATTTGGGGGGACTGAACTGGGACAGTGTTCACAGGTTCCCCTCGGACTGGGGGGCGGCTTACCCCATCTAGCATTAAAGATGGAAGTTAGGTTTCTAGTTTCTGAAAACTTCTTGTAACGACGTGTTTGCTGCTCTCAGTTTCTGTTCAGTCACTGCTCCGTGTGCGCACACGCTCCTGCGCCCCGGGCCCGCGCCCCCCGCCCCTGCCCGCGCGCTGTCTGGGCCGGGTTCGCTTTTGCCCACTGCCCCCCGGGGGAGGGGGCGAAGTGCTCCACGCCGACGCCGCGGCACCGCTGTGCCCCCGGGCCGCGGGTGGGCTCCCGCCCCGCGCGACCCCCAGCTGCCCTCTCGCCCCCGCCGCCCCGCCGGGGTACTACGGAAGCCCGCGGGGCACACGCTCGGGGCGCCCGAGGAGCCAATCGGTGGGCGCGGCCAGCCGGCCCGCCCGGGGATTGGCACCCGAGGCCCCAGCCGCCCGCCCCCATTGGCTCCCGGCGTCGGGGCAGCAGGGGCTGCTTGGGAGGGTGGGCGGGGCAAGAGGCGGCGAGATTGGCAGGTCCGGAGTCCCGCCTCTTCCGGTTCCCAGGCCTGACCTTCCTGCCGCTGGGCCGTGCGCCGAGCCGACATTGAGGCGTCCTCGCGATTCGATTCGACGCATCCGCTCTCGCGACATCATGGTGGCATATTGGCGACAGGCTGGACTCAGGTAGACCCGCGCCTCGGGGGTGCGGGGAGCCAGCGGCGCGGCGGGGGTCGGGGCTGGGGGAGCGCGGCCCCAAGATGGCGGCGCACGCCCGGGGGGCGGGGGCGCCTCGAGAGCGCGCCGCGTGGGCGGCGGGCCCGGCACCTGCGGCGGGCCCCCCCTGCGGAGTGTGGTCGGGCCCCCGCCGCGCGGTGTGCAAGGTCTTCGTCCCCCTCCCTCCCCAGCGGGGCGCCGGAGGCCCGGGACTGGGCCCTGGATGTGTGACCCCGGCCCGCACCCCGAGCCTTCGTGTCCAGCACATACGTGTTTTCATTGCACACCGACTCCCGTCGCTGTCGGGCTGCCTTCCCGGTAGAAGGGGAGGAGGCCCTCGGTTCACGGCACAGAGGGCGGGTGGGGGGCGGCTCGGGAAGCTCACGAGTGGAACCCGTCTGAAGACACGACCGCCAGTGACGGGGGAGCCGGGGGCGCCGCCCCCCCACCCCTCACACCTGGCGGCTTCGCGCGGGGGGCGTCCCTGTGACTTGACTAGTCTCGCTCCTCCTTGGGCGGGGGGTGGTGCACCTGCCTGGGACAGCTGAGCAGCCCGAGAGTTCCTGCCTTGTGAGGTCAAGCAGTTTTGTCCAGTTGGGAGGTCGACGGTCCCAGTACCAGGAACCATTTCATGAGCACCTGTTCTGTGATAGGTGTGGTGGCCTCTGCTTTGCCACTCCTCCCCACCATCAGTGGGGCAGGCATCGTTATCCTCCTATTTTACTCTCTTGTCTCTACAGGTGGATAAAGTAGCGGAAAAGCTTGAGCAGCCTTGAAGGTCAACCCAATTAGTCAGCACCCGAGGAGGCATTGGAACGCCTGCCTCTGGCCCAAAAAAACAAATCTGAAACATGAGAAAATAGACAGCAGCACTCCCCCCCCCCTTCCTGTTTTCAAAAAGTGTAAAAAGTGAGCTGACATTTTTTGGAAAATAAGATGTTGATGGGAGTCCATCTACCAAACCGGAAGCAGGCTGTTAGATATTTTGTTAGAATTAAGGATGTTCTGTAAGGACTTTTTGGTTTCATTTAGAAACCTTGATTGGGAAGCATCTTCAGTGGCAGACTTGGGAAACAAAATCCAATATTCTCAAGGAAACCTTTAAATAATCAGGAAGAATTGTTGAATTCAAAATAGTTTTTTCTCTTTTAATTGTATATATTTTACCTTGTAAGAATAGTATAAGAAAAAATTTTAAGTAGAGAAATGGGAAACATCACTTACAGCCTCTCATAACATTTCGGTCTATTTCTTGTGCTGTGGGATTTTTAAAAATCACTGAATCTTTTATTTTAAATTAGCATGTATTAAAGAGAGAAGATGGTATAAAGAAGAAAAACCAAAGATTGCCCATCCTAATACCAGTTAAGACTTTGGTATATTTCCTTCTGGTCTTTTTCTCTGTGTAGATTGCTTCTGTCACTAGTCATTTTTAAATCCCGTTCCACTATAATGTACAAATCAAACCAAAATTTAAAATATGGGAAGGGGAAAAAAAAAACAACGACCAGTCTGGCTGGATCATTGATAATTAACTTTATATCATCTTTCATTTCCTCCCAGCTATATCCGATACTCCCAGATCTGTGCAAAAGCAGTGAGAGATGCACTGAAGGCAGAGTTCAAAGCAAATGCTGAGAAGACTTCCGGCAGCACCGTAAAAATTGTGAAAGTGAAAAAGGAGTAATCTGTAAGTTACTGATTTGTTAGAAGGCTTGCATCTGAAGTTCTTAGAACACTTTCAAAACAAAGTAATTTTAGTTTTGAATTCTGTCCATTTTTTTGGTCAGTCAGTACATTCAGATGTTAGTGGGTAATAATTGAAAGCATACAGGTGATAGGAGTCCTGTGGCAGCGTAAAAGAATCTCGTTTCGGGCCCTGACAAGCAGAAGTAATTGGCCCATTGATTTTCAGCTCATTTAGCAGAGCTTAGGTAGAGAGCCATCTTATTTTAATTAAACCTGTTTCATTTGTCTGCACAACATGAAATAATTTGGAGGATAAACTCCCCACTTTTTGTAATTGCTGTCGGAGTTACATAACAGTGCAGGGGCATGACAAATTGCAGTTCTTTGCGTCTTCATTTCCCCCACATCTGCTAATGTTCTCACAAACGACTGCTTCCTGACCATGAGGGCTACCAGCACAGGCAAGGGTCCTGCGATTTTATCAAGCAGGAACATCTGCGAGGACCCTGCAGTGACAACTGTTCCTTTGCTAAATTTATGATTCTTTCGGAGGGCTTGGTTCATTTTACTTCTCCGGAGATGTGAGCCATGTAGAGTTACATCCTGTGCAATAAAAGACAGTTTTGTACAGTTGATAAGTTCTGACTCTTCGCTCCCAACTACTGAAGTGATTTGATCTCTAAGCCTCTTTCTTGACATTGTTATTTCAAAGATAAGCAAGGCAAATACCAGAGAGACGTTTTTCAGATTTAATTTTCTTGTTTTGCTTTAAAAAAAGGCGTCAGACCTGCAGTGGCAAGGAAATGTGATCAATATGAATCCTTTGGCAGCTTGTGGTTATGAGCAGTTTTACTTATTGGAGCTCTCTCCCCTAAGCACTTTTCATTTCCATTTTGAATTAGTAAATATCTTACTGAGTCTGGAGATGCAGTGCTTTGAATGTGGCCCTTTTTCTAGGGGCTCTCCGTCTCATCTCCTAATTCTAAGTAACGAGACCTGCTTTTGTGTTGGGTGGTTTTAACAATGAGCTTGCTGAGAAAATCACTGAGCCTCTGCAGCAGAGCCAAGCCAAACTCCACATCGAACTCCCTTGACCTTGTGATGTCCTTGGGGTCAGGAAGTAGTGCCCAGCTCCGGTAAACAAAACAGACCTGCTCTCTGTATGTCCTGCAGGGGATGCTCCCAGCCCTTGAGCACAGGGGGCTTTTAGTGTCTTTTTAAAGGCAGAGTAGTTTCTTTATAGCCCAGAGAGTACGTGGTTCTACTTAGGAGGGAAGTTCCTGTTCGGCTAAGGCCATGCACGTGAACCAGCAGTTTTTACAGCCAAGAGCCAAGGGTCAGCATCAGCACTGTGAAGTGACACCAAAGTTACCTTACACAGTTCGTGACAAGGAAGTCATTGCCCATGTTCATGTTGGATTTTTAAGAAAACACAGAGGACTAGCAACTGTTGCATTTTCTTCTTTCCTCCTAGACCCTGACTAAAGCTTGAAATGCTACATTTTCCGAGGTGAAGATGTGTGGGTACATGTTATGGCAGATTGAAAACGATCTCCCTGCATGGAAAAAAATCCCTGTCTTGTTCTAGATTGACAGTGCCAATAAATTGAAGTATGGTTCACTCTTGCTGTTGGTTCTTGTTTTCCTTTGGACTTTTTCTTCATAGGAGCTATCCCCACCTGCAGGATTAGGACCTTAGGAACTGCAGTTTCTTAAGGTAAGGGAAAACAGGTTTAATATCTAGTGAGCAGAGGGAAACAGAAAAGAGGTTTTAAATGTCTCAGGATAGAAAGTTCTCTTTTTCATATCAATTGACAAAATTAGCCTCTTGTTGAGGCTCTCACTGTCCCTTATCTTTGAATTGCAGAAGTCACGGCCAAGTGGCGGATGGCTTATTACCCGCTGGCCTGGTTCTCCGGCATAGCCGGGTTTTTGCCTAAATGACAAAAATTACTAAAAGCATAGATAAGAAGAAAAAAAAATACTAGATTGCGGTCTTCATTTTTTATTGTACACTTAAAACCTGTGGAGAAGAGCTAATTTCGGGATTTCAGCAAGAAATGTGCTTGACATTGTTTTGTAAATGAATCTCTGTCCTGGGAGCACTCCCCATGGGAGATGGGTCCAAGCCGTTCAGTACCTTGCTCATGGAGTTGATGGCTGAGCTGCAGCCCAGTCTTTAAAAAGACCTCTTGCCTTCAGGTCTGGGCTGGGGGCGGGGTGTGTGGGCGTGAGGTTGGCAACTGCTCCGCGGTGTTTGCATGGTGTCTCGCTTCTTCATTAAATGCTCAGGCGTGAAGACTTGTTGCAAGTGTTTTGTTTTTATCTTCCTTTCAAACTTAGAAGCACTCGGCTGAGTAAAACACCCACTGCAAAGTTAACTGCTTGATTTGAACTGTTTTGGAGAACGGAGAAATAAATTTGAACAGGAAATTTTGAAACACAGTTCAGTTTCTATGCCAGGACCAGTTCTCCCCATGGTACTTAAGCTAACAATAAGTTCTGGGAGCCACCGAGCAGTGCTGAGGAGGCGCCCAAGAGAATGCCTTTGTTCTGGGCCTTGTGCAGGCGATTTCCTGCCCCCGGGCACTTGACCTGTAGGTTTTATTTAATTCTTGGCCCAGGACAGGCAAGGAGGAGCTCCTGGATGGAGTGAGAGCCTGGCCACTGGGCAGTAACCACTTGAGGGCCCCGGGAGCTCTTTGCCTGGGCCGGTCTGCTGTTCTAAAGTCAGGGCACCTCAGCTGTCAGCACCTCAGTCCCCAAGGTCAAGGTACTGGGAAGCATCTTTCATTACAGGGATAGGAATCAATGAATCTCGAGGCTGTCAGGCCTTTTTCACAGACGAACAAAGCTGATGGGCAAAGGGCTGAATTCTTTGCAGCCGGGTAACTAGAGAGAAGTCATCAGCGTGGGAGATAGGTTAATTAAGGTGAGACTTCGGGGGGCGCCTGGGTGGCTCAGTCGTTAAGCGTCTGCCTTTGGCTCAGGTCACGATCCCAGGGTCCTGGGATCGAGCCCCGCATCGGGCTCCCTGCTCCACAGGAAGCCTGCCTCTCCCTCTCCCACTCCCCCTGCTGTGTTCCCTCTCTCGTTGTGTCCCTCTCTGTCAGATAAATAAATAAAATCTTAAAAAGAAAAAAAAAAAAAAGTGAGACTTCGGGCCAGGGCTGGTGATAGGGAAAAGGGTAAAGCAACTGAATAAAAGACAAGTTTACTGTCCAGCAAAGATTCTTTGAGACTCTTTCTCTGTGATTAAAAATCCTGAACGGATACTGGGATAAGTAAACTTCCAGTACCAGGCCTGCTGGGCCCCTGGCAGGACTACTGTGTCTGGATGACTAGAGGACCCTGATCAGACCTGGCTGTGGGCATTTCACTAACTAGTTGAGTGGTTTTTGAGGGAGTCGTTAATCTCTGCTCCTGCGGGCTTCTTGTGTGAAGGGAAGGAACGGACAAGCTCTGAGATTCTGATCCCATGTCTCTATCTCTCAGACCAGTGTTGCCATGGCAACCATACCGCTAAAGGAATAGGCTCAAAATCTGAGGGGATTTCTTTTGGTTTCTAGTGGGTTTTTTGTTTGTGTGTGTGTGTGCGTGTGTGTGTTTGTGTTTATTTCTACCATACAAAAGAGTAGGATGGTGAGATACATTTTGAAATATTTTTAACTACTCAAATTAATCAGTCTGGGCGGGTAGGCTCCAAGAAAAGGAATTTATTTAGTCTGAAATAAAGCAATTTAGCCATTTAAAATTGAATTTCCTTGTACTTTAATGATTACTATTGAGCAAACAAAAATCTTGACAGTAATATAAATCAGCAGGTTTTTTTTTTTAATTTAGAACTGTAGCCTTCCTTGTATCTATTGGATTGCCTTTTTAGATTTGAGATGGAAAGTGCTAGAAGAAGCGCGTATAAATTCTTATAACATCAAAGGTCATAAGTCTTTTTAGCTTCTGAGAAGTTACGAACTTCAAATGAGAGTATATAGGTACATTTTCTTAATAAATCTGCTTTTGTTTTTAATGGCTTGAGCCACAAGTAGGAAGTGTTTAAAACTTTTCTTAAGTGTTGTAAATAGAAGGCTTGTCACGATGCCGACAGCAGGACCTCGTTTTCTCTGCGCACGTATTTTCGTTACTTCTCACGACGTGCACGTGAAGGAGTGACGTTTCCCAGAATGAGCAGGCAGTGTCGTCCATCCACCTGCTACCTTACTGCAGATGACAAACGCAGATCTGAGAACCTAGTTGCCTGCAAATAAATATTTCCTGCAGGGAGGGTCGGAGCCTCTTCCCATTGCCGGCTACCCATGGATCAAATAGAAGAGCTCAGTGGTAATTCTAGAAGGCCATTAAGACCCTTACGGCCCTGGAAGGGATGGCCGTGCAGTGTGTCAGAAATAGGTAAACTGTAATTAAAAAGTTATGGATGATTTGATTACACTCCTGTGTATTTGGTCCTCTTGTAATGTAAGCAGATTAAACTCAGGTAATGGTCAAAGCTGTGTCATCATGCAAACATTTATGGCAACTTCTGCAAATTAATTTGAACTGTAAAAGTTCCCTAATGAGACGACGTCCTCCGCGAGGAAGAAGGACACTGCGGTGGTGCCGCTGCCGAATTCCTGCATTTGAATGGTTGCCCAGCGCCCCTGCGCACCGGGTGCCCTTTCTGAAAGAGCAGAGGCTACCGAGTGCTTTCAGAAGGTGTTTACTGAATGAAAGTGAAAAGGGCATTTTGAAATAGCCTTTACCAGGAAAACCGAAGATCGTGATTAATGAATTCCCAGAACCAACACCCCTAAGAAACTTAAAGTATCTAAACATCTATGTTAGAAGGTAGCTATTCAGAAATAAGGATCAGAGAATTGGGGTTGGTGACTTTTGCCTGTCGTTTGAGGGGTTTTTTTGGCCAGGTATTTTGGTGAAAAGCACTGCCACTTTGTTTTTTGTCCTCCCTTTTTTCCCTTTCCAGTTAGTACGCGGACGTGCACACAAGGTCTACGCGATTCACTAGTGGCTGCTGACTCACACTTGCCTCGGCTGCAAGCTCCCCACATACCAGTTAGTCACCTGGCTTTTCGGGAGGCCAGCGAGCACCAGGAGGTAGGATGCTGGGCAGCGCACATGACAGAAGCTGGGGTATGACTCTTAGCAAGGGTGCCAAGCAAGGGTTCCAGCGTGCTCATCGGTGCCACGAAAGGGTGGAGAGTGGACGCGCCGCGGTAGCCATGCACGCGGGTGGTCTCGAGGGTAGTCTGGATGCCTGGCACAGCGCTGGGCCTGCAGCAACTGCCCGATCGACATTTCTCAACAAAGGCGGTGGGCTTCACGATAAATTCACTTTGCCATTGAAGACCGGGTAATAGAGTGCGCAGTGAATAGCAAAGTCTTGAAAGCTAGTGAATGCCCTCGGAAGGCCCCAGCGCCCCCACTCCCGCCCGGGCCCCCGTCCCCGCGGCTGTGCGTGCGTGCGGACACCGGGCGGCTGCGGCGCGTCCCGTGGGCAGCCGGCGGGTGGGACGGCAGGGCGGCGGGAGGGGGGCTGCGGCCGACCTCACGCGGCCCCGCGAGGTTCGTGCGGCCCATCTTCCGGTTCCACTTCTGCCTCGCCCACGACCTCTCCGTCCTCCTCCCGAACCGCTTTGGCGTCTTGCAGTTGCTGGTACTCGGCCACCAGATCGTGGATGCTGCTCTCGGCCTCGGCAAACTCGCCGACGTCCATGCCTTCGTTGGTGTACCAATGCACGAACGCCCTCCTCCGGAACATGGCCGAGAAGTGCTCCGCCACGCGGCCGAACAGCCCCTGCACGGCCGTGCTGTTGCCGATGAAGGTGGCGGCCATGCTCAGCCCCGGGGGCGGGATGTCGCAGACGGCCACCTTCACGTTGTTGGGGATCCACTCCACGAAGCAGCTGCTGTGCCGCGTCTGCACGCCGAGCATCTGCTCGTCCACCTCCTTGGTGGACATGCGGCCCCGGAAGATGCAGGCCACGGTCAGGTAGCGGCCGCGGCGCGGGTCGCAGGCGGCCATGGCGTTGCGCGCGTCGAACACCTGCTGCGTGAGCTCGGCCACGGTGAGCGCGCGGTACTGCCGGCCGTCGCGGCTGGTGAGCGGCGCGAAGCCGGGCGTGAAGAAGTGCAGGCGCGGGAAGGGCACCATGTTCACGGCCAGCTTGCGCAGGTCGGCGTTCAGCTGGCCCGGGAAGCGCAGGGACGTGGTGACGCCGCTCACGGTCAGGGACACTAGGTGGTTGAGGTCGCCGTAGCTGGGCGCGGCCAGCTTGAGCGTGCGCAGGCAGATGTCGTAGAGCGCCTCGTTGTCGATGCAGAAGCAGGCGTCGGCGTGCTGCGCCAGCTGCTGCAGGGACAGCACGGCGTTGTAGGGCTCCACCACCGTGTCGGACACCTTGGGCGAGGGCAGGACGCTGAAGGCGTTCAGGATGCGGTCGGGGAAGTCCTCGCGGATGCGGCTCAGCAGCAGCGTGCCCATGCCCGCGCCCGTGCCGCCGCCCAGCGAGTGCACCAGCTGGAAGCCCTGCAGGCAGTCGCAGGCCTCGCTGGCGCTGCGCACGGCGTCCAGCACGCTCTCGGCCAGCTCGGCCCCCTCCGTGTAGTGGCCCTTGGCCCAGTTGTTGCCGGCCCCCGAGTTACCTGCGCGGACGGACGCCGGTTAGCGGGCTGTCCGGGTGGGGGCGGGAGGCAGAGCACCACTAGGAGGCACCCTCACCTCGGCCCCCCGGGGCGTGGGGTGGACATCGCTGCAGGAACACCTACCGTAGATGAAGCTGTCCGGATGAAAGAGAGCTCCCAATTTGCTGGATCGGATGCTGTCCATCGTCCCGGGCTCCAGGTCCACCAGCAGCGCCCGGGGCACATATTTCTTACCTGCGTAGAAAAATAGGAAGAAGTCAGCAAACTGTTGTTTTTCTAAAAGTTAATGTTTCATCAAACTAGAACCTTGTGATACCCGTCAGGAAAAAGGTATTTCTAGAAGAAAGACATTTGAAGTAATATTCTTGACCCCAACAAGTGCATACATCTATAAAATACCTTCAAAATCCTTTTTCCATCATTTTCTGTGTTGTTTTGTTGTCTCGTCAATGACAGAGATCCTGCCCCTACTGGAAGCGATTCTGGTTTTCATTTAAGAACTAAACAGGAGGGCGCCTGGGTGGTTCAGTCGTTAAGCTTCTGCCTTCGGCTCAGGTCATGATCCCAGGGTCCTGGGATCGAGTCCCGCATCGGGCTCCCTGCTCAGCGGGAAGCCTGCTTCTCCCTCTCCCACTCCCCCTGCTTGTGTTCCTGCTCTCTCTCTCTCTCTCAAATAAATAAATAAAGTCTTAAAAAAAAGAAAAGAAAAGAAAGAGTTACACTTAAAAAAAAAAAGAACTAAACAGGAAAGGTGGTGCTTGAGCGGTGGGGGTAAACACACATGCCCCCACTCAGTGCCTTTTTCCCCGGGCCCTTGCCCTAGACGGGACTTGGGGACCCGCCAGTCTCGGGATCCCACTGCGCTGCCTGGACATCACCCTGCCCGTGTTCCCGGGGCAGATGAGCATCGCGACCAGAGTACAGCGTCCTACCGTGGGCCTCGTTGTAGTACACGCTGATCCTCTCCAGCTGCAAGGCACAGTCCCCGCAGTAGCCCCCGGCCGAGTCGATCCCATGCTCCTCGCCAATCACCTCCCAGAACTGAAAGCAGCAGGAGGGGAGGTCAGTGTACAGAGGGACCCCAGAAAAGGGCAGGTGGGTACTCATGAGCCAGCAGATTGGCCAGAGGGACAGGAGGAAGGGAGTGCTGCTGGGCCTGCCTGGAGGGGTCCGTCTGGCCGCCCCTTTCCCAGACGTGCCTTTAGGCCCATCTCGTCAGTGCCAGCTCCACGGTGTAATTTGCTCTTGCCTCCACTAAACATGAATATGAAGACGGTGTTTTGTACCCACCTGAACGACTTAAATAAAATGCCAACACATAAAATATTAAATTGGATTTTGCTCCTATTAAATGGAGGCCACGGTATACATTAAGGCTGTCGTTTTACAATTCACATCAGACCGGGTATTTCTAATTTCACCTTCTAGTGCTTCAAGCTAGTAAAGTATAGATACCATTAAATGAAAATAGACTGAATTCTTATCTGATTTCACAATAATATCTCCTTCACTTGGGTATTTATTTTCATGCAGTTTTCCAAGAAGCCCATAACCAGGACATCCAGGCCCAGCTTTTAGCCGTGTGCATTTTTCATGATCAGGTATGCACACAATTCAAGATTATGCACAACTCTTGTAACTATTTGAAACATATGACACTTCCAATCACACATACAGTATTTATTAATATAGCTGTGTGTCTTAATATGGAAACAGTTACTGAGATGGCCCCTTTCACTGCCCTAGAGAAGGACATATTCAAGTGCAATGAAAATATATTTATTTATGTTAAAATCCCCAAGGGTGTTTTCCCAGCCATATCTTATAAGTGATGGCTCTGCTCTGGCCATGGTCTCATTAACCAGACTCTATTTTATAGTAAATTACCAGCACTGTTCAGGGTCTGAAAGAATTAATAAATTTAAGTTCTATAACACCACAAACTAATCGTCTCTTACAGTTCTTTTGGCCCCAAATAATAAGTAGTCGCCGGGGCTCTAAGCACCAGACAACACGATGCTGGCGGAAGAGCTAAGAACCTATCTGGACCCTGCACTTCCTGTGCCGCACTTCCCTCCAGATTATCTTCCCACTTCGGAGTGCTGGGGCTGGTGCCTCCCACTTCTCTGTGTGTTCGACTTAGGAACATCTCATCACCTTGGACGGAAAGGCGGCAACTTCTTTTCAAGGAGTGATATTCTTTGCCCCAGGTTTTAAACACCTGCATTAAAAGACTAGTTTTTCATAGCTTTGCTCTTCACAATAGCTAAAAGTTGGAAACCACCTATGTGTCCACTGACAGATGAGTGGATAAACAAAGTGTGGGGTGTCCATGCAATGGACTATTTTTCAGCTGTAAAAAGGAAGGAGATTTGGACATAGGCTGCAACGTGGGTGAGCCTTGAGGACATAATGCTCACTGACATAAGCCAGACACAGAAGGGCAGATACTGTGTGATGTCACTTCTGTGAGGTCCCTAGAAGAGTTCAAATTTGGGTGTCCCTGGGTGGCTGAGTTGGTTGAGCATTTGACTCTTGATTTCAGCTCAGGTCCTGATCTTGGGGTCGTGGGATCAAGCCCCGCATTGGGCTCTGTGCTGGGCATGGAGCCTGCTGGAGATTCTCTCTCCCTCTCCACCCCCCCACCTCCCACTCACACTCTAAATAAATAAATAAATACAATTTTTTTTTTTTAAGATTTTATTTATTTATTTGACAGAGAGATAGCGAGAGCAGGAACACAAGCAGGGGGAGTGGGAGAGCGAGAAGCAGGCTTCCTGCCGAGCCGGGAGCCCGATGTGGGACTCGATCCCCGGACCCTGGGATCACGACCTAAGCCGAAGGCAGACGCTTAACGACTGAGCCACCGAGGCGCCCCAATTTTTTTTTTTTTTTAAAGAGTTCAAATTCTTAGATAGTAGAAGGGTGGGTGCCAGGGTCTGGGGGAGGGGAAATGTGGAGTTAGTATTTAATGGGGACAGAGTTTTTAGCTTTGCAAAAGGAAAAGCATCTTGGGAGATTGGATGTACAACACTGTGAATATACTTAACAGTATTGAACTGCACACTTAAAACTGATGGCTGGAGATGGTAAATTTTACACTGTTTTACCACAATTTTTTAAAATTTAACTTTTAATGCAATTAAAAATTTTTAAAGCTTTATTTATTTATTTGTATTTACTTATTTTAGAGAGAGTCGGGGGAGGGGCAGAGGGAGAGAATCTTTCAAGCAGATTCCCTGCTGAGTGCGGAGCCCACACGAGGCTCCATCCCATGACCCATGAGATCATGACCTGAGCCAAAACCAAGAGTCGGATGCTAACCGACTGAGCCACCCAGGCGCCCCAATGCAATTAAATTTTTAATGCCAGAAGAAGGTAGCGGGAGGGGAAGAATGAAGCGGGGGAAATTGGAGGGGTAGACGAACCATGAGAGACGATGGGCTCTGAAAAACAAACAGGGTTCTAGAGGGGAGGGGGATGGGAGGATGGGTTAGCCTGGTGGTGGGTATTGAGGAGGGCACATTCTGCATGGAGCACTGGGTGTTATGCACAAACAATGAATCATGGAACACTTCATCTAAAACTAATGATGTAATGTATGGGGATTAACATAAGAATAAAAAAAATAATAATAAATATGAAACACACACACAAAAAATTTTTAATGCCATTCATACTAGTGAAAGTAATTTCAAAATGGCAAAGGGAACAATCACATGGCTGTTAGTACAAGTGTGTAAAACTAGGGTTGAAATTCAGGTTGGGGACCTGTTGGACTGTGTCATCTCTTAGAGTTGGCCACTGAACCAGGCATTGTGTACAAAAAATTTAGGTGGGGAGGGGACACACTCATGTATACTCCAGAGAGTGTATTTTAATTATTTCTGCTACTACACCCAAAAACGTTTAGGTTTACCTCCTTCATCTCCTATTGCTTACTAGATGGAACAGATGTGGAGGATCTTTTTAAACTTTGCAGCATAAACAAGGGAGGGGATGGAAAGGCATCTCAGTGATATCATGTAAAAAGTTGCCCAACAAACTTTAGGAAACTGTTTTGAGACAAATTACTGTCTTTAGATATGAAAGTTCATTGCTAAAGTCATGAAAGTAAACAAGGTCCCCTGTAAGAGGTGGTGAAATTAACATGAATTCAGTTAACCCTTTCATCCTGTCCTACCTCCTGTGTCTCTTTCACTATGGGCATCGGTTAATGAAGCCAAGTATTCAGCAAGCACATGCGATCTGCTGGACTTGTTGCCTTCCCTGCCGACTGAGGATATTTTCTTAGTTGGCTACACCCAGCGACCGTAGGAAAGCTAGTCCTAGTAATTGAACTTTCCTTACCTTGGCTCCTATCTGGTTCCCACACTGGCCGATCTGAAGATGCACGATTTCACGCATCCTTGCTTTGCGTCCAAGTGTAAGGTCTTCAAGGAATCCTCAGTCTCTGGGAAAGCCGCCCTTCTTCACTGGTGGGGGCCCAACACGACTGGTCACTGCAGCGATGGGACCAGATGACCAAGCTGGTCCCAGGGTGTGTCCACCGCCCAGAGGCCCAGCCTCTACTCTCTTCTGCTCTTCGCCTGTCATCCTGACGAAGGGGGTGTTTCTTCCTCTCCCAAAACAGAATATTGCCCAGTCACTTCCTAGAGTTCGAGACCAAAGCCTGCCTTTGTGCACAGTGCCTGGAGGTCTCGCACCAGGTGTGGGCCTGACCGTGGCGGACTCTGGACACCCGGGTGATGGGGCTCATGATATGACATCCAAACCACAGCTCCCAGCTCATGGGGTGAGGGCACCACCTCCAGAGAGCTCTCCCTGACCAAGCCAGTTGTGTTATTAGGAATCCTTTGTCTAAACCCGTCGCTTGGCAGATGAGGCCACGATATCCCAGCGCGTGAAGTGACTTCACCGTAGTCACACAGCCAGTGAGACGTCCCTACCTTGCTTTAGACCTGGCCATGCGTCCCGTGTCTTCAGCTACGTTTCCTAAGGAGCGCTCCGACAGCCCCTGACAGCGCTGACGTGTCCTTTGGGGGAACAAGCGTGGACAGTTTTTATTTTTACAGTGTCGACTTTAATGTAAATAGGAAAAAAAAATAATTAGCATTTACAGTAGTAAAATGATGATGAAAGTTTCCTTTGAACTTGGCGAAGTTGTAAAGGCAATTTGTGATTCTTCGGCATTTGGGAAAGCGCTATCGAGAGACACGATCTCAACTCCATGGCTCGCCATCAAGGCCCTTCCCAGCGTGGCCCCACACTTCCCCTCCAGCCCCTTCCCCGGACTTTGGTCCTCAGAAAGCCTGTGCTTCGGTCAGCGTGGCTCTCCTCCTGCTCTGCGTGTCAATTCCTGTTCTTCCAGAAACTGCACAGCGGCTGCCCAGGCCAGGACCTCCCCCCGGAGCCCCGAGGAGTGGGCAGCCACCCCCGGTGGGCACCTGCTTCTCCGGGCCTCTCTCCAGTATTTGCCAAGCTCCCGGGGCCCCCGTTGTCGGAACAGCTACAGACGGAGACCTGCCGTGGGCCGGGCACACATTGGCAGCCAGGGATGTGGAAATGAAGGAGACCCACGCAGACGCGGGCCCGCAGGACGTGGACTCAAAGGCAGGACTGAAGGCACACAGACCCAGAGTCCCCGTGCACTCCCTCCCCTGCCTCTGACCGGACAGGTGACTGCGGCTGAGAGGTCTGCCCTGCCTATCGTCACCCTGACGGGCAGGCCGCTCCTAAACCCTCTGCACTTTCCACAGGCCTGGCGAGGCCCGAGACGGGAGGTCAGGGATCCAGACCGGCAAGTCACTAACTGTTCTGTAGCGGCCTTTTTGCTGGAAAATAGCCTCTACTTCTCCCAAAGGAGTTCAGCCCCGAAGTAAAAGGAGCTGGAGTGTTCCCTGCAGGAGAACACTGACGTGGGGAAGCAGGACTTTGTCCCGTGGGTGCCAGCCCAGGGCTGCCCCTGTCTTCCACTGTCCAGTGACCTCACGGGCCACGTGCCGAGCGAGAGCTCCGCGCGACCCTGGGTCAGGGACCCGACCAGGGCAGAAGGTACTGAAAGGGGCACTACTGGGACACCTACAAAATTTGAATACAGACCGTGTGGATTGAACAATCACATTGTATCCACGTTGTATTTCCTGAATTTGATCATGGCCGGGTTACACAAATGGAAATTCTTGTTTTCAGGAGATAGTATGAAATATTCAGGGTCAAGAGTCACCTTGCCCGCAGCTTGCCCCCAAACAGTTGGGCAAGAACAGTAACAATGTGATAAATGTCGAGAGACGGGTTAAGCACATGTGGCAAGATGTTAACAATTGGTGAATCTTTGTAAACGAGTACAAGATTAATACTCTTGCAACATCTCTGAGTTTGGAATGTTTTCCTACTCCAATCTGAATGACCACATGATTACAGCTGCTTCTGGTCCAAAGCCTGCCACCCGCCACGGTAAAGAGAAGAAAGTGTAAATTCCAGAGGAAGAAATGTGCATGTACTTAGCAGTATTTTCTGCACAAGTTAAAAAAAATATATACACAGAATAAACCTTTCAGCTTCCATGACATTCACCCCCCACACACCCTGCGCCTACCTTCACCCGTTTGCTCTTCTCTCTGGCCCCTCACCTGCCCTCCCCAGCCTCCCCCTGCTCATCAGACCGCAGAATTCCAGGGCAGCCCCTCTGCTGCGCCCCCCGAGCCCGGGGTCTCCGCCGCAGCGTCCTGGCTGGGAGCTCCCGGCCGGCGCCAGAACGCGGGCTTACGGCCCTCACCTGTGGCTGTGTTTGCTCCTCACTTATCCTCACGCCGTATCTCCCCACCAGCCTGGGAGCTGCCCATGTCATTTCACCTTTGTATCCCCAAAGTGCCTGATACGGAAGAGGGCCCCAGCAAATGTTTGTGGAGTACGCACCAACAGCTGGGCTGCTCGCTCAGAATGGCAAGTTTTCTTCAAGCCAAGAAGGTATTTATTCACAAGTATGTCCTGATGGGCGAGGTAGGGGCATGGGGCCTGAGGACTTTCTTCTCTGGCCCCTAAGAGGTGGTCTAGGCTGAAAGTAGAGACTGTTCCAGGAAAGCTGGATGTCAGGGATGGGTTGTAGATGCAGCGACCGCACGAGCTATTACGGGAAGCTGTTGGCTGGCGGGGCTGCTGAAAGGGGCCCGTGTTGGCCGCCGCGGGGACCACTGGGCCGGGCCCGAGGGGCATTTTTGATCTTCCTGTGTTCATTCTTTGCTGTATGAGCAGGATCCAGTGTGCTGGGGTCCCCCCCGCCAAACCTCCACCCTGGAGCACATTCCTCTTGGTCATCTCAGTTTGCTCAGGGAGGGAAAAGCCCAGATTTCCAGATGGGCGCTTAAAAGGTTTTTCTGTTAATGGGGCAGTTGGCAAAAAAAAAAAAAAAAAAAAAAAGAAATGGGGGGATCAGGGGGGAGGAGAGGAGAGGAACCCTGTTTGCTTTGATTCCCTGCTCTGCCGGCAGTGTTGACTCAGTCTGGCCCGCTGTGCTGAGCTTTGGCCGCTGTGAGGGGCGGGGCAGATCAGGGCAGGGAGGCTTGGCGGCCCCAGCCGCTCCGGGAGGCCCACCTCCTCCTGAAACTTGAATTTTCCCAGCTATAGAAGGGGATGATGGTCCTGGGTCCCAGGTTTGTGGGGAAGACAAGGCACACTGGGGGTTAACCCCCAACACCCCCTCACAGGCGGTGTTTTTCACGTGGGCTTCGCAGGATGGAAGCAGATGTGTGGACGGCGCCATTCATTTGATACCTAGGAACCGAGTGCCCACTGCGTGTCAGGGCCCAGAGGGCTGTGCTCCGGGATCAGAACTGTGTGGACAGAGCAGAGGGGCAAGTAGTGGGTCCACACCGTCTCTGCTCTGTTGTCCGCATTTACCAAGGGACCTGCTCCCCTGAGGAAGGAGCTTTCCTCTGACCACCAACTTAGCACAAGCCAGGGGAGTGGTGAAGGTACATGCCTTTCCCAGACCACAAGACATGGTCCCTTCCTGGGACGCAGGTAAACTGTCCCTTGAGAGACCGTTCCCCAGGGTCTGTTCTCCAGCCAGGCTGAAGGTGACCCCCAGCCCTGAACTGCAGCAAGGGATTAGAGGTGGCCGTCCGTGATGAGTGATAAACTCCTTTTCTCCCCACAAGGAAGGGCCGTGGTGAAGGCAGGTTGGAAGTGAGGGCTCAGGGCAGAGCTTTAGTGAGCATTGCCCAAAAAGGCAGAGGGCAGGAGTGAGAGCTTCCCTGAGCGGGCGTGATGCTGCACGACAAGGACACCAGGATGAGGAAGAAGGACGACCAGGCCTGCCCTTCGCTGAAACACCCTCTCTCCCCTGGAGGGCCATGGCCGTCCATCCACGAGAAAACTCGGTGGTAGCGAGCCTTTTCCTGCATGACACTTGGCTCTATTATGGGAACAGAACGAAGACGATAAGAAAAACCAAGTGTCACCCAGAAACCCCAAATCGGCTGCTTCCAGACTTCCCCCAGGAGATGCCCCTCAGTGGTCAGATGGAGCTCCCCCCACCTCTGTGGGGCAAATGAAATATAATTAGGAGAAAAACAGAGTACTCAGAGATTTCATTGATTTCATCCGCCCCTGATCCTTCCACTTCTGAGGGCATGGAAGTTCCTTGAATAACTCAGAGAAGATTGTTGAATTATAGTGTTTGCTTGTGATTCAGAAGCAGAAATTTTTCCAAATGTCTTAGCAAGAAACTGACATCTGAGGGGCCATTATGAGTGAGTCAGCGGGTGTGGGCAGATCATCAGATGAACTGAGCTCTACTTTCTTGTACTCTGCCTCGCTGTTCTCTTACTGTACAAGAAAGTTCTGGGAGGATGAATAAGTAAGTACAGGAGAAAAGAACTAGGAAGTTGTTGCTAGCTTTCACGAAGCAGGGCTGCTCGGCCCCACGGAGGAGGTCCGACCTCCGCCCCCACCGCTGCAACTCTCTGTCCCGCCCACACTACGTGGACCCGCTGGGCTGCCCTCCTCTCCTTTCCAGCCGCTGGGCCCAGATAGTGTGAATGCTGTGCACCTCTGCGGGGACACTGAGAGTCCGCATCCCGGGCTGCGGCATCTCTGATCGGCAGAAGGCAGCGCGCGCTCACGCGCACGAGCTCGCTCACGCGCACGAGCTCGCGCACGCGCCGCAGCCCCTGAACGGCTGTGATTCTCGAGGTGTACGGACGCCTTAACCTTCTCAGCCGCATCTCTCCCATCTCCCAAGGTGTGCAGCTCCTGATAAGCAATGTGCCGTGGCAGGAACAGAGATAAGCAGGGTATGGTTCGGTACCTGGAGCTGAAATCAAACAAAAATATATACTTTTTGAAGCCTGGTGTTTGTCCAAGAAACCTCTGTTGTAAAGTCTCAGAAATCCATTCGTTTACCCAACAAATATTGGCTGAGTACTATCTGGGGGCTCGAGAGACCTTGGAGAAGTGGGAGGCTTGGGCCCTGCACCCCAGGGATGCAGAGACAGGACAGCACCACCCCTTCCCGTTGGCCTTTGCCAAGTTCTCCACCACCTCTCACACACCGCCCCCTCGGGCCTGCTCTTGAGCAAGGTGATGGTTCTCTCCTTTGTGCAGCAGAATCTGAGGCTTGGGGAGGGAAACGACAAGCTCAAATCCCGGGATAACATGGCAGAACCAGAGAGAGTCACAGGTCTTTAGACCCTGACATTGAGGGGTACGCTCGGAGGAGTCAAGAAGCAGGCTGGCCAGACGGCCTCCAGCTGGGCATCCGAGGCGTCCGGACCACTCAGCTCACCTTCCTCCTCACCTCTGGTCTGTAAGTGGGCCGGTCCACCAGCCCCACCTCCCAGGTATGTGGCCCCACATGTCCACTCTCACGGCCTCTCCGGGAGCATCCCTGCCCCATCACCACCAGCTCTCTCGTCTGTGAGCCCGGACGCCCCTACTGCACCCCACCCCCGGCCTCCTCCCATTTCACCCTCCCCACGGTAACCAGAAGGATCTTGTGAAACAAAAATCAGACCTCGTCCACTGCCTTCTGGGAAACTAACCGCAGCCAGGGTAAAACCAACCCTCTCGGCCCTCTTACCACAGCAGATGTGTTGTTCAGATCTCTGATGGGAAGACACCTGTCAGGGGCACACAGCGGGGGCGAAGGACAGCCAGGTGCAGGCCTACCCTGGGGAGGGAGGGAAGGAGAGGTGGGCAGGAAGGGGCAGGAAGTGTGGGAAGTATGGCCTGGATTGCAGAGCTCCAAGCTGTGGTCCCTGCAGCTGGGAGGTCTGGGAGGGGCCTTTAGGGTCCTGTTTGCTCTTGGGCGACTTCACCCCTGCCTACCTCCTTGCCAGCCATCTCTGCTGCCATGCTCCCCACCGGCTTCTTCCAGCTGGTCATGTGTGTGCCCCTACCAATGTGTGTGTATTTCAAGGCCTTTGCATACATTCTTCCTTCTGTTTTAAAAGTCCAGGACTTTCCATGGCTATGTCCTCATCATTCAATCGCAACCCCTTGGATAGCTATAAGACACAACCCCGATGCTGGGCGCCTGGGTGGCTCAGTTGGTTAAGCGACTGCCTTCGGCTCAGGTCATGATCCTGGAGTCCCTGGATCGAGTCCCTCATCGGGCTCCCTGCTAGGCAGGGAGTCTGTTTCTCCCTCTGAGCCTCCCCCCTCTCATTCTCTCTCTCTCAAATAAATAAATAAAATCTTAAAAAAAAAAAAAAGACCCAACCCCAATGCACCTGCACCCCAATTTTTATAGCAGCAATATCCACAATAGCCAAACTATGGAAAGAGCCCAGATGTCCATCAACAGATGAATGGATAAAGAAGCTGTGGTATACATATACAATGGAATATTATGCAGCCATCAAAAAATGAAATCTTGCCATTTGCAACGACATGGATGGAACTAGAAGGTATTACGCTAAGCAAAATAAGTCAATCAGAGAAAGACAATTATCACATGATCTCACTGATATGTAGAATTTGAGAAACAAGACAGAGGATCATACGGGAAGGGAGGGAAAAATGAAACAAGATGAAATCAGAGAGGGAGACAAGCCGTAAGAGACTCTTAATCTCAGGAAACAAGCCGAGGGTTGCTGGAGTGGGTGTTGGGGTGGGAGGGAAGGGGTGGCTGGGTGATGGACACTGGGGAGGGTATGTGCTATGGTGAGCGCTGTGAATTGTGTAAGAATGACGAATCACAGACCTCTACCCCTGAAACAAATAATACATTATATGTTAATAATAAAAAAACTACCAAAATTAAAATAAAAATATGTATGAGTGTAAAAAAAGTAACAGGGAAACAGGTGAAATTAATTTTAAATATGTTATATGTTAATTAACCCAGTAAGCCCCAAATATGATCTTAATATGTAATAAATTAACAGTAAATCAATAATGAAATAATTATGTAAACAAACAAGCAAACAAACAAAAAGAACCGTCCCGGACCAAACGCCCCAGAGGGTGCCCTGTCTCTAGTATGCCCCGTGGGACTTATCACTGCTGCATCCCCAGGGCTGGGACAATGGTCTGGCACAAACTAGGGGCTCAATAAATACTTGCCAACCGCCTGACTAGAGAGAGCGAGAGGATTTGATCCCGTGAATGACCAAGACCCCTCTGGTCATGAGCCAGCTCCTAAGTGGCTGTATGTTATATGCCCAACTGTGACCAGTGTGTTCTGAAGGTATTGCTGGGGGGTCAGCCCCACAAATGTGACCCCACATTTCCTCCCAGGCAGACGTGTGCAGCCGGGAGAGGGTGTGGTGATGATGGCATTTGGGGACAGTCGCAGGATAGCCTGTGTGCGCACCTCTCTACTCCCCTGAAAGTCCTTGGCTGCAAAGGTGTGTGGGAAGTGACAGGAGAGTGGATGGAGAGGGGCTGCGGCCGGCAAGGAAGCCACGGTCCCCGCAAAGCCAGACTTGTCAGCATCCACCCAAACAAACGCCCGTATCCAGGATGTGGCCAAACTCAGGAATGTGGAATAATAGGAAATGTCTGCAGCTTGCAGGGTGGGAGCCAGACGACATGGCACAAAAAGAAAAGGGAAGAAAGGATTTGGAGCAACGCCACACCAAATGAGAACTCATCCCGTGTTCTCCTCGGGTCGCGAGAGCGGGCCAGCCCTGGCCTGACCGTCGGGTCCGCGTGCCCTTTATCACAACGAGGGGGGGATCACCCTTATTTTTAGAAATGAATAGGCTTTTGTGTTGGGGCGGTTGGGTCACCTGTTGGCCAGGAGGCTTTCTGGGGTGGAGAAAAAAGAAGGATTGACACCTGCCCCCCACAGGCCTCCTGTCTGTCGGCCACAGGTCTCTCTAGACCTCTCTGGAGCCTGTCTTCCCACCTGTAAAATGGGGTGCGAGCCCCTGCCTCCACCTCAACAGGGTTGTGCCAAGAATCCAATGAGGACAGACATTTCCCAGAGTGGACCGTCTTCTCCAATGTCATCACCTCTGCCTTTAAGTCCCACAGGGAGCAGGTGGGACCCGGTTACATCCAGGAAGATAGGCCTCGGGCACCAAGTCAGTCCCCCGGGGAGAGGGCTTTGTCAGGGTTTCGGGAGAGCCTCAAGCTCGAAGACGTCTGCTCCAGGCTGCAGGCACAGAGGAGCTGAGAGGGCAGTGGCCTCGAGGCGAGTTGCTCTTGGGGTGCTGCCCCGAGTCTCCTCCAGCCCCCCGCCGCCGGAGAAGGTGAGTCATTATCCTCGGAATGCCCTCGGGGGAGCGAGCCCAGTGGTGTCGGGAAGGGACGCGGCTTTCAGGCTTGGGAGTCAGTGATTGTGCTCTGAAGAGAGCAGGGCCTGAGGGTGGACTCCACTGGGGCCCCGGGGCAGGCGCTGGGGGCGGCCGGTTCAAGCAGGATCCCTGGTGCGTCCGTCCTCGGGGTCCCAGGAACCTCCCAAGTTTGCCCCGGGGCCACGCGCGCTTGGCCGATAGCCCTCGGCCGTCCGGAGAGCCCAAACTTGGGTTGGGCTGTGTCCACGGCCGCCCCCTCGACAGAACACATTTGGGAACCTCTGCTGAAAGGAATGCCCCACCCGTAAGCCCGTAAGCCCCGAAGGGACACAGCCAGCCTGCTCGGAGAGCGGTCAGCCCGGCCGATCGGGCACCCACTCACCACAGCCAAGTTCAGAGGGAGAAAGAGTCCGGGGTGCTCGGGTTTGAGCCCTCAAAGGTGCGGAGGAGGCAGAGTGATAACATCAGACCTCACTTCCTTTTTCTTGCCTTGAAAGTTGTGGTTTTAAATGTCCGGACTCCCTCCCCCCCCCCACCCCCCCCACCCCCCCACCCCCCGTCCCCTGCCCTGATTTCCATCATTTTCTGAGTGTGAGTTGCTTCTGTGTCAGGAAAATCCTGGTAAGCAGCAACTGGTCGGCTCCAGAGGTCCTGTTACCGGTCTGAGAAATCCCCGCCCCTCCCGTAACCTGCAAGCCGCAGGGTTGAATGCTTCCTGACCTTCTTACCTGCAATGTTGTGATTTATGAGAAATATATATTTGGTCATTCAGATGGCCACAATATATTTCTCATACATAGTTGGTCTTTGTCCACAATTTCTGGCTCACAAGTCCCTAAACCCTTGGAATTTTGGGAACGCGGTTAAGGGCGATAAAGGCGGGGTGTGGGGTTTTTTGTTTTTTTAGGGTTTTTTTTTGCTTTTTAGTAAGGCTCCACACCCAGCATGGAGCCCAACGTGGGGCTTGAACTCATTTCCCTGAGATCAAGGGTCTGATGCTCAGCCGACTGAGCCACCTGGGGTATCCCAAGGTGTCTTTTGTTATGTTAATAGAGGTTACTTTGGACCCCACCCAAAGGGGCCACTGTAGCCCAGAGGGCCCACCTTGTGATTAGTGGGTTACAATTTCTAGTCCCTTCCCCCCCTACCCCCTCCTCCGAGGGGAGGGGGGCATCGGGAGAGGGCCTCGAAGCTCCACACCCTTTCCCCATTCTTTGCCTTGGCTATCTCTTCATCTGGCTCTTGATTCTTACCCTTTAGTGCACTGGTAAATGTAACTGTTTCCCTGAGTTCTATGAGCTGCTCCGGCAAATTAATCGAATGTAAGGAGGGGGTCTTTGGAACCTCCAATCTGTAATGGATTGGTCAGAAGCACAGGTAACAAACAGCCTGGGGCTCACAACTGGCCTCTGATGTGGGGGACAGTCTTGTAGGACGGAGCCCCTAACCTGTGGAATCTGGTGCCGGACAGTAACAGGACTGCACTGAAATCTCAGCTGCCCAGCTGGCATTTGAGAATTGCTGGGTATTTGGGGGGGGGGGTGGTGGAGAGAAGGGGCCCACGTCTCATGCTAGAACTGGGTCCGGGAACCTTTAAAGACCACCCCTCTGTCTGACCCCAGCCCATAGAGGCCTAGGGAATCAGTCAAGCCCAGCGAAGAATTTGCAGGGCCTGAAGCAAACAGAATGTGGGCCTGGTTCGGGCCAGTGTCCTGCTGAGCCCGGGGCCCTCTGAGCACAGGGGTCCTACGACGCTTGCACCCAGGGCATCCTCAGAGCCGCCAGTTCTTCCAATGGCTGTAGGAGTGGTGTCCTGGAGCAAGAATTCCTGCCCCATTCAAAGGCAGATGTGACCTCGGAATGCAGGGGAAGGGGGCAGGGGTCTGGAACTTGAGACAAAAGGAACGCAGTTGACAGGGCACTAAGAAGAGCAGGTGTCTGGTAACTAGATGTCTGTCCTGCCAACAGATGTGTCGCTCAGATACAATTTATCTCTGCTAATAACCCTCACTCTGGGAAAGACTCCCAATTTAGACTCTTCTATGGAGTTAGGGGAGGGGCAAAAGTCTCTCTTGAGCCCGCAGGGTGTCAGTTGCCTTCAGCTCAGAATACTCTTCGTGCGGAAGTGGCCATCTGGGGGTGACCTGCCCTCGGCCCTGCAGTGGGAAAACTTGTAAGTCAGCACAACTTACCCCAATCTTAGGGATGTGGCCCCGGACCTCACAGCCCAGCCACGGGAGGGGAAGTGCTGAGTGAGCCGTCCCCATCCTGGGGCCTTCTCTTTGCCTCGTGAAACACGCGATGGGCCTTTGCACTGTCTGGACCCGGACAGTCTGGAGATACAGGAGGCCCCCCAACGATATGTGTCACCCACAGTGTTGTCACCACTCTGGCTGTTCTCAAGCAATGATGGGCTTCAGCGGGGACCAGAAGTCCACCTTTCAGTCCACCCCGGGGACATGAGAGGGCCAGCCACCGGCTTTCTTCCCCATGTGGATGACCTGATTCACCTTTGTTGACAGGAGGAGGAAGGGGAGGTCTGTCCCACGTATCTCACACCCAGAGAGGAGCAAAGGGCTCTGAGGCCAGGCCCAGGGCACCTGTTGGGGCAAACCCACCTCTGCGGGCCTGGTTTTAGTGCCCACCCCCCACCCCCCAACCCCCCAGCTCAAACTTGAGTGCTTTCTTGCAGGATCAGGTGGCGGCCCCATCCCACCCCCATCCCGCCTCCCAACAATGAACTGACTGGGACTAGGGGTTACCAGGAGCCAACTTTCCAGGAAGATAAAAGACACATCCGAGGCTAAAGCCCAGGCCTGCCCTCGCGGGCCTCAGCAATGGCCCCTCAGGAGCAGGGACTAAACTTCTGGACTGGTAAAGCGGGGCCGGGTCTCTGCCTCTGTGGCCCGCTCGGCCCTGCCAGGCCCTGCCAGACAGGCTTGCCAGGGTCCCGGGGCTCATGGGACTCGCAGGGAGCCCGTGGGCGTTTTCATTCCGGACTGCCAGCTTGGCGCGGGCCGAGGGAAGGCGGTGAACGCGCATTCACTACGCAGCGGAGCCGCGCGCAGGCTCGGCTGAGGACCCCGCGGCCATGAGGCCCCTGGACCCCAACGCCTGGACCTCGTCTTCCAGCGGGAAGGAGGCCATGGTGTGGTCTGCTCGGGTGACCGCCGAGCACGAGGCACTGTAAAGTCATAAAACCAGGGCCTGGGGGACCCACTTCTGCTTTTGGTTCCCCTTTTGCCCATGACGTATTTTGTTAGCAGGAAAGCTTTTCAAGCATCTTTGGAAGTTGGAGCGTAGAAATAATGATTTGTGAGCCACGTGAAATACTCCTTGAGGGGCATTTTCTGGACGGATCCCTCCTTCCAGCTCTGCGGAGGGTAAGCACCTCCCCAGGAAGGGCCTGGGCCTTGGGGAGATGGGGCCCCGAGAGCCCGGGCGCGCGGGGGCGGCGGGGCGCCGGCAGGTGCACGGCGGGCGGGGGCGGGGTCAGGGCCAGCGGCGCGCCCCGCCCCGGGGGTGGGTCACCGGGCGCGGCCACCTTAAGGCCCCGGGCGGGGCGGGGCGGGGCGGGCGCAGCGCGAGGCCGGCGGGCGAGCGGGCGGGGAGCCATGGCGCCGTCCGGGCCGCTGCTGCTGCTGCTGCTGCCGCTGCTGGTCCCGCTGGCCGGCGCGCGGGCCGGCCCCTACTTCCGCCCGGGCCAGGGCTGCCGCCTGCCCCTGCGGGGGGACCAGCTGTCGGGGCTGGGGCGCAGGTGGGCCGCGGGCGGGCTGGCCCCTCCCGCGGCTCCAGGAACCTGGCGCCCTGCCTCCCTTGACCTTTGAGGGTCAAATCCAGCCCCTGTGTTTTGGGGGGCACTCTTTCTCTTTACATTTGCTTGGACCAGCCTGGCCTGGGGGGCCTTTGGGGCGTTGCTGCGGGAGCCGTGTGGCTCCTGCATTTGGGGGCGCCCTGCCTCCTTCACGTGCTGGGTGGGCTGGGGTCTCCCACGGAGCTGGGCTCACCTTCTCTCTTGGGGGAAAGGAGTGGGCCTGACTGTGTGGTGCTGATCTCTTCCCAGGACCTACCCCAGGCCTCACGAGTACCTGTCCCCGGCGGACCTGCCCAGGAGCTGGGACTGGCGCAACGTGAACGGGGTCAACTACGCCAGCGCCACCAGGAACCAGCACATCCCCCAGTACTGTGGCTCCTGCTGGGCCCACGGCAGCACCAGTGCCATGGCGGGTAGGCGGGGTGACTGTGGGCCACCGCGGCCGGCCACACGGCCTCCTGCGCAGCACCGGCCGCCAGAGCGGCCGTGATTCTGGGCCAGGAGATTCAGCGCCGGGACTCGGCGTGGTCGGGCCGGTGTCGGAGCCTCTCAGGCCTCGGGGCGCTGCCCTGTGCCTTCTGCCGCGCCTCACCGGCCAGGGAGGGCCAGAGTGATTGGCACAAGCTGGACTGTGTTCCCATCGCATGGGGCGGGCCTGCCTGGGGCCTGAAGCCCAGGGATAATGTGGCTCGAGGGTGCCTTTTCTGTCCCCCAAAGCCTGTGACCCCAGGCATTTGGGATCAAATCAGAAATGCAAACTCACTCAACCCCCTGCCAGTGATGGTCACAAGGAAGTGAAACTGCTTTTCAGCAGCAGTTAATATTTGAGCTGCAGGCCCATCCTGGGGCTTGGAATATTGAGCAAGGCTGGCAGGTTTTCTCGTCTGGCCCTGAGCCGTCTGGCCACAGTGAGGGGAGGCCTTGGGAGAGGACGGAGGAGAGGTGTCACCCAGCCTTGGGCCTCCATTCAGCCCCAAGCCAGCCTGCTAGCGTGTGGGAGGGGCTCTGCCATCTCCAGTGGCCGCCCGGGGGTCCGGGAGCCTGCAGTCACACCAGATCTCCATCGCAGAAGGGACTCTCCGCCTGGGAATCTGGCCCCAGGAGGGCAGGGGACCATGGCCTCCTCCCTGGTGGCTAGCTCACTGGGCAGGCCTGGTGTCGTCTGTGGCCTCATGTTAAATGGGTTAAGAACAGGGTGGCTCCGTGGAAGCCTCCGAGCTGTCCTGTGACTATTCCCATTTTGCGGATGGGGGAGCTGAGGTCCCTGGCCAGGAGGTCAGGAGACTCGGCCGTGGTGTGAGTGGCAGCTGGGAGGACAACCCAGGAGGCTGGCCTTTGGGCCAGGACCTCTGCTGGGCTGTCTGTAGGTTGAGGAGTGGAGGGTGGGGCCTGGACTCCAGGAGTGGTCAGCTGGAGGTGGAGCATACTTCTGACCGACCCTTCAGGAAGGAGGAGGAAGGGGGCAGGTAGGCTGAGGCCCCATTTTAAGGCGTGAGAGCCCTTGGGGGAGGCTGGAGAGGCCCCCTGCCTGAGATGGAGATGGACAGGGCCCCTGGAGCATGTGGAGCCAGAGGCTTAAGCACCAGAGGCACCGGGAGACCTCAGGCCAGGCCAGCTGACGGGGTGTGAGCGGGCCTGGAGGCAGAGGGTCTGGGCTCAGGCTGGGCAGACATGGCGCTCACAGTGGGGAACTGAAAGAGGGCCTTTGTGGCATCCCTAAGGGTGGGGGATGGAGGGAAGGGCCGAGAAGGTCAGCGGGGCGGGCCCTTGACATAGTTCCCTTTTCGGATGGTCAGCCCTGCCACGTTTCTGGAATGGACTCTCTCCTGGGCAGACAACTGCTTCTCTCCTCTCCTCGAACCTCCAACTTTCTCCCCCAGCAGCAGGGCTCTGCTTTCTCTTTCACTGAGGAAACAGAAGCCCCCAAGAGGGGACTTCCCCGGGCACGGGCCCAGCTGCCACCTAACACAGCTGCTCCTGGTCCGCCTTTCCTCCTGTCCCTGGGCGGCCAGCGCCCGAGCCCCTGACCCTGCGCCCTGTGCTGGGCCCTGGCCGTCACCCTGAACAAGTGAGCAGGGGGCTTCGAGCCCGTGCCCCCCTCCAGCCACTGCCCCGCTTCTGGGCTCCCGGGAGAGGTGTCTGCAGCCCCTTCGTCCCTCCTCCAGCCCACTCCAGCCTTGCGTCACCTCCCACTCTACAGGCACCATCCTGCCACGCGGGCAGGTGCCGGGGTCCCCCGCCAGGCCTCAGCCTCTGCTTGTGCTCCATCATCTGTCCGTGGGACACTTTCCCTGCCTTTCACCCCACACCGTGGGCTCCTCCTGCCTCCAGGCCATCCCTCCCTGTGCTCTGCCGGCTCCTCATCCTCCCCACGTAGCTTCCCAGCATCGGGGTCCCCTGGACTTCGCCTCCATGGGCACTCCACCTTGACACCAGCTGCCGCTCTCCCTCTGCTCGGACATCTGACACCTCAAACCTCAGCCTTTCCACCCTCACTGGGCTCACCGAGTCAGGACCTCAGCCTTCCTGTTACTCACACAGAAGCCTCGGGTTGCCCCCCATGCGATCCTAGGCCAGATCTTGTCCATTTTACCTTCAAAGTATGTTCTGAACCCCTCTGCTTTTTGCAGCCCCCATCCCTGCACCCCCAGTCTGAACCCCTGGCTTGCACTGCCTGGCCTCTGGGCTTGCCCCGCCACTGTCCCATCTCTGCTAGAGTGCGCCTGCTGATTGCCCCAGGTCGGCTTGTGCTTCTGTTCTGCTCTAAACCCTCTGAGATTTTGGGCAGATAAAACACAAAAATCCTTACTTGACGTACAAGAGCCCCTGTAAGCTGGCCCCCATCCTGTGTTGGGACCCTGTGCGTCGAGGCTGTTTTGTTGGGTGCCGGATGCCCGGCGTGGACAACAGCGTGGTGCACAGTGGATGAGCAAGGCAGGCCAGGACAGATGGGGAGGGGTCTTCCCTTGTGTTTGGGCCACGTAAGAAGTGTATTAGATTCTCGGTGGCTGGGTCAGGTAGGGATTGGATACGTGATTCAGGTGTGGACAGGGAGGCCAGCACTGGGCGGTGGGGAGTGGGCTCCCTGGAGGCATGGGGCATCCGAGTGCAGATGCGCCCCTCTGCGGGGGGGTGGGGGGGCACGGAGGAGCCCAGGTTGGTGAAGCAGGGGTCAGCACCGGCAGCTTCACTGGACGGGAGGGGATGCCAGCGAGGTGGGCCTGGGCCGCAGGAGCATGGGGCTGGGAACGGAGACCCGGATGGCTGTCAGGAGCCTCACTACGCAGCAGACAGCTGCCGCGTCGGTGAGGGTGCGTGCGCGGCCTCGGGGGCTCTTTGCTGATGTTTCAAGAAAGGCAGGTCTGCGCGTGTGTGCAGGTGCTAATGTGGGAGAGACCGGGGTCCACGTGGGCCTTGGGTAGGGGGCAGGGTCATGCCACCTGCTGTCAAAGGAGGTGGGTTGGGGACGCAGAAAGCCCGGACGCTGGGTGGCGGAGAGGTGAGGGGCCTGCATTTGAGTTTTCCAGTGAAGTTTGGGAGTGAGGGGCGGGGCGGGGTGAGAGGGGTCACTGTGGCCCCTGTGAGAGAGCGAGGCGGCAGGGGCCTCCGGTCAGCACATCAGCAAGCATCTCCCAGAAAGGGGGAGACCCGGACCAATGGAGGCGAAGCGTTTTGGAAATGGCAGTGGGGCAAAGGGGCCGGCACCCCGCCTGCAGGCCTTGCCCGGTGTGGGGTGAGGGTGGAGAACCTCCCTCGGGGAAGTGACCTCCCGGGGGCGGGGGTTCAGCAGCCAGGGCCAGGCTAGTTAGCGAAAGAAAACTCGTGCGCTCAGTCGTGCAGCTGACACGTACTGAGCACCTACTGTGCGTCAGTCATGTTGAGACACAGGAGCTGCAGCTGGGGCCAGACGCCGCGGAGACAGACCCCGGGAACTCCTTGGACTAGTTAGCAGGTGACATGGGGTCAGCACAGCTGGGGAGGGGCTGAGAGCTGCAGGGGCGGGTGGAGGCCCACGACCTGCTGTCAGCAAAGGGGTGTCTGCAGGAAGGGCTCTCTGGGCCAAGGAGTGGCCAGCGGACATGGAGGAAGGGGCAACAGGCGGCAGGGGCCTTGCTGGTGATTGTTGGTGAGTGCCAGAAGGCCGGGGCTGGGCGTGGGGGGAGGGCTGGTCAGAGGAGCCAGAGCAGGGCTGCAGGAGCACCATGGTCTGGGTGGTGACACCAGGGATGTGGGTGAGCCGGGGTGGGGAAAGGGGGGACTGGTGTAGGGGGGGTTCATATCCGTGCCTGGAAGGGCCCGGGAGACCCCTGGAGAGCTGAGACTCCTGAGGCTGGGTCGGAGCCCCCGATGGGCGGGTGAGCCGGTGGGTGCGTGCTGGCCAGGTGCGGGTGCTGGCCTGGTGCAGGTGCTGACCAGGTGGTGGGTGCTGACCAGGTGCGGGTGCTGGCCAGGTGGTGGGTGCTGACCTGATGCGGGTGCTGACCAGGTGCGGGTGCTGACCAGGTGCGGGTGCTGGCCAGGTGGTGGGTGCTGGCCAGGTGGTGGGTGCTGACCTGATGCAGGTGCTGACCAGGTGCGGGTGCTGGCCAGGTGGTGGGTGCTGGCCAGGTGGTGGGTGCTGGCCAGGTGGTGGGTGCTGACCTGATGCGGGTGCTGACCAGGTGTGGGTGCTGGCCTGGTGCAGGTGCTGACCAGGTGGTGGGTGCTGACCTGATGCGGGTGCTGACCAGGTGCGGGTGCTGGCCAGGTGCGGGTGCTGGCCAGGTGGTGGGTGCTGACCTGATGCAGGTGCTGACCAGGTGCGGGTGCTGGCCAGGTGGTGGGTGCTGGCCAGGTGGTGGGTGCTGGCCAGGTGGTGGGTGCTGACCTGATGCGGGTGCTGACCAGGTGCGCGTGCTGGCCTTGCAGACAGGATCAACATCAAGAGGAAGGGGGCGTGGCCCTCCACCCTGCTGTCCGTGCAGCACGTCCTCGACTGCGCCAACGCGGGCTCCTGCGAGGGGGGCAACGACCTCCCGGTGTGGCGGTACGCCCACGAGCACGGCATCCCGGACGAGACCTGCAACAACTACCAGGCTAAGGACCAGGGTAGGCCCCTGCCCGCCCCCACCGCCCTCCTCCCAGGGAAAGTGTGGCCGGGGCATGGGGGGGAGGGCTGGGTAGAGGTGGGAGCCACCCGCCACCATGAAACCGGTGGGGCTCAGGGAGCAGGCAGCTGGAGCCTGCAGTCCTTGTTGAGAAGCCCAGCCAAAAAGACTTCGGGAGGGTGTCTCCAGCCTGGGGCCCCCTGTGGCCAGGGCTGGCCGTGGTGTTTGGGTTGTGACATGTTGGCATTTTGGGGGTTTCCCAAAATGAGCCCTTGTCAAGGCCAGAGTACATTTTCCAGGAGTGGATGAGGAGGGCAGGCCAGCAGCTAGGTAGACCGAAGCACGTGGGCCCAGCTGGAACACAGCATCGGCCTGCTGCCCTGGCCGGGGCCATGCATGTGCAGGTGGACTTGGAGCCGAGGGTCCTGCATGGACCAGCAGAGCCAGCTGGCCTGGAGTCTTGGGAGTTGGCACAGTCCTCCTGGGCTGCTCCCCTAGGAAACCAAAGGAAAGAAAGTCCAAACCCCAAACCCATAATTGGCAGTTTTAAGTCACCTATCCCTGTTTTAGTTCCCTCTTGGACAGAGCAGAGAGCCGGGGTGAACCCAGTGGGCCATCTGAGATAGCAGGATTGGAGGAATGGGGAGCTCGGGGTGCTTTTCCACCCCCACTCTCTCCCTCTATAAAAGGGTGAGCTCAAGCAGCCCCCTGTGCCCTCTCGGTGCCCGAGCAGACTCTGGGCGCCATCCCACACCCACGGGGTGCCCCCGCCTTGCATCTGGAGCCATATTGCCCAGCCAGAAAGAATTCTCCCAGACTGGTTGGGTGAGTCTTGTTGAAGTGGTAAACACAACAGGGGTCAGAGAACCAAGGAGAGGCCAGATGAAGGGGAGAAGGCTCTGCAGAATTGGGGATCAGGTGGTCCCCAGGGCCGTGCCTTGCCCTGAACTGGTCTCGTCCGGCCTAGGCTGGGCCCCTGTAACCCACCCGTGTGACAGGGCCAGGTACAACTGAGCAAACCGACTGTTGGCAGTACATAGTCTCACCTCTGTATTAGCAAATGTGGTCACAGATCCATCCCTTTCCAGTTGTATTGGGCATGGGGCATTTGGTGTCCCAGGGACAAATGAAACCAACAACTAGGTCCTCAAGGAGTCTGATGTCCTGGGGGAGGAATCCAGACAGATGGGAAATTGTAACACGTAGGTAACACGAAAGCGGTAAAAAGGCAGGATGGTGGATGTCAAGGGCCTGGGAAGGGGAGGGACAGTGTGGTCTTACAGAACTAAGAGCCTCCCCTTTTTTTTTTTAGCCTAATTCTTGATACCTCCCTAAACGAAAAAAATAAGAAAATGCTTATTTTTTTCCCAAATGTATTGGCCTTCACTAGCCAGCAATACAGTTATCTTTTTTTTTTTTTTTAAGATTTTATTTATTTATTTGAGAGAGACAGAGACAGCGAGAGAGGGAACACAAGCAGGAGTGGAAGAGGGAGAAGCAGGCTTCCTGCTGAGCAGGGAGCCCGATGCGGGGCTCGATCCCAGGATCCTGGGATCATGACCTGAGGCGAAGGCAGACGCCCAACGACTGAGCCACCCAGGCGCCCCGATAGTTACCTTCTTGAAAGCTAATAATTACACTCTTTTCAGCTATGGAGGCTTGTGGAAAGACCCTGTTCTTGGCCTTTCAAGGAAAAGAAAGGAGGCTAACCTTTGAGTGCCTACTACGCGCTCATGACCGTGGCTTTCCTTCCTGCCCACGCGGGGGGACGGCTCTTCCTGAGTCCCCTGCAGCGGGACGCAGAGCCTAATTCCACAGCCCCCGACGGCAGGATGATTTCCGTTAGCAGCTGAACTGGCAAAGCGGAGAGCGGTGGGGATGCGCTCCCCGGCGAGCGGCCTCACGCGCACTTTGCCCGCTGTCCCCCAGAGTGCGACAAGTTCAACGAGTGCGGAACGTGCACGGAATTCAAGGAGTGCCACGCCATCCAGAACTACACCCTCTGGAAAGTGGGCGACTACGGCTCCCTCTCCGGCAGGGAGAAGATGATGGCGGAAATCTACGCCAACGGCCCCATCAGGTGAGGACGCGAGGCGGGGGCCGCTGCCCGCCAGGTCCCCGAGGCCCCTTTCCGGGGCCGGCTTAGCGGCCCCGGCGTGAGCTCGCTCCGCAGGACGCTCACGGGACGGCGGTGAGGGCGAGGCGCGCGCACGCACGCACGCACGCACACACGCACGGCGGGAGGACAGCGTCCGTGGAGGCGGAATGCCCCCGTGCGTGCTGTGAGGCGGCCGCTCGGGGCTGTGGGGAGCGGGTGAGTTCCCCGCACGAGACGCTCACGCGTGGACGCCTTGCGCTCAGCTGCGGAATCATGGCGACGGAGAAGATGGTGAACTACACGGGCGGCATCTACGCCGAGTACCATGACCAGGCCTACATAAACCACGTCGTTTCTGTGGCCGGCTGGGGCGTCCACGGTGGCACGGAATACTGGATTGTCCGGAATTCGTGGGGGGAGCCGTGGGTAAGATGTTCGCAGATCCCCGCTCCCGCCCCAACCCCCCCTGCTTCTGGTGGCTCCCCAGCCGAGATCCGCGGCCCCGTGCCAGCCCAGGAGCCGCGCCAGCGACGTCCGGGGTCGGGCCCTCCGGCGGGGAGGGCGGGCTGCCGCTGTCCTGCGGGTCGTGGCGTGTGTGGCCGCATCCCTGGCCCCTACCCGTCCCCCCGGGGGCCGCCGACTGTCTCCAGTCCCTGCCAAGGGTCTCCTGGAGCCCCCGCCCTGGTTGCGAAGCACTGTTGGGCAACGTTCGGTTCAGCTCGACCGTTCTTTACAACCGTCTCGTCCTTTCTGCTGTCACAGTCCTGGCTCTCCCAAGTCGTAGTGGGAGTGTTTCCAGAAATACTTTTGAGTTGGGTCAGAAATCCAGGGGAGATACATTAACTGCCAGAATTTTCATTTCTAAGACCCAGTATTAACCATTAACAGCCGAAGACACAGAAATTCATTACTCTGAAGTGGGGGAGAGTGATTAATGTTGAAGTGATGAAATGTCAATACTTTTGATGAAAGGACTAGAAACCGGGGATATTAATAGGTAGTTAAGTCATCTGGCCCCAAGAGTCAACATTCTAGTTACAGTCATTTGCTTTTGGCTTACAGGGCCAGGCACCCCGCTTGTTAAATATTAACCAAGGAAAAATACTTCACAGACGGTACTTGGGAGTCGGGGTCCGGCGCAAGGGCAGGAGCACCCAAGCCCGAGGCTGCTGGGGGAAAGGAACGTGGTCAGCAGGGTGCAAGGGCAGCCCGGACTGAGGAAAGGGGCCATCTGCACTAGCGGCCATACAAACAGTCTCCCACCTCCCCGCACCAGAGCCCAGTCCCGGGATGCTGACTGGGCCTCTTCAGCAAGAGCTTCTGGAAGGGCTTTCCCCCTGCTGGGCTCCCGGAACATTCTGGGTCAGCTCTGGAGGATGCTCTAAATTAGGTGGTGAGGGGGGCGGAGGGTCAGCGTGCACGTGGAGAGCAGGAGCCACGGGAGACGGGCGTGGGGAACTAACGTGTGACCCCTCTCCCCACAGGGTGAGCACGGCTGGATGAGGATAGTGACCAGCACCTATAAAGATGGGAAGGGTGCCAGTTACAACCTCGCTGTGGAGGAGTACTGTACGTTTGGGGACCCCATCGTTTAAGGTGCATGTCTCCAGAAGAGCATTGTTACCGTGAACCACAGTCAGGGGGTCCGATCGCTACGGGCACTGGGTTGGTTCCACCACAGTCTGAAGGGACTAGGGGCTGGCATTCGACACGATCTGACGGCTGGTCATGGCACTGAGCGCCTAGAAGGGGCACCTGTTGACCTGCAGACTGCTTTGGCGCTGGCCGCAAGCGCACTCCGGGGGAACGAGTGAAATGTGAAGGCTGGGACCCCCGTGCCAGCAGGCCCCTACCACCGTGACGGCAGCAGACAGTCTGCCTGGCCAAGGTGTGATCCGCAAGGCCGTAATGACGTGACCTCCAGTCTCTTCAATCCATGATTTGGTGTTTTCTGTTTGTCAGCTGTGGTCTATAATATGGTAAAGAAGGGCAGACTTATCACCAGTTCTTATGTCACCCTGGAAGCAGTGGTGGGGGTGGAGGGAGAAGACAGCCATTGGAGATTGCCCAAGTGATGAATAAAATACATGACTCCCCGCAGGAGTAGAGCCTGAGCGTGCCTTATTTACACACGAGAATGATGATAACACCAGGATCTCCACCTGCCAATCCAGCAGAAAGGCTTTTTAATTTATTCTTGGAAAATTAAAACAATGACAATAAAAGATCAACTAACCAGGTTCTTGTAAGAAAAGTCACCTTGGAAGGTGGTTCATCTACATGTCTCAGGTTCTGAGCTCCCCGCCACCATGGGAGGGACCCAGCTCCTGTGCTGGGGGAAAGGAACGTGGTCAGCAGGGTGCAAGGGCAGCCCGGACTCTGAGGAAAGGGGCCATCTGCACTAGCGGCCATACAAACAGTCTCCCACCTCCCCGCACCAGAGCCCAGTCCCGGGATGCTGACTGGGCCTCTTCAGCAAGAGCTTCTGGAAGGGCTTTCCCCCTGCTGGGCTCCCGGAACATTCTGGGTCAGCTCTGGAGGATGCTCTAAATTAGTTCACCAGGATGAAGTTGGACTTGCAGTGAGCTTTCACAAACAGAAGGAAAACAGGCACTGGGTTAGAAACAGGAGGTGAACAATGACCTTTAAAGTTGCAGCAAAGGGACACGCATGTCAACCCTACCTATAAACTCCGTCACAGGGTCATGTTCACCTTCTGTTTTAATGGTGCCGGCGATGCTGTCGTTTTCCAAGATGGGGAGGAAAAGCTGCACAAAGTCAGAGGTGTACGGAGGAGCAATGACATCCAGTACCTAGGAGGAGAGAACACCGGGTCACTCCCCGCACAGCCTCTGAGCAGCGTCCCCACCAACACCTGATGAAATGGCAATCAGTTTGGAGAAAACCACCCTCCCCTCCCCACCCTTTCCACTTCCCGGTGACAACAGTCTCCAAAACTGAGACGCCCAAGTGGTTATGTAGGTAAAACGGAATATGGCTCCTACAGGTGGGAGGGGCTTGGTAAACTGGTATCTAATCATTGCCATCACCCCGATTATCAGCACAGTTCTCAGAATTAGGTACAAAATGAATTAAATTTAAGCCAAAAGGCACTGCTAGTGTTAACAGTATGAAACATGAAACGAACGGTGTATTGCTGACCTCAGTTACAAAATAGCGAATGAGTGAAATGTCAGTGTCCAGCTTCTCCAGACACTTTCGGATGTAACTGACAACAGGAAGTACATAACCTCGACTCAGCAGGTGAACCATCCTGTCCAACAGGGTCTTCTTCAACTCAAGCTACGAGAGCGGGGGCAGACAGATCTGTCAGAACGGGTCCTCGCCCCGAGCCTCCACGACGCCCGGGGGCCACCCGCTCACCTGCTCCATCACGTCCAGCTGGGAGTGCTCAGTCTCAAAAAGCTTAACAAGCAGCTGCAGGACCTGGGGGTGCAGGAGCTGGTGGCAGGTGCTGATCTACAAACACGCCAAAGGGAGCCCTGCTGAGCACTGCAGCCGGGTCTCTGGGCTCAGCATCAGTGCCGAGAACCGTCAGCATGGTCCCAGCCGGCTCACGGCAGGCGCCCATGATGGCAGGCCTCGGCACCCAGCCCGCGGCCCGTCAGCTTCCGTGCCATTCCTCATCCTTTCAAAACACTTGCTGAAAACTGCAAATCTATGGAGCCAATGAAACTAGTTCCTTAAAAGGAAAATCCTCGTTGAGGATAGAAAGTATCCAGCCCCGCACAGAGCAGCTCCCGCATTCAGTGAACAGACATCCCGGCAGGCCGGGCCCGAGCAGGATAAGGTACAGACAGAGTGCCATCCTTGGCCCTGCGGCCCTCCTACCTCATCCAGCAAGGCCAGGTGCACTGGGGTGTGGTCGGTCTGCAGCTGGAAGTACCTGGGCTCAGACACGGTCCAGTCCACCCACTTCAGCACACCCATTGCTACCACTGGAAACCTACGGGTGTAAGTAAGGCACAGTGCTTCCTTTACGTGAAGTTTAAAACAAACCACCACCACCACCAAAACTAAATGGTTGGGAAGGTTTAAAAACCCACCGCCACTCCGTCTATCCCAGCAAGTCACTCCCAATGTGCTCTGCCAGGGAGATGCTTGTCCGTGAGTCAGTCTGAGGTCAGCATCCTCTCACCATGCCGTACTAGACCCCGACCTCCCTTATCGGCTTACTTTAAACCACATCATTGGTTCGGAAGGACAAGATCGTTAATGCAGAACACTCAGGGAGCTCGGACCGGGTTGAAGTTCTATTTAGCAAACCCTTTCCTTGTCCTGAGCACAAATTACCAGGGGAAAGACTCGACTGCCCACGGGATCGCCCTATTTGTAAGCTCTTCTAACTGACTGTGTGTTCATACCATTGCTATGGTTCCCACGTCCTTTCCAGCTAAGCAATACCTTGTCGGCCTAACACGTACTGCAAATAGACCCCTTTCTTTCAAGCAGCTTTCGTAATTCTGGTGGGTCTTCCTTTTTCTGAGGCTAATTTATGAACAGACTTCTGGCAGGTAAGCAGCTGAGCATTACTCGTGCTGCTAAAACAGTTCAAAGTTCTCTATCTACATTTTAAAAAGAGAACATAAAATCATTAAGTATCTCTGAAGCTTCTGTTACATATTTTTTTGAGCTTTTAATAAAATGAAAACTCAGACCACTCCCTCCAGAGGGATCCAGTTTAGAACAAGGTTTGATTTTGCTCACCTGATGCACTGATAAAGCGTGCTCAGCTCTGCCACCAGCTCGGAGGCCCCTTTGTTCTCGTTACAGCACAAATTGTGAACGGTCTCCACGGCTTTCGACGTTGACTTCAGCTCGTCCTTGTTGATGCCCACGCGTTTGTTCTGAGAACACACACGCGGGTCTGTGAATCCCGACGGCGTGCGTGGCCTTGCAGGTGGGGTGATCTGCTACCGGCCGCCTCTCCCTGCAGACCCCTCCCCATCCCTGGGGTCAGGAGTCAACTCAGCTGCCGCACTCCAGTCACCCGGCTTACAAAAACAAGCCAGGGAACCTGGGCCTGGGGCTGAGGGAGACCTGGTCAGTTTCTTTAGCTGCACTTTCAATTCCAGTTTGAAGAAGTATTACAGATGCAATGCACATTTCCTTGAAAGATTTAGCACTTCGACTATTTCATGCATGAACACTAGAAAAGATATTTCTGACACGAGTTGGGTTCATGACTTCTTGCAGCCAAAATTCCCAAATAATACCAAAGAGAGGAGGTTCCTTGTCTCCCGAAAAGCCCAGGAATTCTCAACTGATAGTACCTTTTTCCAGGTCTCAACCACGCTTGCTGCGTAGGCCAAGATATGGATATATTTGTGCTTGTGGTCCTGGTTGATTCTGGCCCCTGGCTTAAAGAGCGACTGCATGAACAGGTCCAGGAAGGCCGGCACCCGGATCTGAGGGGACACACGGTATCAGTGGAAAGGAATGCACGGAAGAGATGTCAGGTAAGTCCCCATACACTTAACGGCAGGCGTGAGGGCATGCCCGCTCACATCCACCCTCCTGTGCTCAACCCGGCAGGTGTCCCAGTGTGTGCGAAGGCTGAGGATGTGATGGGGAAGGATGAGGGAAAGGGCAGAAAAGATCAACGTGATTTGTACTCAGTGACTTAAGAGAAACACGGGCTTTCCAAAATAACCCTTTTAATCGGCATGGAGGGTGTCCCACCTTATTATTAAAATGAAAGCAACTTACGAGTTCCACGGGAGGCGGGTCCATGCTTGTAAACATCTTGAACAGGACTGTGATGTCAGCTGGATTCAGGGCTCCTTTGGACAACATAGCCCCAAGGGCCTGACAGGCCCGGGGGTAGGAGGCAGCTGTACCCAGTGCTAGTGTGATCTGACTGGCATCATGACCTCTTAATGAAAAAAAGTATACATCCCATTGTTAAGAAGGCGGCGCCCTGCCCTGCCCTCTCCTTCCTCCTCTGCCTCTTTCCTTCCTTTTTTCACACCTAACACTTGGGACTGCTTGGGTCCCTTTGTTTTTCATATTTCTGTCATTCACTGGGAACCTGACCAACCCATAAAAACGGCATTTAAAGCTAACTGGGGAAGAATGACTGGGTGCAGCTTGCAGACTTTCCAAAAGGAGCCACACACTTGTAATGTATCACTAAGACTCCATTAGTGGAGAATAAACTCACAAGGGCTCATTTTGTTCTGTAAGATACGGACTACAACATAACAATTAGACTACTGAATAACTATTTCAGGACTACTATTATTTGCTATTGATGAATCCTAATATATGAGATTACAGGTTCACAGATCCAGTGAATTGAACAATAATCAGTTACTTTACAAAATACTCATCAAGGGGCGCCTGGGTGGCTCAGTTGGTTAAGCGACTGCCTTCGGCTCAGGTCATGATCCTGGAGTCCCGGGATCGAGTCCCGCATCGGGCTCCCTGCTCGGCAGGGAGTCTGCTTCTCCCTCTGACCCTCCTCCCTCTCATGCTCTCTGTCTCTCATATAAATAAATAAAACCTTTAAAAAAAAAAAAAATACTCATCAAAGCCAAACTTCAGCTCATCAAAGCCAAACTTCAGAAAGCAAGCTCTCTACATGTATTTAAAATTACCCTGACTTTTCCAGATGTACTAGGTAAAAGGAAGTTTATATATCTGTCAAAATAGGAGGACCCAGAGCCTCTGGTTGTAGAGAAAGGGTAAGGGGGGGTGTGGGGGGGAATTTCGTGGGGAGCACCTAGTTAGGACCAGGGCTAGCAAAAACACAGCCCTCACTTCTCCTGGGCGAAGCGCTGCACCTCCTGAGCAATCCTACGCACGGCCGAGCCTCCCTGCTCTTCCTGGGCCAGCACCGACATCATGGCCTGGGCAAACAGGTACGTGTGCTCCCCGTGGCACACCATTTTCTGAAAAATGGCAGGGGAGAGAGTTTGGGGTTTCACAGTTGCAGCGCTGACAAATGTCGACAAAAAAGCCAGACCCCCAACCTTTCTGCATGCAAGTTATTTATGCTGGAACAGGCCTTCTGACCTGGACACTGTCTATAGGAAGAAGCATTTCATGTTTGAATATGCATGACCCAAAGCAGCCTCCTTCTAATCTGAGATACACAAAAGAAAGAACTTACGGCAAACTCAGGGAGATTTTTTTCAAGGTTTTCCTCTCCTCCATCCAAAATTGTAGCTAGAGAGGTACGGAGTACTCTAGAAAACACTTCCAACTGCTGGCAGGCTGTGGATACGCTGGTTATCTCCCCTTGGTACCCTGCATCAGAAATAAGCTACAATACAAAAATAAGAAGCCAAACAAAGCATCAACAGGCAGTGACCACACACTGCACAGGAAGCTGGCTTGTTGTCAGTGTTTGTGGTGAGGTGGGCCGAGCAAACACTGCTCTCAGGTCTCAGACCTTTATTCTGATCCCAGCCTTGCTACTGACTAGGCCTGTGGCCCAGGCTAACCATCCCATCTTGGTTTCTTCGTGTGTCACATGAAGGAGACAAACCAGGCATTCTCTTTTTTTTTTTTTCTTTTTTTAAGTAATCTCTGAGCCCAACGTGGGGCTTGAACTCACGACCCCGAGATCAAGAGTCGCATGCTCCGACTGAGCCAGGCAGGCGCCCCAAACCAGGCATTCTTAAAGATTCCACTCAGCACACAACAGACTCTATAAATATGTTCCTGCCAAATTTTAAAACAGAGTTCATGTTGATCCAAAAACACAGATATGAGGGCGCCTGGCTGGCTCAGTCGGTGGAGCATGTGACTCTTGATCTTGGGGTTATAAGTTCGAGCCCCACACTGGGTGTGGACATTACTTAAAAACAAAATCTTTAAAAAAAAAAAACAAAAACCCCACAGATACATCTTCTATGCTTTTCTTTCTCACTGTTCAGACTTACTAAAGTGAAGTGATGGAGACCTTTACCAAAAACCAAATACGACTTGCAGAAGAAACAGACCTCCCAACCAACCCAAAATAACTCTCATTCATCAGCACTTTCGCCTTTTCTGTGACTCTAGTACTCTGCCTACCTTAACGGTGAAGTTAAGCATCAAACAGTCTGGATGGGCTTCAGCCAGTTTGTAAAAAAGATCTCTCCACGTGGTATGTGCAATCATTTGTTCAAGCCAAGCTGGAGTCTGCCAACAAACAGACGGCAAGATAAAAGACCTAGCTTGAGCTTAAGTGAAGATGATACTCTATAAACAGTGGCTGGCTCTCCCAGCTGGAAGAGCCCCCGAGAGCATCTAGCTCCAGCCCTTGCAGTCCCAGCAGCGGAAGCAGACCCAGAGTTGGTGATGCCACACGGGAGGCTGAGTGGCAGCACCAGAACCCTGAAGGCCCACTCACAGCTTCGGAAAGGCTCAACTGCACACAAGAGCGTACCGGAAGGCGCTTCTGGGAGACACGCGAGAGTCTAGGGAAGCCCACGGAGAGGGGCTGCGGCAGACGCACCTCAGCTGTGTGCCCTGGGTGCCCAGCACAGTGGTTTTGTCCATCACCATGTGTGACTGACAGACCCAAGGGCTGACTCTGAGTCCACCTCCCATTTGTGCCAAGGCCAGGCTTCCCACTGAACACTCCCAGCCACCAACTGAGCGTGGCAGGGCTCCTCAGGCAGGCCTGTTCCCAGGAGACCTGGGCCTCACTGACACTGCGGAAACTTTCTGAAAATGGCACTGTCGCCTAGGGCTCTTTGTCCCCAACCTTCCTTCCCTCCCTCCGGCCTTTGGGGGCCACACTTGCAACATGGCCCCCCGGCCCCTGCTCATCTTCTCTCACACACGTGTCCCCCGTCATCTCCTGCACACACAACCTCGTCCTGGCGTTTGCCTGCGGGGGCACCCAGGTGACGACAGCACTCCACTCAGAGCCTGTGCTCCAGAGGCAGCAGGACACGGGAGCTCGGAGTCCGCTCTTCCTCCTCCCCAGCTCACCACGTGTGCGCCTCTCCGCTCGCGAGAGCTCACCACACTGCACGGAGCATTCAGAGGGCAGCTCTGACTCCACGCAACTCCTCTCACACCCTGATTTTAGGACCCAACTCTTTACTCACATCACACAGCACACTCCACTGCATGCGTGGAACAAGCAAAAGATCCCAGGAACCCATATTAGAGAAAGAAGACAGACTCCTCACCTCTCCTTCTTCAGTAAAAATAGAATCTGCTTTGCGGGGGTCAAAATGTTTGATTAATAAACTCTTCAGGTGATTTTCCACTGTTTCCTGAACCTGCACTGGTTCAACACCTGTAAGAAAATGAAAACAACCAGATGGAAAATGGCAATCCCTCAATCTGTTGTACTCCTTTAGGAAAAGTAGACCGGTGAAAAGTCTACATGTGAATCAAAGACCACAGAACTGCTTCTGACCACTTGGAATTTGGGACCGCTCATAAAAATTACTATTTGTTAACCATATTCAATGGTAAGACTCAAAAAGGAACACAGGGCGGAACATGCAAGGATGTTGGCCTACATGGAAAGGACAGCAGCATCTTGGAAGCCTCGGGAAGGGCAAGGACAAACTGCCAACACAGACAGGTAGGAGGATGGAAAGACATTCCCACCACAGTGGAAGAGAGCAGACGCCAGCCACGAGAGGCACACTGTCTCCAAGTGCTGTGGCAGCAACGAACTGCTGGCCTTCCGGGCAGCGCCTACCCCCTGATGTCATCCGCACCCAGCTCAGTGGACTTACAGGCTCTATTTTGATCATATTAGCTAAAAGCCATAATCATACCCAGTCCTACATTATCCATCAATTACTGCTTGCTGTAACAGATCTCTTAAAAATGACACACTGAACATATACTGTATAATCCTATAATTCTACAACATGGTAGGGCAAAGAGCTCAATGAGAATCACATTTGCAGGCTATCTGTAAACCTCAATTATTGAATCAAAGATAAGAATCAAGCAGACGAAGATGGGTAAGAAGTTCAGTTCCGACTTACAGAAGTCTTAAAACCCAGGAAAACAAACAAGGCCTTTCCAATTTATCAGCATTAAGATGATCCAAAGGTCTGTAAAAAAGATGGAGGGGGGAAGTGACCAGCCAGGATGGGGGCCACCCACAAAGCACCTGTCTGAATGAGCCACTCAGCCAGCAAGTTCACAGTCTGGGCCACGGCCGTGTAGTTCTCAGATAAGAGCTGGATAACGTTCTCCGGAGACCCTCCTGCCTGAAAATACCTAGAAAAAGTAAAGAAAAGCTACAGCACGGGCATGGGGATCAATGACAAGATAGCTAGGATATTAAGATGTTTAAAGGTGGGGGCGGAACTAGAAGGCTTCCATTCGAAAATCACATTATTCTCACTTCTGCACTTCATCCTCTGGATCTCTGATGAACTGTCTCTAAGTTACCCCCAGCCTCCTCCCAATACAAATGACCTTTCTCACACACCTCTTCAGAGTGTTGAAGATGGAGGGCTCCATTATGTAATCTCGGGTAGAAAATTTATGTAGGCATTCTTGCTGGACCTCTGCGTCATCTTCTCCCTCTCCATAATCATCCTCCTGCTGGTGGTAAAAAGAGCCATGTGATTTTTTCATTAATACAAGTATCCCGTAATCTCACCTTAAATTTCTATCACCCAGTCCCTTTCAAAACTGTCCCTCCCACATACATGATTTAATTGACTTTCTGGACAGTTTCATGAAGCGGGCGGGACAAGTAATGGGCAGCTACGAAAACTGAATCGAGAACCACACAGCAAGCAGGTGCGTGCTGCGCCTCCGCCCTGGCCCACGTGGGCACAGTGGCCACACAGGTCACCTCAGATCTCAGGGTGGCCGTTTCCTCCTCTATTAAAGGTAATAATAGCGACTGCTCCCATCTGTCTGTTGTAAGGACTCCGTAATCTAATTTCTGGAAGAACCAAGCAGAGTACCTGACATTTAGTAAGAACTCAATAGATACTAGTTATTGTTTTCACAACTATTTCATATGTGCCCTTTAATGCTTTCCTCCAACAAAGACTGATGAAGCGATTCCTGAAGGCAAAAGCCATCAATATGCTGTTAGAAAGTGAAGGTCACAGACTTGCCTCGCATCGGCAGGCCTGGCTGGAGACTAGTCCCTGTTCTGGTTGGAAACAACCTTGGGCAAGTCACTGAATCTAAGAACAAAGCAGGATGATGATGTGATGACATCAAGGTCCATCCGGCGTGAACGTTGTCATCCCAACTAACAAGCAGATTCTTTTTAAACGCTTGCTCTGTACTGAGCACTGTACTTGTCACCAGGAAACCTAGGACATACAAGACAAGATACGGCTTTTTCCGCCAAAGGACTTCACAAACTAGGAGAGACCAGCCTCTAGGCGACTAACATAACGGGGTAAGACCTAGACCAGGAATTAGCAAACTATGGCTCAGGGCCAAATCCAGTCCTTCTCTTTTTGTAAATAAAGTTTTATTGGAACCTAGCCACACCCATTAAAAATTATTTTTTAAATTTTACATATTGTTTATGGCTGCTTTCCCCCTGCAATGGGAGAGTTAAGTAGTTGTGACAGGGACCTGCAGAGCCTAAAATATTTACTATCTGGCCCTTTACAGAAAAGTCTGCCCACCCCTGCTCTGGACTAACATTCTGCAAGCCGTGCTTTGGAAACAGATTCCTTCTATGGAGACTGGGGAGTTTTCTCTCAGACCTTACTTGTGTGGGGAGCCTTGAGCAAGCCTGTGAAGGAAGGCTGGCCTTTACCCTGAGACTCATCCTTGTGTGTCTGTATTCTTGGGCTTCTGCCCTAGGCCCTATTCTCTTCTGCCATCTTCTCTTGGGTAATGCACCGCCCTGTTCATAAATCTAGAATTTAGCCTGGATCTCTCTCTCGAGCTCGACTCGAGTGTCAGCAGTCTATTCTCATTCCCATCCAATGCCCACTAGTTCTCCAAACTCATGAGGTCCAAAACTGACCTCTAAACAGATTTTCCTACAACCTACATTTTAGTAAAGGATTCCATCATCTACCTGTTGCCCCAAACCTAGAAAGCTAGGAGTCATCCTCAGTTTCTGCTCCCTCACTCCACCCCCACACCCCATCACAAAGACCCACCAATTCTGTCTCCCACACATCTATCCAGTCTGGCCCTTCTTCCCAGCTTTACCATTCCTTATTTTGTGCTTGCAGTAGCAAAATGCCCCTAATGGCTCAGTCCCATTGCTTCCTTTCAGTCGTCTTCCACACGGACGCCGCAGCGGTCTTCATAAACCACACATGACATCGCTCTCTCTCTTGCTTAAAATTCCCAGTCTCCCTCAGAAAAGAGATCCAACCTCTAGCATGACTTTAACCTTTCACTTGTTTACCTGGCCAGTCTCATCTCTTGCCAGTCCCCATAGGCAAGCTGAAGCCAGACTAAACTTTTGCATTTCAGTAGCTCTTACCTTCTATCATCGGGACTTAATATCACTGTAGTCTCTTTACACATCTTCCTGTCTCTCAAATCCAATAACATGGCATCATGTGAACAGAATTTGTGTCACAAAATTTGACCTATCACTGTCTTCCAAAATCCAGCTCACGTCACCCCTTCAGTCACCTTTCTTGACTTCCTCTTCCTCCTCCAAGCAGTGAGAATGAACATGAAGTGAACATATGGTCCACCCCTCTCATCACTGAGAGCCTATTAGGGTCAGTGGGCTGAATTTCGATCATGATTAAAGTTCTCCATGCATGAGACTCCCCAACCTCCTGCCATTCCTAGCTGCATAAGCTAGGGCATTAAATTGGACCAAAATCAGGGCACTGGTCTAGATGGCCCTTCGATATGCCTCAGTTGTAACACTCTGTGACTTAAAGGCTCAATGCGACAAGTAATATGACATTCTGAACAGGAGGCTCAAAGCACGAAGCTACCACGAAGCTCATTTATATCATGTTGGTGGTCCAGCATTTTGATAAAGTGGCAGTGGAGACAAAAGGACCTGGGTTGGATCCCCATTCTTTCATTTACTAGTTTTGCAACCTTAAGCAGGTCACTTGCTTTTTTCCGCCTCACTTTCCTCATTTACAAAATGAGCAGATCAACCCCCACCTCAAAAGCTCCTGAGCGGAAGGAGACGATGCGGGGAAGCCCCTAGCTAGCAGGCTCTCAGCTAGATCTGCCTCCATCTACCCCACTCTGAGCCTCCAAACACACAAACTGGTGGTATCATTCCGTCCCAAACTCCTGAACAAGTCACACTTGTCAGCAGCCATCAAAGGCCCTTCGGAACGTGTTCCCTCGCAGAACCTCATGCCACTGCGCTCACCACACAGGACTCCTTTCAGCTCCAGGGACACAGCACCTATCTTTGCATCTTTGCACCTCAGCTCCAGGGCCCTCCCTGGGCCACTGCCCCCGTCCGATGGCAGATGCCCCACTCCATCCGCTCTTCCTTCAGAACGCTGAGTTCAGTATTTCCCACACCTGTGTTGGCTCCTGCCAACAGGCAAATCCCCAGGCTCTCCTCCAGGCCGGCTGTACGGGTCCCCAGGGGAGGGACCTGAGAAGCTGCATTTTGAACACGCACTGCGGGGTGGGTTTTCAGGTTAGACCAAGCTTGGGCCGCACTGGCGGAGCGCGAGTCCCCAGGGCTGATTTTCCAACCCGGCTTCGAGAAGGACGGCTTCGACCCATCCTCAGCCTCCATACCCCCCCCCCCGTATGGAAGGAAGAGCCTTCGGGGGTCACCTCACGGGAAGACTGACTGAATCGGCCCACAGCACTGAAACGTATGGTTTACAAACAGTAAAACACAGGGAAGAAAGACCAGAGTTCCACTTTTCCCCTCATGATGCTGACTTGGAATTTTTCAAAGATTTGAGTTGTTCAAACTTGGGGCTCTGAGCCCAGTCCTTCGAGTTTTGTGCCCCACCCGCCTCTGGGGGAAGGAAGCAACGGCACCTGGCACTGAGGCTGGCCCCAAAGGAGTGGTCGGCGGGCCCCTCGGGTCACGGCCAGGTGGTCAGCACCTCTGCGGCCCAGACCCCGAGGAGGAGACACCCCCCGGCCCGGCCCCCGCCCCAACTCGTCTGTAGCGGAAGCCGCGGCGCTCTGGGCCGGCCCCGTTGGCCCGGGGGCGAAGGCGGGCGGCGGGCGCTCCGCGGACGCGGGGGGCGCGCTCCGGGGCGGGGAGGGGGCGGGGCACGCTGTGCTTGAACCATACGGCGACCGCGGGGCCGGGCGCGGCGGGGGCGGGGCCGGCCCGCCGGCGACGGAGACCAACAGTCCTCGTCGGGGATGCCCGGCGCCCCCCCTCACCTGGCCACCGTCCGCCTCGTCGCCCCACTCGGCCGCGCTCCCAAAGTAGTCCTCGTCCATGATGGCGCCCGGCGCGGCCCCCGCCATCCTGTCCCGTGAGCGCGCGCGAGCAAGGCGCATGCGCACGGCGGGGGAGGGAGGCGGGCGAGCGCACGCGCGGTCCCGCGGCCCCGCCCCCCACGGCCGCGCGCCTGGGGCCGGGGTAGGGGCGGGGCACAGAGAGCGGCTCCTTAGTCGTGGCTCGGGTCGCCCAGGGCCGGGCAGGAGCCGGCGGAGGCGTGGCCTGGGCGAGGGGGCGGGGCTTAGAGGGCAGCCGCAGGCTCGTGGCTCTGGGCTCCCTGGGAGGACGGAACGACCTGAAAGGAGCCGGGAACACCGCCTGGGTGGGTCCCAGGGGTTTTAGCTCCGGATAGAAGTTTAAAGCCAGGCTCACTCTTGACCTCGGTTCGGGTCCCCGCTCCACTCCGTGACTTTCGGTCCTGAGAGCATCAGTTTTCTCATCTGACAACTGGGCACAGGAGCAGGGCTGACTTATGGAGCACAGTGTCTAGGGCCCACGAAAATGTTTTCATTTCTTTTAAAATCAGAATATCAGTAAGCAGTATAATGATGAATCCAGCCTGGATTATATTTGTATAATTGGTATAAAGAACTGAGGCAGTGTAATATATAATTTTAAATATTTCTTTATGGAAGAAGAGCGCACAAAGCCAAAAGTGCTCTCAAATGTCATAATGCAGCCCTGGAAGAGAGGGCCTACCTCGTGGGATAGTTGTTAAGGATAACTGAGATGATGCTTTTTAAGCCCGCAGCATGGTTCCCTGCATGTAGTAGGGGATACAAAAGTGATAGACTGCTGATCATCATGGGAACAGTTGAGCAGGGATGTTAACACCATCAGATCTGGATACTTTGAGAGATAAAGCCCATGCCTCCGTACGGAAGAGCATTAGAGACATGAGCTCTAGAACATTGGTAATGGTGACCGTTTCCAGAGTGCTTACCAGGAGCTGTGATTTCATTCATTCTTTCTCTCATTCCTTCAACTCCTGCTTATTGAGTGCCCCCATCATCTGGCCCTGTGCTACTCCTGCAGCTCATTGGTGAACAAATTGGACATGATCTCTGTCCAGGAGGAGCCCACATTCTAGTGAAGAGGAACTGAGGAACGAGGAACAAACAAAAGTAATAACAGAGGGTGACAAGTGCTAGTGTTCTGTGATCCTAGGAGAGAGGCCAACTTTGGACCATCAGACAAGGCTTCTTTGTGAAACTTATATTTGAGCTGAGAGTCATATGACAAAAGGAGTCAAGCGAGCTTGGACCAAGGAGAGAGCATTGTAGGAGCCAAGGCTTGCCATGTGTCCTGGGAACGCAAAGGCCACTGGCACTGGTACCTGGCCAGCAAGGGAGAAGCCTGGGTGAAGTGGACAAGGCTGTCTCCAGGATGTGGCAACCTGACACCTTCGGGGGAGTGGAGGAGCGGGCCCAGGAAGATGTTGCTGAGACCTCTAGCCTGTGGGTATGTGGTGGCACACCATGGAAACAGGGAGCCCAGGATGAGGACCATAATGCATTTCACTTGAGTTCAGATTGGCATGTGCCGAATTGGAGGTGCCGTCAGAACACCCATGCGGAGATGTCTTGCAGGTGGCTGGAGGAAGTCTGCAGCTCAGGATTCCATGAATCAAGCTCTAGCTTCTACTCACAAGATTAAAGTGTATTAAGTTAACGAGTGCCCCTGCTGTTGGCTTGTTTCAGGGTTCATTTTCATTTGCTTTCTGAAAATGTTGCAAAGAATGGATGGCTGTTAACTCCTACTACCTCTCCTCTTGGATTTTTTTTTTTTTGATAATACCTGACTTGAAAGCGGGCAAATTAATATATGTATAACTGATTACTCCTACAGAATCAGGGATTATTTAATTCACCTCTCGTTCAACCCTCAATAGGTTACTCATTATTAAATGGACTAACAAACAACCTTTAATGAAAGCATCACATTCAGTCTATAAGTCGCAATGATTTAGAATAATTGAGTCTGTAGGTCTTGTTGGCCTATTGTTCTTTGAAAAGCCTTATCTAAAATGTCCAATTTAGCTTGCATTACTTAAAGTAAATAGTCATTGAAGATACTTTCCAGTTTAAGAGAAACTCTGGTGGAGAATTTCCATGGAAAGAAGTTGGTTTCGCTTAATCCATTCAAGAAGTATTTATTGAGTTCCTACCCGATGTTCTGTGCTGCTACGGGGTTATAAACCACAGATACAGCCTATCTAGAGCTAATGGCAGAGAAGAAATAAAAGCCATCTCAGGTGATAGTGTAGAAGGGAGGGGGCTCAAGGAGAGGTCAAGGGAGGTCTTTCTAGGGAAATTATGTTTAAGCCAAGACTTCGGACTAGAACAGAGGACAGAGACAATGGGCACACCAGGAAACATGGCTGGAGGTCAGACATGAGAAGGGGGGTTGAAGGGGGAGAGAGGGAGGCAGGAGAGGACTTGGAAACTTGCAAGCAGTTTGGACTTTATCCCCAGGGTAATGGGTGACCGTGGAAATCTTTGAAACACGAGAGTGACGGGATCAGATGGAGGGTTTTCCGGAGGTCATTCTGGCTGCCCTGGAGGAAGGATGTGAAGGAGCAAAGTAGAGGTTTGGAGCCGAGCTAGGATGCTGTTGGTGGGCTGAGAAGTTGAGGCAGGCTTGAGGACAAAGCAAACACGTGGGAGAGCGTTAGCAGGCCAGATGACGGGGCTTATAGGGTCTTACCAGTGAGTGTATAACAAACACCCAAAGGTTTACATTCTTCGTTTTGCTTTCTCGCTTCAGCCCACTCCTCTCTGTCTTCTGTCTCCTTCATGTCGCTGAACCACACTTGCCGATACCAACAGCTTTCCCTCTCCAGAAACACCGCCCGTCTTCATATGGTTGATGGTGCAGGACTAACTGGCACAGATAGCTCCAAACTTCTCGAAATACTATCCCTTCTCTGCATCCGAGGCAACAGCCTTTCCTGGTTATCCTCCTACCTCCTCAGCTCTTCCTTCTCAGACTTCTCTCCCTGAGCTGTCCCTCTACTTGTTCTCTAGATCCTGCAGGTCCTCGGGACATAGACTTGGACCGTCCTCTGCTCCCACCTCTCTTCCTGGGGGAATCTTACCCATCCCACATCTTAAAACCATCTAGATGCTGAGAACTCTCACATTTGTCTCTCCAGCCCTGTGTCTTCTGTGATCTAACTGACCTAACTGTCCCTTGGCCTTACCATTAGGTTTCCCTATGGGCATCTCCACATCTGCATGAGCACCCCAAATGTGGTGCTTCTATAGTCTTCTTCCCGCAGGAAATGGGGCCACCAGCTCCACAGTTGGCTTTAGCAAACACCTGGAAGTCATCCTTAATTCTGTGGTGCCCCACCCCCGTCCAATGCTAAGGCAAATTCTGTATCAGGTCCGCTCTAAAAGCGTACGTCAAATCTATCCACTTCTGTCTCCCTGGCTGTCACCTAGTCCAGGTCTCCACTAGCCCTCACTCAGACCTCTGCAATAGCATTGAACAAACCAACTACATCTGTCCCTGCTCCATTACAGTCCATTCTCCAAACATCCACGAAGCTTTTTCTTTTTTAATTTTGCGAAATCACTTTATCATAAAAAAAAAATCCAAAGATTGCAAAGCTCTTCCTATTTTTTGCTATAATTTGTGTCCTTATGATGCAAATAAAATGGACAAATACTTACTGAACTTCTAGATGCAATGTTCGGCGCCAAGGTTCGGGAACAAGGTGACCAAGAGGAATATGCCATCAAGGAGCCAAGAAACCGTGGAGGAGACATGACAAGGCATATAGATGCTTTAACATGAGGGTGAAGGTGGCCTGCTGGGAGACAAGTGTTGATGAGCTCTCTCAGAATTCAGAAGAGGAAGCTCTTATGATCTCTGGCTGAGATGGGCTGTTTCATGGAAGAAATGGTTTGGGCAGGTACTTGAAGAATTTGAACATGTTGAGATTGGAGGAAAGAGCATTTTTGGGAGAAGGAACAAAAAGAAAAGGCATGGGGAAGAAGAATGTCTCTGTTCGGTTGATCCACGGGAAAAGGAAAGAGGCAGTTGGGAGACAAGGCTGGAATGTAGTATGAGATCCTGGAATGCCTTGAATTCCACGCTACAGATTCTAGCCTTCATCCTATAGAGTACAGGCAGTGGAAAACTATGAAGGCGTTTGAGCAGGAAAATCACATGGACAAACCTTAACATGATGAGAATAATCTGGCAGCTGTGCCTATAATGACTTAGAAAGGACAGTTCCCACCCCTTAATTTCCTTCTGCTTCTCCAAAGTGACTCGTCTGCTATCACAAAATTTTCTAGTACTCCTCTCTTCAAGAGGTGGTGCTTAATTTTCTCTCTCCCTGAGTGTGGGCTGAACTTAGCTATTCCCTTCTAATGAATGCAGTGGACCAGGGGCGCTGTAAGGCTTCTCAGACTAGGTCCATCTTGGCCGCTCTGTCTCTTACATTACTTGCTTTGGAGGAAGACAGATGCCAGGTCATGGGCAACCCTCCGGAGAGATCCAGATGGTGAGGAACAGAGGCCTCCTACAATAGCCAAGGAAGTGAACTTGGAAGTGGATCTTGACCCCCAGTCCAGTCCCAGGTGACAACTTGACTGCAACCTCACGAGAGAACTTGCATCAGAAGCATGAAGCTAAATCGCCTCAAGATTTCTGCTCTACAGAAACCATGAGATAATAGATATGTGTTGTGTTTAAGCCAATAAATTTGAGGCAATTTCTTATGAGCGATACTTAACAAATACAAGTATCCAGAGTGTTTTTTAAAAACATAAATCAGGGGCACCTGGGTGGCTCAGTTGGTTAAGTGCCTTCAGTTCAGGTCATCATCCTGGGGTCCTGGTGCCCTGCTGAGCGGGGAGTCTGCCTCTCCCTCCCCCACTGCCCTCTCTCCCAGCTCATGCTTGCTCTCTCGCTATCTCTATCTCAAATAAATAAATAAAATTTTTTTTAAAAAGCTGGACAAAACTGTCAAAAATGCCATTATAACGCACTGGAAATTGGTCAAACGCATACAACAAACTGAGAAGGTTTATTAATGAAAATTACTAAACTTCAGTTAAGAATAGTGTGAAATCAGTGACATTTTTGCCTGTGGATGCTCTTCTTTTTTAAGATTTTATGTTTAAGTCATCTCTGCACCCAACATGGGGCTCGAACTCACAAGCCCGAGATCAAGAGTCACACACTCCACCAGCTCAGCCAGCCAGGTGCCCCAGGATGCTCTTATTCTGGAAAGCAAAAAGGAAAGACCAAAAGTGACAAAGACAAGAAAGGAGCAGAGAAAATCTCCAGAAACAATAACAAAAGAAGTAATAAAATGGCACTAAATACATATCTATCAATAATTACTCTGAAAACGTAAATGGACAATGTTCCCATCAAAAGACCTAGCGTGTCAGAATGGATTAAAAAAAAAAAAAACAAGACCCATCTATATGCTGCCTACAAGAGACTCATTTTAGACCTAAAGACACCTGCAGATTGAAACCAAGGGGATGGAGAAACATTTACCATACAAATGGACATCAAAAGGAAGCAACAAGGGAAATACAATTAATGACTGACCTCTCATCAGAAATAATGTAGACCAAAAGCAGTGGGATAACATACTCAAAATGCTGAAATAAAACAAACTGTCAAGCAAGAATTCTATAGCTAACAAATATAAAAAATGAAGGTAAAATAAATATACTTGCAGATAAAGAAAGACTGAAAAATTTGTTGCTAACAGACCTGCCTTCCAAGAAATACTAAAGGAAGTTCTTCAAGTCGAAATTAACACTAGACAGTAACTTGAACTCATGAGAAGATATGAAGAATACCACAAATGGTAAATATAAGAGATTCTATAAGTAGATTTCATCTCTTCTCTTGCCTTTTAAAAATATATAAGATCAGGCAAAGCAATAATTCTAACACTGTGTGGTTGGGTTTATAAAGGCACAAAAGATGGGGAGAAAAATGAGACATGATTGGAGAAAGTTCCTGTATGTTACTGAAATTTACTATTCTGAAGCAGGTTGTGCTAAATTAAAATGCATGTTGTAATCCTTAGAGCAACCACTCTATAAACTCAATAAAATAACTCAAAAAATAGTAAAAAAAATAAATTAACTGACAAATCAAAGTGATTCATGAAACATATTTAAAATAAAATAAGACAGCAAAGGAGAACGAAAGAGAGACATATGACAAATAGAAAACAAATAGTAAAATGACAGGCATAAATCTAATCGTATCAGCAATGTCCTTAAATGTAAATAGACTAAATACTTTAAAAAACTGAGATTGTGGGGCGCCTGGGTGGCTCAGTCGTTAAGCGTCTGCCTTCGGCTCAGGTCATGATCCCAGGGTCCTGGGATTGAGCCCCGCGTCGGGCTCCCTGCTCTGTGGAGAGCCTGCTTCTCCCTCTCCCACTCCCCCCTGCTTGTGTTCCCTCTCTCGCTGTGTCTCTGTCAAATAAATAAAATCTTAAAAAAAAATAAAAAAATAAAAAACCGAGATTGTCAGAATGGATGAAAAAGCAAGACCCAACTATATGCTATCTATAAACAAGCACCATAGATTCAAAGACAAATGAATTGAAAGCAGAGGGATAGAAAAAAGATATACCATGCAAACAGTAACCATAAGAAAGCTGGAGTTTCTATATTAATATCGGACAAATAAGATCACCTGGGTGGCTCAATTGGTTAAGCGTCTGCCTTCGGCTCAGGCCATGATCCTGAGTCCATGTGATAGGGTAAATAGCCACGTCCAGCTCCCTGCTCAGCAGGGAGTCTGCTTTTCTCTCTCTCTCTGCCTGCCGCTCCCCCTGCTTGTGCTCTCTCTCTCTCAGTCAAATAAATAAGTAAAACCTTTTAAAAATACCAGACAGACTTTAAGACATATCATGATGATAAATGGTCAATACATGAATTAGATATAATAATTATAAATATATAAAAATATATAAAATATATATAAAATATATATAAATATATAAATATAAATATAACAATTATAAATATATATATAAATATAACAATTATAAATATATGTGGATGTTATCAACCTCTCTTGATTAACCCGAAGAAGTGAGGGAAGGGTTGACTTAACTGAAAGGAAAAATAGACAATCCAAAAAAACAGTTGCAGACTTCAATACCTCACTCTCAATAATTAATAAACAACTGGACAAAAAAGTCAGCGAGAGTAGGATTGTAACACAGCTATGGAAAACAATAGGGCAGTCCCTCCAAAAATTAAAAACAATATTACCATGTGATCCAGCAATTCCATTTCTGAGTGTATATCCAAGAGAACGGAAAGCAGGGTCTCAAGGAGATATTGCATACTCATGCTCATAACAGGCAAGAGTGGAAGTAACCCAAATGTCCACTGATGGGTGACTGAATAAACAAAATGTGGTGTGCACATACAATGGAATAGTCCAGTCTTTAAAGGGTAAGAAACCCTATCACATGCTACTTCATGGATAAACCTGTGGACATTATGGTAAGTGAAATAAGTCAGTCACAAACGGAGAATTCAAACAAAAACACAACATAAGAAAAGGTACAGGATGTAACCGAAGCAGCACTTACAGTGAAATTTGCAGCTGTAAATGCCTATCTTGGAAAAGAGGAAAGGTCTCAAATCCATCACCTAATCTCCCCCTTCAAGAAATTAGAAAAAGAACAAACTAAACCAAATCTGTCAACACATAAAAAGGATCGTAGCCTATGAGTGGGTGGGATTTATTCTAGGAATCAAGGTTGCTTTAGTGTCTAAAGATGAATTAATTCATCTCCCTTGGCAAATGGTACCACCACTTCTGGTCAAATGAGAAACCTAAAGGTCATGCCCGAAACTTGTCCCTTTTACCACATTTTCAACTCATCACCTAATGCCCCTGACCTTGAATCCTTTTACTTTTCTGTGTCCTCAGTGCCGCCAATGGGCCGGTCCTCTCTCACGTGGACTACAGACCACAACCTCCTCCTTGCCTCCTCCATCTTTCCTTTTACTGCCATGGGGCCTTTGTTCTTGTGGTTGCTTTGTTTTGTTTGTTTTAATTCTCTTACTGTCCCTGATCTGCTAAGATATCTCAATGGCTTCACGCTCACACACACACACACACACACACACACACACACACACACACACCCCAAGTGCACATGGTTTTTTCCAGCCTTGTGATCCCCTTCTCAGTTCCTCAGCGTGTCACTCTCTCCAGCCACAAAGGCTTTGCTTTTGCCATGTTTTCTCTGCTTGTGTTGTGACTCCCTCTTTCCCTTGGTCTAGGTAACTTTTCTCCATCCTTCAGCCCTCAACTCATCCATCATTTCCCCCCGGGGTAGCCTTCCTGACTCCCCAGAAGAGGGTGGGTTCCCCTACTGTATTTCATCATAGACCAGTGGTTCTCTACCAGGGGCACCCCCCCCCAGCCAGGGGACATTTGGCAGTGTCTGGAGATACTTTTAGTTGTCACAACTGAGGGGTAGGGTGGGGTTGGATAATGGCATGTAGTGGATCAAATCCGAGTGTGCGTCTAGACATCCCACAAGGCACAGGACAGCCCCCACAACAAAGAATGATCCAGCCCCAAATGTTCATAGTGCTGAGATCAAAACACCCGGTAGCTGACCTATGTTCCTCTCCTCTGGAGTGTGTGTCTCCCTGTCTCCTTGTTACTGTACACTCATGTGTGTTTCTTTGGTGTCTGTCTCAGCGTGACCGTGAACTTCATGAGAGCTACAGTCGTGATGGTTCTTATTCATACAGGGTCCTCCAAGCCTGGCACAGCCCCGCATTCATTCCCTGGTCTCGATACTAGGATACTGGCAGTAGCTTTTCCTCTCTTTTTGGTAAGAGCATCTTGATTTTCCTGTGAGCAACCATTCTCCAGCATTTCGTTTGTTTTTGGTGGGTCCATTTATTGTGGCGCCTCTCACCTCCACCCCGACCTCCAGCCATGAGGCGGGCATGTGACCACAGCGCGCTGATTGGACCCCCTCTCGTTTTTGAAAGGGAAGTTGGAAATTTTCATATATAAATAGGGAATCAATATTGGAAGTGAGCCACGCTCATTCATTTACATCTGTCTGTGGCTGCTTCGATGCATGACAGCAGAGCTGAGCAGTTGCAACAGAGACCGTACGTCCTGCAGAGCTGAAAACATTGACAATCTGGTCATTTACAGAAAATATTTGCCAACCCCTGATCGAAAGCAATAATTCATGACTTCTCACTGCTGAGGCTGCCCTGGACCTTTGTAAGGACAGCTGGTTCACTTTTCCTTCAATTTTGTCACCTTCCCAGTAATTTCCAGTAACCCCCATTGGCCCCCTCCCCCCACCTTCTTGGCTTGGGTTTAGCCAGAGTAGCTTTCAGAAGTCACCTAAAGAGGCTTAACTAATGCAGCAACCCAATAGATGTGTGTTAAGTAGCTTAACATCGGAGCAGGTTGAAGGGTGGTCCCCCAAAAGATATATCCATGTCCTAATCCCCAGAATCTGTGAATGTGATCTTATTTGGAAAAAGGGGTCTTTGCAGTGATAACTAAGTTAAGGATGTCAATGAGATCATCCTGGATTATCTGGGTGAGCCCTAAATCCAATGATCAGTGTCTTTATGAGAGACACAGAGGAGAAGGCCCTGTGAAGATAAAGGCAGATATTAGAGTGATTCTTTGGTAGATGAAGCCAAGGAATATCAGAGCCAGGTGAACATGGAGGAGGCAAACAAACAAACAAACAAACAAACAAGAAACCCAAAAAACCAAACAAACAAAAAACCAAAATACAAAAAGAAAAAAGGATTCCTTTAAAGTCTTCAGGAGAAGGATGGGACCACTGGCACCCTGATTTTGGACTTTTGGCCTCCAGAACCATGAGAGGATACATTTCTCTTGTTTTAAATCCCCAATTTGTGATAATTTGTTACAGAAACCACAGGAAACAATAGCCATCCCATTTCCTAAAGCTCTTGGGCTAAGATCCAGTCTCCTTAATTGTTCACAAGGCTTTTCATGGCCTGGCCACTATCTTTTTCTTTCTTTCTTTTAACCACTTTCTTTTGTTTTTTTAAATAAACTAATTGTTTTAGGTTCCCAGCAAAATTGAATGGGAGCTACAGAGATTTCTCATATATTTCCTGCCTCTACTCATGCACAGAGCCCCCCAGCATCAACATCCCCCAGTAAAGCTGTGCATTTATTAAAATTGATGATCCTACATTGACACATCATTATCACCCAAAGTCCATACTTTACTTAAGGGTTGACTCTTGGTGTTATATATTCTCTAGGTTTGAACAAATTTAAAATTTCATATCCACCTTTACAGTATCTACGGAATGGTTTCACTGCCCTGAAGATCATCTGTGCTCCGTCTCTCTATCAGCCCTAACTCTATCAACCACGCTGATCTTTTTACTGTCTCCATAGTTCTGCCTTTCCCACAATGTCATGTATTTGGAATCATACAATTTGTAGCTTCTTATCCTTAGTAATATGCATGTGGTTTTTCTTTTTTCTTTTTTTTTTTTTAGCCTGTTGATACGATGGATCACATTAACTGATTTTTTAATGGTAAACCGGCTTCGCATACCTGTGATAAATGTCACTTGGTCATGATGTATAATTCTTTTTGTATTATTAGATTTAATAGTTATATATATATTTGCATTTATGTTCATGGGAGATGTAGGTCTGTAGATTTCTTTTCTTATAATGTCTTTGTCTGGTTTTGGTATTAAGGTAAAACTACTGGGGGCGCCTGGGTGGCTCAGTTGGTTAAGCGACTGCCTTCAGCTCAGGTCATGGTCCCAGGGTCCTGGGATCGAGCCCCGCATCCGGCTCCCTGCTCGGCGGGAAGCCTGCTTCTCTCTTTCCCACTCCCCCTGCTTGTGTTCCCTCTCTCGCTGTCTCTCTCTCTCTGTCAAATAAATAAATAAAATCTTTAAAAAAAAAAAAAGGTAAAAATACTGGCCTCATAAGCATGAGTTAGGAAGTAATCCCTCTGTTTCTCTCCTCTGAAAGAGAGGGTAGAGAATTGGTATAATCTCTTTCTTAAAAGTTTAGTAGAATTCATCAGTGAACCAACCTGGGCCTATTGCTTTCTGTTTTGGAAGGTTATTAATTATTGATTCAATTTCTTTAATAGGTTTAGGCCCATTCAGTTGTCTGTTTCTTCTTGCGTAAGTTTTGGCTGATTCTATCTTTCAAGGAAGTGAGCCATTCATTTTTTCTAGGTTATCAAATTTGCAGGCCTGTTGTTGATAATATTCCCTGATTATGATTTTATTTATTTATTTCCTTACTTAAAGATTTTATTTTTAAGTAATCTCTACGCCCAGGGTGGGGCTTGAACCCACGACCCTGTGATCAAGAGTCTCATGGTCTGAGCCAGCCAGGTGCCCCCAGATTATAATTTTAATATCCATGGGATTTGTAGTGATGTCCTTTCTTTCTTTTCTGATATCAGTAGTAATTTGTGTCTTGTCTTTTTTTCTTAGCTAGCCTGGCTAGAGGCTTATTGATTTTACTGATCTTTGCTAAGAATCAACTTTTGGTTTTGTTGATTTTCTCTATTGATTTCTTGTTTTCAATTTCATTGATTTCTGTGCCAATTTTTATTATATTTCTTCTTCTTACTTTGAACTGAATTTGCTCTTCTTTTTCTAGTTCCTAAAGTGGAAGCTTAGATGATTGAGTTTAGGTTTTTCTTCTCTTCAAATACATGTGTCCAGGGCTGTAAATTTTCCTGCGGCTCTGCTTTCATTGCATCCCACAAATTTTGAAAAGTTGTATTTTATTTTTTTTAAAAGATTTTATTTCTTTATCTGAGAGAGAGAGAGAGAGAGAGCACATGAGCAGGGGGGAGGGGCAGAGGGACCCTGAGATCATGACCCAAGCTGAAGGCAGATGCTTAACTGACTGAGCCACCCAGGTGCCCCGAGAAGTTGTATTTTCATTTAGTTCAAAATATTTTAAAATTTCTCTTGTGATTTCTTCTTTGACCCACATGTTATTTAAAAGTGTGTTATTTAATCTCCATATATTTAGAGTTTTCCACCTATCTTTCTGTTAGTGATTTCTGCTTTAATTCCATTGTGGTCTGACAGAATACATTGTATGGTTTTCTCTTTTATATTCTGCTTTATGGCCCGGAATGTGGTCTATTTTGGAAAATGTGTCCGGTGAGCTTGAGAAGAATCTGCTCTCCTTGGATGAAGTATTTTACCGATGTCAGTCACATCCAGTTGACCGATGGTTTGTTAATTTCACCATCTCCTTACTGATTTTCTGCCTGCTGAATCTACCCATTTGTGAGAAAGGGGTTTTGAAGTCTCCAATTCTGACAGTGGGTTCATCTGTTTCTTCTTGCTGTTCTAGCAGTGTTTGTCTCAAGCACTTTGACACTCTGTTGTTAGGTGCATACACATTAAGGATTGTTATGTCTTCTTGGAGAACTGACCCCTTTCTCATTATGTGATAGCCATCTTTATCCCTGATCATTTTCTTTGCTCTAAAGTCTGCTCTGTCTGAAATCAATATAGCTATTCCCGTTTTTTTTTTTTTAATTTAGTGTTAGTATTGTTTATCTTTCTCTATCCATTTACTTTTCATCTATATGTGTCTTTAAGTTTAAAATGGGTTTCTTGTAGACGACTTATGGATGAGTCTTTTTTTTATCCACAGTGACAATTTCTGTCTTAATTGGTGTGCTTAGACCATTTCCATTTAAAGTGATCTTTGATATTACTGGATTAATACCTGTCATATTTGTTCCAGTTTTCTGTTTGTTGCCTTAATTCCTATTTTTCATCTTCCATTCTTTCTGCCCTTTGTCAGAGTTGAGCTTTTTATATGATTCCATCTTCTCTCCTGTCTTAGCATATACATTGTATTTCTTTCTTTTTTACTTTTTTTAGTGGTTGCCCTGGAGTTTGCCATACATTTACCACTAATCCAAGTCCACTTTCAAATAACACTATACTGCTTTGTGGCTATAGTTATGGTTCTTATAATAAGAAGCTATTTCTCATCCCTCCCTCCCTTCCCTCATGTCATTGCTGTCATTCATTCTACTATATACAAGCACACATAAGATATATACATGTATCAATGCATAATCGAATACATTGTTGATATTATTTTGAACAAACTCCTATCTGTTAGATCAATTACGAATAAAGAAAATAAGTTTGGATTTTACCTTCACTTATTTATTCTCCAGTGCTCGTCATTTCTATATACAGATCTGAGTTTCTGACCTACATTATTTTCCTTCTCTCTAAAGAACATTTTTTTAAAGATTTTTTTTTTTAATTTTTGAGTAATCCCTACAGCCAGCATGGGGCTTGAACTCATGACCCTGAGATCAAGAGGCACATGTTCCACCGACTGAGCCAGCCAGGTGCCCCCTCTCCAAAGAACTTCTTTTAGCATTTTTTGTAAGCCAGGTCTACTGGAAACAGATGCCCTCAATGCTTGTTTTTTTGAGAAAGTCTTCATTTCTCTTTCACTTTTAAAGGATGATTGCTCAGGATATGGAATTCTAGGTTGGTGGGGTATTTTTCTTTAACACTTAAAATATTTCATCCCACTCTCTTCTTGCTTGCATGGTTTCTGAGGAGAAGCTGGATAGAAATCTTAACTTTGCTCTTCTGTAGGTAAGGTGGTTCATTCCTCTGGTTTCTTTCAACATTTTTTCTTTATCTTTGATTTTCTTAAGTTTGAATATGATATACCTATGTGCCTATGTGTGTTTTGTTTTGTTTTTGTTTTTTTTTGGCATTTATCTTGTGTGGTGTTCTTTTGAGCTTCCTGGACCTGTGGTTTGGTGTCTCTCTCACTTTAATAGGGAGAAATTCTCCATCATTATTTTTCAGAAATTTCTTCTCCTTTCTCCCTTGTCCTTCTGTTCTTCCCATTATGGGTATGTTACACCTTTTGTGGTTGTCCCACTGTTCGTGAATATTCTGTTCCATTTTCTTCCCAGTGCTTTTTTCTCTTTGCTTTTTGAGTTTGGGAAGTTTCTATTGTCTATCTCCAAGGTCAGAGAATCTTTTTTCAGCTGTGTCCAGTGTGCTAATAAGCCCATCAAAGACATTCTCCTTTTCTGTTATAGTTTTTGATGTCCAGCATTTCTCTTGTATTTTTTCCTAGAATTTTCATCCCTCTGCTTACATTATCCCTGTGTTCTTACATGCTGTCTACTTTCCCTATTAAAACCCTTCGCATATGGGGGCCCCTCGCTGGCTCAGTTCCTAGAGCATGTGTTGCTTGATCTCAGGGTTCTGAGTCCCAGTTGGGTGTGGAGCCTACTTAAAAACAAAACAAAACAAAACAAAACAAAAAAGCCCACTCAGCATATCAGTCTTAATTTTTAAGATCTCCTGGTCTCATCATTCTAGCCTCTCTGCCATCTCTGAGTCTGGTTCTGATGTTTGCTCTGTTTCTTTAAATTGTATTTTCTGCCTTTTATTAGGCCTTTTAATTTTCTGTGGGGAGGTAGGCATGATGTGCGGGGTAAAAGGCACTGCAGTGAACAGGCCTTTGGCAATGCTGTGGACAGGTGTGGGGAAGGGAAGCGCTCTGGAGCCCCTAGGGTGGGCTCAATCGTCTGATGCTGAGCCCACCGGGCTGCGCTTCCCGGTGTTTCTGATTTCTCTTCCCTGGAGTGGCCGCAGGTGGGTATTTCCCTTTCCCCAGGTGCGTTATGCCCCATTACAACCTGCTGCCACCCTTCCCCCGCCGGAAGCAGCACGGAACTTTCTCTGATTCTCACCGCCAAGGCCCTGGTAGGCTCCTGGAGGCAAAATCCCCAAAGTAGGGGTTCTCCTATCTCGCCCCCCCTCCAGTTTTTACCCCTGAGAACTGTCAGAGCCCCCAGCAATTGCTCAGCTGCACTTCGGGTCCCCCTGCCCGGCGCTGTCCCGGTGAGTTGCGGCTCACTCTCGGCCCGTGGGCGCTGCTGATTCGCGGTGCGGGGGGCGGTCTGCCCGCAGCCTGGTTCCCGTCTGAGGTCGTGGGGCGCTCCAAGCGGTGGAAAGCGACAAAAGGAAGGGTCCGTCCGTCTGGCTGGCTCGGGGACAAAGGCCCGGGGAGGTTTCCCCAGAGGCTGTGGCAGGATGGGAGCCCGGAGTGGGGCGCGCAGGTGCAGGGGACACGCCGTGCCTCCTCGTGCATCGCGGGGCTCCCTCGCGTGCTAGGTCTTCACCCCTGGGCGCCGTTTCTAGTGTTGTAAGGCGGGAAAGAGTCGGTGGAGGGTCAGCGCCGGGGCCGCCTGGCGCGCACTGGGTGGGTCTGGTCTTGCCAGTCTTCCTGGTGGAGCCCCCCTTCGCTAAGCCTGTCCCCGCGTCCCTGTAAGACTCCTGCTCAAGGGCATAGGGTGTCCGCTGCCAGGGAACTCTGGGGACCGAGCCCAGCCCTGCTCTGTCTCCATCTCACTTCTCGGAAGGATCTGAGAAGAGCTGTCGATTTCTTAGTTTGTTCAGGTTTCTGTGCAGTCTTGGGCTTTAGTTACTTGTTAGGAGGGAGTGGTGACCTCGAATGTCCTTACAAAGCAGGCCACAAAGCGAGAGTCCCATTTTTTTTCTTTTAAAAATTATTCCGGGGCGCCTGGGTGGCTCAGTCGGTTAGGCGTTTGCCTTCGGCTCAGGTCATGATCCCAGGGTCCTGGGATGGAGCCCCGCATCGGGCTCCCTGCTCGGCGGGGAGCCTGCTTCTCCTTCTCTCTCTGCCTGCCACTCTGCCTACTTGTGTTCTCTCTCTCTGTCAAATAAATAAATAAATAAAATCTTTAAAAAAAAATTATTTCGGCACTTCTACTTCCTTTGCCTTTGCCTATACATTTTACAGTCAGCTTGTCTATTTCTACAAAAATCTTTCTAGGATTTAGATTGGTATGGTACTGAACTTCTAGATCGATTTTTGGAGTAACTTACATCTTAATAATATTAAGTCCTCCAACCCATGAATACAAAATACCTCTGCATGTACCTAGGCCTTATTTGATTTCTTTCATCAGATTTTGATCTTTTTCAGCATGCAGATTTTACACATGTTTTGTTAGATTTTGGCCTACACATTTCCTGATTTTTTTAGTGCCCTTGTATATGGCACTTCAGAATCTTTCATTTTCTAATTGTTCATTGCTACTGTATAGAAATGTAATTGAATTTACATTGCATACTGTGACCTTGCTGAATGGGTTTATTAGTTCTAGACGCTTTTTTTTTTTTTAATTTTTAAGTAGGCTGCAGGCTCAGTGTGGAGCCCAGGGCCGGGCTTGAACTCATCACCCTGAGATCAACACCTGAGCTGAGATCAAGAGTCCCACCCTTAACAAACTGAGCCACCCAGACACCCCCTAGTTCTAGAAGTTTTCAAAAAATAGACTCTTGTGTATTCTACATAGATAATCATGTCATCCGTGAATTGTTTTATTCTTGATCACCAATTGATGTGACTTTTGTTTCTTATTCCCTTATTCCACTGGCTAGGGCCTCCAGTATGAGGCTGAATAGAAGTGGTGAGAGTGGACATTCTTACATCATTCCTGATTTTAGGAGAAAGCCTTCAGTTTTTCACAGTTCAGTACGATGTTAGCTGTAGGTTCTTTTGTAATTGCACTTTATCAGGGTGAGGAAGTTCCTTCTATTCCTGGTGTGTGGAAAGTTTTTATCATGAATTGATGTTGAGGTTTGTCAAATGCTTTTTTAGGTTTTGTTTTGTTTTTTCCTCTCTCGTATTGAGATAGTCATGTGGCTTTTCTCCTTTGGTCTATTGATTCCATTAATTGATTTTTTAATAATTTTTAATTTTATTATTTTTTTAGACTCTTTTTTAAAAAATTTTTTATTACCATTAATTGATTTTTGAATATTGAACCAATTTTGCATTTCCAGCATCACCTCCTCTACTTTGTCATGATATAGTTTTCCTTTTATGTATTGCTGGATTCACCTTGCTGATATTTTGTTGACAATTTTTATATCTATGTTCATGAGGGATAATGACCTGAAGGTTATTTTTTCTTGTAATATTTATTTCTAGTATGGATATTGGATAACAGTCTAAAAAATGAGCTAGAAAGCAATTTCTTTTCTTCCATTTTCTGGAAGATCTTGTGGGAATTTTATTATTTCTTCCTTAAATGTTTGGTGGAATCCACCTCTGAAGCCATACAGGCCTGGAGTTTTCTTTTGAAGATTTTAAACTACAAATACAACTTCCCTATTATCTATAGGAATATCAGGATCATCTAGTTCCTCTTTGGTGAACTTAGGAAGTTTGTCTTTCAAAGAATTTGTCCATTTCATCAAATTTGTCAAATTTATAGGTATAATGTTGTTTAAATATTACCCGATGCTTTTAATGTCTAAGATCTATAGTGTAAAATCTTTCATTCTTTCTTGATATTGGTAATCCATAGCTTCTCTCACTCTCTTTTTTTCCCCCTTAATCAGGCTAGAGGTTTATAAATTTTGATCTTTCTGAGGAATCAGTTTTTGGTTTGACTGATTTCTCTCTATAATTCTTTTGTTTTCATTCATTGATTTCTGCTTTTATCTTTTTTTTTTTTTAAGATTTTATTTATCTGTCAGAGACAGAGAGAACACAAACAGGGGGAGCGGCAGGCACAGGGAGATGTAGGCTCCTTGCTCAGCAGGGAGCCAGATGCGGGACTCAATCCCAGGGTCCTGGGATCATGACCTGAGCCGAAGGCAGATGTTGAACCGACTGAGCCACCCAGGTATTCCTCTGCTTTTATCTTAAATACTTGCTTCTTTCTGCTTTGGGTTTAAGTTACTCTTTCAGTTTCTTAAGGTAGTAGGTCAGATCACTGATTTGATACCTTTTTTTTTTTTTTTAGATTTTATGTATTTATTTGAGAGAGAGAGCATAAACAGGAGGGAGGGGAGGTGGGGAGAGGGAGAAGCAGACTCCCTGCTGAGCAGGGAGCCAACGCAGGCCATCCCTATCCACACCCTGAGCTGAAGGCAGACACCTAACCTACCAGGAGCCCCTGATACCTTCTTTTCTAATATAAGTATTTAATGCTATAATTCTTTTTTCTCTAAGTACTGCTTTAGCTCCATCCTACAGCTTTTGTGTTCATTTCATTTAATTCAAAATATTTTTAATTGCCCTTGTGACTTTTCCTTGACCCATGGGTTATTTAGAAGTGTGTTAATTTCCAAATAGTTGAGAATATTTCAAATGTCTTTTGTTCTTGGTTTCTAGTTTAATTGCTTTGTGGTCAGAAAATATACTTTGTATGATTCTAATTCTTTTAAATTTGTTGAGGTTTGCTTTAGTTCCCAGAATATGGTCTAGCTTGGTCAATGTCCCATGTATTCTTAAAAAAAAAAAAAAAAAAAAAGTGCATTCCTGTGTGTAGTGTTGTATCAATGCACTTGGGTATTCTTCATTCAAAAGCCATTTTAATTGAGTTTTCTGCATCTTGCCACCTGAGATGTTCCCACCAGTAAGGAATTATGATTGGTCTGGGTCGTTTGCCCAATCATGTGACCACAGGAGCAGGGTTCTCTGTTTGGCACCCCCTTCAGTACCATATGTTTGGAGGTAGGGGTCACTGTTCCCCAAAGGCATTGCGGGTACTAGCAAAAGCAATAAATGTTCACTGCCGTCCCCCCACCCCTGTGGCTTTCGAGTGTTCGTGCACAGGCATGTGCTCATAGTGCCAATATGTACAATGTTAAATATCTCCCCATATGCATCTCCTGCATAACTCAAACATCTCCCTGCTTTTCCCAAATGGAGAGAATGCGAAATCGCGTCCAATGAAAACACAGCTCCCAGCCCAGTTCTCTGGTGAGCTCCATATGCCTTTTGATAATGTCTGAATATCACTCCAGCTTCAGGAATCATGTGCTAGATGATGAATGAACACACTTGTAGTCCTCCAAGGATCTCTTGGTGCAGAAAAGCCATAAAAAAGAAGTCCGCAGTGCAGCTGTTACTTCTTGCCTTCCTGGTCTACCAGTAGGACGCTTTCAGCGAGCTGTTGTGTGCGGTGTCTGAAGGGATGGTTTATGCGAGACGACTTTGAGGAAGGACTGGAAGGGAATAAAGGAGCACATCTGATAGGCTTGCTGAGTCAGAAATGCTTAGCAGCTTCCAGGCACCGTGTTGGTTTTCTCCAGTAAGGAGAAATGGGAGTTTCTCTGCCATCGGAGAAACCAACTGATGAGCTCTGTGCTCACTCACTGACATTTTGTGCAGTGGCTGGACTGTGGGCTCCGTGAGGACGTCCTAGGAATCACCAAGCACACCCCTCCCAAGTATTTGGTCGTGGTGACAATCTGTGTTTTCCTCAGAGACACGATACTGCTTTTGATTGTGATTTTGGAGGCAAGGCGAAGTTTCATGGTTTCCCTCTTGGCCTGCCGACCATGGTGGGACCTAGTCCATGCCTGCCTTAGTTAGCCAGTGAGGGGGTTCTGATGCTGAGGAGCCCCCTGCCAATGGCTTACATGGGAATAGAAAAGAGCCTTAGGATGGGCCTGATCACAACCCCATTGATACCTGCAGCACATGACCGTCCCTGAGAATGGCAGATATTGGTGCTGTTCAGAGTTCTTAGGATCCCAATAATGAGCACTAACTTAGAATACATATCCGGTAGACCAAAGTTTTGAGTATGTCTATTCTCCTAGGACACATTTCTCTTTGGGGAATGTGAGGAAGACGACTTACAATTTGCCTTGGTGCTTATGTAGATCTCAAGGCTACCTGACATCTACTTTATTCTGGACTAGAGACTCGGAATTGATGAAGCAACCCGGCGTTCAGAGTTAGGGGAAAGGCCTTGACTTTCTCGTGTCTTGATTGTGTTGATGTTCCGAAGTTAGGCCTGTTGTCCTCAGACCTGGGTTTATTTTAATTTACAAAATTAAAAAAAAAAAGGGGGTCCTCTGTCACTTTAATTCCTGAGAACCTTATAGTTAATTAACCACAGCGAAATATTTCCAGGTGTCACACTATTTTGTAAAATTGCACAACCACGCCTGCCTTGTTGCTTGTTAGGGTAACTAGAACCCATAACTAGAACCTGCTTCTGGGGGATAACAGTGGTCACCTGGACCAAACCACCTTTGGCTCTCCCCATCTCCGCTACAATTGATCGGGAACCAACTGCAGCCCCTCCCACCAGGCTAGGAGAACAGTCAGTAAGAGTCCTGTTTAAAAGGCTGACGTCTTCCTCCCCAATCCATTCCTCAAGGCAGAGGTAAATGTAGTCTTTCCAGGCCTAATGGGAGACAAGACCGTGGGGTGGGGGAGGGGGTCCTGGTGAGTGGGAAGAATTGGCTAGTTCCAATTCAGCATTCCTGTCTCCTGAAGTCTTTGAATTCTTTCCTCTATCTTATGCCAAAGTGTTTCTGGCCTTTCCATTTCATTTTGCACAGAGCAGCGTTCAGAACATTAGTCAAAACAGCACACGGCTAAAGCAGCTGTGTGTGCCTCCTGAAAGCATGCCCTCGAATCAATAACTTCATCCCAATGGAATAGTGAAGCACGCCCCCCCCTTTCCATGCCTATGTACCTGTAAGTCCATTCTCCCAAATACACCCAAGGTGTGTGCCTGTCCATGTTAGCAAATTCTTGCTGTTCTTTCAAGCTGTAATTCTTTTCCTATCCTGGTTCTGCATTTCGCTCCAGAGCACGTTGAGTTTGGATTCTGGTTCCCAGCCAAGCAAGCCTTGGAGGTAGGAGGGCAGGAGAGAACAGGGTTCCTTCCTTTCCCAGAAGGAACAGGGTCTTTTCTTAGGGGGGGAAGGCACCACAGGAACGTTTCAGGATGGTGGGGGCTGGGGACTCTCGGGCTGTCTCTGGGTATCTTTATTCCATATTCCATTTCCAATATCCATATTTCATATCAATTTCCAGTCCGCTCTCCTTTCTCCCTCCCATTCCTGTAACTTTTAGTCAAAAAGTACAATAGGCTCAGCAAGTGGTAGGTGTGGTCTCAGATGGGCTTGGTTTTCAGGGGTCTTGGGCCTCCTGATAACCAGTTACGGAGTCTTTGAACACAGCCGTAGAAAGGCTCTCTGATTTTATTCCCTTCCTTGAGGAAAGCATTTTGAGATTTAACCAGCTGGGAGGATGATTTTAAGTGAGCTGAGACTGACGAAAGCAACCCCACGATTTCAGTGTTTCTGCATTCCTCACCTTTAAATTGGCTCCCAGAGAAAGTTAAGGGAAAAAGGTGAGGTGTATGCATAGTGTGGTACCTTTCATTCTTGAGAGATGCTTCTCACATCATATAATTTACCTTTTTTTTTTAAAGATTTTATTTATTTATTTGACAGAGAGAGACACAGTGAGAGAGGGAACACAAACAGGGAGAGTGGGGGAGGGAGAAGCAGGCTTCCCATGGAACAGGGAGCCCGATGCGGGGCTCGATCCCAGGACCCCGGGATCATGACCCGAGCCGAAGGCAGGCGCTGAACGACTGAGCCACCCAGGCGCCCCTAATTTACCCTTTTAAAGCATACAATTGAGTGGTTTTTCGTATATTCACAAGATTGTAGCATCATCGCCACAATTTAGTTTCAGAGCATTTTCATCACCCCAAAAAGGAACCAACCCTGTTCCCATTAGCAGTCCCTCCCCATTCCCTTCCACCGGCTCCTGACAACCACTAGTTTACTTTCTGTCTCTATGGATTTACCTATTCTGGGCACTTCATCTAAATGCAATCACACAATATGTTGCCTTTTGTGACTGATTTTTTTCCCTTAAGCCTTCACTGTGAAAATGTGTTTGAGGTTCAGCCTTGTTGCGGCATAGATCAGTACTTCGTTCCTTTTTATGGTTAAATAATATTCCGCTATATGGATAGAACGCACTTGTGGATGGACGTTTGAGTGGTTTCCACTGTTTGGCTATGATGAATAGTGCTGCTGTGAGAAGTTGAGCACAAATCTTTGTATGAACATGTTTTTATTTCTCTCGGGTATATGCTAGGAGTACAATTATTGGGTCATGCAGTAACTCTCTGTTTAACTTTTTGAGGAACTGTTTTCTTAAGTTGGCTGCACCATTTTACTTTCCCATTAGCAATGTGGGAAGGTCCTGGGCTCTCCACATCCTTGCCCATCCTTGTTATTGCCCATTTTTTTATTATAGCCATATTAGTGGGTATGAAGTGGGGCATGTTACTTTTCATGTAAACGCGAAGAGGAAAGAAGAGTCTGTATGTAATTGCTTATTATTTTTACAGACTAGCTCTGGGACATTATACGTGAAACTAGCAGCGCTGGGTGCCTCCAGGGAGTTCTGGGAATTGGGAGCTGGTGGCTGAGGAGGGAGGGGGATTTCATACTATCCACCCTTCTCAGAGTCATTCCATTTTAGATATGTGGAAGTGTTATCTATACAACTAACTACATTCATTTGAACTTCATTTTAACTTTTTAGAAGATTTTATTTATTAGAGAGAGAACACGAGCAGGGGAAGGGGCAGAGGGAGAGGGAGGAAGGAGCCCGAAGTGGGACTTGATCCCGGGACCCCGAGATCACGACCTGAGCCAAAGACAGATGCTTAGCCAACTGAGCCACCCCGGCATCCCCTAATTTGAACTTTAAAGGTATTAAAACATTTCTTGACTTGTGGCAGGGCATGACAGCTCTGACCCATGGACCGAATCTGACTGACCACCTATTTTTATGTGCCCATGAGTTCATTTGTTTTTACATTTTGAAAATGGTTGAAAACAATGAAAGGAGACTCTTTTGTAGCACACGAAAATTATTTGAAATTCAAATGTCAACGTCCCTAAATAAGCTCTTATTGGAACACAGCCGTGCTCGTTTGTGTACATATTTTCTGTGGGTGTTTTCCTGCTTCCCTGGGTGGGGGGGACCACGTGTGGCGCTGTCACCGCCCTCCCCTGCTGCTCAGAACGTGCACCCCGCAGGGACACAGCCATAACCCAGCGGCTCTCGGAGTCTGCATCCTGGGACTTCTTTATGTTTTCTTGCTTTATTTTTGTTAAGTAAGCTCTCCGCCCAACATGGGGCTCAAACTCACAACCCCAAGATCAAGAGTTGCACGTTCCACCAGCCAAGCCAGCCCTGTGCCCCTACTGTGATTTCTTTCCAAAAAAAAATACCAGTGCATATCTTTTATGTCAAAACGAGAAAAGAGGACAAAAGTGAACTGTGAGTGTCGTGCTTGTAAGGCTTCATGGAGTGTGGGCTGTGCTGCTCTCCAATTACCGAACAAGACCTCGTGCGGGGGGCAGGATGGGTCCACAGCTGCGCCACAGAGTCCCACACACATCACCGTCGCCAGGCCAAGCGTTCCTCAAAGTCTCCCCGATGCCCAGGAAAGGGACGGGCAGAAAAGCTGGAAAATGTGAAACCCTGTCTTGTCATGGCAGAATTCCTTCACGCACATCAAAAATAAAAAGGGATCTGCTACCAAAATGAGTTGTAAAGCGGCTCATTTGTTAGCCAAGAAACAGCTGTTTATCGCTGATAGCTTCATTAAATGGTGTTTGATTGCAACAGCTGAAAAGTGCGGCCAGGAAAAAAAGAACAAACAAGCTTGTTTAAGAATTAGGACACTGGGAGCGACGGCGGTTTAAAAACAGGGCAGAGGTTCCTACCCGGTTGTCGTTGATTCGAGGAGTCACTGCAAAGTTAGGAAGTGACCCAAGAATGAGCTTCTGTGAATAGTGTCTCCAGAACAACTCCAGGTGAGAATACCTTTAAGGATGATAAAGAGAGGGGCACCTGGGTGGCTCAGTCAGTTAAGCATCCGACTCTTGATCTCAGCTCAAGTCTTGATTGCAGGGTTGTGAGTTCAAGCCCCACATCAGGCTCCACACCCAGCATGGAGCCTACTTTAAAAAAAAAAAAAAAAGGATGATTAAAGAGACTTGCTAAAACACGAATTCAGCACAACTAAGATGTGTTATGACTGGCGGTGACGTGTGGAGCAGTACTTGGCTAAGCTGGACAGACATGGGCAGCTCACAGACACGGAAGGTGTTGAGACCTGTGGTCATGCCCAGGTGTATTTATTAGCAGGTATGTGGAGGAAAATCTTGGGATCTGTCATGTTTTATTGAACTAGTAGGGTCAATCGTGAACGTCATTTGCTCTTGCGGACTCCATCATCAGGCCAATGAAATTCCGTCAGAAATATAGGAGGCAGATCCTGACTTGTCCTCACACAGAAATTTGAAGGCCTATCAACAGGGACATTTTATCCAGAGGTTTCGAGCTCAGGGCCAAGACTGAAGTTTTTCCGACCTGAAAGATCCTCCTTCAACTACTACTGTAACACAACGAATGACTTTGGAAATTGCATTTTGCTGTGGACTTGAAAATGTTATTTAGTAAGTTCAGATGAACCTTAACAGGTGGTACAGTGCTTCTTGCAAAACTTCTATTGTGGGAAAGTCATTTCAACTTTGCTAATCCTGTTGGAGTCTCAGGTAATGTCAGGCAGCTTTATATGCTTGCCTGCTGTCAAAGGTTGAAATAAGAAGGAAGAGCCCTTTCCCATACAAACATGAAGTGCCTTTATTGTTTGAGCTCACACTACATTTCAAGCAGTGTTTTTTAGAACTTGATGCAAGCTCAGAGGAAATCTATATATTTCAAAATCCATTTAACTGTGCAACAGAGAAGCTTCCACATAGCTGTCAACTGGAAGAGATTAATCTGTAATGGAATGACATGCTAAAAGACAAATATCAAGAGAAGAACCTGATAGAATTCTGTAATTGCCTCATATGTGATGAATTTGTTTAATTAAAATCACAGGCTTGTGGACCGATACGAGGCTTGGCAGTATCTCTCTGTGTAAAGAGGCATTTTCAAAGATGAAACATATAAAATCTCATTAGAGATCAGCATTAAGAGATGAATTTTTGTGACTAGTTTTGATTAGAGGGGACACTCACTTCGGCCACCAATTAAACAAATGTTAGTCCAGTCCATTGCTAACCAATGTTAGTGAAGAGTATTCTGTTCTTCTCATGAGTAGGCCTATATAACAAAAAAATTATATTTATTATTATATTTTTAACTTAATCAATTAAAAATCTGCATAGTTTGTGTCCTCTCGTTATAACAATTGTCTACATTATTGAGTTTCCCCCTTAACAGAGCCTACAATATTTACTATCAGATGTTTTCTTAAAAAGCTTCCATGTTAGGGGGGCCTGGGTGGCTCATTCTGTTAAGCGTCCGACTCTTGATTTTGGCTCAGGTTGTGATCTCAAGGTCGTGAGATTGAGCCCCACGTCGACTCCGCGCTGGATATGGAGTCTGCTTAGGAGTCTCTCTCTCCCTTTACCCCCCCCCACCAAAAAAGCTTACATGTTAGACCGATGGACTTAAGAGATATATAAAGACACTACCCAACAAGAACGGCACACCCATTCTTCTCAAGTGCACATGGGACATTTTCCACGATAGACCATATATTAAGCCACAAGTAAAGTCTCAAAAGATTTAAAAAGATAGATATCATACAAAATATCTTCTCCACCACAATGGGATGAAGTTAGAAATCAGTAACAGAAGGAAAACTGGAGAATGCACAAATTTGTGCAAATTAAACAACACTCTTCACCAGTGGATGAAAGAAGAAATCATATAGGAAATTAAAAATATTTAGAGTTAAATGAAAACGAAAACACAACAGACCCAAACTTATGGGGTGCAGTTGAAAGCAGTACTAATGAGGAAATTTATAGCTATAAACACAGTAAAAAACAAGAAAGATCTCAAATCAGCAACCTAAATTTACAACTTGAGGAACTAAAAAGGAGCGAACACTAAACCCAAGGCTGGCAGAAAGAAGGAAATAAAGATTAGAGCAGGGGTGCCTGGGTGGCTCAGGTCCTGGGATCAAACCCTTTGTTGGGCTCTCTGTTCTGCGGGGAGCCTGCTTCTCCCTCTGCCCCTTCTCACTGCTTGTTCTCTCTCTCTCAAATAAATAAAATCTTTTAAACAAATAAATAAAAATTTAAAAAAGCTTAGAGCAGAGATAAAATAGAGAAGAGAAAAACGGTAGAGAAAATTAACGAAACCAGAAGTTGATTCTTTGAAAAGATCACCAAAACTGAAAAACCTTTAGCTACATGGGCTAAGAAGAGAGAAGACTCAAATTACTAAAATCAGAAATGAAAGTGGGGCCATTACTACCAACTCTACAGATATAAAAGGATTATAAGAGATTACTGTGAAAAACTGTATGCCGACAAATTGGATAACCTAGATGAAATGGACAAATTCCTGGAAAGATCAAATCTAATGAGACTAAATCATGAAGTAGAAAATCTGAATAGACTTATAGCTAGTAAAGAGACTGAATCAGTAATCACGAATCTCCCAAGAAAGAAAAGCCCTGGACCCAATGGCTTCATTGCTAAATTCTACCAAATATTAAAAGGAGAACCAATACCAATCCTTTTCAGATGTTTCCAAAAGATTGAAGAGGAGTAAACACTTCTTAACTCATGTTCTTTATTTTTTCCAGGCAAAAAGGTATTTTTTATTTTTATTTTTTAAAGATATATTTATTTGAGAGAGAGAGAACACAAGTGGGGGGAGAAGGAGAGAAGCAGACTCCTCGCTGAGTACAGAGCCCAATGCGGGGCCTGAAACCATGACCCTGAGATCATGACCTGAGCCAAAATCAAGAGTTGGATGTTCAACCGACTGAGCCACCCAGGCGTCACAAAAAGGTGTTTTTTATTGAAGTACAGGGACAAGACCCGTGGGCAAAAAGAGCTGCACTGTGATTGGGAGGAGTGATTGATTTTTATGAGGCTACCATTACTCTGATACCAAAGCCAGATAAAGATGCTACAATAAAATAAAACTACACACTGATGTAATACATCACAGTAACAGAACGAAGGGAGGGAAAACCCCACATGATTATTGCAATTGATGCAGAAAAAGCATTTGATAAAATTCAACACCCTTTTATGATAAAAACACTCAACAAACTAGGAACAGAAGGAAACTACCTCCCATAAAAGCAATCTATGAAAACCTCAGTGAACATCATAGTCAGCAGGGAAAAATTAAAAATTTCCTCTCGGCGCATGGGTGGCTCATTCGGTGAACCTTCAGCTCCAGTCATGATCCCAGGGTCTGAGATCAAGCCACATGTCAGGCTCCTTGCTCAGCGGGGAGTCTGCTTCTCCCTCTGCCTGCCACTCCCCCTGCTTGTGCTCTCTCTCTCTCTGACAAATAAATAAAATCTAAAAAAAAGAAAAGAAAGAAAATTTCCTCTAAGATCAGGAAGAAGGGAAGGATGCCCACTCTCACCACTTCTGTTCAACACTTTTTTAAAAAATGGACAAAAGACCTTAATAGACACTTCTCCAAAAAAGATATACAAATGGCCAATAAGCATATGAAGGATGTACCGTAAATTCTAGCCAGAGCAATCAGGCAAGAAAAAGAAAAGGCATCCAAATTGGAAAGGAAAAAGTATAATTGTCTCTGCTCTCGGATGATGTGATCTCCTGTATAGAAAACCCTGAAGATCACACACACACACACAAACTGTTAGAACTATTGAATGAATTTGGCAAAGTAGCAGGACACAAAGTCAACATACAAAACTGAGATGCATTTATATACACAGGCAATGGGAAACTTGAAAAGGAAATTACAAAACAATTTCATTTTTAATGGCATCAAGAAGAATAAAAAACTTAGAAGTTAATCAAGAAGGTGAAAGATGTACAATGAAAACCACAGAGCATTGCTGAAAGGAATTAAAGGAGACATCGGTAAATAGAAACATATCCCACTGTCACAGACTAGAAGATGTAATATTGCTAAGATGTCCGCACTACCCAAAGCCATTGACAGATATCAGAATCACATTTAAGAATTCCGCGTTTCACAGAGTAGAAAAGCCCCATCCTAAAATTCATATGGAATCCCAAGGAACCCTGAATGACCAAAACAACTTTGAAAAAGAACAAAAGAAGAACTGGAAGGCTTACATGTCTTAATTTCAAGACATACTACAAAGCTACAGTAATCAAAATATTGTTGAACCAACGTAAGGACAGACAGACAGACTGATGGAACAGAATAGAAAGGCCTGAAATAAACTCTTGCATGTGTGGTCCAGTGATTTTTGACAAGATGGACTAAGGCCATTCAATTGGGAAAAGGTAGTCTTCTCAATAAACGATGCTAGGAAAACTGTGTAGCCACATGCAAAAGAATGATCTTTTTGTAGACACTGTCTACAAAAATTAACCCAAAATGAGTGAAAACCCAAAAAAACCTTAGAAGAAAACAGGGCAAAAACTTCACAACGTTGAATTTGGCAGTGATTTTTTGGATATGACCCCAAAGACACAGGCAACAGAAGAAAAAGAAAACAACAACAGAAAAATTAGATTCCCTGAAAATTTAACAATTTTGTTAATCAAGACAGTATCAACAGAATAACAAGGTAACTCCCAGAATGGGAGAAAAAATATTTGAAAACCAGTAAAGGATGACTATCTAGAATATTTAGAGAACTCCCAAAAATGACAAAAATCAAACAACCTGATTTTAAAAATGGACAAAAGACCTTAACAGACATTTCTTCAAAAAAGATATACAAATGGCCAATAAGCATATGAAGGATGCTCAGCATCATTAATCATTAGGGAAATGCAAATCAAAACTACAATGAGATACCACCTCACACCCATTAGGATGGCAACTATGAAAAAAAGAATAAGAACTAGTGTTGGCGAGGATGTGGAGAACTTGGAACCCTCGTGCACTGTTGGTGGGAACGCACACTGGGGCAGCCATGGTGGAAAACAGTATGGTGGTTCCTTAAACAATTAAAAATAAAACTATTATATGATCCATAATTCCATTTCTGGGTATATACCCAAAGAATTGAAAGCAGGATCTTGAAGAGATATCTGTACACCCCATTTGTAGCAACATTATTCATAGCAGCTAAAACATGGAGCAACCCAAGTGTCCCTCAATGGAAGTGGGTAAAATGTAGTATATACATACAATGGAATATTATTCAGCTTTAAAAAGGAAATTCTGACACATGCTACAACATGGGTAAGTCTGGAGGGTATTATGCTAAGCGAAATAAACCAGTTGCAAAAAGACAAATACTATGATTCCACTTAAATGAGTTAGTGTAGACAAAATCATAGAGTTGGACACTAGAATCGTGGGTACCAGGGACTAGGGAGAAAGGCAAATGGAGAATTATCATTTAAAGGGCATAGAGTTTTTTTTAAAAAAAGATTATATTTATTTGAGAGAGAAGAGAGAGAGCATGAGTGGGGGGAGGGACAGAGGGGAGGAACAAGCAGACTCCCTGCTGAGCAGGGACCCTGACATGGGGCTCCATCCCAGGACCCTGAGACCATGACCTGAGCTGAAGGCAGATGCTTAACTGACTGAGCCACCCAGGCACCCCTTGTTTTGTTTTTTAAGTAAGCTCCATGCCCAGTGGGGCTTGAACTCATCATGACCCTGAGATCAGGACCTGAGCTGAGATCAAGAGTTGGTTGCTTAACTGACTCAGCCACCCAGGCACCCTTAGAGTTTTGGTTTTAAAAGATAAAAAGAGTTATGGGGATGGATGGTGGTGATGGTTGCACAACATTATGAGCATATTTAATACTCCCGAACAGCACACTTAAAACTAGCTGAGATAGGGGGGTGGGGGGATGGGTTAGCCTGGTGATGGGTATTAAAAAGGGCACGTATTGAACGGAGCACTGGGTGTTATAAGCAAACAATGAATCATGGAACACTACATCAAAAACTAATGATGTATGGTGATTAACATAGCATAATAAAATAAAATAAAAAACTAGCTGAGATAGTAGAAGAAGAAGAGGAGGAGGAGGAGGAGAAATATCTTGTTTGGTGGACCGGAAAGCTATGTGCGGGGCCTTCCATGCACACGTGCAGGTCTCTGCTCTCAAGACACTACAGAGTTTGCTCTTCTTTCTCTGAGTTTGTGCATCTGACACTTAGAAATACAGTCGACCCTAGAAAAACAAGGCTTTGAACTGTGTGGATCCACTTATATGTGGATATTTTTTTCAATAAATGCAATAAATGTCTTTTCTCATTCTTACTATTTTCTTAATAACATTTTCTTTTCTCTAGCTGACTTTGTTGTGAGGATATGGTATATAATACATTTCACATACAAAATATGTGTGGACTATTTGTTATCAGTAAGGCCCCCAGGCAACAGGCTCTTTTTTGCAGTTAAGCTTTGCAGGGGAGTAAAAGTTATAGGCAGCATTTTGACTGTGTTGTTCGAGGGTCAACTGTATTCAACCTGAGTCTTTTTTCAGAATAAAGTCTTTAATTCCTTTGAAAAAGAGGTTAAAATGATACTAAATAGATTAGAATTAATGCTGATAATAATAACAGTAACAGATGGAAGAGGTTGGAGGATGAACAAATTATTTTGAACACTTACTAGTCTTTATTTACCTGCCTATCCTATACACACGGTATATTTGGGTAACCAAATAGTAGATGAGAGGAAGTTTCTTTTTACTTTTTAAAAAGATTTTCTTTATTTGAGAGAGAGAGAGAGAGAGAGAGAGCACAAGCAGGGTGAGGGGCAGAGGGAGAAGCAGGCTCCCGGACGAGCAAGGAGCCAATGTGGGGCTCGATCCCAGGGCCCCAGGATCATGACCTGAGCCGAAGGCAGATACTTAACTGAGCCACCCAGGCGCCTGGAAGTTTCTTTTTAAAGCAATATTCCAGCTAATACATGGGAGAGGAATGCTACTATTAGTTTTTGACCATATTACAGCCGCTGATGAATTGGAATTGGACAAATGTATAATGACATGTATCCATAATTATGGTGTCAGAGTAGTTTCACTGTCCTAAAAATCCTGTGTTCCACTTATTAATCCCTCCCATAATGATGCCTGGCAACCACTGATTTTTTTTTTTTTAACTGATCTTTTACTGTCTCCATAGTTTTGCCTTTTCCAGAATGCCATATAGTTGGAATCATACAATATGTAGTCTTTTGACTTAGTAATATGCATTTATGTTTCCTCCATGTCTTTTCATGGCTTGATAGCTCATTTCTTTTAAGCTCTGAATAATATTCCATTGTCTGGATGGACCACAGTTTATTTACATATTCACCTACTGAAGAACATCTTGGTTGCTTCCAACATTTGTCAATTATGTGTAAAGTTGCTATAAATATTTGTGTACAGATTTTTGTGTGGATAGACGTTTTCAACTCCTTCGGGTAAATACCAAGGAATGTGACTGGTGGATTGTATAGTAAGAGTATGTTTCATTTTGGAGGAAACAGCCAAACTGTCTTGCAGAGTAGCTGCGCCATTTTGCATTCCCACCTAGGAATGTAGTGTATTCCGTTGTTGTTTCAGTTTGCATTTTCCTGATGACATATGATGTGGAACATCTTTTCGTGTGCTTATTTGCCTTCTGTAAAACTTCTTTGCTGAGTTGTCTGTTAAGGTCTTAGGCCCATTTTTTAGTTGGGTTTTTTTTTTCTTATTGTTGAGTTTTAAGTGTTCTTTGTATATTCCGGATAACAGTCTGTTATGAGATGTGTCTTTTGGTGGTGTTTTTTTTTTTTAAGATTTTATTTATTTATTCATGAGAGACAGAGAGAGAGAAGCAGAGGCAGAGGGAGAAGCAGGCTCCCCGCAGAGCAGGGAGCCTGATGTGGGACTCGATCCCACAACCCCGAGATCACAACCCAAAGGCAGATGCATAACCGACTGAGCCATCCAGGTGCCCCCAGATGTGTCTTTTGAAGATATTTTCTCCTGCTTTGGGTCTTGTCTTCTCATTCTATTGCCACTGTCTTTTGCAGAGCAGAAATTTTTAATTTTAATCAAGTCCAGCTTATCAGTTATTTCTTTCATGGATCGTGTCTTTGGTGTTTTATCTAAAAATGCATCCCCATCCTCAAGGTCATCTTGGTTTTCTCCTCTGTCATCTCCTAGGAGTTTTACAGTTTTGTGTTTTACATTGAGATCTGTGATCCATTTTGAGTTCGTCTTTGTGACCGTATAAGGTCTGTGTCTAGATTCATTTTTCTGCATGTGGACGTTCAGTCGTTCTAGCACCATTTATTGAATAAACTGTCTTTACTCCTTTGTATTGTCTTTGCTCTTTTGTCAAAGATTAGTTGACTATATTTATGTGGGTCTATGTTTGAGCTTTCTATTTGTCTGTATTTTTACCACTACTACTCCATCTTGATTACTGTAGCTTCACAGCGAGTCTTAAAGTCATGCAGCGCCAGCCCTCCAACTTCGTTCTTCTCCTTTAATACTGGGTTGGCTCTTCTGGGTCTTTGACTCCTCCACATAAATTTTGGAATTCATTTGTTGATACCCACAAAATAATTGCTGAGGCTTTGATTAGGACTGCAATGAATCCATAGACCAAGTGGGAAGAAACTGACGATCTGACTATGTTGAGTCTTTCTATTCATGAACATGGAGATCTCTCCATTTATGTAGTTCTTCTTTGACTCTGATCATCAGAGTTTTGTAGTTTTCCTCATATAGACCTTGTACATATGTTGTTAGATTTATACCTAAGTATTTTATTTTGTTGTGTTTTTTTTAAAGATTTTATTTATTTATTTGACAGAGAGAGAGAGAGCACAAGTAGGCAGAGTGGCAGGCAGAGGGAGAGGGAGAAGCAGGCTCTCCACTGAGCAGGGAGCCAGACATGGGGCTTGATCCTAGGACCCCAGGATCATGACCTGAGCAGAAGGCAGCCGCTTAACCGACTGAGCCACCCAGGCGCCCCTAAGTATTTTATTTTGGAGTGCTAATGTAAATGGTATTGCGTGTGTGCGTATGCGTGTGTGTGTGTTTGTCGTATTCCGCTTATTCATTGCTGGTATATGGGAAAAGCAATTTACTTTTATATTTTAAAATTGTATCCTGCAGGGGCGCCTGGGTGGCTCAGTCAGTTAAGCATCTGCCTTCAGCTCAGGTCATGATCCCAGGGTCCCGGGGTCGAGCCCCACATTGGGCTCCCTGCTCAGCGGGGAATCTGCTTCTTCCTCTCCCTCTGCTGCTCCACCTGCTTGTGCTCTCTCTTTCTGTCAAATAAATAAAATCTTAAAATAAAATTGTATCCTACAAACTTGCTATGATTGTTATTACCTCTCAGAGGTTTTTTCTCCCCCATTCTTTTGGATTTCCTACATGAATGATCATGTCATCTGCAAACAAAGACAATTTTATGTCTTCCTTCCCAATCTATATACCTTTTATTTCCTTTTCTCCTCTTACTGCATCAACTAGAAATTCCAGGACAGTGTTGAAAAGCAGTGGTGAGAGAGGACATCCCTCCCTTGTACCTGATTTTAGTGGAAAAGCTTTGAGTTTCTCACCATTCAATATAAGGTCAGCTGTGGGAGGAGAGGGTTGCAGATATTCTTTATAAAATTGAGGAAGTTCTCACTAAGAGTGTTTATCATGAATAGGTATTGGATTTTGACAAATGCCTCTTCTGCATCTGTTAATATAATCATGTGATTTTTCTTTTTTAGCCTATTGATGTAATGCAACACATTAATTGATTTTCAGATGATGAGCCAACCTTTCTTTCACCCCTGAGATAAATCCCCCGGGGTCACAGTGTATAATTTTTTTTATACATCATTGGATTTATATGCTATTTTTAATAGTTGACCTAGAGTTTGCAACATGCAATTACAACTAATCCAAATCTACTTTCAAATAACACTATACCACTATACCATGTCACAGGCGGCGCAAGAACCTTGTAATAAGAAAAGATTCCTTATTCTTTCCTCCCATACTTGTATTGCTGATGCCATTCATCTCACTTATACATCATCCTACATAAGTACATGCATGTACATTAGCATACAGAATTGAATACATTATTGCTGTTACTATTTTGAACAAAGTATTACCGGTGAGATGTAGTAAGAGTATAAAGTTAAGAAAGATAAAAGTTTTTATTTCATCTTCACTATTCCTACTCTGATGCTCTACCTTACTTTAGGTAGATTTGGGTTTTTGACTACATTATATTTCCTCTCTCTAAAGAACTTTTAACATTTCTTGCAAGGCAGGGCTACTGGCAACAAAATTCCTCAATATTTGTCTGAGAAGATCTTTATTTCTCTTTCACAAGGTACAGAATTATAGATTGGTGGGGATTTTTTCCTCTCAACACTTTGTAAATTTTCATTTTAGTGTCTTCTTGCTTGCATGGTTTCTGAGAAGTCAAATATAATTCTTACCTTTATCCTCTCTGGGTAAGGTGGATTTTCCCCCCTCTAGATCTTTTAAGGAATTTTTCTATCCATCTTTGATTTTCTGTAGTTTGAAAATGATATGCCTAAGTGTAGTTTTGTTTTGCTTTGTTTGCTCGGCATTCATCCTCCTTGGTGTTCTCGGAGCTTCCTGAATGTGTGGTTTTCCACGTCTGACATTAATTTGGCAAACTTCTCAGTTATTATTGTTTCAAGTATTGTTTCTGATTCCTTCTCTCTTCTCTGTCTGGAATTCCCATCACACATATGTTACCCTTTTAGTTCCCTTTGCTTTTCCGTTTTTGAGGATGCTTATTGAGATGTCCTGCAGCACAGAGACTCTTGTCTTCAGTCACGCCCAGTCAACTAGTAAGCCCCTCAGAGGCATTCTTCGTTTCTGTTACATGTTTGAGCTCTAGCATTTCTTATGGCTCTTCCTTAGGATTTCCATCTCTCTGTTCTGCCTGTTCTTGCGCGCTGTCTGCTTGATCCGGTAACACCCAAGCACAGGTACGTGTCGGAGGCATTGTGGGCTGGGGTCCAGGCCACCACAATAAAGCAAGTACTGCAGTAACGCGAGTGAAATGGGTTTTTTGGTTTCCCAGCACATATCAAAGTTATATTTATACTATATTGTATTCTATTAAGTGTGCAATAGCGTTATGTCCAAGGAAAAACAATGCACGTACCTTAATTTAAACTGCTTCATGCTAAAAAATGCTAACCATAAGTTGAGCTTTCAGTGAGTCGTGACCACTGATCATAGATTACCATAACAAATATAATAATAATGAAAAAGCCCAGAATATTGAAGAGTGACCAACATGTGACACAGAGACATAAAGAGAGCAAATGCTGTTGGAAAAATGGCACTGACAGACTTGCTCAATGAAGGATTGCCTTAAACCTTCAGTTTGTAAAAAAAAAAATTTAAAACATGCAGTATCTGCAAAGTGCAAGAAAAGGAGGTATGCCTGCATATTTTCATAGGTGTTTTAAATTTCCAGTCTGATAATGGTAACATCCCTGCCATGTCGGGTTCCCATGCTCTGTCTAGTCCGAAGGTTTTGGTTTTGTTGCCTTTTTTCGTTTTTCTTTTTCTTTTTTTGTTTTTAAAGATTTTATTTGTTTAGGGGCGCCTGGGTGGCTCAGTCGGTTAAGCGACTGCCTTCGGCTCAGGTCATGATCCTGGAGTCCCGGGATCGAGTCCCGCATCGGGCTCCCTGCTCGGCAGGGAGCCTGCTTCTCCCTCTGACCCTCCCCCCCCCCATGTGCTTGCTCTCTCTCATTTTCTCTCTCTCTAATAAATAAATAAAATCTTTAAAAAAAAAAAGATTTTATTTGTTTGACAGAGGGAGACACCGCGAGAGAAGGAACACAAGCAGGGGGAGTGGGAGAGGGAGAAGCAG
>NC_138378.1:3894315-3926571 GCF_054177405.1 Leptonychotes weddellii
CGATGCGGGGCTCGATCCGAGGACCCTGGGATCATGACCCGAGCGCAAGGCAGACGCTTAACGACTGAGCCACCAGGCGCCCCCCCTTTTTTCTCTTGATAGCCACACATGACGTCGCTGTAAATGGGCTGTGAGCTTCTGGTTCTTTCTCCCACGCAGGGTGTGGGTGGGGCAGAATGGCTATAATGGGCTACCTTGGGGTATTTGCCCTCCCCAGGTCAGTTGGCTCTGAGGAACTACTTTCCTCCGAGGGCAGGCCTTGTCCAGGACAGATTGCTCTGGGGTATTTAGAGGGGATTTTTCTCAGATATTTATTGTGGGAAACTGGCTGAGCTCCCACCATTAAATCTCACCATATTGGGGGGAACTCTCCAGGACTGGGTTTTTACCTGGGGGACGTTGTCAGTTTCAGCTGGAGATTTCCTCCTGGCACCAGCTCCCCCCGTGGTGGTCCTCCCACGCCAGGCTGCCCCATACGTAGCAGCCCCCAGCATTTGCTTGCCCGTTTCTCCAGCCTCGAGGCAGCGCTTGGCCCTGTTGCCTCTATCTCAGGTGTCCAAGAAGAGTTCTTGAGTTTTCAGTCTGTTCAGCTTTCTACTGGGTGTTAGGATGGGGTGGCAATTTCCAAGCTCCTTGTATATGGACTAGGAAACTGGTCCACACAATGCTCTTTTTCAGATAAATTCCTAGAAGTGGATATGCTGACTCAATACTTGTACAACCCGTGATGATTTCCCTCCTTCTCCAGCTTAGCCTTCAAGGTCCATCATGGAAGCATTCCCTTGCTGGGGCCCTAATTCCATTGCCCCGTCATCCTTTTACCGCAAATGCTCTCATTGCTGGGAGACCCCCATGTGTCATGCCTACACCTGTGTGCCGAAGGTGAAAAAAAGCACACAACAGGGTAACCTGTTTCCTAGAAATTCCTAATCACCAACATCAACCAAACAATTTGTCCTTACATCCTGCTTCTTCCTTCTGGTCAACACATTTTCCTCTCTGCAAAGATGTTTCAGACTTTCTGCTTCTCTCCCCAAACCTCTGATTTGCCCACGCTCCAGCCAGTCACCTTCTACTACAGAGAGATCGTGGAGGCCCTCACATGCCAGCCGCTGGCCCCTCTGCCACAGCTCCTCCCCTACATGGCGTAACAGAAGCGACCCCTCTGCACACAGGGCCCTTTCCACTCCGCCTCTCAGGAGTTTCATGCGATGGATCCATCCTCCTTCATCGGCAGATCTGGTGCCTCCTTCTCAAAATAATATCTTCCCCCTTCCTCATTTAAACATACTCAGATAGTTTCCATCTTAAAAAGCAAAGCAAAACAAAGGCCATCTCCTTCACCTCGCCTCCTTTGATCACCACCCCAACTTTCTTCTCTCCCCCAACTGAGTGACATTTATTCTCCTAGTGGTTTCTAGTGGGGATTACTTGTTTCTGCTCTATAGCCTCTGAGCATCCTCTAGTCGTCCCCTAGCTTGGGCTGGCATTCCCCAAAGCCTTGTTTACTCTCATGGTGGTGGACGGTGGCTGTCAGCTGGGACCTTGGGGCCTCTCCACACGGTCTCTTCATGGACCACTTTGGGCTGCTTCGTGGCATGGCAGCTGGATTCCAAGCATACAAGTACTCCAGAAAAGAACCAGAGTCCAAGTCCTGAAGTCAGAAAGTAGATGGGGGGTGCCACGGGCTGGAGAGATAGGGCGGAAAGGGAAGGCCACGTTTCCTGGGGACACAGCTTTGGTTTTGTGGGTTGACAAGAGTTCTGGAGATGGGTTGCACGAGTGTGAATGTACTTAACACTACTGAAGTGTACGTTGGAAAGCCGCCAAAATGGTAAGTTTTATATTATGTGTATTTTACCACAACTTGAGAGAGAGAACATGAGAGAAGCTGCATCTTTTTCATGGCCCAGCCTCACAAGCCCCATAGCATCGGAGCCTCTGTTCTCCATTGATCAGAGAAGTCACAGGTGCACCCGGATTCAGGGGCTTGGGGATGGGCTCCCCCTCCCGATGAGGAGAGGAAGGTTCTGGAAGAGCGTGTGGAATGAAAGGTAGTGCTGTGGTGTTTGTGGAGACACCAAACACTCCATGCCCTCAGCCCCCACAAATCCCTCTTCCTTCCAGGCTGGCTTTTGCTGTGCCGCTGCCCATGGGAATGTCCCAGATGATTTCCGTGTTGATAAATCAACTAGATTGTTTTGTTTTGTTGTGACGGATGGAAACGTTCAAACATCTTCAAAAGTAGAATAGCGTAAAGAGCTGCCCGGCATCACCCAACTTCAGCAAGTACCAGGATCTGCAAACCCTGTTTCTTTGATTTCCGCCACCCTCTGTTCAATAATTTTGTAGAACAGCTCATGTCTCTTGACCCCCGAGCAGCCCTGGACAGAGTGGCGTCTCCCTCTGCCTTGAATCATTGGCTTCCCGTGGCTTCCAGGACACAGATAGCCTCTGGTTCCCCTGTTCTTTTAGGCCTTTCTGTCTCAGTCCATTTCTTAATTATCTTACTCTGAAAGCGCTCCGTGTGGGAGGACCTCAGTGTGTGGCCTGGGCCGCCTTCTCGGTCACCTGTCTCAGCCATGCCCTTAGTGCCCATCACCACCCGCGTGCACGTGACTCCTGGGGCGGAGACCACCCCCCCATGCCAACATCCATCCATTCCTCCTTCTTAGGAGCCCTGACTTCTAGCTGGGCATCAGGCTGCCCAAGGGCCACCGTCCCCAGCCTCTCTTGCAGTGAGAAGCACCATGGGACAAAGTGGTGTCCATTGGGAGGTGAGGGGAAATGATACGTGCAAACTCTGGATGGTGTCTTCATGGAAGGGGCATGGCATCTCCTTTCTCTTTGCCCCTCTGGATGCTTGGAGGCTGTCACGGAGATGGGCCATGGGGGCCCCTGTGGACAAGAGCTACCCCCCGCCCCATGCAGAAGCAGCCTGGGCCCTGGGGCACCCTCTGCAGCTCCTGCATGGGGCCGAGATGAAGCTCGATCCCACCGTGCTCCGGTTACTTCAGCCCGCCGCAAAAAGTCAAACTTAGGTCCTGACTGTCCTGTTTCATCAATTCTCAGATGCATCTTTTTTTTTACATTTTAATTTATCTGCAATCAGACCTGTTCCGTTAACGGCAGGTCGGTTTCATGTGGCGCCTGTTCTCCTTCTTAGTGGCAGGGAACACAGCGGTGCAGCTCCCAACCAGTGGCATCGGGCGGGCACTAAATATGGGCTCCCGGCTCCCGGCGTCCCGCCAACCCGGCCCCTGCTCAGAGCTCTGGACCGAGTCATCCAGTTGCTCTTTGGCACTTGGATTTGGATGTCTCAAAGGCACCAGAGCCATTGCGTCCATGATCTTTCCCCGCGCCCCCCCTCCAAAGTGGATCCTTGTCCAGTTCCTGTCCCAGTAGATAGCACCCTCCAGAGACCTCCCTCCACTCACATCCAGCCCATCACCCTGTTTGTTCTCCTCTTTTCCATTTTTTGCTGCCTCATAGAAACTGCCGTCATGTCCGTTCCGGATGCCGGCAGCACCCCACAATTGGGGTGCTTCTTCCTTTCGAGCTCCACCCCAGACCATTCACCACACCGCAGCCAGAAGGCTCTTCTCAAACCCGTATTTATTCTTGTCAGTGCCTTTACCAAGAATCCTTCAGCAGGCTTCCCGTGGCTCTTAGGCTAAGGTCCCTAATCCTTCACTTGGCTCTCAGAAGCTTTGGATTATTCCCCCCTATAATAGACAAGGGCCCAAAGGAAGAGCACGGTGGGTTGAGGTTCCCAGGGCTGTGCCCCTCTCTTCCTTCTCTTCCCCGCCTTGACCCCACCTTGCAAGAGACTTCACATGTGTGGGTGTAGACGCCAAAGCCCACATATCCACACCCCTAGCTTCTGGGGCCCAGAGTGTCCACACAAGGACCCCATCTGTCCCGGGACAGGTGGCCCCAGGGGGAGAAGACTTCACAAGGCCTGGAAGCCAGGGGAGCTGTTTGGGCAGAGGACTCAGGGTTTAGGGGGTTTGAAGCATTGTCTGGAAGGACACAGGCTCCAGACAGGCATGTCTCCTTGGCACGGCAGATTCCTTGTCCTGGAGAGAGGGACAGAGGACAGCCAAGGTGGAGGGCTCTAAAGTGGGGGCCCCTTTGATGGGGCCCCAGCTGCCTGGCTCCATGAGCAGCGCTGTGCTCGTTGACATGGCTTCTGGTCTGTCGGCAGGGCCCACACAGGCCTCTCCCACCCGCCCTCCATGCCCCAGTCACCATGACCTTTACTTCCCCGACAGGCTCTGTCCTTCAGGCGGGAAGGCTGCTTCTCCCTCTCCCACTCCCCCTGCTTGTGTTCCCTCTCTCGCTCTCGCGCTCTCTCTCTCTCTCTCTGTCAAATAAATAAATTTTAAAAATCTTAAAAAAAAAAAACAACCCAAAAAATAGTTATCGGGTTAAACATTATCTGGGTGAAACATCTTGGGTTCAAGGTCACTGCCTCCAGATTCACCCCAGGCTCAAGTCGGGTCTCCTGCTCATACTCTCAAAGCACTTCCCTTCCTCCTTTTCCTGTAGCACTGAATATGGTTAAAACTACGATGTCCATTGGATTTTTTTAAATTTTTTTTTTAAAGATTTTATTTATTTATTTGAGAGAGAGAATGAGAGAGAGCACGAGAGGGAAGAGGGTCAGAGGGAGAAGCAGACCCCCTGCTGAGCAGGGAGCCCGATGTGGGACTCGATCCTGGGACTCCAGGATCATGACCTGAGCCGAAGGCAGTCGCTTAACCAACTGAGCCACCCAGGCGCCCCATTGGATTTTTTTAAAGATTTATTTATTTGTTAGAGAGAGAGAGAGAGAACAAGCAGGGGGGAGCGGCAGGCAGAGGGAGAAGCAGCCTCCCTGCTGAGCAAGGAGCCCGATGCGGGACTTGATCCCAGGACCCTGGGATCATGATCTGAGCTGAAGGCAGATGCTTCACTGACTGAGCCACCCAGGCGTCCCCTTGTCCATTGGATTTTAACATTCACCTTTCCCCATAGAATGTAGACTCCAAGTGGGCGGGGACTGTATCTGCTTGTTCACACGTTTACTCAGACTCTTGGAGTAGTGTTTAACATGCACTGAGCACTCAAGTAATAGTTGCTGAATGAACCAATGAATCTCACTCTTTAATACATCAAACCAACCTATCTTCTCAAAAGGTTTAGACCAACAGACACTCCAACCAGCCATGCCTGAGCATGCTGATTTTTCTACCGGAAATTTGCACTCTTAAAATTTTTATTATTCACATGTTGCATCCATGTAGTACATTTCCATCGTCCTACTTTCTCAGAATTGTCTGTGTCATTTTTTTTTTTCAGACTTCCATTGAAGTGGCCATCTTGTACTAATCTCTAAGAACTCTTTGGCATAAGTGGAGTACCAGTGCTCTGACATGTAGGTTACCCACTCCCATGTGTCATTAGTCCTTTGATCTTGGTTACAGAGATTCTGGTGGTTTGGTTTGTTTTTGTGCTACGGAAGTTTAGTATGCTTCGGTGTTTTTATTTATGACATTTAATTTTAGTGTCATGGTTAGAGTGGCATTTACCAAGCCTCCAATTCTTTCAGTCACCAAAATTTTCTGCTAGCTCTTGAATGGTTTCTTCCCCACCGTACCCCATCCCCCCGCCCATAAATCCTTGTCCATATAGAATACATATTGACATCAACAATGAGGCAGAAATCTGGCATTTCTGCGTTCTGCCTGTCATCGTGTTTTCTCTCTCTCTTGCCCCAGTAGGGTAAGCTCTCATTACGGTCTGAGCTGGGGTGAGCTCATCCACCTCCCCTGCTTGACCCAGGTCTGACCAGTCAGACTGCTCCATCTCTCTGGTCACAGCGATTGGTCCAGGGAAGGGCATGTGATATAGGTCGGGCCAGTCAGAATTTCCCTAGAATTTTTTTCTACCCTAACGTTTAGGAAAGAACTATTTTCCTTAGGCTGCGGTTGTTAAGGTACTATGTGTGTTTGGTTATTGGAGACTGCCGTTCGCACTGTGAGGAGAGCTGCTGGGAGAGATGGAAAGAAAGTTGGGGATCTGATGACATTATTTGAGCACCTAGATCTAACTGACCCACTACCCATGGGACTTTTGAGTTACTGGAGCAAATATGCCCCGCCCCCCCCCCCCACACACACACAAAAAGCAAAAAAAAAACCTCAGCTGAGTTTCTGTTACTTGCAATCAAAAGCATCCTGGATACATGACCTTACTTTTTACATCAAACACTAAACTAGGGATCATCTATTGCTTTGTCTGCCCAAGAGCAACCCTCCCTTCCTTTCCACCTCTCCCCACCCCCTCCCACTTGTTCTAGGAAAGTTTATCTGTTCCTGCCTTGCGATTTAAATAGAAGCTGTCATTTAAAGATCCACCTTCCCATTCACCTTTTTTTTAAATTTAAATTCAATTTAATTAACATATAGTGTATTATTAGTTTCAGAGGTAGAGTTTAGTGATTTATCATTTGTATATAGCACCCAGTGCTCATTCCATCACGTGCCCTCCTTAATGCCCACCACCCAGTTGTCTCATCCCCTCCCCTCCTCCCCTCCAGCAACACATTCAGTTTGTTTCCTAGAGTTAAGAGTCCCTTATGCTTTGCCTCCCTCTGTTTTCATCTTATTTTTCCTTACGATATTTTTCTTTCTTGGACTGACTGACTTCACTTAGCATAATACCCTCTAGCTCCATACACGTCGTTGCAAATGGTAAGATTTCATTCTTTTTGATGGCTGAGTAATATTCCATCGTAGATACACGCCACATCTTCTTTATACATTCATCTGTCGATGGATGTCTGGGCTCTTTCCATAGTTTGGCTATTGTGGACATTGCTGCTATAAACATTGGGGGGCATGTGCCCCTTTGAATCACTACGTATCCTTTGATAAATACTGAGTAGTGTAATTGCTGGGTATTAGGGTAGCTCTGTTTTTAACTTTTTAAGATTTATTTATTTATTTATTTATTTGAGAGAGAGAGAGAGAGATCACAAGCAGGGGAGAAGGGCAGAGGAAGAAGCAGACTCCCCACTAGGCAGGGAGCTCAACACCAGACTCAATCCCAAGACCCTGGGACCATGACCCAAGCCGAAGGCAGACACTTAACCAACCGAGCCACCCAGGTGCCCATATTTTTAACTTTTTGAGGAATCTCCATCCCAGTCACCTTTGATTGGTCCAGGAATGGCTCCTGATTTAAGCCTGGTCTATCTTCCTTTCTTGAGATTCTTTTTCTCCCCAAAGAGTTGGGAGGTGAGATGAAATCCATTAAAATAGATAACTTTCAGGGCGCCTGGGTGGCTCAGTTGGTTAAGCGACTGCCTTCGGCTCAGGTCATGATTCTGGAGTCCCTGGATCGAGTCCTGCATCGGGCTCCCTGCTCAGCAAGGAGCCTGCTTCTCCCTCTGACCCTCCCCCCTCTCATGTACTCTCGCTCTCTCAAATAAATAAATAAATAAATAAATAAATAAAATAGATAACTTTCTGGGGGAACAGGAATATATCCATATTCATATTAGTCCACATCTAAAAGATACTAAAGGATATACAGCAAAAATCTCTACAAGCAACTCTTGAAAATCAATAAGAAAAATATAGAAACCCTAATAGAAAAAAAATGAACAAGCAATTTACAGAAGAAGAAATCTACCCATACGAAGAAATACTTAAACTCATCAGAGATCAGAGAACTACAATTTAGAGCAATAATAGCTATCATTTTACACTTATTTGACAAAATTTAAAAAGCTGGTTATTGTCAAGCGTTGGTAAGATGTGGGGATAAATGCCCCTTTGTACCTCCTTATAGCATACACTGGAACAGCCATTCTGGAGAACGATCTGGTGCACTTAGTGAAATTAAATACATGCTCACCTGTCCAGAAATTCTACTCCTGGGTGATGTTCAAAGCAATGGTCCAGGGGGCCTTTGGGGGATGTATACAGGATTGTTCATCATACCATTGTTTGGGGTGGCAGGGAGATGAAGACAACGTGAGGGTGTTTGGTACTACTCACCGGGACTGTCCATGACTATTCCGATCCTTTCTCTTTCTATAGTCTCATGGTAAGACTGGACTTCCCTGCCATGAAAAGTTAGCTGGAACCTTGTGACATGCTCTGGCCATCAAATATGGGCAGGAAGTGTGTGCCTCGCTTCCAGATGAGAATCAAGTCAGCGCATGCTTTGCTACATTCTTTTATCTCTGGCATAGCGCCTGGCAGTGAGAGAGATGGTGCATGGGTCCCTGGGTGATTACAGTGAGCAAAGCCCTCCTGCCAACCAATAGTGGACAGGGAGCATGCATGAGAAGTAAGCTTTCGTGGCTTTAAACCATTTCAACGTGCGCCGTATTTGTTACTGTACTGTAATACACAGATACAGTGACCACACATAGACATTGGAAACAGTGTAGGAGGCAGTTCTGGGTGGGGGAAAAACTGAACAAGATCTATATCATAATACCATTTACATCAACTAAAAATAAGGTGCCCCAAACAACTCACGCGTTTTTCCAGGAACACATACACACAAAGGGAGACACCTCAAACATACGAGAATTGCTGTTGATGGTGGGAAGGGAAATGCAGCTAAGGGGAATAAATAAATCAATAAAACCAGTGGCCCTTTCAGTGGTGGTCTGTTCAGGACCTGAGGGTGACCATGAACTCTTCTCCTGAGGTCCAGTAAAAGGAAAAAGATTCCCTCCTAGAATCCCCTCCCTGGAGGCATCTAATCATACCTGTTGACTATGTATCCTGCTAGGGAGTTTATATTTGTATCTTAAATATAATCTAGTATAGTATAATAAGTTATCTATAATTTAATATGTAATATATCACCTTTTACCTGTATAATTATATGAAATAAATATAAGCCATAATATAAACATATAACACACTATTAATCTATAATAAAATTCATAATACGTAGCATATCAATGATATATAATTTAATATATATTTCACATGTATGTGTAATTACATATAAACTATATTGTAGAAATACATATGCAGTAACATATATATGTTATGAATAATTTATACTATCCCGCAATATGGCACAAATGGGTTTTAAAGTCTCTTACAATTGAGAAGAGTATTAAAAAGTATTTGACAGATCCTGGCCCATCATAAACACCCAGGAGGTATAAAGTTTTTCTGTTAACAGTGGCATGAGTAGCGAGGTATGAAAAAGTACTGGATCAGGGTAAGTAGCCCATCAGTGCTGGCTTTTGTCATCACAGTTACATGTATGCGAGCAGTGGGACCCTGGGGACAGGACTGGCACTCAGCAAGTGTTAAGTTTAGTTACAGTGCACGCAGGGGCTCTTCTCTGGGGTTTTCCAAAGCTATCCAATCCTTTTTTTTTTTTTAAAGATTTTATTTATTTATTTGACAGAGAGAGACACAGCGAGAGAGGGAACACAAGCAGGGGGAGTGAGCGAGGGACAGGGAGAAGCAGACTCCCCGCTGAGCAGGGAGCCCGATGTGGGGCTCGATCCCAGGACCCCGGGATCATGACCTGAGCCGAAGGCAGACACCTAACGACTGAGCCACCCAGGCGCCCCAAAGCTATCCAATCCTATCATCCCCAGGTAATGACAAGGTTACTGCTACTTTCGCAGGTTTTTAATTCCAATAGTAATTATTGATTATTTTTGTCTAATTGCACTGGAAGTGTAACCAGAACTTCCAGAGTGAAGGTAAATATTAGTGACGAGCACAGGCCCTGTTTTCGTTGCTCCTGACTTCAGGGAGTTGAGCATATTGCTGGCCGTTGGTCCCATGCACACTTGGGAGACACACACATGAAGTCAGGAAGTATCCTTCCATTACTTTTCTGCCACGGGCTTTAGAAAACAACCAGGAAGGGACCCAAAGGTCTCAAGTGCCCTTTGAACCCTTACCGAGCAGCGCCATGTGCCTCCTCTTTGGACCCATTAATAAGGAGAATCACACTGGCCAATTTTGCGATGCTCCTCGTCCTCCTTCCTGTGGCCAACCCCTCTGGCTATGGTCTGGATCCTATTGGTTATGATCGAATTCATCTCTCACTCTGTAAAGGGTGTCAAGCATCAGGGGCAGGAGACAAAGTACCAGTATCGTTTTAGGAAGAACCAAATGAGCAAGAAGAAGTCCTAACAGGACAACATTCTTCTAAATGTTGCCAGGTTGTTGAACCAGCTTTGACAAATCCACAGCTGCAGCAGAAAGCCAAAGACAAGTTGTCAGAAGTGCCTGTTCTAAGGGCCTGGGCAGAAGCTGGCTCTCAAAATTCATCTGAATTTAAACTCTTACAATGAAGGTTTGGGTTTCAGAAGATACACTGAATTGTACCTGAAAAAGCTCTTGCCTTGATCAGATGTGTCAATGAAGTAATTCTGTGTCCAAATTTAAAAATCCCAATTAAAGAAGAAGTAGGTGACTTACAAGTTGAATTTTTATTTGAGGTAGGTAAGTGTAAAGCAAATCCTGGGTTTTTGTTTTATTGTTTTCTTTTTCTTCTTCCTTCCCTCCCTCTCTTTCTTCCTCCCTTTTCTTTCTTTCTTTCTTTCTTTCTTTCTTTCTTTCTTTCTTTCTTTCTTTCTTTCTTTCTTTCATATAGAAAGATGTACAAGACTCTGAGTTTTTACTTTCAACACATCAACAGGTTTCACTGAGGGTTGAACTTGATTGAGTGAGCTCATATTGTCATAGGCACACCCGGGGGGTTCCGGTGGTTTCTGTACTAGTCTTACTACTTAATAAAAGTAAGAGCTGTAAGGCAAATGACAAGCTACTCTTACAACTCCAATTTATTGCTAAAACTATTATAAGAATATTTGAACTTCTATATGAAGATAATGAAAATGTTTATAGTTGTGGATGGAAGCAATTATAGAATTCTGTATGGGGTAATTTTTCAATTGGTTTGTACAATAAGCGGTATTTTTACAGGTAAAGGTTTAATGCTTTGTTATCCTACACTGTCGTTTTGAATTCAACCTGTAGTACCTGCTGATTTTTAGATTTTTCACTTACTAATTAAGGAAAGACCTCTTCCTTTTTGTGAAATGTATTCATTTCTGTGTTGGATTCTTGATCCCGGAGACAAATAAGAATTATCCCAGCTATTCCAGTGGTGATAATTCTCTTCTGTGTGAAGGCAAGAAAACTTGAATTTTTCCTTAAAACTTGCTGTACTTGCAGTCTGGTTTCTTCCTTACCTGGTACCATTTTCCTTTAGGGGTCTCTGCTTCTTCAGTCTACATCTTTTTATGGGCAGTGTGTTTGAGATCTGGTCCTAAAAAAGTTTTCAGTTTGAAACTAAGGAAAGAGGGGCGCCTGGGTGGCTCAGTTGTTAAGCGTCCGCCTTCGGCTCAGGTCATGATCCCGGAGTCCTTGGATTGAGCCCCACGTCCGGCTCCCTGCTCGGCGGAGAGCCTGTTTCTCCTGCTCCCTCTGCCTATTTGTGCTCTCTATCTCTCTGTCAAATAAATAAGATCTGAAAAAAAAAAAAAAAAAGAAAGAAAGAAACTAAGGAAAGAAATTATAGCACCAAATGGAAATACATCGAAGGGTTCCTCAAACTCTAGGAGCCCAAGACATCTCACACTTGAAAGGCATTGGAAAAATGTTGTCATTGTGGACACTGTCAACAAAGGCTACTTAATAATTGGGAAAGACAAAACAGAGAAATATTGAATAATTGCAGATTTACCAAATACAGTGTGATTTTTAATTTTTTTTTTTTGCAGTGTGATTTTTTAATGGGTCTTCAGATGTTTGCTAAGCACTATTAAATTATAAAACCCTAAAGAATGTAGTTTAGAATGCCCTTGCTGGCCAGTTATTACAATGTCCAAGGATCCCCAGTTTGCTAGTGATCTATAAAATTATAAAGCAAGTACCAGGCAATCAGGGAGTAAATGATGAGAAAACACAAAAGCATCCTTAGCCTTTGTCTGAGGGGCTGTTTGGTAATCCCAACCCCATGTACAATTATCCATTGCTTAAAGTCCTTGTTCACTGAAACCCAATTTAATGGAGACTCCCTCTTTCCTTTGAGGTTCCCCAACCTTGGGGAACAGGGTCACAGCATTTTTTTTTCTTTGATTGTTTCTTTCCTTTTGGAAAAGAAGTGAGGAAGAGATTCTTATCTCTGGCTCATGGATCCTTATTTCTAGCAGCTGATCTCAATTCTTCTCAGACTTGAACTTCATCTCTGAAGCAGCAACGTGTGTATGTGTAGGACAGTCTAGGCAGGTGGGGGTCAGGGAGGTCCTACACTCATCTCCCCAGTATCGAGACAGCCACTTAATGAGCTCACTCATTTCACCAGAAAGTTGATGGAAATGCCCTCCTGTTTCTCCAGGGGGTTCATGCTACAGCTCTGCTTCAGACAGGTGAGTCTTCCCATCATTCGCCCTCTTCCTAACCCCACCCCCAGGTCCACCCAGCCCAGCCAAACTCTCCACTTTTGGTTGGTGTTTCTAAAGATTTTATTTATTTATTTGAGACAGAGAGAATGAGAGACAGAGAGCATGAGAGGGAGGAGGGTCAGAGGGAGAAGCAGACTCCCCGCCGAGCAGGGAGCCCGATGCGGGACTCGATCCCGGGACTCCAGGATCATGACCCGAGCCGAAGGCAGTCGCTTAACCAACTGAGCCACCCGGGCGCCCCTGGTTGGTGTTTCTATAGAACCTCTCTTTGGAAAGGGAGGACCTGAGATGCACGGCCGGAGACTCCCAGGCAGCGTCGTGAAAGTCCTGAATTATAAACGCACATTTGTGTCTCAAAATGTGTACTTCGGTGACGTGGCGTGTACCCGGGACCTTCCTCGGGGCTGTGCCCCATGCCTCCGCACCTGCCTCTTCTCGCACTTCCCATCTCAGACCAATATCACCACCTCGGGCAGGCCTTCCCTGATCACACCTTCAGCGGTGACCCCACGGCCACCACATCCCATTGCTTTAGGTGGACCTTGGGATGCTCTGAGTTACTGTGATGATTTCTTAGGTTAGCATTTTCCTGTCTCACTCTCCCTCTAGAATAAGAGGCCTTTCCTGCCCTGTTTGTTGCTATCCCCCCAAGCACAGCACTTGCTGGGTAGTAAGTGCCCAGTAACTGCTGGGTGGGTAAAATAGTCTAGGTTATGACAAAAAATGAAAACATTTGGTTGTTTTTTTTTTTTAAGTTTTCATTTAACTTCCAGATAGCGAACATACAGTGTTATATTAGTTTCAGGTGCACAATATAGAGATTCAGCACTTCCATCCATCACCCGGTGCTCATCACGACGAGTGTGCTCCTTCATCCCCATCCCGTTTCCCCGTCCCCCTGCCCCCCTCCCCTCTGGTGACCAGCAGTGTGTTTGTTCTCTGTAGTCCAGAGTCTGTTTCTTGGTTTTCCTCTCTCTTTTCCCCCCTTTGCTCGTTTGTTTTGTTTCTTCAATTCCACATATGAATGAAATCATATGGTGTCTGTCTTTCTCTGACTGACTTATTTCACTTTGCATAATATTCTCTAGCTCCATCCATGTCATTGCAAATGGTAGGATTTAATTCGTTTTTATGGCCAAGGAATGTTTATATATATGTATATGGATTGCATTGTTATATGTATATATACATATGTGTATATGTGTATACATATATATCTCCCACATCTTTATCCATTCATCCATCAGTGAACACTTGGGCTGCTTCCATAGTTTGGCTATTATAAATAATGCTGCAATAAACACAGGGGTGCATGTATCCCTTTGAATTAGTGTGGTTTTTTTTAAGATTGATTGATTTATTTTAGTGAGAGACAGAAAGAGCACGCGAGTGGGGTGGGGAGAGGGAGAGGGAGAGAGAATCTCAAGCTGACTCCGTGCTGAGCACAGAACCCAGTGCAGGGCTTGATCTCATGAATGAGTGTTTTTGTATCTTTTGGGTAAATACCTAGTAGTGTGATTGCTGGGTTGTAAGGTAGCTCTATTTTTAACTATTTGAGGACCCTCCATACTGTTTTCCACAGTGGCTGTACCAGCTTCCATTCCCACCAACAGTGCACGAGTGTTGCCCTTTTCCACATCCTCGCCAACATGTGTTGTTTCTTGTGTTGTGTTTTTAACATATAGAAATATTACTCTTAACAGATTCATGCAGAGAAACTACTAGAACACCATGTTGATAATAGACGAACCCAAAACTTTATGTGTCAACAATCCCCTTGATCCTGCTCCACTCAGCCCCATAAAAATGAGATCCCATTTTGGAAATATGCTCTACCTCCCAGCGGAGGCATGCTGCATGAAGACAGGAGCCAGGTCTGCCTTGGTCACCATCACCCGCTTTAGTTCTGGTCTAACGGAGGCACTTACCAGATCTGTGATTAGAAAACCGTTCTCCTGAACAGCGTGTTGCCAGTGGGCTGCATCACCAGGTTTATTTCCAATCTAGCATTTTGGGTATTTTTTAAAAAATTCAGTGAGCTTCCTGGCTGGCTCAGGCAGTGGAGCGTGTGACTCTTGATCTCGGGGTCATGAGTTGGAGTCCTGTGATGGTCTTAGAGATGATGTAAGGAAAGAACAAAATTATAAATAAAAAACAAAATAAAGTAAAATTAAGTGTCTTGGGTCAGAGTTAAAATCGCAGGCTCTGGAGCCTGACTACCTGGATTTGTATCCCAACTCTGCCACTTTTGGCTGTGTGAGCATAAACCACGAAAATTGCTTGGCTTTCTCCTCAATTTCTTCATCTGTAAAGCAAGGATGATAAGAGCCCCTTGCATTATCCTTTGTAAAGCACTTAAAGCCAGGGTTGAGCGGGTGGTAGGCGCTCAATAACGTAGTAGCTCTGAGTGTTGTCAAGAAGCACCAATGTGATCGTGGGATTCCTATTCATAATTATCTGCACTGATCGGTCAAAACATTAAAAGGTTTAAAAAAACTTAATCTTGCAATTTAGGGTTCTTCTCTTTAAATTTTTGGTTAAAACGTCAAGCATATGCGGAATGAGATGGGGGTGTAACGTACAGCCCGGTGAGATAGTTAACAGGACTGCGTCGTAGGTCTGAAAGTTGCTAAGAGAGTAGATCTTAAAAGTGGTCACCCCAAGAGAAAAAAAAGGTTTGTAACTATGAGTGGGGATGGATGTTAACTGATTGTGGTGATCGTTTTGGAATATATACATGTATCAAATCATTCTGTTGTGCACCTGAAACTAATACAATGTTATATTCATTATAGCTCAATAAAAACATTTAGAGCAGTATAGTGACCCCCCATGGACCCATCACTCTGTTTCAGCAAATACCAACTCACATCCGTCTCTTGCCTCTGCCCAATGGTGATGTGCTGGAGCTGGACAACTGGGTCGGCCGAGGGCTGGTCTGACCCCTCTCCTCCCAGCTCCATGCTCAGTGATGTACCACTGGGAGCTGAACTTCACTGTGATGGGCGTGTTTACATCATGGAGATTGGTGAATACGACAAATCAGGGCTCCCCTCCCCCCACCTTGTGCCAGAGAGCCTGCTCTTAGGTCATTACCAGCACAGCCTTCCCTCCACTCAGCTAGTTTACTTGGGAACATCGTATTTTGTTTCAGTGGGTACACCTAAAAGATGAGAATTCCTTAAAAAACATAACTATAACTCCCTGTCACACATAAAAAAGTTCACACAACTTTTAAAATATTGTCAAATACCAGTTACTATTCCAGTTTCCCTGATAATTTTATGATTTTTAAAAACAGTTGGTTTGGGGCACCTGGGTGGCTCAGTCAGTTAAGGTTCTGCCTTCTGCTCAGGTCATGATCCCGGGGTCCTGGGATCAAGCCCTGCATCAGGCTCCCTGCTTGGCGGGGAGTCTGCTTCTGCTTCTCCCTCTCCCCTCACCCCACCGCTCCTGCTCTCTCTCTCACTCTCTCTCTTTCAAATAAATAAAGCCTTAAAAAAAAATAGTTGGTTTGTTCAAACCAGAATTCCAAATGGGTTTGTACTATGGGGATGCAATCAGAAAAATCTAAGATGTGGAAAACTCTATAGGACAAAGAGCCTGGTTCCTTCAACAACGAAACTGTAAGGGGGCTTGGAGAGGTAGCTACAAATTAAACGAGACATATAAACCAAATGCAACGTGGTACCCTATCCAGCCAGTGGTCTCCTGTGTCTTCTTCTAAAAACTTTGTTTTACCTGTCACATGTTACTGATTCCCCCCTCCCCATCTTACTGAGGTATAATTGACAATTTAAAATATATATATTTGAGTTGTACAGCTTGACGTTTTGATATATGTCTGATTGTGAAACAATCATCTTAGTCGAATTAATTAGCATATCCATCACCTCACATAGTAACCATTCTCTTCTCCACGGCCAGAACACTTACCAACTACTCTCTTAGCAAATTTCAAGTACTCAATACGCTGTTAACCGTGGTCACATTGCTGTGCTTTAGATCTCTTGAACTTATTTGTATCACTGAAACTTTACCTCTGAACCACATTTCCGCTTTTCCCCTTCCCTCCAGCCCCTGGTAACTACCATTCTCACTGCCTCTATGAGTCTACTTTAGATTACACATATAAGGTGGGTCATGCAGTGTTTTTCCTTCTGTTTCAAGCTTATTTCACTTAGCATAATGTTGTCCAGATTCACCTATATTATCCTAAGTGGCAGGATTTCCTTCTTTTTTAAGACTGAATAATATTCCATTGTGTATATATGCAACATTTTCTTTGTCCATTCATCTATAGACAGGTTGTTTCCTTATCTTGGCTATTGTGAATAATGCTGCAGTGAACATAGGAGAACAAATATCTCTTTGAGATATTGATTGCATTTCTTTTGGCTCTATATCCAGAAGTAGGTTTGCTGGATCATAAGTTTGTTCTGTTTTCATTTTTGAGGAACCTCCACATTGTTTTCCGTAGCAGCAGAACCAATTTATATTCCCATCAGCAGTGTGCAAGGGTTTTCTATTATTCACATCCTCTCTGATACTTATCTTTTGCCTTTATGATGACTGCCATTCTAATAGGTGCAAGGTGATATCTCGTGGTAGTTTGGATTTGCATTTCCCTGGTGATTAGTGATGTTGAACACCTTTTATACACCTGTTAGTCATCTGTATACCTTCTTTTGAGAAATACCTATTCAAGTCCTTTGTCTATTTTATAATTGGCTTGTTTTTTTGCTATTGATTTTTGGATGTATATTTTGGGTATTGACCCCTTATCAGATATATGGCTTGTACATATATTCTCCCATTCCATAGGTTGCCTTTTCACTCTGTTCATTGTTTCTGTTGCTGTGCAGAAGCCTTTTGGTTTGATGTAATCTCATTTGTCTATTTTTTGCTTCTGTTGCATGTGCTTTTGGTGATATCTAAAAAATTATTGTCCAAACCAATGTAGAAGCTTTTCGCTATGTTTTCTTTTCTTTTTCTTTTTAAAGTAGTCTCTCCACACCCAGCATGGAGCCCAAAGCAGAACATGAACTCACAACTCTGAGATCAAGACCTGAGGTAAAACAAGAGTTGGATACTCAACTGACTGAGCCACCCATGCACCCCTCCCCTATGTTTTCTTCTATTAATTTTATGGTTTCAGGTCTTACATTTACATCGTCAATCCGTTTTGAGTTGATTTGTGTATACGGTGTGAGATAAGAGTCCAGTTTCATCCTTCTTCATGTAGATATCCAGTTTTCCCTATATCCTTTAAGGAAGAGGCTATCCTTTCCCTCATTAGTATTTTTGTCAAAAATCAATTGACTATAGTTGTGTGGACTTATTTGGGGGCTCTCTATTCTGTTCCATTGATCTGTATGTCCATTCTTATGCCAGTACCATGCTGTTTTGATTACTGCAGCTTTGTAAAATATTTTGAAATATATTTCAGTATGATGCCTCTATTTTTGTTCTTCTTATTCAAGATAGCTTTGATTATTTGGGGTCTTTTTTTCCATAATCATATTGGAATTTTTTTCTATTTCTGTAAAAAATACCTTTGTGATTTCAATAGAGATTATACTGAATTTATAGATAATTTTGGATATTATGGACATTTTATCAATATTAATTTTTCCAATCCATGAACATGGGATGTCTTTCCATTCACCTGTGTCTTCTTTAATTTCCTTCATTTTATAATTTCAGCCTATCAGTCTTTCACCTCTTTGGTTAAGTTTATACATAAGTAGTTTATTCTTTTTGTTGCTGTCATGAATGGGATTGTTTTCTTTTTCTTTCTTTCTTTCTTTTCTTCCTTTTCTTTTCTTTTCTTTTTTTTTTGCCAAGGTAACATTTTTAATACCCAACTTTTTAAACATAAGGTAAAATAGTCTTAGGCAACTCCTGGAAATGTTTTAATTTCCATGGCAATTACACAGGTATGGATCACATTCAGTATTTAATGTATGAATGAGTTAATTAAAAAGAAGTCAAAAACAGGGGTGCCTGGGTGGCTCAGTTGGTTAAGCATCTGCCTTCGGCTCGGGTCATGATCCCAGGATTCTGGGATGGAGCCCCACATCAGGCTCCTTGCTCCGCGGGAGGCCTGCTTCTCCCTCTCCCACTCCCCCTGCTTGTGTTCCCTCTCTCGCTACATCTCTTTCTGTCAAATAAATAAATAAAATCTTAAAAAATAAATAAAACAAAAAAAAACCTCCCTTAAAAAAAAAAAAAAGAAGTCAAAAACAAAGTTAAAGTTAAGAGCCAATACCTCTTTGAAAAGCTTCTGATGTTAATTTATTTCTGGACAAATAAGTGGGAAGAGCCATCAGTGTAAACCTATTTTAATTTTAGTCTCTATCCTTAAAATTGCCTAAAAATTCTTAGAACACAGAAAAACTAAATTTGAATGCATTTGTAATAGCTTAACAATTTATGTACCTTATTAGGATCTTTTAATGGAATGTTTTGAAACCAATCATAATTTGCTGCAAAGATAAATCAGAAAAAGAAAACAAATCTGTGAATAGTATGTTACAATGTCCTGGACAAAAGTAATTATCAACTAGTAATAATTACCACATGCAACAGATTGAGAAATTAAATCCTCTGCTATATACCTTTAAGTATTTTGTTGGACATGAGGAATGTTTCTATCAATAACATTCATCTCCTGTGGCACCTGGGTGGTTTAGTTGGTTGAGCATCTGCCTTCAGCTCAGGTCTTGATCCCAGGGGTCCTGGGATCGAGCCCCTCGGGGCTCCTGCTCATCGGGGAGTCTGCTTCTCCCTCTCACTCTCTGCCTTACCCCACCCCCTTTCCCCTCCCAGCTTGTGCTCGCTCACTCTCGCTATCTCAAACAAATAAATCTTTAAAAAAAAAATTTCATCTTCCCACAAATTCAATTTTATTTTAAACAAGAAAACCGTTCTTTCTCTCCAGATTTTTATGTTTATCAGTACAAAGTGAAACAAAGCAATCTCAATAGCAATGGCTTATTATATGTTATTTTAGAAAGGTTTATTCCTCAAAATCCCTTAGTCCATTTAGGAATGAACTAAAAGATGTCCAGATTGTGAGAACAGTCAACTCAGTGGCTCCCTCTACATCTGCCTTGGCCTCTCCACGGCTTGCTGGGGCTCGTCAAGAGAGGCCAGTGCCTCATATTTATCACTTGCAAAAGTTTCTCATGATGCATCGCCATCTTCTTGAAAATTTAGATTTTTAATAGCTTGTTTCATCTTTTTTCCCCAACACTTGTGTTCTCTTCCTAGCAGCCTTTTTATGTTCCTACTCCTTTTGATTTTCAATGTAGAAAATGTCCTTCATTTGTTCCTCGCTGACGCTAGGAGTGTTTTTCAGGAGATCCAGGAAAACTCCACCTGGTGTTTTTCTTCAACTAGCATTCATTACGAAAAGGCCAGCATTTTGTTCAACTTCAGCAGTTTCCATCAGAAGTTCAGGTGCCTTTTTGTTCCCAATTATCCTCACTACTTGTGCTGTCAGATCTTTCTTTGGAAAGATCTGCAAGCTGAAAGACATTTCCTGCAACTTGAAAGAAATTTCATCAGCCAGTTTCTCCTGTGAATCGTCCTCTGTGATCGGATGCCGGCCTTTGGAGTTCATTTCTAGTCCAACCCATGGCCTGTCTTTAAGAGGTCAGTTCTGTGTGAGATGACCTTGCCCATTTTCCTCTTCCTTTGATCCCATTCTTTTGCCACCATGCATATATTCATCTAGGTCTTTGTCTAATTCTTTTGTATGTTCTTGAGATTTCCTCTTAAGTTTCTTAGCAAGCAAATAATTGTAGGTCTCCCATTGTCTGCTTCTGGCAATAGCACCCTCCATTCCCAAGATAGCAAGTTTGGTGGCCACTGGACCTTGATTCTGTTCTTGTAGCCCAGCACCCCATATGTTGTTAACCTTCTCCAGGAACAGGTGGTTTCTGGCTGCTCTGGCTTGGGAGGAGGGTTAAAACATTTCTGTTGCTTGCATTTCCAAAGAGAGCTGTTATCATCTGTATCAGAAAAACTCTCTTCACTTGAATCCACACTTTTAACAGTCTGATAATGTGATACTGGTGTTGCTGTACCCTGGAAGGGCCTCACGGGGCTGTCCCCACCTAATGTTTTTGGTCCCTGCAGCGGCCTGTCACTGGGTGCAACTGTCATGTCAGAATCCAAGTCAGAAAGCTGCCCATCAGGGCGCCTGGGTGGCTCAGTCGTTAAGCGTCTGCCTTCGGCTCAGGTCAGGATCCCCGGGTCCTGGGATCGAGCCCCTCATCGGACTCCCTGCTCAGTGGGGAGCCTGCTTCTCCCTCTGACCCTCCCCCCTCTCATGCTCTCTCTCTCAAATAAATAAATAAAATCTTAAAAAAAAAAATTCTTGGGGTGCCTGGGTGGCTCAGTCGGTTAAGCAACTGCCTTCGGCTCAGGTCAGGATCCCAGGGTCCTGGGATCGAGCCCCGCATCGGGCTCCCTGCCCGGCGGGAAGCCTGCTTCTCCCTCTCCCACTCCCCCTGCTTGTGTTCCCTCTCTCGCTGCGTCTCTCTCTGTCAAATAAATAAATAAAGTCTTAAAAAAAAAAAAAAAAGAAAGAAAGCTGCCCATCCTCCATGTCACCAGCCTCCTGCAGCATCTTCCCACAGCCTAGGTGGTTTGCTTAACTTCCTTTTTGGGTAGTTGTTTGTGTACAGAAACGTTACTGATTTTTATATGTTGGTTTTTAATTTTGCAACTTTACTGAATTCGTTTATTAGTTCTAACAGCTGTTGTTGAGCCTTCAGAGTTCTCTGTATATATGATCATGGTCATCTGCAAACAGAGGTAATTTTACTTCTTCCTCTCCAATTTGGAAGACTTCTATTTCTTGTCTAATTGTTCTGGCTAAAACTTCCAGTACTATGTTGAACAGAAGTGGCAAGAATTAGCATCTTTGCCTTGTACTGGATCTTATAGGAAAAGCTTTCAGTTTTTTCCCCATTGATCATGGTATTAGCTGTGGACTTTTTTCATATTGGCCTTTATTGGGTTGATGTAAGTTCCTTCTGTACTATTTTGTTGAGAGTTTTTTTTATCACCAGTGGATATTGAACTTTGTCAAATGTTTTTCTGCATCAACTGAGATGATTATGTACTTTCTATCCTTCATTTTGTTAATGTACCACATTGATTGATTTGCATACGTTGAGCCATCTTTGCATCTTAGGGGTAAATCCCACTGGGTCATGGTGTAGGATCCTTTTAATGTGCTTTTTAATTTTGTTAGTATTTTATTGAGGATTTTTGCATCTATGTTTATCAAAGATATTGGCCTGTGGTTCTCTTTTTCTTGTGGTGTCTTTATCTGGCTTTAGTGTCAGGGTAATTGGCCTCGTAATACGAGTTTGGAAGTGTTCCCTCTTTTTCTATTATTTTGAAAGAGTTTAAGAAGAATTGGTATTAAGTCTTCTTTGAATGTTTGACAGAATTCACCTATAAAGCCATCTGGTCCAAAAAAAAAAAAAAAAAGGGGCGCCTGGGTGGCTCAGTTGGTTAAGCAACTGCCTTCGGCTCAGGTCATGATCCTGGAGTCCCGGGATCGAGTCCCACATCGGGCTTCCTGCTCGGCAAGGAGTCTGCTTCTCCCTCTGACCCTCCTCCCTCTCGTGCTCTCTGTCTCTCATTCTCTCTCTCTCAAAATAAAAAAAAAATAAAATCTTTAGAAGAAAAAAAAATAAAATAAAATAAAGCCATCTGGTCCTGGGCTTTTCTTTGTTGGGAGGGTTTTGATTACTAATAGTGTCTCCTTATTTGTTATTGGTTTGTTCAGGCTTTCTGTTTCTTCTTGATTCAGTGTTGGTAGGTTGTATGTTTCTAAGAATTTATCTACTTCTTCTTGGTTATCCAATTTGTAATGTCTCCTCTTTCATTTCTGATTTTAAAAGTTTGAGTCTTTGCTCTCTTTTTTAAAAAAGATTTTATTTTTAAGCAATCTCTACACCTAATGTGGGACTGGAATCCAAGGTCCCAAGGTCAAGAGCCACAGGCTCCACCAACTGAGTCTGCTCTCTTTTTTCCTTAGTCTAGCTAAGGGTTTCTTGATTTTGTTTATCTTTTCAAAAAACCAACTTGTAGGGTTTTTTTTTTCCTATTGTTTTTCTATTTGATATATGTCTGCCCTAATCTTTATTATTTCCTTCCTTTTGCTTAGTTTGTTCTTTTTCTAGTTCTTTGAGCTGTGAAGTTAGGTTGTTTATTTGAGATCTTTCCTCTTTTTTAATGTAGGCGTTTATCACTATAAACTTCCCTCTTAGTACTGCTTTTGCTGCATCCCTTAGGTTTTGGTATGTTGTATTTTCATTTTTGTCTGTCTCAAGATACTTTAAAAATTCCTTTTAATTTTCTCTTTGGCCCAATAGTAGTTCAAAAATGTATTGTTTAGTTTCCACATATTTGAAATTTCTCATTTCTTACTGTTATTGATTTCTAGTTTTATCTTATTTTGGATGGGAAAGACACTTGGAATAATTTTGATCTTCTTAAATTTGTTAAAACTTGTTTTATGACTTAACATTGATTTATCCTATTTCTGTTGAGAAGAAAGTTCTGTATATATCTGTTAGGTCCACTTGGTCTATAGTATTATTCAAGTCATCTGTTTATTGATTTTTCTGTCTGGATGATCTATCCCTTTCAATACCTATTGAAAGGGTATTGATTTTTCATGTTGATCTCATAAACCTGTTCTTTACTAAATTCTCATTTTTAGTAATTATTTTTCTGTGGATTTTTTTGGGGGGAATCATGATAGTTATATCATTTTCAGTACAAGATAAAAGTAAAAGTTTTACTTCTTCCTTTCAAATTCTCAGGCCTCTAATTGCTTTCTTTTATCTAATTGAATTGGTGTGTATTTCCAATACAGTGATAAATAGTACGGTGATATGGAATCCTTGTCTTTTTTGTTTCTTGTTCCTGACATTAATGGGAAAGCTTTTAGAGGTTTCTCATTAAGTAAAATGTTGGTTTGGGGAGAAAAAATTTGTATAGCTATTTAACATATCTATGTTAATTGGTTACTTAATCGTCAGTTAATAATATATTTATATTTAAATATATTTAGTATACTTATAATTAATATATTTATATATGTAAAACATATAGGAAAGTACATTTTAGATAATGCATAGTGTACTTTATATATTATATATAAATTGTATATATAATATATAAAAATATATATATGATCTATAAAAATATATATATAATTATATAGTATACATATAGTCATTAAGAAAGCACCCATTGATTACTATTTTATTGGATTTCCAAAATTATAAATGGGTATTAAATTTTACAAATATTGCTATTCTGCTAATATTGAACCAACCTTGAATTCATAGAATAAATCTCATCTAGGCATGATGTGTTATTTTTTAAGTGTAACATTGGATTCTGTTTGCTTATATTTTAAAATTTTCACATTGATATTATAAATGAGATTGGTCTGTAATTTTATTTTTGGATGCAATCTTTGGCATATTTTAAAATCAATGTTATACCTGTTTTACAAAAATAATTTTGAAATTTTCCTTTGGTTATACTCTGAAATAATTTAAGTAGTGTTGGAATTATTTGATCTTTAAAGATTTAGTAGAATTCTCTGTAAAACTACCTGGGTCTAGTGCCTTCTTCCTTTCTCTCAATTAAAAAAAATTTTTGAAGTATAGTATACAGGCTGGAATCTGCATGAATCATGGGTATATAACTCAGTGAATTTTCTCAAATAAATTTGTTTAATCAGCATTTAGGTCAAGAAACAAACACCCCATTAGCCTCCCTCATGTCTCCTTCCATTTCCTAGCTTCCCACTCCAAGAGCCTGGATCCCACTTGTCATGGTGCTCACTATGGTAATGTGAGGGTTTTTGTTTTTTTTTTTTCCCCTATGGTAACTGATTTGCTTAGATTTTTTTTTTTGTCTCCACCAGGGTCAGTTTTGATAAACAGCATTTTTCTGGACAACTATCTATTTCGTCTAGGCTTTCAAACTGATTTACATAGAATTATACAAATTGCTCTCTTATGATTTAAAGTTTTTTTTTCCTATTATCTTCCCTAATCCTTAAAAACTGTGGGTACTGGCTAGATCTTTCTAGATGTTCCATCAAGCTCTGTGCAACAGAAAATTATAAATCCTTCTCTCTCTGTGTATGTGGTAGTGTTATTAAACATACATTTTTCTGTGGGTCTAGCTAGTTATCTAGGCATCTATTTATCTTACTATCTAGGTATCTATGTGTATTTCACGTGGTTGAGAAAATGGAAGGGCAGCTACAAAGCATTTGCATTCCTGATAGAAGAGACAGTCGGCTGGGCTGTCTTTCCCTCTCCTCTCTGCCTTGGGCAAAGATGTGATACCGTCTTGCAACCAAGAGAAAGAAGCCAAGAGAATTGTTAGAGGCACCGGCCCTGCTATTGATGAGCTGCTTAAGTAACACTAGGAGCCACTTTCAGAATTCTTCAGGATTCCTGTGAAGTGAGTTATAAGCCTCTGTTTATCTGTGCCACCCCAAGTCAAGGTTCTGTCACGTGCAGCTGAATACATTCCTAACTGAGAGAATACATTAGACAAAACCAGAAAACTTGAGTTGTTCATAGTATATGCATGTTTAAACACAGGAAAATTATCACAGAGACACCAAATCCCCTAACTCTAAAAGAGGAACCTGGGTAGCAATTACTCAAATTAAGTGCTTACTGCAATGGCCTTTTTAGTGTAGCCATCGTTAAAAGCATAATTTGCATAAATTATTCACCATGTTTTAAATATCACTTTTTAAAATTTTGTACCGTGGGGCACAGATTGGGTACATCTTGTACAGATGATAGGATACATCCTCAAAGGGTTTCAAAGAGATTAAATGAGATAATTCACAAAAAGGGCCTAGGACAGCCCCTATCACATGTTAAAGTACTCCATAAATATTAAGTATGATGTTTTAATAATTAATATTAATTAAAAATATTGATGTTAGCTACTCACATGGATGGCAACTCCTTCTCATCTTTTGCATTCCCATAAGAAAAGTCACCTCCCCTGAGAGGCCCTCTCTGGCTCTTCTATCTAAAGTGGAATCCCTCCCCAAATATCTCCCATTCCCCATTGCCCCATTCTTTTTATTAGCTCGGAGACCTTGTCGCCATCTGTAATTCTTTTGATTATGTATTTGGTAAATGTATGTCTCCCCTGATAGAATATAAACCCCAATGAGAGCAAAACTCTCAGTGGCTGGCAGAGATCCTATGCTCTCTATACATTCATTGCATACAAAGATGACCAGTCATGGCCAAGAAACCTTTAAAATAGAATGTCATTTGACATAGGCGGGTTTTGCAGAGATGGTCATTTTGGGGAGTATGATTTTGCCCACATTTAAATAAAAATGAAAGTGGGTAAAGATTCTGCTCAATTCTAGACCCTCCTCATACTAAGCTTTATTGGGGAGCTTAGTGGTTTATTATTATTATTTTTACTTATTCTCTAGAAGGTCAATACATAGTTATATATGGTCTATACACCTTTAGAAAGTGTGGCACAAATTGTTACCTTTAGAAAAATGTTGTTTTGCATTCAAATGAAGATGTAAAATTCAGCTGAAATTTTAAAAACCAATGGCTACTTGTAATCAAAGATTTGGATGAAATTCCTCATAGTTTTTTGGCTTTCTGAAGATCCTAGAATTTAGATTTTAAAGTAACCCTATAAAAGTTATGTTTGGGACCAGGTCAGAGGGAAAGTAGAAATGGAAGTGTTTTCAATAGAAGGAATAAATCCTAAGGAACAGAAGGAACCCTCAAACACATTTGAGTGACTGGAGGGGAAACCAAAGCAACCCTTTGAACTGGGGGGAAGGCAGGAGTATGTCCAATGCTACTGTCCGAGGGAAGAGGACCCCCTCCCTGCTCTGCCACCGACCCCACCTACTCCACCATCCTGGGTGGCTCTGGAATCCAGAAGAGCCTGCAGGATTTCCCCTTGGGGTCATAGGTCATGGACTCCTGACAACTGGCATCCTGGAAAGAACAACAGGAGACCTTTTCCTCTTTTTTCTTTGTCTTCCAGAAGGACAGTATGGTGTGGTAGTCAGGCAGTGGGCTTTGGTTACCTGAGTTTGAAGCCCATTTTCCCCGTTTACCAGCCTTGTCTCTGACAGCAAATTACTTTCTAGGCCTGGGTTTACTCATTGGTAAAATGGTGGTGATGGCCAAAACTGTCTCACTGGGCAGTGGTTGGCACAGAATAGGTGCTGGGTAACTGACTTTCATGACCCTCCTTCTAGAGGAGGGTCATAAAAGGACCAGTTTTGACCTGCAAGGGGGTGGGGTTCTGGGGCATCATTTTCTTGGTTTAACTGCTCTAGGGCCTGAGAATTTGTTTCCTAATTTTGATGGATCTGTGGCTAGTGCTGTGGTAATCTTCTGTTTATTCTTCAGAGAAGGTTCCAGAATTTCTATGTGGGCGGGCGGGGGGGGGGGGCGCCATACAGGCAGCCATCTTGGAAGAGCTGGCCATCCTGGTGGGCTGGTCTTGATAGCTGGTACCCAGGTTTTTGTTAGCTGTTTATTTGGAGTACTTTGGAGGATTATGGGGATTGGTGGGTTGGTCTTTTGGCTATATTTGCATAATAAGCACTTATGTAGATTGATGTTAATTTGGGGGTGTTTTGGAGAGTTGTTTTGCAACAAAATCTACAGAGCACGCACACAGTTTTTATGTGGACTGAATATTACGTAGGAAGCTTTCGAAGGGTTTATGGAGATGGGTATTTGCTACTTTTTCTGCCCTCTTTGGGGCTTATTTTGCTCACCCCTGGGGAGCTATGTGAGAGGATTAATTTGGCTGGGATTAATTTTATCTGGAAACTAGAACCATAAGTGGATTTTGGGGCTGAATTACAGAATCAACTTAATGTTTCATTTGGCCACTTTCAGAGGGTGCAGCGGTTGATGCTGAAGACAAGCTGGTCTCTTCTCCCACCTCTCCAGGAAGCCACACCATGGGTGACCACAAGCTTAAGGTATGACCCTGGGGATGAAGATTAGGGAGCCCAAGTGGACCTCAGACCCAAGCCACAGTTCATTACAGCTTTACTCAGTTTCATGTGCAGCCTCTGGATGCTGACCACCACCCCACCCCCCCAGCACCCCCCATGAGTTTATAGTGCATTTTATTATGAGACTCCCCATTTTCCCCGTTAGTGTATTTTTTTCTCAAGTAAACTGTGTGTTCGTGAATTTTGCACTTTTATGACGGTTTATTAGTTATGAGTACTTTGCTTATTAGGGAAATCAACCCTTTGTTACAGATTTTTACCCAGTCTCCACCCCATTCATATTTTGTTTTATATAATTTTCACTTTGTATAGCCCACCCCACCCCCGTGGCCTGTGGAGGTTAGATCATATAGAAGAGGCCTTCTATAAACCAATATTCTAATTGTTAAAATATCCATTTTAAAGGACTTTTTTTGTATTTAAGCGGTGATTGATCCACATAAAATTCCTTTGTGTACGGAGTGAGAGAGAGATCCAGTTTAAGTTTGTCCCCAAACGTTTAGCCATTTGTTTCAAAGCCATTTCTATTTGATAGCTCTTTTTTTTTTTTCCCCAACTTTGAGGGATAACGGACAAAATTCCGAGATAATTAAGTGTACCATGTGATGATTTGATAAAGGTCTACATCGTGCACCATTTCTTGAGTCACCCCACTTCCCGTCTTTTGAAACACTGCATTCCTGAATTTCCCCCCACATACGTGAGTCCGTATCCTAAAGCTGGACAGAGCACCCCAAACCTAACACCTATTTTGGGGAGAGATTCTAGGTAAAACAGGCACAATGTGATGACCTATATAAGGGAAGCTGGTAGAATGGATAGGGTGGCAATGACCAGTTCGGGAGTCTTTACATGGGCTAATGGTTTCCTAAGGGGCGTGGGCTTGGGCAAAGGACAGCGGTAGACTTTCTGAATTATCTGCAAGTTGTTTTCAGAAACCCAAATTATGGGGACAAACCATGAACAATGGATATTTGCGCGAAGCCGCAAGTAATTCACAGGACTCACATCCTTTGCTCACATTTAATTTTTATTTTGATTTTTTTTAATGCTGCACAAGACAATATTTATTTCATTTATTCCTTTTCTTTTCTTTCTTTCTTTTATTTCATTATTTCTGTTTGCTGCTGTTATTTTATTTACTGAAAGAGAGAGGGAACTTTTGTGGCCTTTTTCTTTTTCTCTGTAGGCCGCCTTAAGCTTTCTAAATTTGGAATATTTAAGCAAGCTGAAGGGGAAAGGGGGGCTTCGCAAGATCACTTGGGGGGAAAAGGAGAGGTGGCCTTGTTAATCATGCCCTATGGTGGGTGATCAACTGCGTGTACAGTTACGCTTCACTCTGAATTGTGCTCAAGGCTGTACTTAAATTCGGGTGTCCCCTCCTCAGAGCAGCTCGTACTGACGCAGGTGCATGCGCTGGATGATGTCCCGGCAGTCGTTGAACACGCGGCGGATGTTCTCGGTGTCCACGGCGCAAGTGAAGTGCGGGTAGCAGTAATGCCGTCCGTCCCCACTGGCGGTGCTGATTCTCTGCGGGGCGGACACAAGAGAGCCGAGTCCGCGCCACCTCCCTCCAGCCACCGACGGGCCACCCGCCAGGGCCGAGCGCACCGGCTACTTACCGAGGCTACGTGCAAGCTAAAATCCTCACTGGCCACCAGTGACTGAAGAGCGTTTGAGCCCCAAACGTTCAAGTGAATTTACCCCCCGGAGAAAAGAGAAAACCAAAGACGGTCTCTCCTCACCAGAAATTCGTCGCGGATGAAGTACTTGGCCCGGGTCACGCGGGGGTCCTCTCCGGGCTCGGGAGTAGCTGTGAAGGACAGAACCATCTCGGTGAGGTCATTAAAAGGTTAAGGGCAGAGCTAGGGTGCTGGCATCATACTTCTTTTTTCTTGCTTCCCTACAGATCCCTTACAGTTTGGTGGTGGGAGTGAAGGGAGATTTACATTCTTAGAGGTTGTTCATTTAGGGGATTCTTAAACTCCACCTACGTGGAAAACCTCCAGAAAGGGAGACTTGTAGCACATTCGTGAGTGTAGGGGACCCATGAACTGAACTGTGCTCCAGTCCAACAGCAGGAGGCCATACGTACCATCCTCAGGAGTAGTGTAGCGAGCAAATTCTGGAAAGTAGTCCTCAATCTTCGATTTTCCAGCAAGGACTTTCTCAGCGAGCAGGTCTTGCTTGTTGAGGAACAGAATCACAGAGATGGTGCGCAGCCATCTAACAGAGAGGAATGTGGGCTTAATGTCCAGGAAAAGAAAGCATTCTTTCTGCAAGGGGTCTGACATACATGCACAAGACTCTTTTTAGTAACAGTGCAAATACAGGGCTTTGGGATCAGTCACAGGACCCCCCCCCCCCCCGCCAGGTGAGAGGCCGGGAGGAAGCCAAGGGGATGCTCCCAAACCTGTTGTTCCAGATGCTCTTGAAGAGGTTCAGAGCCTCCTGCAGGCGGTTGGTCTGGTTGTCCTCCCGAATGACCATGTTGTAGCTGCTACTGGCCACCACGAAGATAATGGCAGTCACATCTTCACGCAAGAAAGCAAAAGCAATGCTTGTTAGAGGTGAACGTGAACCTTAATGATTCAAAGAGCACAACGTCCTTACAGAGCAGAGCAGTCTATGGCTTCCATACCATTGAAGCATTGGATCCATTTGCGGCGTTCATCGCGCTGGCCACCCACGTCAAACATGCTGCAGGAGACACAGGACACCCGGTCACCCCACCACTCTGCTGGTGGGAACTGAAGAAAACCAGTCTCTATCTTGAAAAGGGAACCGTTCACTTACTGGAAGTTGACTTTGTCCACCTGGAACTTGGTCTCAAAGATTCCAGAAGTCAGGACGCGGCAGCGAAGCAGATCCTAAAACAAGATCTAGGTCAATGGATCTCACCAAAACCAACTGGAATATTAATAATGGCCAACTGGAAGCAAAAGTCTTGACTAGCTTGGAAAGAGGGCTCCAAGTCCTCTGACTGTGAGAACTTTCACCTACCTGATCGCTGGGCACATAGTCAGCCTGCTTGATGACATCAATCTTGTCCAGGAAGCTGGGAGGAAAAGAACAGAGACACACAGGGGTGTTCAAGGAGCTCATGAGCTCATGCTGATTTGCCCCTAATTCCTGTCTCGCTATGAAGTTGAGCTCAATGGAAATGAGGGTGTCATAGTTATATGGCATTCAGTCAACGGGAGTTTTGTCTGTGTTGGTTATGTTGAGGACTCAAAGCCTATACCTTAGAAAGGTTAGAGCAAGCAGCATTTAAGAAAAGGTATTTGGGGGACTAGTAGATCTAGGCCTCTCAGGGCCCCTGGCCTACAGGTACAGCACAGGACCAAAGCGGGGGTGGGGTTGGGGGACTCTGGACTTGGTTCTGTGCAACCAGCAGAGACCCCCAAACCAGGCCTACCTGATCTTGGGCCATTTGAAAATTATTAAAAATTTAAAATTTTCAAGTTGTTTGCCGCTGACTAAAATGGCAAGTAATTTGAAAACTGTATACTTCTACTCCATTCCATTTTTTTTTTTTTTAAAGTAAAACGGCACACTTAAAAGCAGCAAGGATTTTCCCCTCAAGGGACTCGTGAAAATGAGATTGTTTGAATTACTCAGAATGGGTATCCCTTCCTCCTACTTTTTAAGAATCTCACTTATTAAAAGAGAACAAAAGAGGTTGACACAAAGGGGCCCTTTCTGGCCTAACCACACCGAACAGGAAACAAACACAAAGTTCCCTTCCGTTCTGTTTGGTCCATGAAATAGAACCCTCCAGATAGGAGACTTTTGAGTTTTTAAAAAAAATCCCACAGCCATCCAGGTTATGGATCCTTCTATGGCCGGGATCCTGCACAAAAGAGGGGCTTGGGGCCTGAGAGACAACCATCCACCATAAGGAAGCTTTATATCAAGAGTGGGCCACGACTTTCCCAAAGCAAGGACGACCTCGAGGTGCTGCTGGACTAGACACACCATTAGGAAAAGGAACTTTGGAAAGATTGGGGTGATTTAATTAATATGGAAAATGAATGTTAAAACTGGGCGGGGGGCGGGGGGGGGAGTTTTTCCTGGGGCAGGGGGAGGAGATAGGGGGTTTGGAATTGTTTTAAAACTGAAAAGAAAATCACAAAGGGAGAAAAGTCATACTTTGAAGAAATTCTGTACGTTCCCCCCGCCCCCCATCCTCTTTACCAGTTTAGAGTTAGTCTGGCTTAGAGGATATACTAACTTGCCCAATCAGTCCTACATTACAGCACCAGTCCAGAAATAGCTCCCCAGCCGCCCTGGCCTCCAGCACGTTGCCATGGCAACAGAACCACAGTTCTATAAATAGATCATCAGCACCAAATCTTGTGAGAGAGACATCTGGAGCCAGGCCAGCCAAACCCCAGCTCAACAAATAAAAATAGGCAGCTTAAGAAATGGGCAAGATACCAGTATGGCAACTTTAACGTAAAGGCAGTTCAACCAGAAACATACTGGTCAGCGTGCCCCATGCGCTATCATCCTGCCCGGGGAAGACATTTTAAAAGTTGTAACCTATGTTCTTCTTTCCCCCACCCCTCTCCAAGTTTCCTTAAAACTTGCCATAAACTGTGCAAATGTTGCCATTTTCAGATAAAGTTGCAGGAGCAACATAATGTTGCTGTAAGAAAACTTTTAAATGGTGTGAAATTAACAACAACAACAACAACAAAAC